>NC_134526.1:8219033-8955283 GCF_027942865.1 Odontesthes bonariensis | reverse complement strand
ACATAACAGTGTTACACCCCAATGAATGTCTCCATGTCGCTCCGCCATTTTAAAACTACGGGATTTGTAGAAGGACATGTCATCAGCTTCGCCCTTTCCGTATCGAAATGTAGAAACGGAAAGGGCGAAGCTGATGACATGTCCTTCTACAAATCCCATAGTTTTAAAATGATAGAACTGCATGTACTTGGTAATATGTTTAATCTTTATATGTGTATGTATGTATATATATATGTGTGTATAAAAATCAGGAGATTTACAGTCAATAGTTGAAAGCTACATTTTGATTCTCAAAGTTGAAGAGAAAGCACTAAACTGAGGCGAATTTGTATTTGTGGTTCAACCACTTAAAATGCATCTATTATCTGATTTCAGTGTGTTTTTCCATCTAACTATCCAGATAAAATGGTGTCTCCAGGACAGCTTCCCTTTTCTCTGATGTCTGCAGGCCTTTATTCAGAGAGTCACGGATCTTCCTCCACGAGTCGATCTCTGAGCTCCAGAGTGCAGCTCTGGCTCTGATGGACTGTGAGACCTCGGTCTCGCTTCCTTTGGCCAGACTGATGCTGTCTTTACAGATGGTGAAGATATCCATGCCGACGAAGAGAGCATTGAGGGCGATTAAACCAACTCTGGCTGACTTGGAGACAGACAGAGTCCCTTTAAATGCTGCTTGACCAACATCGGTCACATCTGTGGCCACCTCAGATACTGCGTGCAATGCTTTTCCTTCTTTTGCCACCACTTTTCCTGCACGTATGATCGTTTTCCCATTTTTGATCAACTTGACATCAGAAACATCTTTGGCAAGTGAACGGAAGTTCCATGCAACTGATAAAACATTTTTGACCCCCATGCACGTGGAAAAGAAATAACTCTCCTCTATCTGAGTAACTGGTTGACTGATCACCTGCTCCAGAGACTTTTGGAGATTCTGCATTTCATTCATTAAATTCTTGATGACTTTATTGACTTTGTTTTTGTATTTTCTATTAACCCCAATCTCTGTGAATGTGGTGACTGCACTGTTGACTCCGCTGGTGATTCCTGCCGCTGTACCACCTATTGTCAGACCCAAAGACAATCCTGCTGTGAATGGAATTAAGGCCAAACCAGCAATGGACAGAGCACCTCCAACTACTCCCACCGAGCTGCCTGTCACACTGGAAATCAGTGCCCCCTTTTTCATCTTGACTAGCTGAATGGCACACTCCTCCATCTCTTTCAGAAACTGAAGCATTTTGGGCTCTCGCTCCTTGAAGTCGTTGATAAAGCTTGAACAGGACACCTTTTGGAACAAGAACACCATCCGGAAGTGCTGGTTGTTCCTGATAATAAAGATGGCAGATTTAAAGATCAAATCTAAGCCAACTTCCATAGAACAGCCTCATATTTCAAAATATCTTTTAAAAAGAGCTTATCTGACAGCGTCCTGTTTGGGATGTTTTAATAATGACCCAAAAAGAGATTCCCACCTGATTTCATCAAGCTGCTGAAGGTGGCAAAGCATCTCTTGTACATCTCCTTCGGGTAAACTCATGTTTAGGTTTACCAGAACTTCTTTGTTCATCTTCTGGCATAAATCTCTGATTTTTCTGTTAATGACACGGATTGGACAATTTTTTTTACTGGAAATAAAAACAATAGTTTCTTTCGCATTTCAGTGAAAACAAAACATTTTGTTGGTCAGTTTTACCTTTTCTCAAACTTTTTAAAGATGTTCTTGGTGGTCTGTATATATCTGTCCAGCTGATGTGCCAGCACCTCCACATTCTGAGGTTTGGGAAGGAAGAAGGCTTTTGCATCTCTTTTAAACTCCAGGAGTAGAGGACAGAGTACTCGTGAAACAATTATGACAACCTGAACATGCTCAAGGTTGATTTCTTTGGACAGGTCTAACACCTGGTTCTCCTTGAATACGTGCAGTGAGGTGACCGCCAGTTTCTCCACTGCAGCCAGGAAGCAGTCGAGTTCCTCCAAACCTCCCAGAGTGCCCCTCAACACTTCAGCCAGCTTCTTCTCACACGGCCTTTTTTTGAGCTCTCCCAACTCCCTCTTCCTTTCCTTCTTCCACATAGGGAACATTTCACAGAATTCTCTCACCGTGTTGATGTGGCCAAAAGTCTCTGTAACGTATGTGCACATTGTCGTCCGAAACCTTTCTCTGTAACACAAATAAAATTGTCAAAATCTTTTTGTCCAGACAAATCAAGTTCTGCTCAATATCTTATCAGTTTCTGGGACTGGTGTCTTCTGGACAGAGACCTCAGATATTGTACTTGACATCGACTGAACTCACAGCCCCTTATTACCACTGGGACCACTTTGGATTTCAACTCCATGTCTGACTTGCTACATCTATCACAACTGCTGTTCTCTGTCTTTGTCTGTCACTACATCTGGTCAGCCGGCACCTGCTTGTTTACTGTTCAACTAATTAACTTTAGGATTTAGTTTTCGGTGCACATTAACATAAAGTTCTCTATGTGCTCCTCCTGAGCCAGTAAGCTTCTTAGACTGCTGTCTATCTAACAAGCAATTTAACAATTAGTACTTATTATATACCGATAACAAAATAAAGTCACAATGCAACATATTGAATTAATATAAAACTTATTTTTTTTTTTTTTTTAAAAAGCTACTTAGATCAGTACAAATTAAAGCTTCACGTTCGGTGCTCCTTTCTTCCTTCTGAAAAATAAAAAACATCTTACTTTCGTTTTCACATATTTGGGTACCCTCTACTTTCCAGCAACTTCCTCATACCGCTCAATTTCTCCCTTTCAAAATGCTTCAAATTGCCATGTAAATAGATTGTGTGAAGATGTGAGGCAGTAATTGGTGTTATGATAGTCAAGCCTTTCTCCTCTTGTGCTGTGTCGAGGTCTGTGTTCTGGTTATACATAATTGTGCCATTAAAACGCAAAATAAGTTCCATGTGTGCCAAAACTGATGTCCACGAGCAGTCTAGTTAGCCTTTAAAATTAATCTAAAACATAACAATTTCACTTACTTTGACATGCCTTTGCGGTTTCTGCCTCTAAGTAGTAGCAAGTTTAGAAATGTAAGTCTTTTGTCGAGACGCGTCCACGCGGCGGAAGATGCGCGCGCTCGCTGAAAAGTCGTTCCCGACGTACTGCGCCCGAACCACGGCCCGGGCTGCAAGCCAGGGCTGGTTTTCCCACAGCCTTTTCTTTTTAAGAACATGAAGCAGATCTAAAACGCTGTGATAACGTGACGTAGGTACACAACACTTTTAGAATAGATGAAGTAGTTTTCACTTTGAACGCAGACTTAATGGGGAAAAGTGTACTCTTCCAAATACATTTTGTCCTGGCTAAATATATCAGCCTTGTTCCTAATCATATGTCGTTTATTTCTTTTTCAGCTGATATGTTGTAAGAATTAGAATTTCAAGATAAAATCTTGAATTGTAGAGTGAGATCATTTTTACACAGGTTTTAAGGTATTATCTTGATTTTTGTCTTAAAACCACTTCTTCCCTCACAATAAATAAATTCTTCTTCTCGCCTGTTAATGCAGAGGGAACACATCCTGATGTAGGAAATGTGGTCAGTTTGAAAAGTTACAGTCTGACATCATTTATGTCCTTTCTCTATGATGTGCAATATTTTTTTCAAACATCACATGCTTTATTCTGCACATAATTCGGATAGATTCTTGTAAAAATGTTGAGGTTTTTGTCTTTCTTAACAAATTTTAAGCAGGGATACTAATTGAGTCTTTTTTGTTGGTATTCCATTACTTTAAAGCAGTGTTTTAAAAAAAAATCATGCATTATTTTACACATGTCAAATTATGCTTAATTACTCTTGTGAATATGGAGAGATTTGGTCTTACTGCCACAATCAAAGGCCTGAGGATTTAAAGAAATTGGACCCAAAAGTAGGACTAACATGAAGAAAACAGTGGATTTATTATAAATCAATCAAAAAGCAATGCCATGGCAGGAATAACAAAGCACTAAACTCAAAAGTAACAAGAAACAAACTCAGAAAGCAGAACACAAAGAGAGAACTCCCATATTGCAAAGGAACATGGAAACACCACACAGCAAGGCCCCAGCCAGGACTCAAACCAGCAACCTTCTTACCGCTGCGGCTGTATTTTCCCTTCGCCAGAGACAGAATTACCTCTCTATAAAGAGCTGTGTGTTAAAACATGATTTTGTTTTAGTTTACATGTCAGATCATATTTACTCTTGTAAATACGGGGAAGCTTCATATTTCTTTCGACATACTTTAGATCATCAAGTGTTTTCTTTCCTTAATAGAGTTGTAAGGGGGATCCAGATTCACCCATTTCTTACTCCTTTCTCGTAAGATAGGTTTATTTTATGTGGTTTGACATGTAATTATTTCGATATTTCAACTTTAAATGTAAATACTAAGCAGATAACAAAAGAATTTAAAGTTTGTTACTGAAGATGTCGTATAACCAAAAGTTTCCCGGTTCAGTGTGACGTTTGCTCCACAGATGCTTAAAACACCTACAGATCATTGCTGAAAAAAGAACTATTTTGTAAAAAGTTAAGTGTTGCCTCATCTTTAAAGTCTTTATTGATCCACATAGTACAAGAGCAGAGTACAGGTTTTTAGTGTTTGGCAAAAAAAGATCAAATGTATAAAACGTTACGACTAAAGTAAAAATTACGAATGTGCAGTACCTTGAAGATGTCAGTGATTTTGAATAGCAGCAAAATCAGAAGGAAAGCAATATGATACCAGCACATGATAGAACTGCATGTACTTGGTAATATGTTTAATCTTTGTACGATCATAGTGCAAAAGGGACAAATTCATATCAGATTCTGTAAAAAAAAAAAAAAAAACATGAAAGATTATGTTGCAGCATGATTTCTTTGTTATTTACATAAAGCAGTGATTCTATTTATCTTTCTTTTTCGTAAAGCATTATCAATTTTGAAATACTCAACATGTTAGTGATCAGTTACATTTTAAAATTGGCTTTGTTAAAAATATTTATTCATGAATATATACACACACACACACACATATATATATATATATATATATATATATATATATATAAATAAATGCATCTATTATCTGATTTCAGTGTGTTTCCATCTAACTATCCAGATAAAATGGTGTCTCCAGGACAGCTTCCCTTTTCTCTGATGTCTGCAGGCCTTCATTCAGAGAGTCACGGCTCTTCCTCCACGAGTCGATCTCTGAGCTCCAGAGTGCAGCTCTGGCTCTGATGAACTGTGAGACCTCAGTCTCGCTTCCTTTGGCCAGACTGATGCTGTCTTTGCAGATGAAGAAGATATCCATGCCGAGGAAGAGAGCATTGAGAGCGATAAAACCAGCTCTGGTTGACTTGGAGACGGACAGAGTCCCTTTAACTGCTGCTTGACCAACATCTGGGATATCCGAAGCCACCCTGGGTATGTTGCGTAAAGCTTTTCCTTCCTGAGCCATGACTTTGCCAGCACTTGCAACAACCTCTTTAGTTTTTAACAGCTTAGCAGCCGAAGGTAGACCAACAAGTGAATCAATGCGTTTTCCAACAGTGCCAACTTTACAAAGCGCCTTGCCTACTCCCACAGCCACACCTAGGTTATCATCTTCCATTCTGGCAACTGTTTGTCTGGTCACCTCCTCCAGACAATCCTGGAGTTTCGTCACGTCCTCCATGAAGCTTTGGAAGACTTCACTGGCTTTCTTTTGGTGTGTACGGTTGACCCCAACCTCTGTGGCAGTGGTGACGAGGCTGTTGACTCCGCTGGTAATTCCCAGCCCAACACCGGTCATCGTCAGAGCCAAAGACACTCCTGCTGTAAACGGAATTAGTGCCAAACCAACAATGGAGAGCACCCCTCCAACAGCCCCCACTGAGCTCCCAGCTACACTGGAGATCTTTGCCCCTTTATTCATCCTGTCCAGCTGAACTGCGTTCTCCTCCAGCTGGTTGAGAAACTCCAGCATCCTGGGTTGTCGCTCATCAAACTCTTTAATGAAATCAGAGCAGGATTCCTCCTGAAACAAGAACACCATCCGGAAGTGTGGGTCCGTCCTGAGAGGATAAAAGAGGACGTTTTTTTTCTATAGCTGCAATATTTCAATGATTATACGATGAGGCATTTCGCTTAAATCTCTAAATCCCATTGCCACAACTTGCCCCAATAGCTTTCCCCTCCATTTCCCATGGATATGTTGCCCCTTTTCTTTTAGGGATGAAGGAGCAGTGGTGAACTGCTCATTCAAACAGGGTGTTGGGCACCACATCCCTGCAAAACGGAGGGATACGGCCAAGGGGAAGGATTTGAATTGGGCCTAAATGTTGCTTCAAGAAAAGACAGGTGATCATCTGAGTCAGAAGTTTATCATCTGGTAACCACGCATATCTGTATCGAATGGAAATCCATCCAAGATTTGCTTTTTAAAACCAGCAGATGTCTGTAATTTGATGTGTCAGTCACTCAAAGACATATAGTCAAACACTTTCAGTACCACCACTCATTTCTTTAGATGTTGCCCGGAAAATACGGTTCTTTGCCGAGTAGTCTGTTGTGTGTAAACACATTGCTGGTTCATGCATTGAGTTCGGCGCCTTTTATATGCTTGAATGATTCATAAGTCAGTGTTAAGTGGGACTGAACTGAAAACCAGTGAGAAAGTAGCAAAGACCCTCAGGACTATTGCTCAAGACCACTTTTAAAGTCTGGCTCCATGGTAACAAAATCTAACAAAATGACTAAGACTTTCTCTCAGTCCCATACCTTGGTAAAACTCACCTGATTTCATCGAGCTGATTAATGTGATCAAACATTATTTGCATGTCATTTTCAGACAAATCCACACTGAGGTCTATCACAGCTTCACTGGTCATCTTCAGGCAAAAGTCACTGAAGCAGCTGTGAAAGACAGAATTCATTTTATAGGACATGCCATTTCTGCAACGACGCATGTTATTTCTTTAACCTAATATCAGTTTTACCTTTTCTCCATCTTTTCACAGATGTTCTTGGAGGTCTGAATGTATTTGTCCAGCTGATGTGCCAGCACCTCCACATTCTGAAGTTTGGAAAGGAAGAAGGCTTTCGCTTCCCTTTTAAACTCCAGGAGAAGTGGACAGATGTTTCGTGCAGCTGTGATGACAGCCTGAACGTAATCGTGGCTGATCTCTTCGGGCAGGGATAATACCTGGTTCTCAGTGAAGACATGCAGAGAGGTGACAGCCAGCTTCTCCACTGCATCCAGGAAGCAGTCAAGCTTCTCCAAACCTTCCAGAGTGCCATTTAACACCTCATCCAGCTCCTCCTCCAGCTCTGCTCGCCTGCTGTCTGCTTTTGGGTTGAATTTGTTCTTCACATATCTCCAAAAGGCTTTACCTTTGTTCTCTGACTTTGTAACCTTGCTGATGTTGAGGTTGAGTTGATCAATCCGGTCTTTGATGTCCCTCATCATGTTCAACTCGGTCTTCCTCCGGAGCATCCATTTAGAGAACATCTCACAGAAACCCCTCACAGTGTGGATGTAGGAGAGGGTATCTGAAGTGTAGCGGTGCAGGGTGTCCTGCAGTTCTGCTCTGTAAAACAAAGCATCACAAAGTGGTGAGACAAGAAAAAAAAAAAGGCAGAAAAACTTGTTCAGAACATACGATCTGGCATTCTTTGATGTCTCCTGTGAAGCTTTTGTATTGTGTTCTGTACTACTTGGCATAATGACTGTTAAGAGGAGAGATAGAGTAGTTCTGCTGTGGCAGGAAAACACTAAAAGCAATCACAAAGCCTCTCTTCATCTCCAGTGTGAGTTCAACACCAGTCACGACTAGAGGCAAACAAACGGAGAAAGACAACAGCTCACAACACACATACAATGACTTACTTACATAACAAAAACAACTTCTGACAAACAGCTAAAAAATGGAAACAAAAAGAACTAAACAAATGCCTTTCCAGTCGGAATGAACCATAAAGTCCAGAATCCACTGAGAGCAAAGGATTCAGCTACCTAGATAACCATGATGCTCTTCTTGATGCCGTCACACAAACAGATCCAGAGTGGACGCCACCTGCCTTTCTGACCATCCTTACCCACCTGACACAGGTAAACTGTGTCAGGTGTCAAGTTCCTGGATATTACAGACTGCCAACAGGAAGTTTGCTGGATAAAGTAAACCTCACCTGTTCAGCTATAAAACCAACTCAGTCCTGACACCATCCTTTCCAACAGATGGGGCCATGTAGTCATTGTTTCATATACAGAATCAACTTAAGATTTTTCATAGATATCTATATTGAATTCATTTTATGTAGCATGGTCCTGCACACTGACACATATGCATATATGTGTATATATGTGTGCATATGCAGATACAATAGCATTAAAGGCATTAGTCACACACCGCTTTGCTTTACAAATCATATCATCTCTTCAGAACAGATATCATAGAACTGCTTTTACCAGGTACACCCTGGACAGGTCGCCAGTCACAGAGACAACACGGAGACAAACACGCTCACACTCACCAGGGACAATTTAGAGACAACATGCATGAATTTGGATGAATTTGGACGGTGGGAGGAAGCTGGGGTACCCGGAGAGAACCCACGCGCACACGGAGAGAACACACAGAGAGGCACCGGCCGGGAATCGAACCCGAAACCCTGTGAGGCGACGGTGCTAACCACCCAACCACCAAATAAAAGTTCTGCCACACAAATCTGCATTCATTGCAATATACTCGACACATTTGGCCTTTTATGTTTCACGTCTGTTTGGCCTGGAATAACTACGAAGACAAAAGGATTAAAGACGGAAAAGCAGATGGAGAAAAGAGCTAAATCTGAAAGTCTGAAAGTATGTTATTTATTTAAGTTCAGGTCGTCAGGGCACCTTTCTTTCACTGAGCAGGTGAACGCGTTCAGGTTTTACCTTGTTGCAGGCATGTCTCTCCTCAGCTGCTGCGGACCACCTTTACCCGGAGAAGTTTCACAGAAAGGAGTAAAGAAGGAAACTTCGGTCTGAGTTTCCAGTGAGACAGTTTCTCAATCTATCCAAAGTATGTTCAGTTTCGTTTTTCCCTTTCCTTACGTCGAGCAGCTGCACCACACCCATTTTTCACAGTCATGCCTCCACAGTCAGTTAGGTTGTGTTTGTTTAGCAGTTTGGTGGCGCAGACCGGCTGCTGATAGATTCCATCAGCCAGCCCCGGCGCCACGGGGGGGCACTCGCGGGCATTGCCCCCCCATCCACGCCGGTGTGCCCCCCCTGGGTTCACTTTGACGTTTGACCGGAGATTGCCTCAAACACTGAGGGGACACGATCTAAAAGTCTTAAATAAAAAATACGTTTTTTAAGGTCTTAAAATGTCTTAAATTTCTCTGATTTTCGAAGAGTGGCGTTAAATTTCATCTGGGCGGAATGAAAGGAAGATATGTCTGGAGAGAGCTTTTGTGTGTGCGCCAGTACTTCCGGTGAAAACTTCCGGTGATTTGACAGCTAAGCTAACGCGTCAGGTTAGGGCCAGTGGCCGTAAACAAAGGTTATAGCCAAGAAGAAAGATAATAATATAACGTAGCTAAAAAGACTAGCTTTCTTCAGTAGCCTAATGCTTACCGATTTAGCAAGCCTAGCAGCCTCGTTGCTAATGCTAGCCGCAGTAACGTTACCAACCATACCCGACGTCAAGGAGTTGGCTGAGCAGGGGCAAGAGTATGGGGCTGGCAGAGTTAACTTCATAATGGATGGGTGCAGGTTTTATTCACTTATTTTCATTCTTTCACAGGATTGATTCACTTCATTGGTTTATCCGATTGCTGGCCGCCGAGCCATTATGTGTCTGGGTTTGTGTAGGTTACTGATCATGGCTGTTAGCCGATAGTCAGGTTGTGTGTTGGGTGTGTATTTTTTCTATGGGTACATGCCATTGACTGAGCGGTCTGTGCTCGTTTTTTATTTTTATTTAATTAGATTGGAGATACTAATTAATACTGAGGGGGGGGGGGGGGGAATTGCCAGGGCCGATTTTTTTTCCCAGTCCGACCCTGAACTACATGTTCAAATGCGTTTTGATGTCGGCTCAACGCCAGTCTGAATTCACTGTGGCCGTGCGTGGGCGTTGCTGTTGTTGTTGCGCTCCTGTTTGCTCGTTGTGTGTAGTAGTATTAATGGCGACTAGAAAGGGGCAAACGTGATCTGGCCTTTGCGTTCAATTTATGCACCGATGATTATACAGAGTGGATTAAACTGTGCAGGCTATTCGAGATGTCTCCGAATGCCTACTTTAAAGGAAGCGTGATGTGTCTGCCAGGGCTGCCTAAACGAGTTGCCAACCGTCCCTTGAAATAATGGAATCGTCACGTATTTAGTAACAAAAGGACAGTTCCTTATTGGGCTGAAACGGGGCCCACAATTCGGTTAAAATGCAGAAAATTGCATCTAAGAAATACCAAATTTTCTGGGGGAGGACCCCCAGACCCCCTGCTAGGGCCCCCCCCCCTACTCATTTAAATGCCCGTCCAATAGCTTGTCTCTGCCGCCGGGTCTGCCATCAGCTGTGCTGAACATCTCAACCAGAAGCCACAAACACCAATCAGCCGAGCTGCCACAGCTCAGACAGCCAATCACTGCACAGCTTCCTTCGTTCAACGGATCTATTATGACGTCAGCAGCAAAGCGCTGTCATTTTTTCAGTGCCCGTTTCCTGAAAATGCATTCAGGGGCTGTAGGAAATACTCACTTTGGTTATATTTCTGTAGGGATGCCTCCCCACTGAAATACAAGAAGCATATTTCCCCTTGTTGAATAGCGGAATAACAGCAAACACTGACCAACCAGATTTTTAACTGCTGACCTTCATACTAAATGATATGAAGTGTCTTGTTGCAACATGTTTTGAGATGGGTTTTTTTTGCATTTTTGCACTGAGGCGTCCCACTGCGTGCGAAAAGAAAAAACACCATCTGATGTCAGCACTGGTCGATCAGGGGGTCTAAACATCGTGGTCCCATGGAGGACAGGGGCCATATGTTCTGACCTGCCACTGCATGGGATTTATTGAATTAAACTGAGCGACTGTGATTAATTACTTCCGGTTCACTGTACATTTTACACTGTTTTATTTAAAAAAAATTCTTAACATAATTATGTACATTTTGTTTGAAAGCATTTCGTTTTATCTGTCAAACACTTCACACCTGTTTGATGTTGAAATAGCTGCAAAAATTAATTAGCCATGCCCAGCAAATGATATAAACTGATTATGCTAAATGATCAAAAAGCGATACAATAAGAGGAAGGTGTGAAGGGGTGTAAAATGACATCAGAAAGGATTAAAAGCTAAAAGCAAACATGAGAGGGAAAAGGACCTAAAAAAAGAAGAATATATACATAGCATGCAGCATGAGGACAGACTGACAGTCAGGGAAATAAAGCAAACAAAATAACAGTAAAGTACACAAAAGCAGTGTGACAGTGACATTAAAGTCAGCTGTGTGTGATGCTTTCAGTCACACGCACAGAAGGTACCTGTGAGGACAATGCAGCCGCCTCCTCAGCCTCTTCGTCATACTGCCTGTTCAGCACCTATAGCCTTCACTCTGGAACCCAAGCTAAGACTAAGACTAAGATTCCCCTCACAAACCAATTCCTTCTGTTGTCATCAAAAGTTTTTTTTTTTCAATGAGCTAATAGTCATGGAAGAAGAGTTCATGTTTTCTTCAGTGTGAACAAAACAGTGACCTACAATATGAGGCGGAAATGTAAATTCATTAAGACACCTGCTACCAGGGGCGTAGCACCAAATTTGGGGCCCCAGGAACAACCACTACCATGCATATTTGAACCAACATCAACCCTATGTTAGGCTTTTGGGACACTTGTATAGGCTAATAGTTATTATGAAAATAAATACATTTAAGACAAATATGGCTTCTATTTCACAATTATGTGGTAGCCAACAAAATGAGAGATTATTTTTTAATTATTTGACTTCGGCTGCTATCAGGGCCGTAGCCAGGATTTAGGAATAGGCGGGGTCCATGATGCGCGCACATAGCGCGCACTGAAATTTTTACTATATATATATATATATATATATATATATATATATATATATATTTTAATTATATAGTTTTTAATATATAGCAGTGTTGCACATTGAGGCTAGTAGCAAAATAAACCATTATAATGTAAGAAGAACCCATAGCTAAAAAGAACCTGATTATTTCCCAATGCAAGCCTATATTGTTTGGTACAAGCAAAGGCCATTTGGCCAGGCATAGAGTAAGGCTAACTAACCAATATAAAAAATAGAGTTAAATATAGATGGATAAATGCATATTGTAGGCTATAGCTGTTGCTAAACAACCTATAAAGATTTATGGGCTATATTGAATTCAGTACTAAATTAGATGTGAAAAATTGTCTCCAGCCTGCATAAATGTGCATTGCTATAACAAGGTGCTGTCTTCTTTATTCACGAACCATACATGACATCGATATAACAATCATATCATTATAAAAGAGCTCGAGCTGAGCTTTCCGTCAGTATATAGCAATCGCCGCTGCACTGCAGAGTGGCAGAGGAAATCGTTCGTCAAATTCTCTAATTTTTCTATTACTGATTACTGGTATGCAGCTACTATGTTGACGGTACTTCACCGACTACGGAGCGCACACACGTGTTATACACACCATTGGAAAGGGCAGAAACAGACCTTTCAAATGGTACCACGCAGTCACACATGCACGAAAGTGATGTAAACACAAACGTCAATTGAAACGTGTATGCGAAAACCGAGATTAAAAAAATAAATAAATAAAAAATCCCTGAAAACTACCGAGGTCCAGACCTCGCTTTCCTCATAGCTGGCTACGGCCATGGCTGGTATCACAGTGGTATGCAACGGAATGTGAATGGGATAATCAGTTACAGTAGGCTGTAATTTTGACATTTGGGCTCACCTTTCTTGGGAAAGAAATCAGTAAGCAGTTGCTTTCCTTCATTTTGTCTCTCTTGCCTTTCTTTTCTTTTCTGAGAGCCTGATTTTTTTTTTTTTTTTTGGATGACATCTTTCATGTGCCGGCTGCTGCGTTTAATGCCTAATAATGAAATGAGTGAAATTTATGGCGCTACATATATATACATATATATATATACATATATATATATATATGTATATATATGTATATGTATATGTATATATATATGTATATATATATGTATATATATATATACATATATATATATATATATATACATATATACATATATATATATATATACATATATATATAGTACTTCCTGTTATGCTTCATAGAAAAAGAATGTCAGCAATTTGGGGAACCTGGAAATCATTAAAACACTGCAGCACAACAACACAGCTGTCCTTGGAAATGGTCTGCTCTTAAATAAAGCTTTTCATTCTCAGGTGGCTCTACAAAGTGCTTAATTATATGCTTGTAGTTCACACACAAGTACGTCCACTACCTCTGTTGTGCTGTTGTAAATTCTGCAATAATTTTGTCAAAATCAATAAGGCATTGAGGGAATTTTATGATAATCCCTTTGCCAGATTAAATGTCAACTCTTCCTCGACATAAATATTCTGTACAACAACCAAAAAAAACTAAATAAAATAAAATTGGCTTTTCCCAAGCTGAACATTCATGCAAATAATTGCCCCCTCTTGTGGCCATATTAGGTCACTGCACTTCTAAACGCTAAAAGCTGAATGATGTGTTATCATTTTGATTTGATTTACTTGATAAAGTTTAACAAGTCAATATAATAAAAACAAAAACACATACCCAAGGTTAACATGTAGTTATAGTTATCTTTACATTCAAGTCACAACAAGAAACATACTGGGAAAATAAAGACTACAGTCCAAAGTGCTGCTGAGAGGCCACCACAGGAGGGCGCTGTTACCCTAACTCAGCACTGGAGGTACCTCAGAGCTCTCTGAGCGTGGAAGTTAAAGCTGCAGTCTGCAGGATTTGTTGTTGTCATACGTAAAGTCCTACGTTTTGGCAGTTTAAGAGTTTACATGATCTATCAGAACGCTTGAAGTTGAAAACGGTGACCTCCGTAGTCGCAAAATGCAAGAAATGCTTATTTTTTTAACCGAAAAATAAAAAGTTATTCAACTTCCTGTCCCGCCCCATCAAAACACATGAGAACTCGTGCACGTGGACGTGCACGCCAGATGCGCCTACACGACTCCTCTTTCATCAACTCACCTGTCATTTGCGATCATGGAAGACACAGTAAGTAGACAAGCCCGTAATGAAGTTCAATAGTCCAGATAAATAAGCGTGGGGACGAGCCTACCTTGTATCGCGCGTGCACAATCGGTGATTGACAGGCAGCAGAGCCCAGCTCGTAACCTGATTGGTTACCTTACACCGGTCCGGTCTGCAATTTTGTAAACAAACCTGCTGGCTTTGGAGGGACCTAGCGGGACATATAGGGGACCTAGAGAACTCTTTTTTTTTTTGTATTGGGGTATTTAATGTACTACTTTCAGAATCCCCGGACAGTTCCAGGCATTATGCTTGAAAAAGAGTTGCAGACTGCAGCTTTAACTTGGCTTGTGGTTTTCAGGCTGAACGTCTGGGGACTGAAGAGATCAGTTTATTTTGCTTAACTCAGCTAGATGCTTTGTTAACAGCATTCTACAAATCATGTAGAATGGGCTCATGTTTAAGCAAAATAGAACAAATATTTGAATTAAAACAGAACAATATATATATATATACACATACACAAAATCCAGGGGCAAAGAAAAAAAAACTTAACTTCTTAAATCAAGAGATTTAAAGCTTTTTAAAAAAACATTATGCTGCTTGTGACATTCGAGGACTACAAAACCCATAGTTGTATTCTTTATTTGTATTAACCAATTCGGTGCTCTTTTTTTCCTTCTGAAAAATAAAAAACATCTAACTTTTGTTTTCACATATTTGGTTGCCTTCTACTTTCCAACAACTTCCTCATACCACTCAATTTCTCCCTTTAAAAATGCTTCAAATTGCCATGTAAATAGATTGTGTGAAGGTGTGAGGCAGTAATTGGTGTTATGATAGTCAAGCCTTTCTCCTCTTGTTCTGGTTATACATAATTGTGCCATTAAAACACAAAATAAGTTCCATGACCCATGTGTGCCAAAACTGATGTCCACGAGCACGCTGTCCATGTTAGCCTTTAAAATTAATCTAAAACATAACAACTTTGACATGTCTTTGCGGTTTCTGCACTGTCACCTGTATTTTGATATGGCCTACATTACAAACATTATGTTTGTAGCCTACACTTAAAGACATGGTAGGTAATCCTGTTCAGAAACACATTTTGTAATACTGGGTGAAATGGTCCGTCTATCCTGAGAGAAATCTATACAACATGTATTTAGAAAAAGGGACGAAAATAATCAGACCTCTGTGGCAGCTGCAGGACTGAGAAAAAGCTGACCAATCCGAGATCAGCGTCCCGCTGATCTCGGATTGGACGCCTACAAAAAACCAATCAGATGCCTCTGCTTTCTGCCTACTCCCCCCTCTGCCGGCTCCCTGCTCCATGTGCGCATGCGGTTCCACCGGCTTTGGATGAAGCACTGACGGAATGGGGAGGGGGGGGGTGGAGCTTAGAGGAGTGGACACTTTCGAATCTTGCTAGCTCTCTTGCTAGCTCTCTAGGATTACCTACCATAGCTTTAAGCTCTGAATAAAGCAACTGTGATATTCTTTGCTATAGCTAAATACAATCCCATAGTGTAATGCAGTTGACAATTCATATTGTTTAGTTAAACCAACCTCTTTATTATAAAAAGACAGTCCAAAGTAAACAGAAAAAGTACTCCAGTTACTACTGGGGTGGTTGAGCTGCATTCCGGCCTGCGATTGCCTGTACAAGCTGGCCCAGCACTCCCAGAATGCCTTGGTTGAAGGCTGCGGCAGCAGCAGCAGCAGTAGCAGCAGCAGCATCAGCAGCTTCTTCCTGCCTTTCTTGCTTCCTTGCTTCCCGTTTTTGCCTCCTTGCTTCTCGTCTGTCCTCCAGAAACAACTGGAGGTGGCGTTCACGCTGGGCCAGCATCCTCTCCTGGTTCCTCTCGTCAGCTACCATCATGTCACGCAGGACATTTTCCTGAAACAGGCTCCTTTTTCTCTTGCCTAAACAAAATGAAGGAAAATATAAATGAGAGGTAGTTGACCAAAGTGGCGAAAATATAGTACAGAAAGACTTTTAGATAGAAGCCACATGGTGTGCCATATCTTTATTCTTACCAGAACGTGGAGTGGTAGCAGGAGATGCCTCAGCAACCGAACACTCATCGGTTGCACAATCCGAGTCTTGAGGGGGAAAAAACTAAAAAGTGTGAACATACGAAACGCATACACGTAAACCGCATAGGTGAGACACTGTGCTAGCCTCCCAAAACAGCGTTGTTTGCTAGCTCACTCAGAACAACTTACACAAGTTAAAGACTGAACATGTATTTGTTACGATATAAAACATGCATTTGTTAAGATATAAGCGTTGCACCAAGGGGATAAGAACAACACTTACCATTTTCCATCGCCTCCAACAAAGACGCCGCCGTATCCACGCCACTCCATCCACGGTTTGACCCACTTCGGCTGTTGTGGTCCTCCTGGAACGCCTTCTGATTTCGTGTCGCTCCGTCCAGTTTTCTTCTCTGGTCTTCCATCTTCGCAATTCTGTTTATTCTCTCAGGTAGTACTTATCTGTTGCTCTCGCAGGTGTGTTTTCATACATGGCGGGTGATTATTTAAAGCTCTCCGAGCTTCGTCGCGTGTATGACGTAATCTCACCTGACCAATCAGTGGACAGCACTGATCACGTGACGTTTTAGTGTCGGCTGGGCCCGACTAGACCCACCCAGAGAGACCCACCTCTGAAGCAGGTACTAGCAGGTACCCACACACCACAACTCCTGAACATTTCCATCTCCAAGTATCAAATTGGGGTGATAAGGTAACTGATTACAATATAAAGTGTTTGCACATTCAGCCTATTGTACTCTCTGATTATCATCCTTAAAGGTGTGTAGGTGAAGGTTGGGGGCTGCATGCATACCTTTAAGGATGGTAATCAGAGTACAATAGGGTGAATGTGCAAACACTATTTGAATCAATTTCCCTACCACCCCAACTTGCCCTGCAGGTGATCTACAACCAATTAAGAACATGAAGCAGATCTAAAACGCATTTTGTCCTGGCTAAATATATCAGCCTTGTTCCTAATCATATGTCGTTTATTTCTTTTTCAGCTGATATGTTGTAAGAATTAGAATTTCAAGATGAAATCTTGAATTGTAGAGTGAGATCATTTTTACACAGGTTTTAAAGCTATAATGTGTAATATTTCACGTTGTCTATTAACAAATTTGAGTCTTATCATTCACAAGTATTACCTCAATCGTTATTAATTACCTCCATCACAAAAGTGCAGTGTTCTTATATTCTTTATATTCAGCATGCGAATGTACATAACAGTGTTACACCCCAATGAATGTCTCCATGTCGCTCCGCCATTTTAAAACTACGGGATTTGTAGAAGGACATGTCATCAGCTTCGCCCTTTCCGTATCGAAATGTAGAAACGGAAAGGGCGAAGCTGATGACATGTCCTTCTACAAATCCCATAGTTTTAAAATGATAGAACTGCATGTACTTGGTAATATGTTTAATCTTTATATGTGTATGTATGTATATATATGTGTGTGTATAAAAATCAGGAGATTTACAGTCAATAGTTGAAAGCTACATTTTGATTCTCAAAGTTGAAGAGAAAGCACTAAACTGAGGCGAATTTGTATTTGTGGTTCAACCACTTAAAATGCATCTATTATCTGATTTCAGTGTGTTTTTCCATCTAACTATCCAGATAAAATGGTGTCTCCAGGACAGCTTCCCTTTTCTCTGATGTCTGCAGGCCTTCATTCAGAGTCACGGATCTTCCTCCACGAGTCGATCTCTGAGCTCCAGAGTGCAGCTCTGGCTCTGATGGACTGTGAGACCTCGGTCTCGCTTCCTTTGGCCAGACTGATGCTGTCTTTACAGATGGTGAAGATATCCATGCCGACGAAGAGAGCATTGAGGGCGATTAAACCAACTCTGGCTGACTTGGAGACGGACAGAGTCCCTTTAAATGCTGCTTGACCAACATCGGTCACATCTGTGGCCACCTCAGATACTGCGTGCAATGCTTTTCCTTCTTTTGCCACCACTTTTCCTGCACGTATGATCGTTTTCCCATTTTTGATCAACTTGACATCAGAAACATCTTTGGCAAGTGAACGGAAGTTCCATGCAACTGATAAAACATTTTTGACCCCCATGCACGTGGAAAAGAAATAACTCTCCTCTATCTGAGTAACTGGTTGACTGATCACCTGCTCCAGAGACTTTTGGAGATTCTGCATTTCATTCATTAAATTCTTGATGACTTTATTGACTTTGTTTTTTTATTTTCTATTAACCCCAATCTCTGTGAATGTGGTGACAGCACTGTTGACTCCGCTGGTGATTCCTGCCGCTGTACCACCTATTGTCAGACCCAAAGACAATCCTGCTGTGAATGGAATTAAGGCCAAACCAGCAATGGACAGAGCACCTCCAACTACTCCCACCGAGCTGCCTGTCACACTGGAAATCAGTGCCCCCTTTTTCATCTTGACTAGCTGAATGGCACACTCCTCCATCTCACTCAGAAACTGAAGCATTTTGGGCTCTCGCTCCTTGAAGTCGTTGATAAAGCTTGAACAGGACACCTTTTGGAACAAGAACACCATCCGGAAGTGCTGGTTGTTCCTGATAATAAAGATGGCAGATTTAAAGATCAAATCTAAGCCAACTTCCATAGAACAGCCTCATATTTCAAAATATCTTTTAAAAAGAGCTTATCTGACAGCGTCCTGTTTGGGATGTTTTAATAATGACCCAAAAAGAGATTCCCACCTGATTTCATCAAGCTGCTGAAGGTGGCAAAGCATCTTTTGTACATCTCCTTCGGGTAAACTCATGTTTAGGTTTACCAGAACTTCTTTGTTCATCTTCTGGCATAAATCTCGGATTTTTCTGTTAATGACACGGATTGGACAATTTTTTTTACTGGAAATAAAAACAATAGTTTCTTTCGCATTTCAGTGAAAACAAAACATTTTGTTGGTCAGTTTTACCTTTTCTCAAACTTTTTAAAGATGTTCTTGGTGGTCTGTATATATCTGTCCAGCTGATGTGCCAGCACCTCCACATTCTGAGGTTTGGGAAGGAAGAAGGCTTTTGCATCTCTTTTAAACTCCAGGAGGAGAGGACAGAGGACTTGTGAAACAATTATAACAACCTGAACATGCTCAAGGTTGATTTCTTTGGACAGGTCTAACACCTGGTTCTCCTTGAATACATGCAGTGAGGTGACCGCCAGTTTCTCCACTGCAGCCAGGAAGCAGTCGAGTTCCTCCAAACCTCCCAGAGTGCCCCTCAACACTTTAGCCAGCTTCTTCTCACGCGGCCTTTTTTTGAGCTCTCCCAACTCCCTCTTCCTTTCCTTCTTCCACGTAGGGAACATTTCACAGAATTCTCTCACCGTGTTGATGTGGCCAAAAGTCTCTGTAACGTATGTGCACATTGTCGTCCGAAACCTTTCTCTGTAACACAAATAAAATTGTCAAAATCTTTTTGTCCAGACAAATCAAGTTCTGCTCAATATCTTATCAGTTTCTGGGACTGGTGTCTTCTGGACAGAGACCTCAGATATTGTACTTGACATCGACTGAACTCACAGCCCCTTATTACCACTGGGACCACTTTGGATTTCAACTCCATGTCTGACTTGCTACATCTATCACAACTGCTGTTCTCTGTCTTTGCCTGTCACTACATCTGGTCAGTTGGCCGGCACCTGCTTGTTTACTGTTCAACTAATCAACTTTAGGATTTAGTTTTCGGTGCACATTAACATAATCTATGTGCTCCTCCTGAGCCAGCAAGCTTCTTAGACTGCCCTCTATCTAACAAGCAATTTAACAATTAGAACTTATTATATACCGATAACAAAATAAAGTCACAATGCAACATATTGAATTAATATAAAACTTAAAAAAAAAAAAAAAAAAACTAGTTAGATCAGTACAAATTAAAGCTTCACGTTCGGTGCTCCTTTCTTCCTTCTGAAAAATAAAAAAACATCTTACTTTCGTTTTCACATATTTGGTTGCCCTCTACTTTCCAACAACTTCCTCATACCGCTCAATTTCTCCCTTTCAAAATGCTTCAAAATGCCATGTAAATAGATTGTGTGAAGGTGTGGCAGTAATTGGTGTTATGATAGTCAAGCCTTTCTCCTCTTGTGCTGTGTCGAGGTCTGTGTTCTGGTTTTACATAATTGTGCCATTAAAACGCAAAATAAGTTCCATGTGTGCCAAAACTGATGTCCACGAGCAGTCTAGTTAGCCTTTAAAATTAATCTAAAACATAACAATTTCACTTACTTTGACATGTCTTTGCGGTTTCTGCCTCTAAGTAGTAGCAAGTTTAGAAATGTAAGTCTTTTGTCGAGACGCGTCAACGCGGCGGAAGATGCGCGCGCTCGCTGAAAAGTCGTTCCCGACATACTGCGCCCGAACCACGGCCCAACCTCGGGAAGTGTGCAAGCCAGGGCTGGTTTTCCACAGCGGCACAGCCTTTTCTTTTTAAGAACATGAAAGCAGATTTAAAACGCTGTGATAATGTGACGTAGGTACACAACACTTTTAGAATAGATGAAGTAGTTTTCACTTTGAACGCAGACTTAATGGGGAAAAGTGTTCTCATACAGATACATTTTGTCCTGGCTAAATATATCAGCCTTGTTCCTAATCATGTGTCGTTTATTTCTTTTTCAGCTGATATGTTGTAAGAATTAGAATTTCAAGATAAAATCTTGAATTGTAGAGTGAGATAATTTTTACACATGTTTTAAGGTATTATCTTGATTTTTGTCTTAAAACCACTTCTTCCCTCACAATAAATAAATTCTTCTTCTCGCCTGTTAATGCAGAGGGAACACATCCTGATGTAGGAAATGTGGTCAGTTTGAAAAGTTACAGTCTGACATCATTTATGTCCTTTCTCTATGATGTGCAATTTTATTTTTCAAACATCACATGCTTTATTCTGCACATAATTCGGATAGATTCTTGTAAAAATGTTGAGGTTTTTGTCTTTCTTAACAAATTTTAAGCAGGGATACTAATTGAGTCTGATTTTGTTGGTATTCCATTACTTTAAAGCAGTGTTTTAAAAAAAAAATCATGCTTTATTTTACACATATGTCAAATGATGCTTAATTACTCTTGTGAATATGGAGAGATTTGGTATTACTGCCACAATCAAAGGCCTGAGGATTTAAAGAAATTGGACCCAAAAGTAGGACTAACGTGAAGAAAACAGTGGATTTATTATAGTCAATCAAAAAGCAATGCCATGGCAGGAATAACAAAGCACTAAACTCAAAAGTAAACAAGAAACAAACTCAGAAAGCAGAACAAAGAGAGAACTCCCATATTGCAAAGGAACATGGAAACCCCACACAGGAAGGCCCCAGCCAGGACTCAAACCAGCAACCTTCTTACCGCTGCGGCTGTATTTTCCCTTCGCCAGAGACAGAATTACCTCTCTATAAAGAGCTGTGTGTTAAAACATGATTTTGTTTTAGTTTACACGTCAGATCATATTTACTCTTGTAAATACGCAACCCAGTCTCACAGAAAAACGTGTAATAGCTACGTTGGTCCACAAGGGAAAACGTGGTGTTGTCACAATTTGGCCCCCAAAATTGTGACAATACCATGTTTTATTTGGCCTATTCATTTACACTGCTTCGCAACCAGGTCACGTGACTATCAAATTTCCCTCAGCTAAAAAAGGAAAATGGCCGACTGTCAACCTTTTTTCTGTGAAAAACATAACATTTTAAGAAAGCATCTGCATTTGTATGCATTTCGATGGCATTTCTAGCGAGAACTATGCATCATATTTTCAGAATCTTCGTTCAGAGAATGTAGACGATCTTTCGTTTAGTAGTTTCGCCGAAGATTTTGGTATCTCCTTGAAAAAACGTAAGATAATCACGTTTTCTACCGTTGTTTTTTTATTACTTTGTTTATTGGTATAGTTGTACAACATATACAATTTCATCATCAACAAAATATATATATAATTATTTTTATTATTATTATTATTATTATTATTATTATTTTTTTTTTTTAATTATTTTATTTTATTTTTTTCTCCCCTTTCCTCTTTCTCCAGTTCACAGTGTATGTCCATACACGACTACAGTTATTTTCCCTTATATTTCAACATACCACCATATAAACTCTTTTTTTTTTTTTTTTTTTTTTTTTTCCACAAAGATACACAAATGACACTAGACAGTTGACGCATAGACAAACACATAAGCATACAAAAAATGGGGCAGAGAGAGAGAGAAAAAGTAAGAGATATATAGAGAGAAGGGGGGGGGGGGGGGGGGGGGGGGGACATGACATAAAAAAAAAAAAAAAAAAAAAAAAAAAGAAAAAAGAAAATATTTAGTGGCGTTCCCGTATGTGTGTATGTGTATAGTGTAGGTGTTGTATTGAATAATATGTATGTGCCAGTATAGTGAGTTGGTGTGGAAGGGTATACCTAAACTTTGTGGACATCTTCATAAAAGATTTGGTAGCTTATATTATTGTTCTGTTTTCAAAATATAAGCGCATTTTATTGCACATATTGTCTGGATACATTTCCTTCCATTTTTCTGAGCAATTTCTACAAATTAATATATTTTTTTCCATTTCCAGAACACTTTCTATTGTTTTATACCATAGCTGAACCTCTGGTTGTTTACTTTGTTTCCATAGTCTTGTAATTTGCTTTAGTGCAGTAAGTCTTAGGAGATGAAAAAATTTTCGGTATATTCTTTTTATCTTATTTGGTAAGTCGATGCCTAGTATGTTTACTGGTGTTAAAGGTTGTTTAAGATCAAAAATATATGTAATAGCTCGCCTTACCTCCTCCCAAAATGATTTTATTAAAGAGCATGTAAGGAGTATATGTGTATGCGTACCTTCTTCTCCACATCCTCGCCAACAATTTATGTCAGCTCCTGAGAAATGAGCACATTGTTTAGGCACCATAAAAAATCTTTGATTAATTTTCCAGCCAAACTCCTTCCAGCATTTTGACTGAGTTGTTTTGAAATTATCTTTCCATGACTCTCTCCAGGAACTATCTGTAATATTTATAAGTAATTCATTCTCCCATTTTTCTTTTGCATTGTACTTTATTTTTGTCATTCTTTGTATTATTTTGTAGGCCTTCGCTAGACCACCTCCCTTTCTGCTTTTGTTTCTATTTTCTAATAAAAAAATTAAAACATCATTTGTTTCCTTTTCAGCCTTTTGTTGAATATAGCTCCTAACCTGTAGATATTTGAAAAAGTGTTTTTGTGGTAAAGCATATTTCTCTGCAAGAGTTTGAAATGAAACTACTATGTTTTTATCAAAAACTTGTGCAAAAACGGTCAATCCTGTGTTTGCCCAAGCGTCTAAAATGCTATCATCTTTTTGTGCTTTAAAATCTGGGTCATATCTCATTTTTCTTAGCTTCACGCTTTCGCTATGAATTTTTAAATGATGGCATAATTGTCTCCAAGTCTTTATTGTGTTTCTAATACAAAATGTGAGTAGATATTGTTTTTGTGTCTCTTTTTTAAGGAAAGGTAAAGAGCCAAGTAACCCATTCGACAGTTCTTTCTCAATATTAATCCATTTTATTCCAGATTCTTCTCCCATCCAATTCATTATTACCTTAACAACGGTTTTCTACCGTTGTTAAGGTGGTTGCTAGGACGCTGCTATCTCAACGTCACCGACCTGCGCTGACATTCCCCGTAATTTCTGTTAAAAAAAAAATAAAAATGTGTATATATATATATATATATATATATATATATATATATAAAGATATAGCCACATAACAATAGTGACCTTATCATAGAAATGGTTGATAAAACATTATCAACCATTTCTATCAGTGGGCCATTATTTCAGTGAGCCAGTAGAGAGAAAAGGCCTGTTATCAGGCATGGGCTTTTTTTTTGTTTTTCAACTTTATTGACCAAACGTGTATCTCTCATAATATATTCATCATAAATATATTATAC
The DNA here is from genome assembly GCF_027942865.1 of Odontesthes bonariensis. Lineage (NCBI taxonomy): Eukaryota > Metazoa > Chordata > Actinopteri > Atheriniformes > Atherinopsidae > Odontesthes > Odontesthes bonariensis. Next base: position 8,931,076 of record NC_134526.1, on the reverse strand, counting down.
GCACATATAATCTGTCTTTATGCGACTATAAATAACCCTTGCAAACCGGAAGTACTACGAGTACCGTGTTGATTTTGTATGATGTTACATGGTGCGGCTCTAAAAGTATCTGAAGTAAATTTATTTAATTTTTCTTTGTATTGATCATCGAGATCAAGTGTAATTACTAATTCGGCTGTACTTGGTATTTGATATATTTAGTATATGTATGTTTTTCCAACCCTACTTTGCAAAACGGAAGAAGCTGCTAACCCAAAACCACATTTCGACAATAACAGTTAGAATATCTAACATATACCAACATCTTGACTTTTTTCAAACCTCAATCATATAGATGAAGTATAATTACTAATTCGGCTGCACTAGATATTTGATATATTCAATATATATATATGTTTTTAAAACCCTACTTTGCAAACTGGGAAGAACTACAAATATGGCGCTAATTTGGATCAGATACATAGCACGACACAAAGAATTGTAGTTTATTTTAAAAACGGGCGTATTTCTTATAATTTGGAGTGGTAAATACTAAATTGAGAGTACAAGGAGAGATTTAAAGGGGTGGAAAACACATTTATGTCATCAGATTTAAAATATGCAATTGTGAAATTGGTGAAAATGATTTTTTACCATATTTGATAGCGCCCCCACTTGGTGGTCATATTCATATGGGTATAGTCACATAGCTGAAGTTCAAGAGCTCTCTATAACAGTTGGTTCCATATCTGTAGCCTCTTCTGTTAATGATTAGCAAGCCTTCTAAATTGCACTGAGGTCAACGTTCAGAGGTCAATATTTCAAGGCAGGACTGATTTATAATCTTCACACTGACATATGTTACTCACCAGGTCAAGGTCTTTTCAAAAATGTCTTTCATTTTGTCCTACAACAAAGTGTAATTTTCACCTGTGTTTGGTGTTAGCCCCTTTCAGGTGTGGGTTCTGAGACCATTTGATTGTCCAGCCTGGATGAAATCAAGATGAAATGATTTTCCTAATCATGTTCATAATTTTTTACGCATTACGTGACCAGTCCGCCTCTATTGGGTCAACAACCACACTGCTACAATAGCTACCAGGCAAGCTAAACATAAAAGACGAGATCTGGCAACCTGATTTTAAAAAAAAAACGCAGCAGGACTGATGTGTGCTGATAACGTCTATTGAATAGACTGATAACAGTCAAATAGGGTGCATATACTTATATTATTATCTTTGATCAAAAAATTATCTTTTGCTTTTTGTGAATACATATTCCAAAAAATGTAAAATGAACAGAGTAAAGCATATTAGAATGCATACACAACATAAGTTCTGTTATGTCATTTGTAACTACACACAATAGAATCGTTGTTCCTTCACGTCAGCCTAAATTCCTCTGTATTGTCGTGGTCGGGTTGCCGTGCCTCAGACACTGGCGCATGCACCACGCAGATATAGTGTGGCTATATAAAAAAACAAAAAAAAACAAACAAACAAACAAATATATGTATATATATATATATTTCTTTCTTCTTTTTTTTAAACAGAAATTACGGGGAATGTCGGCGCTGGTCGGTGACGTTGAGATAGCAGCGTCCATAGCAACCACCTTAACAACGGTAGAAAACGTGATATGCTTACGTTTTTTCAAGGAGATACCAAAATCTTCGGCGAAATTACTAAACGAAAGATCATCTACATTCTCTGAACGAAGATTCTGAAAATATGATGCATAGTTCTCGCTAGAAATGCCATCGAAATGCATACAAATGCAGATGCTTTCTTAAAATGTTATGTTTTTCACAGAAAAAAGGTTGACAGATTCACCCATTTCTTACTCCTTTCTCGTAAGATAGGTTCATTTTATGTGGTTTGACATGAAATTATTTCGATATTTCACTTTTAAATGTAAATACTAAGCAGATAACAAAAGAATTTAAAGTTTGTTACTGAAGATGTCGTATAACCAAAAGTTTCCCGGTTCAGTGTGACGTTTGCTCCACAGATGCTTAAAACACCTACAGATCATTGCTGAAAAAAAGAACTATTTTGTAAAAAGTTAAGCGTTGTCTCATCTTTAAAGTCTTTATTGATCCACATAGTACAAGAATAGAGTACAGGTTTTTAGTGTTTGGCAAAAAAAGATCAAATGTATAAAACGTTACGACTAAAGTAAAAATTACGAATGTGCAGTACCTTGAAGATGTCAGTGATTTTGAATAGCAGCAAAATCAGAAGGAAAGTAATATGATACCAGCACATGATAGAACTGCATGTACTTGGTAATATGTTTAATCTTTGTACGATCATAGTGCAAAAGGGACAAATTCATATCAGATTCTGTAAAAAAAAAAAAACATGAAAGATTATGTTGCAGCATGATTTCTTTGTTATTTACATAAAGCAGTGATTCTATTTATCTTGCTTTTTCGTAAAGCATTATCAATTTTGAAATACTCAACATGTTAGTGATCAGTTACATTTTAAAATTGGCTTTGTTAAAAATATTTATTCATGAATATATACACACACACACACACACATACATACATATATATATATATATATATATATATATATAAAAATGCATCTATTATCTGATTTCAGTGTGTTTTCCATCTAACTATCCAGATAAAATGGTGTCTCCAGGACAGCTTCCCTTTTCTCTGATGTCTGCAGGCCTTTATCCAGAGAGTCACGGCTCTTTCTCCACGAGTCGATCTCTGAGCTCCAGAGTGCAGCTCTGGCTCTGATGAACTGTGAGACCTCGGTCTCGCTTCCTTTGGCCAGACTGATGCTGTCTTTGCAGATGAAGAAGATATCCATGCCGAGGAAGAGAGCATTGAGAGCGATTAAACCAGCTCTGGCTGACTTGGAGACGGACAGAGTCCCTTTAACTGCTGCTTGACCAACATCTGGGATATCCGAAGCCACCCTGGGTATGTTGCGTAAAGCTTTTCCTTCCTGAGCCATGACTTTGCCAGCACTTGCAACAACCTCTTCAGTTTTTAACAGCTTAGCAGCCGAAGTCAGATCAACAAGTGAATCAATGCCTTTTCCAACAGTGCCAACTTTACAAAGCGCCTTGCCTACTCCCACAGCCACACCTAGGTTATCGTCTTCCATTCTGGCAACTGTTTGTCTGGTCACCTCCTCCAGACAATCCTGGAGTTTCGTCACGTCCTCCATGAAGCTTTGGAAGACTTCACTGGCTTTCTTTTGGTGTGTACGGTTGACCCCAACCTCTGTGGCGGTGGTGACGAGGCTGTTGACTCCGCTGGTAACTCCCAGCCCAACACCGGTCATCGTCAGAGCCAAAGACACTCCTGCTGTAAACGGAATTAGTGCCAAACCAACAATGGAGAGCACCCCTCCAACAGCCCCCACTGAGCTCCCAGCTACACTGGAGATCTTTGCCCCTTTATTCATCCTGTCCAGCTGAACAGCGTTCTCCTCCAGCTGGTTGAGAAACTCCAGCATCCTGGGTTGTCGCTCATCAAACTCTTTAATGAAATCAGAGCAGGATTCCTCCTGAAACAAGAACACCATCCGGAAGTGTGGGTCCGTCCTGAGAGGATAAAAGAGGACGTTTTTTTTTCTATAGCTGCAATATTTCAATGATTATACGATGAGGCATTTCGCTTAAAGGGGAACTCCGGGGCATTTGAAGCGTGTTTCCATTGCTAGAGGTTGTCAAATACTGATACTAGGACACAGAGAGGTCCAGATCTGTGCTCCCTGTGTGGAGATCGCGCTGTCCGCACAGCATGTCATGCGAGGCTAATACGTGGTGGCTAGGGGCAAGCGCTAACCCTTCCACGTAAAACAACAACTTGCACACTGCAGAAACGTCACACCACTTTATAAACCATCCGACAATAAAGTCACAAGCCTTACCATCAAAACCATATGCATGGTTCTCACATTACTGGCATGGGGACGTTACAAAACAACTTTATAAACAGCATGTAACTCACCGGCTGGTTGTAGGCTCGCGCATGTGAAAGCCCAGAAGAGTCGATGGAGAATAATCCCATATACAAAACAATTATATTCTCTAGAAAAACTGCTTTCAAGTATTTAAAACATTACAAGAATATTACTGGGCATGTATTGTTGTAATGTTTTAAATACTTGAACGCAGTTTTTCTAGAGAAGATAATTGCTTTGTATATGGGAGTATCGTCCATTGACTCTTTTGGGCTTTCACATGCGGGCGCCTACAACCAGCCGGTGAGTTACATGCTGTTTATAAAGTTGTTTTGTAACGTCCCCATGCCAGTAATGTGAGAACCATGCATATGGTTTTGATGGTAAGGCTTGTGACTATTGTCGGATGGTTTATAAAGTGGTGTGACGTTTCTGCAGTGTGCAAGTTGTTGTTTTACGTGGAAGGGTTAGCTCTTGCCCCTTAGCCACCACGTATTAGCCTCGCATGACATGCTGTGCGGACAGAGCGATCTCCACACAGGGAGCACAGATCTGGACCTCTCTGTGTCCTAGTATCAGTATTTGACAACCTCTAGCAATGGAAACACGCTTCAAATGCCCCGGAGTTCCCCTTTAAATCTCTAAATCCCATTGCCACAACTTGCCCCAATAGCTTTCCCCTACATTTCCCATGGATATGTTGCCCCTTTTCTTTTAGGGATGAAGGAGCAGTGGTGAACTGCTCATTCAAACAGGGTGTTGGGCACCACATCCCTGCAAAACGGAGGGATACGGCCAAGGGGAAGGATTTGAATTGGGCCTAAATGTTGCTTCAAGAAAAGACAGGTGATCATCTGAGTCAGTAGTTTATCATCTGGTAACCACGCATATCTGTATCGAATGGAAATCCATCCAAGATTTGCTTTTTAAAACCAGCAGATGTCTGTAATTTGATGTGTCGGTCACTCAAAGACATATAGTCAAACACTTTCAGTACCACCACTCATTTCTTTAGATGTTGCCCGGAAAATACGGTTCTTTGCCGAGTAGTCTGTTGTGTGTAAACACATTGCTGGTTCATGCATTGAGTTCGGCGCCTTTTATATGCTTGAATGATTCATAAGTCAGTCTTAAGTGGGACTGAACTGAAAACCAGTGAGAAAGTAGCAAAGACCCTCAGGACTATTGCTCAAGACCACTTTTAAAGTCTGGCTCCATGGTAACAAAATCTAACAAAATGACTAAGACTTTCTCTCAGTCCCATACCTTGGTAAAACTCACCTGATTTCATCGAGCTGATTAATGTGATCAAACATTATTTGCATGTCATTTTCAGACAAATCCACACTGAGGTCTATCACAGCTTCACTGGTCATCTTCAGGCAAAAGTCACTGAAGCAGCTGTGAAAGACAGAATTCATTTTACAGGACATGCCATTTCTGCAACGACGCATGTTATTTCTTTAACCTAATATCAGTTTTACCTTTTCTCCATCTTTTCACAGATGTTCTTGGAGGTCTGAATGTATTTGTCCAGCTGATGTGCCAGCACCTCCACATTCTGAAGTTTGGAAAGGAAGAAGGCTTTCGCTTCCCTTTTAAACTCCAGGAGAAGTGGACAGATGTTTCGTGCAGCTGTGATGACAGCCTGAACGTAATCGTGGCTGATCTCTTCGGGCAGGGATAATACCTGGTTCTCAGTGAAGACATGCAGAGAGGTGACAGCCAGCTTCTCCACTGCATCCAGGAAGCAGTCAAGCTTCTCCAAACCTTCCAGAGTGCCATTTAACACCTTACCCAGCTCCTCCTCCAGCTCTGCTCGCCTGCTGTCTGCTGTTGGCTGGGTGAATATGTTCTTCACATATCCCCAAAAGGCTTTACCTTTGTTCTCTGACTTGGTAACCTCGCTGATGTTGATGTTGAGTTGATCAACCCTGTCTTTGATGTCCATCATCATCTCCAACTCGGTCTCCCTCCAGAGCATCCATTTAGAGAACATCTCACAGAAACCCCTCACAGTGTGGATGTAGGAGAGGGTATCTGAAGTGTAGCGGTGCAGGGTGTCCTGCAGTTCTGCTCTGTAAAACAAAGCATCACAAAGTGGTGAGACAAGAAAAAAAAAAAGGCAGAAAAACTTGTTCAGAACATACGATCTGGCATTCTTTGATGTCTCCTGTGAAGCTTTTGTATTGTGTTCTGTACTACTTGGCATAATGACTGTTAAGAGGAGAGAAATAGTATTTCTGCTGTGGCAGGAAAACACTAAAAGCAATCACAAAGCCTCTCTTCATCTCCAGTGTGAGTTCAACACCAGTCACGACTAGAGGCAAACAAACGGAGAAAGACAACAGCTCACAACACACATACAATGACTTACTTACATAACGAAAACAACTTCTGACAAACAGCTAAAAAACGGAAACAAAAAGAACTAAACAAATGCCTTTCCAGTCGGAATTAACAATAAAGTTCAGAATCCACTGAGAGCAAAGGATTCAGCTACCTAGATAACCATGATGCTCTTCTTGATGCCGTCACACAAACAGATCCAGAGTGGACGCCACCTGCCTTTCTGACCATCCTTACCCACCTGACACAGGTAAACTGTGTCAGGTGTCAAGTTCCTGGATATTACAGACTGCCAACAGGAAGTTTGCTGGATAAAGTAAACCTCACCTGTTCAGCTATAAAACCAACTCAGTCCTGACACCATCCTTTCCAACAGATGGGGCCATGTAGTCATTGTTTCATATACAGAATCAACTTAAGATTTTTCATAGATATCTATATTGAATTCATTTTATGTAGCATGGTCCTGCACACTGACACATATGCATATATGTGTATATATGTGTGCATATGCAGATACAATAGCATTAAAGGCACTTCTGAGACTTAAGACAATAGGACGCCCGTAAATACGGAGGACGGAAACTTCTATAATCTGAAGTAAATACAAAAACATATGAACAGCTAAATGAATAAATTTACATAATGATGAATGCCAATAAAATGAAGTAAGAAAATAATTTATGGCACAGAAATTCATTTTTCCGCCTTGATCTTCAAGCGTATTCATTCAGATTTGTGTTAATGCTGTTTATTTACTTACATTTATGAATAATGTAGTTACAAGCTTAAATGATGAATGCATTAAAGCAGAAAAAAATCATTCATTTCACACTCTATATAACTACTATTGCATAAATACATGTTTAACTTAATTTCAGTAGCATTCCTCATCCTATAAACATATTGATTAAGCCATTTATATATTTCCCCATCTATTCCAGATCATATCCATCTCAGTCCTCCATTGCAAGTTACTTTAAACTACAGCCTCAGACTGTTTCTCACCGCCCGGACACACAACTCTCCACTGCAGAGAGCTCAACTGGATCATGTTCATTATTTCATTTCAGCTTCATGGCAGAGCCTTAAAAGTTAAAAACAATCCTCCTTTTTTGTTTTTATAAAAACAGGTCGGTACATGAAGATGACAGCATTTTTCTGTTTCGCATCCTGCTGCAGATGGTATCTGTCTTACTGTATCTGATGTTGAAACACGCTGAAAGAGATTTCATTAACGCCATTTTGACTGACAACATTCAGTCTCAATGAACCAAGATTTACCTGCCAGCAGACTCGATCAGTATTTACAAGCCAAAAACTTATTTTGCTTTAGGTTCAAACTGTTGCAGGTGGAGAATCACACATGAAGACCACGCAGCCATCTTTAATTTTTGCATTAGTCACACACCGCTTTGCTTTACAAATCATATCATCTCTTCAGAACAGATATCATAGAACTGCTTTTACCAGGTACACCCTGGACAGGTCGCCAGTCACAGAGACAACACAGAGACAAACACGCTCACACTCACCAGGGACAATTTAGAGACAACATGCATGAATTTGGATGAATTTGGACGGTGAGAGGAAGCTGGGGTACCCGGAGAGAACCCACGCGCACACGGAGAGAACACACAGAGAGGCACCGGCCGGGAATCGAACCCGGAACCCTGTGAGGCGACGGTGCTAACCACCCAACCACCAAATAAAAGTTCTGCCACACAAATCTGCATTCATTGCAATATACTCGACACATTTGGCCTTTTATGTTTCACGTCTGTTTGGCCTGGAATAACTACGAAGACAAAAGGATTAAAGACGGAAAAGCAGATGGAGAAAAGAGCTAAATCTGAAAGTCTGAAAGTATGTTATTTATTTAAGTTCAGGTCGTCAGGGCACCTTTCTTTCACTGAGCAGGTGAACGCGTTCAGGTTTTACCTTGTTGCAGGCATGTCTCTCCTCAGCTGCTGCGGACCACCTTTACCCGGAGAAGTTTCACAGAAAGGAGTAAAGAAGGAAACTTCGGTCTGAGTTTCCAGTGAGACAGTTTCTCAATCTATCCAAAGTATGTTCAGTTTCGTTTTTCCCTTTCCTTACGTCGAGCAGCTGCACCACACCCATTTTTCACAGTCATGCCTCCACAGTCAGTTAGGTTGTGTTTGTTTAGCAGTTTGGTGGCGCAGACCGGCTGCTGATAGATTCCATCAGCTGTGCTGAACATCTCAACCAGAAGCCACAAACACCAATCAGCCGAGCTGCCACAGCTCAGACAGCCAATCACTGCACAGCTTCCTCCGTTCAACGGATCTATTATGACGTCAGCAGCAAAGCGCTGTCATTTTTTCAGTGCCTGTTTCCTGAAAATGCATTCAGGGGCTGTAGGAAATACTCACTTTGGTTATATTTCTGTAGGGATGCCTCCCCACTGAAATACAAGAAGCATATTTCCCCTTGTTGAATAGCGGAATAACAGCAAACACTGACCAACCAGATTTTTAACTGCTGACCTTCATACTAAATGATATGAAGTGTCTTGTTGCAACATGTTTTGAGATGTTTTTTTTTTTTGCATTTTTGCACTGAGGCGTCCCACTGCGTGCGAAAAGAAAAAACACCATCTGATGTCAGCACTGGTCGATCAGGGGGTCTAAACATCGTGGTCCCATGGAGGACAGGGGCCATATGTTCTGACCTGCCACTGCATGGGATTTATTGAATTAAACTGAGCGACTGTGATTAATTACTTCCGGTTCACTGTACATTTTACACTGTTTTATTTAAAAAAAATTCTTAACATAATTATGTCCATTTTGTTTGAAAGCATTTCGTTTTATCTGTCAAACACTTCACACCTGTTTGATGTTGAAATAGCTGCAAAAATTAATTAGCCATGCCCAGCAAATGATATAAACTGATTATGCTAAATGATCAAAAAGCGATACAATAAGAGGAAGGTGTGAAGGGGTGTAAAATGACATCAGAAAGGATTAAAAGCTAAAAGCAAACATGAGAGGGAAAAGGACCTAAAAAAAGAAGAATATATACATAGCACGCAGCATGAGGACAGACTGACAGTCAGGGAAATAAAGCAAACAAAATAACAGTAAAGTACACAAAAGCAGTGTGACAGTGACATTAAAGTCAGCTGTGTGTGATGCTTTCAGTCACACGCACAGAAGGTACCTGTGAGGACAATGCAGCCGCCTCCTCAGCCTCTTCGTCATACTGCCTGTTCAGCACCTATAGCCTTCACTCTGGAACCCAAGCTAAGACTAAGACTAAGATTCCCCTCACAAACCAATTCCTTCTGTTGTCATCAAAAGTTTTTTTTTTCAATGAGCTAATAGTCATGGAAGAAGAGTTCATGTTTTCTTCAGTGTGAAGAAAACAGTGACCTACAATATGAGGCGGAAATGTAAATTCATTAAGACACCTGCTACATGTTGCTGTTGAGCAGTAACATTATTATTCATCGGCACTCCTGTTTGTGTCCACAGGATGAAGATATTTAAGATTTAAGAGACTTTATCATTGCACAGTTGTACAGTGTACACAAGCACAACAAAATTGGGCCACAGTTCTCCTCCCTGTGCAAACATGTAATAAATAATAAGATAACTGAATAAGGAATGCACTTCATAAAAATACAAATTAAGGGATGACAGACAGGGCTATAAACAGAGACATGTGGCATATTATAAATGTGAGCACTGCACATATGTGAGAAATTAGAACAATATTGCACATATATAGCACCTGGCCTGTAGCATTTTCCCCCCGTAGAAAAAATGGGACCCCCCGAAAATCTCGGCATAGTTCGAACACTGGGGGAGAGGATGGCCAATGATCAATGGTTTTGTTAAAGACTCAGGAGCTCAGAGGGGCTGCTAGACGTTACCATAATGGTTAACAGTCCGGCGAAGAATGACTGGAAACCACCTGCTGGAAAGTACCTGGGGCTTGATGAAGCCAGCCCAGCACACCGGGGCCCTCTGGTGGAGAGACCTAGCCAAAACCCCAATCCCTGACACTAACCAGCAGGCTGAAATTCATCTTAAAGCTCCAAAGAGCTGAGAAGAACGACAAATTCTTCTTAAGCATTCTTCAGCTGCTGGTTTCTTTGCTATGATATGTGTTCTCATCGTGCCATGATCTTAAGAGCTCCCTAAGGCCTATAAGAATAGAAATGGAAACTTATAAGTCTAATAAGCGATTTGAAAACATGTGAAAAAAAATCATTCCATTGCAAGGGAAGTTGTCCAGAAATGTTTTCATTTTCAAAAACTGTCCGTTCATCGAGGATTCTCCACTTCAGCAAAATCAGAACCAAGAGCAGAAATTTTATGGAACAAAATTCCAAGTCTTCAAGGATCTGCCGACACTTCTCAGCTGCTAAAGTGCATAATTTTGACCTGCATGCAAGGCTTCGTCTTTGATGTGTCCAAATAGCATTTGAGCTGAACAGTAGAACATAGAGGCCAAGACGAAGCCTTTTGGAGGAAAGTGCTCTGGTTAGATTATTCACTGATAGAGCTGTTTGACTAATGTCATTTACAAAAAAAGATATTTTTTAGGGTAAGAACGTCATTCCAACTGTGATGCACAGTGCCAGTAATATTAATGTTTGGATTTTTTTTTAATTCAACTTTGAATTCTGCTTCAAAATAGAGAGTGACTGGAGATAACCTGGGACCATCCGTCTGAAGGTTGGAGTTGAACTGAAGACGGCAAACTAACAAATCCACCCAAGAGTGGTTCAAAAAGAAGAAATGGAGGGTGATTGAATGGCTCAGATTTAAAACACCATGGAACTGTTGTGGGGTTATCAAAAAGGGGCCAAACAGGAGAAAAAAAGTGCATGGAAGAGTGGCTGAATATGTCAAAATTATTACCTGTGCATTATCACACACGCAGAATTAAAAATGCATGTTAAAACACGAGTAATGCAGCTCTACCTGAAGCAAGGTGAGCTTCTCTCAGAGCTTTTTGCTGAGACTCTCAGAAAAGCACCCAGGGACTGAACCAGAACTGAACCCAGGGGCTGTCATCTTTGAGGAGCAGCTGCAGCATACATGTAGTGGAGCTGGATGAAGGACTGTGTGTGTGTGTGTGTGTGTGTGTGTGTGTGTGTGTGTGTGTGTGTGTGTGTGTGTGTGTGTGTGTGTGTGTGTTGGCAGCACAGGGACATTCATGTCAAAATGCTCACTCAGCTGCACTCAGCTCAGCGTAGACACCCGGGGATCAGGGCGGAAACGCTGCTGACACGGCAGTGTCCTCACACACGAGCCGCTGTGAAACACACAGCCGCAGCGGAGGAAAGTAACTTAGTGCATAACTAAGATGTCTTTTCATTTTCTGCTACTTCACAGCTCTTCCTGCAATAATTTTGTGACTGAAATTGAATTTTTCCTGCATCTGCTTCATACATTTTGTTTTACGAATTTTACTATCCTTCTGAGATGAATCCTGTGACTCCATGAATCTAGAGTTGTCTAATTGTGTTCATAAGCACGTTTTGCCACATCTCCATCAGTCATTTATTATTTGCCGAGTTATTTGCAGCTGATTCTCAGGATTTCCCACTTCAATTAGTAAAAACTTTCCTCATAAAGGCAGGAATCTCCAGAACAAAGTAGAAGGATCAGGCTCCACAAAAAGGTTCTTTCCCTAAAGAGGCAAAAAGGATTGTTGTGGAAGATAAGTGGTTGCAAATCGTATAAAATGGGATTATACTGGCATTATACACTCACTGGTCACTTTATTAACACAATTGACAGTGGCAATTGAAAGTTTCAGCTACTTTCGTTACCGGATTAATTTGGGTCTCTAAATTAAAGCAAGTTAACTGAAATTTAACCTTCTAACACAAAATTAGCTTTTTAGGCAAGATTAACGTGCGCACGTTCTATAAATATGTCAAATTTGAGTTAACCTGCACCTTAAATTGGCAAACGCTTGATGCATAAATGAGCCATCAACACATTTTTTATTCTAATCTTCGGGCAGTGTAGAGTGGGTGGCTGCTTTGACTATCACCTTTCAGGCTAGTTATAAACTACTTATCTAAGTAATAAACATGGAATCCTCTCTGTATCAGTCAGAACTACATTTGTAAATTTTATACACATTAGAGATCATGTTACACAGATTACAGCTGAAATTGTGCATATTTTAAAACTTTCTTTAGTTATACTTTGAAATATTTTCAGACATTTCTGAACTTCTACCCCTTCGAAGTGCAGTTGGATTTGCCTTCATGATGGAAAAAGATGTTTCAGCTCCAGAGACCAGAGGGCCCATGGGTGCTTCTTCTCCCAGAAATCCCTCTAATCAGGTTCAATTACTTTAAAACAGAAGAAAAATGTTCAAAGTCCGACCACCTTTAAGAGAGACTCTTTTTTTCCCCTTTCTTTTACTCCAGAGCATATAAAAACCTGCCTGAGCCAAAGCTCGAGGGGCGTGCTAACAAGCCCACAATTAGGGCTGGATTTACAGCCTGCTGGGCTCATGTCAGATTGGCATAAAGAGTTCATGTGGGACGATCGCAGCTACAGGCCTGGGACCTGATTTGAGCACCCTCTTCGCCTGTCAGCGATAATTGTTTAATGCAAGCGAACAATGTCCCAAATCCGGGCAGAGAAGAAGAATCAGAGAGGTCTTTAGTCAGAGCTCAAGGTCTCTCTTCAGGAAGGAGTGATGGAATCTGCAGGAGAAGCTCTGCTGCTCTCAGAGTTTACTGCTTTCTACTGTACGTTAAATAACTCAACTTAGAGGTTTCTGTTCTGAGACCAGGTCATATGTGATTTTATAACCCATTTATATTGATTTCCTTTAAGATTCTATATAATAACATATATTCACTCTTTCCAAAGAAAAGTTGGGACGTTGTGTAGAATGTGAATCACAACAGGATGCAATGATTTACAAATCTCATAAAACCAATCATTTATTCACAATAGGACATAGAAAATATACCAAATGTTGAAAAAAAAACATTTTACAGTTTCATGAAAAATAGTAGCTTATCTTGAATTTGATGGCAGCAACACGTCTTAAAAAATCGTTGGGAAACGTGCAAAAAAAGTCAGGAGAAACAAGTCACAACTTATTAGTTTAACTGAAAACTGGTCAATAACATGAATGGGTCATTCAGAAGTAAAGATGGCCAGATGTTCAGAAATGTTGTTGTGGAGCAATTTGAAGACTGGATATTCCCTCATCTACAGTACATTATATCATGATAAGATTCAGAGAATCCTGAAACGTCTCGGTGTGCGAGGGACAGCCAACAATCTTCACCGGACTCCTGCGATCTTCAGGCTCTCAGGCAGCTCTGCATTAAAAACAGAAATGATTCACATCTGGAAAGGCTCCATCAATGCAGAAAGGTTAGGGAAAAATCTAAATACAAAAATGATGAATCGTGAAAACCGTGGATCATGACCCCTCATGATGTTTTCCAATGAAATTGAGGAAAAGTGTATCAGAAAAAGGAGGGGATATATATTTTTTTTGTACCTTATTCCAAGTCTCTTCTCCTTATTCTTGGCAGTTGGTGACCAGTGTATGCGATGTTTCACGTCACCTTTCTGCTCCACCAGTTGGATGCTTTCCCATAATTTGCAGTCTGCTGTTTCAGTTAAAATGACCTGTAGCCCGTGTCTGTTGAAACTCTAAACCAGTCCAAACCCATGTGGGCCACATATTTTAGGGGGGATCTGCCAAGTGTCGTGTGGATTAATGTGTTGATTTGTGATTAGCTGACTCCTTCTGCATGCTTTGTAATGTTTCCCTACTGTTAGCTAATAAGATGAGCTAATGAATAAACCACTGTTGTAAGTCATTGATTAGCATATGGTTATTTCCTTTAGCTGGAGTAATTCATAAATCTTCAGTAATTTTTTGTGCTGGGGTAATGATTTTGCTCCAGTTTCATCATTTTTCATTTTTGCCTCCGCATTTGGACTCTTCTCCTCTTTTTAGATGTTTTGAATGGATACTCATTTGTAGTGCAGTACTTCTTTCAACCCTTTTTATCATTTGAGATTTTGTCCATGCTTCAACATGCAGCTACTTAGGGTCTCATTTGTATTAATCTGTTCATCCGATATTTGACACGTGGGCCTGAAGGCTGAGAGAAATGTGGTGATGGCTTTTTTTCACAGGGAGACCTGAACATGTGAGCAACTGAACGATACTTTTCATTGGAACTGAAATCAGGGTATCAAACCCAAAAAAAGCTCAAAAAAGAGCAGCTGAAAATGTTGATGTGAGAAAAGCTCAAATCACAATTACGGTATATGTAGTCTGTGCCTGAAAGTTGATTGGGTGATAGATTGTTCAGTGCTTTGTTTAAAGCTCAACGCGAGAGCCTCTGTTTTCTTGTTGAGGTGCCTTTTGAGAATGCATGAAGAGGAAATTTCTCTTTGGCACAATAAGACATGAGTAATGACAATTTTTTAAAACCTACTTTGACATTAACATTTTTCCATTTTTTTTCCATTTTTCCATTTTTACTGTAACAACACGGAAAGTGGCAGAACACAGAATTATCCAAAATTTACTACTATGGTTATAAGTTATCTGTCATAACAGAAACATGTCACATTATAAAATACATCTTTTAGGATTCTCTTCTAAACTTTTTACTAAAAAAAGATGCACTGGTTCGCTCTTGTGTGAGAAGCCAATTAATGCACCTAACAACAAACTGAACATTCAAAAATAAACACTCAATTGAACTTATTAATATTACATATAGATTTTTCCTTAAGATAAATAATTGGTGGCGTTTGTAAACTTTAGTTAATACAGCACACATTGTCCCAGCTGCTACAGCATCAGTTTCTTGAATCGACTTAGGTTTTTTTTAATCAAATTACAGGTTTAGTCTGTGTTTTTGCTCTCACTGGAGTAATGAGCGGTTGAGGTGTTTGCATTTTTGCTTAACTACTCTTAAAAAGTGCATCAAAAAGGTGCAGAGACGTTGGCTCTGTTCAGAAACGGAGTTTTTATGAGCTGCAATTAATAAGTTTGAACACTAGGGGGAGACAAACTCCACAGACGCCGAGCAGCGCTGGAGGGAGCTGTCTTTTCAGCACCACAGCCTCACTCCTCTCTGTGCTAATACAGCAGTCCCATTATTACACAGGAGTCTGTCATTTAAAGATGTATCATAATCTAATGCTGACATCAGATAGTCAAATCCCTCAACGTGATTAAAATCAACCTTGGCCTTGGACAACTGGAGTCTGTCCAGCCTCGTCCATCCTCCGACTGTCATTCATGGAGAATCGTGCATTCAGAGCAGGGATGTCTGCCTTTAAAGCTGTAAGCTGTAAACGTTTTTTAAAAAATCGCAGCTTTTCAAAGACGAGGGCGAGCTAAAAGAACGCAAGTGAAGTCGGATATTCAGTGGAACTATTTGAGGGAGGAGTGCAGGGGAGACTGGAGAGGCTGCAACAATTGGATCAGTCAATAATAATGAGCCATAAATGCGTAAATCTCACCCAGTGCGCGGAAGTGCAATTCAGTAATCCAACATTTAAGAAAAGAGAGCAAGACACAGTCCACCATCGATACACCCTCCTCGTTCCGCCCCCTCCATCACTCACAGAAACGGAATTAAAAAATCTTTAATATCTTTCCAGCAACGAACCTCCATTGCTGCAGCGCCGAGCACACACACACTCACACACACACATACACACACACATACACTGCGGGGCCTTTAAACGCCGCCAGAGACGAGGAGGAGGAAGAAGAAAACTAAGCAGCAGAACTAAGAGCAGCTTCTTTACACTCACATCATCACTCAGCATCCAAAGGCAGAGGACGGCTGGAGTGAACATATGAATGTACGGCTCCACTCACTCTGACATCGTGACAACACCAGCGCTGTCTGTGGATCTGTGCGACTCGCTCTCCTGATTGTGTAATAAAGATTTTTTTTTCTTCCTGCAAAGCTGCTAAACCTGCATCCGAGAGCACAGGGAGAGGAAGGAGCAGAGGAAGCGGAGGAGGAGGGGAAAACAGGGGCATCGCATCGTTCATCTGATTTCATTTTTCTTCTTATTACATGGCGCAAGGGCTACTATACAAACGGGACCGTCCTGGGTGTGATACTGCCTCGGTGAATTTGGATACTAGAGCAGCAGCGGCGGCGGCAGCATCAGCAGCACCATCCTCCTCCTCCAGCCCCCGAAGAAGAAACCTCGGCTCCGAAGGCGCCCACCCCGACTCCTCGTCCTGCTCCTGCCGGCTCTATGTCGAGTGATGGTCGGCTTGCCTTGCTGGATGCTCCCCGCTCTCTCCGGATCGTCGACGACCGAACCTCCTCTGACCGCAGACCCCCATTTTCGGCGGAAACCTTCCCAGAGCTATAGGGCTACATATGGAAACTGGGGATCAAAATTTTAGGAAAAAAGAAAATCTAAGCTGTTGATTTGATTTTTCTGAATTCTTTTAAGCGGGTTCTGTCTTTTTTGTTTTTTGAGAGAGAGAGAGAGAGAGAGAGATTTTTTTCACCTGCTAATTAATTAATTTAATCGTTGAGCCTTTATTTCCTCATTCCGCCAGGTTGATTTGTGAGAAACCAGCGTTAAGATCTTCTTTTAACCTCACAGTAGGCTTATAAAACACCCAGAGAATAGGCTTTACTTCCTCGCTGCAGGACTTGAATCGGTCCATTTGTTTACTCTCTTCTATTAAGATGATAGATTCCCCTGCTGTATTTCGTTTTCCTCTCCAATTTACATTCTCCAGGCTTTTTCCTCTCTTTTAACTAATGAAACCTTCTAAAATAATAACAGCCTAATAATAATAGCCGTTATAATATCCTTGGCTATAGCTCTACTCCTGGATTTTAGTCAAAAGTAAACGCAGTGTAACCTCTGATTAAAGTAACTAGACATATTGAACTGTTTTACTGTAAGCCTGCCATTACTCTAACATCGCTACCCCTCAGCCACCTCTTTGCTCTATTTGAGCTCATGTAAATTCAGCCCTAACCTTTAACAAACAGGTTGTTTTAGAGAGTGAATCCCACGTCCATTTTAAGGCTCAGCCCAGCCTCTTCGGGCTTCAACTGATCCTTGATAGCTCAGTGTTTTATTCACATTAGTAGATTTCCTTGCTGCAAGTGGCTGTAGTGTGGGCTACATCTGCAGCCGCAGGCCTGCTGAGTTGCTGCTATCCTCTGCATTCCTGATTCATTCTTTTTTTTTTTGTCTCCTTTTGGTGGAAAAGTAAAAGCAAACAAAGAGGAGAGACATTCCTGCCTCTTCCTCTTACCGCTCCAAAAAAACAAACAAACTGCCTTCCATCCTCAGTTTTTCTCTTGTTGTGGTCCTCACCCAAACGCAACCATAAGGTTCCTACCGCATCCTCCTTCTCCTTCTTCCCTCTCCTTCCGCTCGAGTATATCCCGTTTTTTCGGTTTGGTTTGGTCCCGCAAATTTTCAAATATTTACTTCCTGTACATCAAGAGGAAAGGGGGTCCCCCTTTCATGGAATGCGGAAACATGGGTCTGTTCGACCGCGGAGTCCAGATGCTGCTGACCACGGTGGGCGCCTTCGCGGCCTTCAGCCTCATGACCATCGCGGTCGGCACGGACTACTGGCTGTACTCCCGCGGCGTCTGCAGGTCCAAGTCCATGAGCGAGAACGAGACCAGCAAGAAGAACGAGGAGGTGATGACCCACTCGGGCCTGTGGAGGACGTGCTGCTTGGAAGGTAAGAGTGGCTCAAACTGCTCAAACTTTCCCACCATGGTTCCGTTTGGAGCTGACAGGCGTCAGAATGACTTCAACACACATGCTCAGTGCTGATGCTTCCATGTAAATGAAATACTGTAAACTAGCGTTTTAAGTAAAAAGAGCAAGTTTTGTATGAAGTGATTGATCATATCTTCTCTGACTGATACTTTTCAAGTTGTAGTTCGCTGGTGTTGTCCTTCAGGTGTCTGTTTTGGACTCAAAACGTTTGAGAGCTTTTCTTACTCTTCCTTTCATGAAAATGTCGAAATCTAAATATTTGAGATGTTCCCCAAGTTAAGTTTTACACTTACCAAACTCATCAGAAAAAATAACCTTTAATATCCGTTATATTTTACTGCTTTCTCGTCTAATCTTTTGTTTTATTCAATACTTATCTTACTCTTTTGAGCCTTTAATGAATTAATGAAGAATACAATCCTGCTCTGGTTGATATGATGCATGAAGACACTGCTTCATTTCAAGGAGTCACAATGCCAGCAAAAAATTAGACGTATAAACAAGTATCAACTTTGTACACAAAGCCTGACTAAAGTCAAATCTGAAGCTCATCGGAAAGAAGAAAAGTTCTACTTCTTCACACAATTCTTCGCAGTTTTGTCACATCTTCTATATTTTGTTTAGAAAACAGCACATGTACTTCTTCAAATTCTAATGACACAATTTGACAAAAAAATACCTTTTTTTCAAAATGACACATGCTGGTAGATATTAGGATCACAAGACAAACAAACAAACAAAACAGACAAAACAAAAAAGAAGACTCACTACACTAAAAACCAGATTAAGTTCATTTTAGATGTTTAGAAGGTGTGAAGGAGTCTGGTTGCATAAACGTCCTGCACACCAATCCGGAGGAGTTTAGTCAGACATTTGAATTTCAATAGTAAAACTTTAACAATTACAAAAGCTACAGTAGGGGGGGGGGGGGCTGTTCTAACTGTTATATCAGTTATATATAACGGATATATTGACTGACTGTAACCACGGGAAGCTGCAGGTGATCAGAGACTCCGAGCCAGCAGGTTGGACAGTGTGGGAAAATCCAAAATAAGACGAGGCAGAAGTGCGGTCGTCTGTCAGCCACCCCGACCCGCCTGACAACCCTGAAGGTGGCAACGCTGTTACCTCTGACCTGTCAGCGCTCTTTACTCTCTGACATGCCAAACAGCCTTACGTCCTGAGCCTCGCTTTCTACACGACCTCCGGTGTCGTCCCTGTCAGACGCTGGCAGTGTGTTTTCTGTCATGCCCCGGTGGAGGTATTGGGTGCTGAATTAGAAGGAGGCGCTGTAACCTTGCAAGTTCGCAGAGCGTTAAAAATCTGCTCGCCGTCTTAGCCACGATCCTGAAAGGCTGCAGTGTCTGACTATATGCTGCTCAGGCTCCTGTGACAAGCAGCATGGCTCTCTTTGTTCAAAGCTTGATAACTGACTTTAGATAAAAGATTGAACATAGCTTTTAACAAGATTAATAACTTTGATTTTTTTTAAAAAAAAAAGACTTTGGAAAGCTTTATTCTGTATATCGCCTCATTGTTTAGCTGTGAGGTCACATCACAGCCAGGCAGTTTTCAGACAATAAGCGTTTTAAAAAAAAACTGCTCTACACTATCAGCTTAGCAGCACAGGTAGGACAAGCTGGTGAATGTAGTGGAGCCTAAAACAGGGCAAAAAAGAGCTTCAAAGCGAGTGAAAATCTGCTTTATTTTCAGAAACTACTGTCATGAATGTGGAAATGCAGAATCAGTGGGGGGGTTTAGCTAAAATTACTGCTTTTTAGTTACATTTATAGCAATGAACATCATGAATAAACACTGACTGTTAACAACAACAAAAAAAAGAATAGAGAATGATGGGTGGTTTTATCTGTCAAAGTGTCTAATTTTGTTGGGATTTTTTTTTTAGATCTAAAAAGCTGGACATCAGTGGGGAAAAAAAAAACATTCATAGCAAAAACATCTTAATGAATAATGTCTTATGTGATTCTGTTTGTGTGCTATGGTGTAAATCTCTGCTGGTATTTCCTGTTTTTCTTCATCTTTCCCCCGATAGAAAAAATGAATACACAGCTTGTTTGAATGAGTAAGACTGAAGAGGTTTTTGGTTTTCCTTCACCGCAGGAAACAGCCTCAGAGTTGTAACCAACACATGACACATTTCTGATTTTGATGACTGGTTCTAAAAGATTTTCAAAGAATATCTGAAGATAATTTGAGGTCTGGCAGGAAAGGTTTTGCTTGTTTTGCCAAAGGTTTGAGCAAAAGAAGCTCCCCTTTGGCACTTTTTTGCTGGTAACCATCAATAAATCATGGGCTTAGTGCAGTCACCTTGCAAGGCATCTTGACTTTGACTAAATTTCACGAAGTGCACAAAAGTTCAGACCAAACAGAGTCCCAGACTGGACTGCGACAGCTGGGTTTTAGTCCGATGACTTTAGACAATCACAACTCCTATTCACTGACTGTTGATTTGATTGGTTTCTTTGTGTTGGTGATAGGCAGATGGCTCATCCAGTATATTTTTTGAAGTGCATACAACCGGTAATCATAAGGGTCTTTTAAAGTGGCTCTGTTGACCAAAGCATCTGCCGCTTTAGGATATTAGCATACCGCTCCCCGGAGGATTGGGATTATTTAAAAGAAATGCAACTGATTGCACCAAAATATTGAGGTCGTACATAATATCCACCTATGACAGGGTGCTATAGCGACGAGTCAGGATATGTGAAACTTCAGTGTCTTAGAGCTACAAAGTCATATCGGGAGGAGTCTTAAACTTAAAGACTGATGAATATTTTCTATTTCAAGCTGATTTTCAGCATGTTTTTTTCACCATGATTAGGTCTATTGTTGTAATCGTGGCGATGAAGGTCTTTTAACCTTAACACAATCCTTTGAACACAAATAATGATATTGTTTTTTTTTTAACAGTGTGTGGCATATTTCCTGCTTATAGGTCCTGTGACAGGATGGGGGAAAAAACAATCTACTGTAGGACATGCTGGTACAGTATCAAGAATTGGCTTTAAATGCTTTCACTCAGTTCCTATCCCCTATGGATAATCAATAGTTCCCTCAGTAGTGAGCAGCAAGCTGATGAATGAAGTCCTCGGCTGACATTATCACTGCCAGCTGTTGATGTAAAATGATTTACAAATGCCAAAATGATGCAATGATTAGGCTTGTTGGCAGAAAGTAGTACATATTTTTGAGGGCATGCTAAAGTGGATGCATACTGAAATGGTCGATGGTGTTTGCAACTAAAAAAATATTGTCTCTGTGAATGGGAAGCAACTTATAGGATGCTTTAAATTTCTATTAAATTCAGTCAAATGTATCACTTTATCAGATACAAATGTTCAAAGTTGGCAAAGAGAAAAAAAAAAGTCACATCAGCACCTGTAGCAGAACAGCTTTATTAGCAGTCTATGTCTGATCACAGCATTTACACCTCAGCTGTACCTGAGAAGCCGCTCAGGTGCCAACGACAGAAAAGTGTGGTTTCACCTGGCAGGCTTCAAATGAGTGTGTTTCTGGGAAAAGAGCTCAGTCACCCCTCCCTGATGGACAAAAGAATATAACACTGAATGCTGATCGAGTGCTGCAGCTATTACAAGGGGGGAGAAAAACCCCTCCCTGATGGATAAAAGAACAACACTAGATGCTGTAATAGCCGCAGCACTCGATCAGAATTCAGTGTTGTTCTCTTATCCATCAGGGAGGGGTGATTGAGCTCTTTTACATATGATTAATCACAGCTGGGGTGTAATTGTGACAGTGACTGGCTCTTATCCTTGCCAGGCCGTTATTTAATTGGCAAACAAAACAGGACAGAGTCAAGATGACATCAAAACACTTCACACTTTCAGCTTGGTGTGTTTATGTGCTGCTTTTGTATCAGCACAATGAACCTCTCCCTTTGAATCGAGGATCCAAATGGCAGGAAATAAACCCAGATTTGTCATTTGTGATTCATGAATGATCCTCAGCCCAGAGGAGGCAAGGGAGTGGAAAAACGGGGGCACTGCATTTACTTACCGGGGTCAGATTCATTTAAATTCTCATTCAAATGACTTCCTGCTCAGGAAATTGGGTCTTAAGAAGCGAGTACATTTAATTATAGGTAGTTTGAACATTTTAAACCACAAATTGAAAAAAGTACAGAGGAGCGGATGCAGCTGGAGTAAAGCAGTGATAAGCAGGCTGCTTTGCTGCAAACCCTGCCTTGTTTCAGCTCATAGAGAGTCATGTCAAGTTTAACATTTCAGATGTTAATTAGCCTCCAGTTTGCAGCTCAGTCCTATTAATTCCAAGTACTAGGATGACTAGTATTCATCTCTCCCCCGGCTCTTCTTAAATTAACTCTTTCCTGTCATCAGGCTGTAGACTAAGGCTGCAAACGGATGAAACGGTCGTTCAGCACCGAGCACAGACTGCGTGTTTGACAGTGCAGGCCCACACATGCTGCTCGCAGAGTGGACACAGGTGGGCGATGCTTTGTGTTTGTATAACCAGCTACCGGAGAGGAGAACCTGTGAAACAGAAAAATAGGAATACCCACACTGGATGCTTCAACACTGTGACCTTCGCTTCATTCACTGCGTTTCAGAGCAACAAACTAATCTCACTTCTGTGTAACTACACAGTTTTCATGTCATTCCTCGCTGTGTAAACCACACAGGTATACTGTAGGGTTAGTCATATAATATATTCATGGTTTGTCATATAATTAATACATGATATACATTCACTTCTGATCTCACCTCAGGAAATCTGTCATCTCTAAGTTCAGACAAAACATGATTTTGGAAATAATCTTCCTAACAAACAGACAGAAAATCCAGCAATCAGACCCCACCAGCCACATAACCTTTATGTAAGAGGTGTTAATAAAAGGGAGCTTTTCAGAAACACAACCAAACTTATTTTCACATCTCCCTGTTCAGAGACCTCATTTCAGTTTTCCCAACAGTCTAAAATTCAGTTCAATTTTGTCACTTACATGAGCATCAACATCAAATAAGTCGCTGCATTTGTTTCACAAGTTGCAACAGTTACAAAATACATTTAGTCTTTTAGTAATATTAACTTTATCAAACAGTCATACAGACACAAAGGAGATGGGGCACATTGGCATGAATCCCTCAGAAAAAAGCTCTCTGGAGAGGGACCACTTGGCCCAAGATTCCTGAGATCTGATTGGCTACAACAATATTAGATGATTTTTATTGGAGCCCATAAGGAGACCATTTAAACAGGAGCAATGTCATAACTATCCGCCACATTACTACTCAATTATCTATTATGTCCTCTTACAAGCTGCAATGATTTGTAACATTAGTTTAATTATTACTTTTTAACCAAGAGCGGGGGGAGGGGAGGGGCTCTTTATTTTGTGTCACTCAAGGCTGCTGATCAGAATTACACTCACATTTGAAGATGGCCTTAGACAATTAGAATTGGCTTATCTTTTCTTTTTTAAATGTGAGATATCCATAGACTGAGCAATGAAGAAAGTAAATGTGGGATTGAGTGACATTTTGAGATCAGCCACCCCTTTAAAAAGTCTGTTTTTGGGGTCTTTGGACAGATATTTGAAGATGGTTTCTTGGAAAATCGGACATTTTACACCATTTTGTGAACAATTCCTCCTGAAAAAAAAATCCAGTAAAATGATTAGCTATGAAAATAATCATTAATTATGGTCCTTGATCACATAATGTGGTCATGTTTTGAGGGGCTTTGCTGCACAAGCTTAGATTTTTTATTTGTTCTGTGGGGGTTTTCCTTTTGGTATCAGTTTTACAAACTTATCTGGAAGGTAGCTTTTTCTGTTTAAATACATACCGGTCCTCCGCTGCTCAGCCTCGGAGCCTTGAACCGGTATTAAAACTTCAGTGACTCTGTTCCTCAAGTACAGATGTGGCTGCACCCACAGTGTGCTGATGAGACATGAGCAGGGAACACAGTAAACATGTGTGCTGCGGATGAATCGGCCCACAGAGGCTGTCCCTCCTCCGTCCAATCTGAGATGCCCCCCCCGCAGGTGTGCTGCTCTGCTAAGCTGAGACATTCATCTTCATTACAGCCCCACCCTCAGGCTTCACCATTGAAGAGGATGTGCTGGAGAGAAATGGTGGACTACTTGATGTAGGACGGCCACCAAGGCATCTACTGTTTTTAGATTTTGTACATCTTTTATGAAACAATGTTTATACATGATATAATCATTAAAATAGTTATCATAATTTGGTTTTAGACTTCTCTTAAAAGTGAAATGCAACTCAGGTGGATATATCTGCCTTTCTTTCCCATTCTCTAGTTTCTTTCATCTGCTACTTTTGTAAAGAGGGCACAGCTCTGAGATATTTTAGTGATTCTGCACCTAAATATAATAATAAATGAAGAATCCTTGCCCGTTTGATGTGAGTAACCCACTTATTAGATATCCTCTAAGTTTTAAGGCAGGTCTTTTCCCATACGTTTCTTCTAAGAAAAAGAAATGCTGATTTAGAAACTGAACCCTCCTCGGCTAAATGAAATAGGCTATGACTTCATCATGGCCACGAACAGCTTCTGGTGATCACCACAAATCACAGTTCGTGCATCCTGCCTCATGATTTTATGTATAAGCATGTAGGAGCAACAATATAGTGTTCTCTCATGCATCAGAAAATCCACGTGGGAGTATGTTGTGCGCATGTTTGAAGGGTGAGAAAGCCGGGATGAGATAAAGGCAGATAGCAGAGCAAAGCGGCAGAAAAGAGCAGGATTAGTCTCATAGTCCAATCAGATAAGGATTACCCAGCTGGAGCTCGCCCACCCAGGCTAATGTCCCGGCCCTAAAGTGGCATTACACTGTATTATGACACGGATCCACTGTACATCCAGCTCCACAGGCCGGATTACAGTTACGAGTTTAAGGCAACATGGATGGAAAACAAAGTCAAGGCTACTTGTTGGAGAAGAAACGGAGACTTGTCTCCTGTGTCAGTATCAGTCCTCAGGGCTGCCTCTTCCTTCATCTGATAACAGCCTGAGTAAAGTGACTGAGCTCCATTACACTGCACTGTCACTTTGCCCTGCAGCCCGCGATGGATGGGATTCATTTTGCCCTCGCCTGCCTCCACTGGGGCTCAACTGAGACTGCACACAGTCGCTGCCGAACATGACTGCTTTATTGCTCTCCACTTTGCCCCCTATATTGCCCACTGAGGCCAAATTACAGAGCAGCCATTACAGAATTAAGCACAGGCCAGAGACACTGAGATCAGTGCAGGACTCTGGCCTTTGGTTGTGTTGCTGGTGAAGCTGCCATTTGTTCTCATTCTTTCAGCCGCAGCAAACAGACTCAGGTATCAGTTTAGAGTTCATTGATTTAATCTGAGAGTGGCTTCAAGTTTGTTTGTAACCATTAAACACATGCAGTATGTTGTGTTACATCTATATTAATTCTAAAGTATGTATCTTGTGTTTTAAATGTGTTTCAAATATTCCGTGTTGCTTCTGAACACTATAGCTACATGCCAATAATGGACTGTTAACTCAAAATGATCAAGATTTTTACAGTGTATTCGTGTCCACTTTCACTTTCTGACGCAACGTCCGTCTGCATTCTTCCATTGTCTCTTTTTATAATTGCACTGTGAATGCATTTCACTTTGAGTTCGGTCTAAATACACCATTACTGGTTGTTTTTCGCTCATGCATTAAGAGCACAGTGTTGGAGTGGGATTGAATTATTAGTTTCACTTTTACAATCTTAATAAAAAGTTTGATTTTCCATATTTCACTCTGATCTGCTGATGAGAAACCTTGTGTTTCTAAATTCATGTTGTCTTTCTCAAAAAACAAGATTGTTTAGGTTAATCTAACAGTTGAGCTGCTGCTACTGGCTGAATCTGAAGGTGTTTTGAAGGTTTCTTATTTGGAAAAAGGTAAAAGGATTTGGAAGGCATGAGCACTTAAACTGTTTTAAGATGAGACGTCAATTGTTTTACATCTCCCGTCATACTCAGACGCCAACATTGGCATAACAATGGAGGTTTAAAGTGCACAGTGGACATGAGTCCTCTCTTGTATATTAGTAGTCCTGCCCTATAGCTTTATGAAGTGGTGTCTGGCTCTCTTGACAGTCTGAGATTAGATGGACAGCAGAGGAGTGTGATGGCATGGTAATTGGTTTAGTGTATGATTTATGCTTCTGACGGCTTCGATCAATGGCAGAAGGGGGTTGTAAACTTTGGTGGTGCTTTCTCATAAATGTCACCCGCTTTCCATGGAGGACCCCCACCAAAGAATAAGGGACTTGGCTGGCTGTATATAAGAACCACAAAAAAAGAAAAGAAAAGCTTTAATGATGGGGCATGCGTCAAAGAAAAGATACTTACATTCTACAAAACTGCCCGCTCCGAACTTTGACACATTCTCATCATCACAGCCAGCAGAGCAGGACCGCATGTGTGTGTAGTTGAGCTGCTCCAGCCTTGATTTATTCATGTTATTTTTAGCTGTAGTTGGTCCTGTTGGGTGGGGTCTATCTTTATCCTACATGACCAGAGAACAAATCAATACGAAACATACCCTGGGCCAATATTTGTGTAAGCGTACAGTGTGGCACAACAACTCACCAGAGCATGATAGAAACTGCTGAATGCCTGCAGTACATGAACATGTTTTCACGTTTTCATGCTTCTAGCTCAACATTAAAGGGGAAGTTCAGTTTTTTTAAACCTGGACCTTATTTCTGGCATAAAATACGTTCATCTACTCACCGATAACAGTTTGGTGAAAGTCGGCGTCCTTCGGAAGATATTTAGATTTCTCGAGATCCGCGTATATCCATATAACGGGAGTGAACAGGGCATAGACAACACAGCCTCTAAATAAGGCATTATCTGTCTTTATTTCACCAATACTTTAAGATGAATGAATGAATGAACGCATACTATTGCACTGAAAGCTGCCGTGTTGTTGTTATCCGGGGCTATCGGGGGGCTTATAGGCAGCTTTCTACACACGCGTCTAGTGGGATGACGTCATCGACACGCACCGCTGCAGCACAGCTCATTCACTCCAGTAAGGACGTCCATCATACTCAAAGTCGTCGTCCACGTCGTCAAATTTTGATAAATATTCTGCCATGTTGCACAAAACTAGCAGTAGCAAACTCCGTGTGAAGTTGGCCGACTGTCACAGAGCACGGAGTAAATAAGTTAAGCTGCAGCGGCGCGCGTCGATGACGTCATCCCACTAGAAGCGTGTGTAGAAAGCTTCTCGTAAGCCCCCTGATAGCCCCCGATGAACGTATTTTATGCCAGAAATAAGGTCCAGCTTTAAAGAAACCGAACTTCTCCTTTAATTACATTAAAGAATGGAACAAAAATGCAGCTTGGATACATGCAGCTGCAAATAGATATCTATGTTTTTAATATCAAACACTTGACACCTGCAGGCACATAATATATGGCTCATAGCCTTGAAAATAATTTAAATGTTTTGATGCAGGCAATTATGTGGCTGTTTGTTAAACAAAATATTTCTTTATTAAATCTCAGGGTTAAAAAAGGGAAGTTTTGTGTCAGTGACAAGCTTAAGCTTTGTATATTACTGTGTGAAGTATATTCTAAGAGAAGTTAAACACTTATTAAAGCTTATGGAGGAGATGTAAATATGCTAATAAAAATCCCTGTGAAGATTTAAGTAGCAAGCAGACAGGGTTTCATACTTAAAATATCTGTTCTAGGCTTAATTCAAGGGTTATCTGCTTTCTTAAAGAGACATTGATGAATCAGTACAGTAAATACTGATTCAAGTCAGTGGCTCGCTGACAATGGTCTGCTGTTTAAGGGGAAAAAAAAGATTTTGATTTATATTCTGTGATGAAGAAAATTAGCAAAATTATTCAGAAGTAATTTTCAATTTCAATCCAAACAAATATCAAAGGCATTTTGGGATCAAGAGCATAATTAGTGAAAAAGCTCATCAGTTTCCAACACAGTCAAACCACAACACCTGTTCAGTATTTTCTCTCAGCAACTGTTTACACATACTGTCCCCTTGAAAATGTAAATTTTCCATGTTAAAGTGGCTTGAATAACCACTCGATTTTCAGTGCGTTTGCACTCTTGATTACATAGAATTGATCCCCTCACAATGAAAGTGTAATTATCAGCAGGCCAATCTCTGACTCCATCGCAGCAGAGCATCTCTCCGTTCCACCTCGCCGGGCGTATCCTTAAACTGTGGAAACATCCCAAAGAGACCCTGTGGTAAATGATAATTAACTGCAGATACAATCCATTCATTTTAAGGAGGTGCGATTCACTTTTTTTTTTTCTGCAATGGCACAGAGAAAGCTCGGCAATCTGCCTTTTGATTAATTGTTGGTGTCCCTGGCGCAGTTCATTTGCAATCTATTACAGTGTATTTGCTTTGTGTCAGAATGCAGCCCAAACACACTGCATCATCTCAGAGTTGGGGGAAGGTACGAGGCAGAGTTAGGGTCTGTTTGGTGGCCTCACCACAGAGAGCTGGATGTGCGACTGTCTGCTGATACTGATACTCATTATCATGATAACAGTAGTGACTATGAAATGAATCTACAATATGAGAGCAGTTAGGATTCTACTTTAAGGCTGATTTGTACTCTCACGAGTCACGTTTAAAGGGACAGCTCACTAAAATCTCAAAAACGGACATCTGGCTCCAGTTTTAATTTGGAGCCCCTCAATGGTTACATCTTTAGATCTGTGATGTAATCCTGTTGAACAATCATAGTCTGATTTGAATGGAATCAGACCCAAAAACGCATCATTATTAGGACACTGATGTGGATACCAGAACATAATAATGATATGATAATGAAATTGTCATATTTGCAACAGATGGATCACTTACCTATTACAACATTTATTAGCAATTAATTTGATAATTACTGGTTTTATTCTATTTTTAAGCCAAAGATGTCCTTATTTTTAGCCCCTCAGATATGAAGATGAGCTGTACTACTTTTGATATTTCTCCAAACTGTATCTTTAGGTTCTGGGATGTTGGTCTGACAAGATAAATATCACTTCTGTAATATTGTATTTTTCCACTAGTTTTTGCCTTTTTCTGAATAAGAATCATTGATAACCTGAAAGAAAATCATCTTTAAGGATTTGAAATTTTGTCTCGCCATGACATTTTGATATCACAATTCTTTTTTTCTCATTCTCATGTCATTGTTCTGTCAGATTACCTGCAGTAGATACGACTGGTGTCATGACCCATGACAGAGCAAGGTGGAAGGTTAAAGGCTGCAAATGAGAACGCAAACATTATCTATCATAATCTATCATGACTTATTGATATGAAGAAGAGAGAAAAACACTGCTGAGCAGGAACAACTGATTACACAGGAAAGCACTTAAATCCAACATGAGGAATAATGAGCAGGAACCGAAGGGGTGGCGACAACAATGAGTTAGCATTTGAAAAAAATATACCAAGGAGTATAATGAGGTGGTGAGGTGATGACAAACGCTGATGACAGATGACAAGGTGTGCAAGGTGCAGAACGATGGAGTCATCAGTCAAAGTCAGAACAGGAACAAGAAAAACTATCTGGAAAAGACAGAAAACTAAGACTTAACAGACATAAACTCAAGAAACAAAAGAACAAAATCCAAATCACAACTATTTTTAAATAATTCTCAAACTTATCTTTTTTTTGTTCCTTTTGGTAGTAAATTTAATGTTTTTGGATCAGAGGCAATCAGACAAGCGGTACACTGATCATTTCCTTCACCTCTAACTAACTGAATTCTAGGAATGTTGTAAATGTAATGTACTGTAATTCTAGACAGAGTTACTTTGATTTGTAGGGTCAACACATGAAGATTTTATTGATACCCTGGAATAAACAACTGCTGCGATGCTGTTCTCGATGAGCAAAAAAAAAAAAACCAGACCGGAGCTGAAAAGAGGGGACAGAGATGTTCCCACCTCTGCAAAGCCCTCTTAGCACCCAGTGGGAGAGCTGCTGACAGCTCTGTGACCATTGTGGAGGCCAAAAACAGCTCCAGACTAAGAGTCCCAGGCCTGGACTGAGGCGAGCGGGGGAGTGGAGGTTCCTGGGTCACCACTCAGAGCCGGGTGGAGGACAGAGGAGGGCGGCTGGAGGTAGTGCCAGCAGGGCAGAGCCAGAGTGTGACAGATGGAGAAGTGAACGAGGGGCAAATAAAGAGCAGGAAGGCCGCAGATAACATGATGTAGCACTACAGTGACGTTAGAGATGAGAGAGGATGGAGGTTATCCGATTCAAATGGACCACGATAGCATATGTGTCGCTGCATTTGAAATGAAAATACAAGGCTTGTTTGTGGGTTTCGATATCAAACATTAACAGCGTTTCGTACTTACAGACAGACTGAACTGATGCAGGTGGACAGATTTTTGGACAGAGCTGCACAACAGGACAGCGACAGTAACAGGTTGTGTCTTTGAACAAACTATGAACAAAAGAATAGTAATAATATATCGAAGACTGAAACTAATCATCCTAAAAAAAGATCCTGAAACCCAAAAACAACCTTTGACTATGGATCATAAACACGTAGGAGAATTCAGAAACACAAGAAAGGCTCCGTGTCTGTTTTTTTACCAGGCTAAAAAGGGATTTGAAAACCTGCATCAAAAAGCAGCTATAAGTGACATTTTTACTTATGTAAATTAGTGAGTGAATAACTGGCACATGTAACAATGACTCATTGAGCAGTGACGTAACTGAACTTGTTCTAAAAATTCTCGGGGACAACTGTAACAAATTTCATGGAGTAGAAATAGAGCACAACAATGCTGCGTCCATTAAAAATCAGATTTCTACCAGGAAGCCTCTACTTGCTCTTGTTTTAGCAACATACTGCCTCAGTTCAGGCAACTCAAAAGTTTCCATTAGGAAAATATAAACTGTAGATTAGAATAAAAAAGAAAATTGGAAACAGAAGCTCCCATTAAGCTGATTAAATACGCTAGTGGGCACAAAATGCAGTGAAACTTCGCCTCTTGAGAGCTTGGAACCACCAAAAGTCCTATTTTGATGTCAAATCATAGAATAAACTGCATTTTTTCTGATTTGCCAACATTGCTGAAGCTTTGTAGTTAGATAATCTTGCTAATATCTACATATTCTGCGAAGTAAAGGATGACATCGACGTGCAGCATTATAACAATGACAACTCTTTATTTGTTTGCTTTATTCATTTTTAGTTTCATTTAACGAAAGGAAATGGTACTGATTCTACATTTTTTGTTGCATCGATCAAAACGTATTATACTGTATGTACATCACCATAAAACATATTTCCATAAAGCCTTTGGCCCGCCTTAAACAGAGAATGAGTGGCTCCCTTGCATGTTCAGTTACCAAGCAGACTGAGCCTCAGGAGTCAGGTGCTAAAGTGGGCCATTTCAACAGCTTGCTAAAGTTTGTTAAAGCTTATAAATCTATTCTAGTAGAACCCCCCAGGTAAGATTTGTAAATCAGCATGATATGGGCGCTTTTAAT
Source organism: Odontesthes bonariensis (assembly GCF_027942865.1). Classification (NCBI taxonomy): domain Eukaryota; kingdom Metazoa; phylum Chordata; class Actinopteri; order Atheriniformes; family Atherinopsidae; genus Odontesthes; species Odontesthes bonariensis. Next base: position 8,899,487 of record NC_134526.1, on the reverse strand, counting down.
AATAATTCAGCCGTGAACTGTAGAGTCATTGTCTTCACGTCCTTTGGTGTCCATGTTCAAGCGAAACCTCCTTGGCACCACTCTGGCCTTTGTGCTTCTGAGGACGTCAGAACGGCCTGTCAGTGTAACGCTGCTCAGATGGCCATGTGTACTGGGCTCCAGAGTGAGTATTTACTGCAGTCGACAGGCCTGGCAGACCCCACTGTCACAGCAAATGGTTCTGTTGGGAAAACAAACAGTTGTAATGAGACTGTATCTGTCAATGAGACTGCTGAAAACCGCTTCAGCCCAAAACACTAGAGGATGCAAAGGGGGGAAAAAAGGCGAAAGGTTGTTCAGTTAGGGAGATGCGCTCATTGATGAGGTTAATCCAAGAGCAGTTCACCTTTGACCTTTTGGTTTGATGTGTTTTGGTGCATTTTGAATGGATGTTGAATGTATCTAATTGATTTAAATACTGTTTGTTCTATCACTCACATGTCCAGCCGGAGCAGCGTGATGGAGTGACTTGGGTGCTCAACCTGAAGGATGATGATTTAATAGGCTTCCTACAGGAAATGATGTAAACCCAGTGTCGGGGAAAGGCTGGCACGCGATTATTCATGTCTGTGGCGGTGCGTACCCTGACTGTTAGACAAAGCCTCAGCCGAACTGCTGACGCCGCTGCTGATTTTTGCCGGGAAAGAATAAAATAAAAGACAACGCCTCGCTAATCTACTGATCTGAGCGAATCGGGGAATTTGTCAAAATGAAGTCGCTGCTATTACATCCTGATGTGGGCGAGGATAAGGTGTCGCTAAGTCCACTGAGGAGGATGATGTAATTTCCAGTGGAGCATGCTGCTTCCCTCCTCCCCCTTTCTGCCCTGTTTCTGAGTGTGTGTGTGTGTGTGTGTGTGTGTGTGTGTGTGTGTGTGTGTGGAGGCATGTATGTGAGCGCTCACCTTCATGTCTCTGGATCTTTGAGAGCAGTGAGGAACAGGATGAATTTTTAATGAATAGCAGCGTGGCTTCTCTTTGCTCTCTCAGATCGCTTTCCAGGACAGGGTGTCTCTCATGATCATAGCAGCATGCACACAGGCAGCGCGTGGCGAGAAAAAGTCACACACATTCACGCACAAACCCACTTTCACCTGGAAATGACTGCAGATGTCGTGCAGATGTTGACTGCACATACATGTTTTCCAACTTTCCTTTCAGCAGTGTTGGTCTGAGTGACTCTGATGCTCACAGTTGTGTGTCTGAAAGTGGCCTCGTATTGTGTGTGTGTGTGTGTGTCGCGCCATTACATCACCACCATGAGGGCCTACGCTGTGCTGGTCCTTTGGATGACTGCATGGACAAGTTGCGAAACTGAATCTTTTATTCACCCACAGTGTCCCTCATACCACTCACCCCAGGGCAGTTAGGCCACAAAGTCATCACAGAATGCTTTAGTGTTGAAGGCCACACATCTAAAAACTGAAATAATAGAGTCTGAAGGGGTCCGTTTCCAAACCACGAGTGAATTGATCACTGAATAAATTCTAGTTGTATTTGCCTTTTATTCAATTCATGTTGGTTTGAGTTTAATAAAGACATTAAAATGATGATAATTAGCTAATCGGCCTGGTTAAATTATGTTAAAAAAAAAGAGCACACGCAGTGAAATGAAGGTTGTGTGTTAGTCGTATGTGGTGAGAAAGAGAGATTACTAAGAAATTAAAAAAATTAAAGGAAGAAGTTGAACACTAGAGTGGATGTCATTTGAAATCTTTTAAAATTTAGACTAATATGACACTTTTGAGAGTCTTTTTTGTGAAAATGTTTGTTTTGTTTAGAGGTTGGCCCGATAATTTTTTGGATTCAACCACAAGGAATCTTTTGGATTCAGCTTTAAAATTTAAATTCAACTTGTAGACCCCTCCCCCTTTCTCTTGGCCATGCTTAAGCTCTGACTTAGAAACCCCTCTCAACAGCAAGGGCTATCGTGTTCTCAGAGGCGAGTAACCATGGCAGCCGTAAAAGTAGCAGAGATTAACACTGGATGGAGACTCATCCTGGCACCGACTGGCTGCTTTCACTGTGGATTCTTGCAAATTGCTTTAGAACAGCTGGGAGGAGCCAGAGAAAGCAGATTTTTATCAGCGATGGTCTCCTTCTTGATTCTTATCTTTTTTTATTCGGAGACAGTGACAGTTTCAGGAAATACGACAAAAGTTATTTTATTCAAGTCGTCACACTCTATCACAACACTGCTGCAGTTCGTTCAGGAAGTAAAGTGATTACCCACTAATCGGAAGGTCAGTGATTCGATCCCTGGTTTCCCCAGTACACATGTCAAAGTGCCTTCAGGCGAGATACTAAACCCAACATTGCCCCTGATGTGTTCAGCAGAGTGTGTGTGTGGTAAAGATAGTCAATCAATATACAGTGTAATATAACCAAAAAAGTCAAACACAGTGAACATGTGTATGTGAAAAGATGAATGTGGCTGGTTGTGTAAACACTCGAAAGCGCAATTTTAAACAGTTAACTTTTTATAAATGTCTTTAGGCTGTAAAATATCATTTTTGTCATCGACAGTGACATATACAGCAGGGCGTGATGGTCAAAGTTTGGTCCAAAGTGCAAATCCAACATAAATCCAAACTGTGGTGCAAGCAGAACAGAACAGGAACAAACTAATAGGATGACATAAGTTGATCTGGCAGTGAACGGGAAAACATTTTTTAAAGGCGGCCTATATACTGGCTGAGGTAATCAGCTGATGGAACGCAGGAGCGGGGCTATTAGGCATTTAACACAGGTGGAAAGGCACTAGTTAAAACTCAACCGAACACAAACAGCAAGTAAAGAACACTAAGACAGAGAAAATGGAACATATTAGGATAAAAAAAACATCTAAATAACAAAGAAAGACATAATAATACAGGACAAAACGGCAGCAAAACAGAAAATATGACTTTTGAAATGTTGTGTTTTGGGGCTTGCTCTTGGCTCACCTCTCGGCTGCTTCTATCTTTTTATGGGAGTAAATTGTTGGGAGTGTTGAAGGGTTAAAGAAAATAGATTTGATGTTTGGTTTGTCCTTACGGGCTGCTATAGGGACATGGAATAGATGAGAGACGAGGGTGGCAATCTGCGGCTTTGGATACAAAACATTCATTCGCAACATGACAGTTTTTGATGAAACATTTGAAACATGGCAACAAGATCTATCATTTTCATAATATGCTTGGACTAAAGTGACAAAATTGATAGATTGTGACATGAAAGAGATGAGAAAGTTTCAAAACTGTTTGACATTCACCAATCTGTGTCTTGAACTGAAAGCTACTGGCAGGTTTTAGATATTATGACAGTCAACTAAAGCAGCTCCTTTTCAATGACAGGCCCCATGGTTTGGCTCATGATATAAGACTTCCCAGACTGTTGCGAGAAATATACCATCTAGAGCGTCAAGTTAACAAGGAAAAATTCATTTCAAAATCCTCCCGAGCAGTTTGGCTTCTAATTTTAGGAGCTGTTACAATTTTCTTTGTCTCTAGTGGCCTATTTTGATAATGAACAGACCTCACTTATTGATTTGTTCTTCATCCTCCTATTTCATCCTTCAGTACGGCGCAGGTTTGCTGTCAAAAGTGCCTGTTTAAGGATCATTTCAGTGGATTTTTCAACTTGGTATTTTATATTAGAGTAATTTGTCCTTGTCGTTGTCATGATATAATTGGTGGTGCTTTTAAGGTTTGTAAACTGGAACAAAAAGCAAATATTTACAACGGTTTTAGCATCTCCATCAGAGCATTTTTGCTTCTTTGATTCGATTGTCCCGCTGCTGTTTCCATGTCCTTGAAATATCTCTTGCCGAAAACTGACATTTGCTGATTGTTGTACATATTTCATTGCTCTCATTTTGGAATCCGACGTGCTGTGTGTGTGATTCTCAAACAGGAAATGTAGGTCACACTCTTCTCCAAACGTCATCTGTCAGAAATGTGCTTGTAGTGAGCAGAGAGACAGGCTCGTCAGTGCAAACTCCAACCACCAACAGGCCACATACAGGCTTCATTAAAATGATTACCCAACAGAATTAACTACTGATCAGACAGCCTGTCATCCTCTCCAACCCGACCCCCTTCAACTGCTTTTCAGAGGCCGCAGTATTAAGTTTTGTTAGCAGCGGCTGCGTGGGATTTAACTGAAGAGGAAGACATGAGGAAGGATTGGAGGAGGCATCGAAAGAGGCAGTGAATAATCGGTGGTGGCGAAAATGGTGTGCAGGGCGATGTTTGTCTTATATCAGGCTGTGAGATGAAGAGAGGTGGAGGGAGGTGAGGTGTGGGAGTGGGTAGTAAACACACACACATACACACACATTTACCCAGCAGCATTTACATAGATGTAATGAAACAGGGAAATGGATGAACGCCTGCCTCCATCCATCTAGCCATCTTGCCTGGCCTCCCTTGCCGCCTTTCCCGCTTTTCCTCCCCAGCCTCCTCCCAGCATGCCGTGCTGCTCGCCGCTGCAGCAGGGCAAGAGATGACATGTGGACACTCAGTGAATTGCCAATCGCCACCGAGAGAGGGGTGGTTTGACGCATCCCGACTGCAACCATTGGCTTTTTTTTTTCTACATTAAAGATTAGAAAAAAAGAACTGCAGAGAGGCACTACACTGAATACGGGATGTGCCCCCCCCACCCCCACCCCCCTTTCCTCAACACACACACACACACCTCTCCTCCTCACCCTCTTGCGTCTCTGACCCTCTCTCACACCACCTCACCCTCTCCCTCCCTCTCGATCTCTGTCTCCCTCACAGGAGGAGAAATCAATAGCCACAAATTAATCATTCTGCTATGGGCAGACCAAGAGAGGAGGTTGTTGGATGGGGGGTTTAGAGAGCTATAGAAAGGTATTAAGGGAGATTTCTCAAGACTTTAAGAAAATTTTGATTTTGGTACTACATATACACACTGCATTAGCTGCAATGGAACTAAATCAACAAAGCTGTGAACTTGTGTTTGAAACAATTTAACTCTCAAGGGTGAGATTTGAATAAATCAAGGGTGATTTTTGCCAGGTTCCTAAAAGCAATATTTTTGATTTAATAGTAGGTACAGTGAAAGTTTAAGGGTTACAAATTTCAATAGGAAGACTGCATGTAAAAGATGGACATAGCTGATGATGGTAAAGTCGTTGAAGAAGTGCCTCATGGTGCAATACAGCTGACAGCCACTAGGGCTGAAAAGGCATAAAACTCACATAAACTCTTCATTAACCACTATCTTCTCTCCTGAAATAATAAATAAAGATTTCCTTACAATTCATTATGGAGTCTTTGGCTAACTTTACACTTTCTGATCAGTGGTTCTTCTGAAATAAAGTGCACATTGGACATTTTGTTCAATCAAGTTTCAAGCTCTGCCCAGTGTCACCCTATTATCCAATATATCTTTATTGCAGGCGAAAACTTTCAACTGTTATCTAGTTTATAGTGCACGACAAACTAGTCATGTGGTACACCAAATGTAGTGTACAGAAGCTGTGTACTAAAGGTTAGCTATGGGGTGATTACAGCCCGTTCATCCTCCCAATTCATCACATTTCGATGCTTGGTCATGAGTTCACTACATTGGTTCTGAACACAAACCTCGAAGCATCGCTTTTGAAATTAGCCGGTACTATGACGGTTACTGGCCATGTTATCATGGCAACATGGAAAAATAGATTGGCCAAGCTTTCCTCATTAAAACATAATTTGCTATGCATTTTAACTCCTAACCTTCTAACACACAAAAACATTTGAAGATAAGAATTACAGTGAGAATGCAACTTTTTTTGACAGGACTGAGAGTTTCTACTGTTCAATGTTGGGATGAAGCAGCTCAGTCCAATGCAACAGCAATGTCCTGAATATATGTAAATTCTCTCTCCATTTATTAGATAAAAAACAGCTTGTTGTCCCACAAACTTGAGGTCGGACTGGGTCTGGTCCAAAATCAAAGATGTTAGCATCAGGTTGTGTGTTGTTGGATGGTGATTTTATGTAGCGGTGTACTCCACAACTGATGCATCTGTTTCTTAACATAGTCGGCAAGTAACTGTACATTATGTGAATACTTGTTAGCAAGGATTGCACTAGCATTATCTTGGCTTGGTCAGCCATTGCCATGTAGACAAAGAAGAGGTTGGTTAATATTTCACATTAAACGTAACAGTGAGAGTCTATGAAAAACACACATTACATGTGTGATCCAGCAGCTTAGCATGTTGAGACAAAGCAGACTGGGCCCAGTATAGAGCACAGCGCCGGTGTCCTCCGCACAAACCAAATGAGGGACATTGGAGGTAATTTTGGAACAACAGTGACACATAAAACAAAAACCCCTCAAGCTCTCAAGGCTGGTAGATGCAGAGAAGTCACTTTTCATTTTTGTTTTTCCAAAGCACTTCTATTTTATGACACAGCATTTGATATATTTCAAAATGAGGGCTGAGACTTCATAAAACAAAAGTGAACAAGTCTGCATTTTAGTGTGCAGATATATTGTCAGACAATTCAATTTGTTATCCCAGGCAGAAAGCAGCTGTCTCGTAGTGCTGGAATTTGTCTCTCCTGCTGATGTGTGATGGCGGGCTGAGCTACCTCAGACAACTTATTGTAATTGGCAGAGATGGGAAAGGTGACTTTGACAGTGTGAGCATGCATTTTCTGATTCCTAACCGTTATCTCAGCCTTTAAATTGGAGCCTGGCTTCAGTGGAAAAGCTCAGATATCCTTTGGAAGAATCATCAAAGTCAGTGTGGCATTTGCTGCCGATGGAACAGCTCCAGCTTGGTGACATATCAGACTCCCTGGCTCACAGTGAGAGGGGCTCATGATCACAAATATTGATCAGCCTTTCCAAATCCATGGGAATCATGTGAATTTGTAAACTGAGTAATGTATCCACTTGAGAAATTTCCAGGACATCTCAAAATGTGTAAGAGGGGCATGCTATAGGTCTTTTGCCTTTACAGTAAATCAGAATTAGTCAACTCAATAGCTGCCTGAACTCCTGCCATCATATTCAGCCTACTTACACAGGACAGCATTCATCTCATTTCATTTTTTACTGGAAATTACTGCTGTGAGTTTAGCTTTTTTTTTGCCACTTATATTTTTGCAGAGACTTTGTTATCTTTCCTCAATAGCCTTATCTGCTTGGTACTGCTGATGACTGCAGTTTCAGGAACAAGAGGACGCTGATGGAATTATTCAAATTGAGTGAAAAATCTTTTGAAATCCTTTCCTGAGAGACAAGCGTGAGAAAAGATGAAGTTGCTGAATGCATCTCAGAAGAAATTATCTGATGAAAAGAAAATGCAAATATTGAGTTAGATGTCATTTTCAGCAGCACCAAAAGGTGTAACAGTGCATAAGAAGTAGTCACCAGGCAGCTTAAAACAATCTGCTGAAAGCAATGGATAAGTGGTTCTAGTAGTACTAAACAATTCAAATTGTTAGCTAAATCTTGAGCATGTGTCGATAAGGGAGCGTCATCTAACAGTTCTCATTCTGTTTAAAAAGGCAAGTACTTTGTATGCCTGAGGCAAATCCTTTACTTACACAGTCAGTGGTGGTTGGAAACGGTTTGAACCAGACCATTTTGAGAGGAGAGAAAACAGAAAAAGAGGTGAGGGCATTTTGTACTGGAGACGAGAGCGAGGGTGTTAAGATAAAAATCAAATGCTGTGCGGAGATCAGCGACCAGGCTAAAGCAAAGAGAGCAGAGACACAAATTCTTACGAGCCTATATGAAATCTGTAGCCTCTGGAAGGACTTGGTCCGTGCAAAGTTTCTCACTTCATCATTGAAAATCTTGAGCCAATTTCACAAATTTACAGCACATCTTCTCCGGCTTTGAAATCATAAAGAGGCCCAGAATTTGCCTAAGAAGTGCGGTTGCCATTTTGTTACGGTGCAGCTGTGCCTTCAGATGAATGTGTAAGGAGAGACGATCTATCCACAACTGGAAAAATATACAACTTGCTGATTTTCCAGCTTCCTCATTTGTCACAAATACCAGAAATCAATGAAAGTGAAGGGAATATCATTGACTTAACTGTTACAATGGCACCTGTTAAGATGAGGGATAATTTCACACCAAATGAAAAATCAGTTCATGAAATTAGAAGCAGTAAAATGCACAAGCATAAGGATCTGAGCAACTCTGACAAAGAGTCCACTCACTCCTACATGTATGCACTCAACTACGCTCAAATGGGCCGAGGTTCTGTTCAATTTTTCTGTAAAAACAATAAAGCGCATGTGTATAATAATACAAATGAATTCCCAAGAAAGCTACTCCCATTCAGTTTTATTTGTATATATTTGCCACACTTACACAATGATCCGCTGCTGAAGTTGTTGGAGGTCAGTATGTCCCTGACTGAAAGTATACTTTGAAAGTGTTGTCATTTTGCATAACTAATTACAACACAACAACGTTTTTTGGTCTGCCTTTCTGATCCTCCTTATTTGTAAACTCCAGCGGAAAGACAGACGCATAAGAGGTGACCTTACAAAGCTCTGACGCAAACCGAATATTGAAAGTCAAGAAAGGTTAGAGAGAAGGGAGAGCTTTGTTTTCTGCAAATATCCAAAATCGTCAAAATGCCAAAATGGTCAGTTGCCAAGAAAACAAGTCACACAAAGCTGGCAGTAAATATTCCATTAAAAGAGTTCAATATATTGAATTTGTCAAACACTAAGGAATCCGTTCTTGTGCCAGTGTTTGTTTGAGGCGCTGAAATCTTCCTCGCTGTATTCCAACAGATTTGTTTGCTTCTTCCGCCACTTAGCCCATAAACAGACAGAGAACTTTGAAAATCTTGCATGAGATCGCTGATCATACTGCTATCCCTCCGTGTTGCGAGTGTGTGGTGTAACTGCGCCTTTTCCTAATGATGATGATTGTGTTATTAGCAAGAAATGGAACACAAAACATCCTGTTTTCACTGCAAAGAAAGACTGACATATGAACACAAAGTGAGTCATACTCACTGTAAAAGCAGCCAACCGTAAAAAGTATCTCTCAATGAATAGGATCACGGTTCTGATATTCAGGCTGGAACGATGGATTGATGCTCGGACGGGCTGCAGAGCATTTACAGCTTGCCTGAACACATCCCACAGCGCCAGCAGAGAGGATGTTTCAGTGCTTTTCTCTTGTATATGATTTTTTTTATGTTTTTGAATAAGTGAAGAGATGCGTTATCCAACAAAAACAACAACAAACCATCATCTCAGTAACGCCACTATCAGGTGGCGTTACTGTGGCCGCTGTGGAGTTCTAACCTGATGCACTGCTGGTGCAACTGGTGCTTGTGTTCCCGAGCACAGCTGTGCATGTTTACAGTTTAGGGATGTAGCTGAAAATCACATCCAGCTGACGAGAGCATTGTTACTGAGGCAAAAGAATTGGACATCCTCTTTTTTTTAAAAATGTTTCTAAATAAAGACGTGTAATAGATAGAAATCTATTGAATATGGTGGCTTTCATGCAGGTTTGTTGTACCTGTCACTCTACGATGTGTGCAGAAGAATTATTTGATGTGTGTTCCCAAGAACATTTCTGAAAAAGCCTTTCACAGGCTGGGAGCGCCATCAGGGCCCCAAACGTCCTGCAAACACACAAGTGAGTCAGTCTGTGCTGTCGGCCTGCAGTCCTGATCATTTCAACACAGTACAAACAAGCCTGCAGCCTGATAATATACTGTAAACACGACACATACATGCACAGCCGTTCACATGTCAGAACATGCGTCTGGTTTTTGCAGCGTCCAAGTCTTTTGTGTGATTGAAATCTGTCCGAATTTGAAAGACGATCAATCTTATGGACATCAGTGATCCTCTGACGCTTTCTCTAGCGCCACCATCAGGATCACGTTTGATTTTACCGCCGTGCTTACGGTAACACACTATAGACTATGACCCTGTATATGTTTGGTTGAATTCTATTGTTTTTGTAAGTGTCGGTCACACAAAGCACATCAAGTTTTCTCTTTCACTTGAGGTGAAAATAATAAAATAACAGTTTTCTTTGTTCATATCTTGTGGTGCTATTTGAGGTTTCATTTGAAAGCCTTTATTTTGGAGCAGTGGCTTCCTTCTTGCATGACAGCCTTTATAGTTCCCTGTAGACCATGGTGGTTTCTCAGTTGTTCCCGACCATCGAACCAGCTTCCTCTCAGATGAGGGTGACATTTAAGGTCTCCCAGACCTTGGAAGGGTGGCTACTCCTCACAATAATTGTACCTACAGATGATTGCCGACTTGAGTAAATCTTTGACCCTCTTCTCTCCAGTGAGCTTGTTGGGTCTTTGATCTTTAATCTGTCAAACAAACCATTCGAGAAGCCACCAACAGCAGCTAATCTTGATCATCTGATCATCTTAATTGTCTACTTTTGATAAGAAATAGAAACAAATTAAAACTTGAGCACAAAACTCTTTTTCCTATTAAAAAAAGAACAGTTCAGAGTAACATTCCCATGACATGATGACTGGATGGGATGCTCTGATTAAATGCATGTGATAATAGTTTGCCTTCTTTACAGAGATGCACAGTTGGTTATTGCTTTGTATTAAAATAGGGACAACATGGAGGAAGCTAGTAACACTAACAGCAGCAGCTCCTTGTTATTCCTCCCCGGTCTCAGTGTGTGGCTCACTACTCATAAAGTAATCATTATAATCTACTGAAACAGCTGCATCGACTGCCTTTGATTTGCAATCTTTTATAGTCACCCGTAAAAGTAACCCCCACCCCTTAGATCCATCCCATAGAGTTCCTGCTGTTATTAATGGCGGTCGGGAATCCAGTTGATTTAAATAAAAGTGAGGCACGTTTGTAAGATCAATGGGCAGCTGTTTTAAGAGGGAATTTATAACAGCCAGCAAACATCCTGCTGTGCTCAGTGTGCAGATTTTGCGCTGATACCGTGAGCTCACTTCCAGGGAGTGCGGTGTAAATCACAGAAAAAGGGCAGCGGCGGGTCAAATCATTTAGGATTTCATTACAGCCAAAGAGCATCAGCTACGACATCATCATCAGTAGCACGGGAAGATGAACAATTCACTGTGTGGATACCTCAGCGCTGCTGCCAATGTATTAAACTGAGCTGAACTGATTGTGACGTTTTCCAGGCTGTGGGTATAAACCCGAGGTGAGAAGGTTTAAAGGACGCTTTGTTCTCCTGCATAGCTGTAAGCCTCACTGCTGACACAGTAAGAGAACTTCAAACGGACAAATGGCATTACATCACCTTTGTTTCAGTGCAACACTAACTTTGACAAAAACTCACAGGCTACCCGATAATCTTCAGCTGGAAATTTAAAATGCTCAAAGAATAATACTGATTCTCTTCTGACGGTTTGTGCAGAGCAGTCTTGTTAGCTTTAGCTTGTTTTTCTTTGTGTGCTGCATCTTGATCTGAGCATACATGTAAACATGTATTTATAATATCTTCCGTAGAGTGTCTCTACGACATTGTTGCAGCTGGAGCTGGTTTGTGCAAGAGTACAAGACGGAGGATGATACAAGGTTTTAGATATAACGATTTTTCTTCATTACACCTATACATATCTTTCTAAACCTAGATTAAAAGGCACAGTGTTCAGATTTAAGTGACATGACGACAAAATAAGTATAAAATGGAATTGAATTGAATAAAAGTCAGTTGACAAACATTCAGAAAGTTGAAGTAAAGCAGAGCGACGTGTGGTGGAAATCTTGAGAGATCACTATCAATAAGTTCTTGTGTTACCTGCTGAGTGCATGCACAGCATGGAGACATTAGACAACATGGAGAGGAACTCACAGCCAACAGTTCAACAACTGAGGCGCAGACACACTCCTTCTCAGTGACCCGTCCAAGGTTACATCTGTTGTTAACAAGCACTGTAATTCTTCCTCCTTCGCTGTTACCTCTCTGCCTGTCCATGTTGTCTTAAAGTTGAGTAGAGATGTGTTAGAGTTGTTATTGCAGCCATGTCTCAGAAAAGAAAAACATAACACCACCCTCCTGATATTCCTGTTAAATCCTGATCAGGAGTGTAGGTCCGTCCATTTTATCCACCAGTGATCTCACACCTCCCATGATCATCAAGGAAAATGATTATTTAAACTTCCTCCTTTTTGTCAGTGATGTTTCTGCTCTTCATCCTCAACATTTTTTCTGATGATGTAGTTATCAAAAAAGTAATTGATTAGTTATCTTTCATTCCCCGTCTTTCCCCCTTCATTCCACTGCTCGTAATCTAATTGAAGTATAAAAAAATCTAAACAAAGATTATTTTTTATCCAGCACCAGCAGTCACACAATTGTTAATTAATCAATTAATTAAGCATGCACAGTTCAGATATGATTTAGCATGTTGTTATGGACTCGACTGGACGAAATTTTAAGCTCATGCCAGTCCATTAATTCCGATCTGAGGGATTAGGCAACAGTTTGTTGTGCTGCAGCGCTGTGCTGCAGGCAGGACTCAGTGCTGTAGGCAGGTCCTCTCTGCGGGACTCAGCTCAGTCCTGCAGAGAGGACTCTTTAGGTCCTAAAGCGGCATGGCAAGTACACCTGATGGTGAGTTTAGCTCTTGTTTTATAGCGCTGCCTACTGCACAAACAAACCCTTCAGCCCTTTTTTGCTTAAGTTCAACAAGAGCTCTGAGAGATTTGCTACTGTGTGTGCCCTGCTTGTTTACACTGTGTGAGGAAAAAAACCTGGAACAATCTTCATCAGTCCATAAAGGATCACATTTCAAGCAGATTTGGCTTGGGACGTTGTTTTTGGTTGAGCTTTCTCATGATCTGATATGACAGTAAGTAATAACATTTCATGCACATGTATCATACAACTGATGTAGAAAAAATTCTGAGCTGAATTGTTTAACTGGCAGAATAAAGCACAAAATGTGCTCTGATTCCTCAAGATAGATGTTTCATGTACAGATCATGCTTCTTTTTAAAAAGTCAGAGGACTTTTAGACTTTACTAACATATTGTCTGGGGTTGATGTGCATCCAGAATTGTTGATGTGTGCTGTTTTACTGCCAGTATACTTTTTACTTACTTTTATTGCTGATTTTAATAAGACTAACGAAATATACATTGCTTTCTCATTGGGACTTCATGCTCGTTCTATGTCAGAATGAAATAGGCTCCTCTTTTTTGATGCTGAATTCATGTCAAACAACCTGTGCCTGTTGCCAAAGGATCACTGGATGCAAACCAGTGTGGAGCTGACTACATGACCGTTGTAGATTGATTCCGGCTCTTATTTTCTTTATAAGTTTACATTCTGGGAAAGCCTCTCCCTGTGGGTGCTGCTTAGGGTTTCTTGAGAGAACTGACCAGAAGGCCATGACGCACTCCACTGTGGCGCCAGTGACTCACTGGTGCTCCTGTTCCGGGATCTGTGAAATCTCATCCTCTCCTCTGTTGTGGTCCCTGCACTGCTTGGGGACCTCACATGTCCTTGTGTTTCCACACGTCTTAGCTGAGACGCACAGATGGACCACAGGCAGGAGAAATCCCTCCCACTCTCTGAGACATGTCCCCAGCTCAGGGTAGTGGTTCTTATCTCATTTTTGCTTTCAATACAGCAGAGGCAGGAAGTCTGATGGGAAATATTTTGACTTCATGGACATACCATATGACCCAGAGGACAAACTTGGAAAAATGCTCCAATTCAATTGCAGGATGACATCATTTGTTGGTACTAAATCATTTTGACTTGATAGTTTGCTTAATATTGTCAAGCTTTAGTAAGAAAAAAAAAAGTTAAATTTAAGGAATCTTTATTACCTTGTTTAGAATAATAAATGAATAAATAAAAAAAGAGACTGTTGGTTGTAACTGAGAAGCAAACATCGTTCTCTGGAGTCCAATGTGTTGTTAGCCCTTCCATACATCCTGATCTCCTACCAACCTGGGGCCAGAGTGAATGTTTGTCAGTTTAGACTTCTGGAAACCAAGGTTATATTTCATCTTTCAGTCTCTTAACAAACCCTCTGGTAATATGAACGTGCTTCAGCCTGCACCAGCAAACAAAGCAGTCAGCAAACAACCTCACATTTGGAGGTTGGAGGGGTGGCAGTGAAATAGATCATTGGACATATGTCCAGGAGTCTGGACTTTGACTGAAGTATGTGACGTTTGCTTAACTTAAGACGCATTTACACTTGACAGGTATAGTAAAACAAACTCTGGTACAATTACCTATATCAATTGAGGAAGAGGAACTGCTACTACATATAGGCAATTTTACGCGAAAAAACCCTGGGCGGCGCCATTACCCTCCACAAATGCACTTCATTTCCGCCGGAAGTAGTTTGCGCAGCATTTGCCAATGTAAACAGATGATGCTTGCTTTGACAGCCCACTCGCAGATCGTATAGCTAATAATGTCCTTACAATGGGAACAGAGTTTAAATACGTTAACTGGAGATGGAGTTACTATCCCCCACCCGAATTCGGTGCAGGACTGGGAGGATAACGTGACGACGTGGCCCAACATAACATACAAAACTGAGCACGTGGAAATAGAAGTACCCTACGACCAAGGCTTTGTTCAGGAGCATATAACAAGGCTGCGTACATTTTACTTATCCCACATGCTCCCGAAAATCGTTGATGATTTTGTTGGAAGGTTACAGTTCTGCAGTAAATATCTCAGCATTTTAAAACCAAAATAAACTGCCCTATGTAGGTGCCCAAGGGTGCCAACAGATGTCTGTTGTTTACATAATGTAATATAATGTTGAATATATTGTTGTACAAAATTGAAAATAAAGGTTGATGTAATTTCATTTCATTATTGCACTGAACTACGATCATGAGTGCCCTATCTTCCTTAGAGTGTTACAATTTCTTTTAACACAGTTCATTCATAGTAAACTCATACTTTCCATTAATAACACTGGATTAATTAATTGTTTTGAGGAAATGAAACAAATGGCTTCAACTAGAAAGATCATGTATTTAATCCTAACAGGTATTAAAAAGTGAAATACAAAACGACCCCACACAATTACATCACTATGATAATAATTTGCAAAATTAACTGTTAAACATATACTATGCACACATGGACACAAGGCAAGATTCTAAACCTCATGAGGCATTCTGATCAGTGGACTTCTCAGGTTAACTAGGCCAGCACAGATGGTCAAGATGTTGTCCAGTTTACGTGCCATGATGGGAACGGTCTGGGATAAAATCTTATAGATCTTCAGTCTCTGGATTGCTCTTTCCACTTGTATGCGGACATTTGTCAAAGCACTCTCTATCTAACCACTCGTTCAAGTGCTTTCTTGAGTTTGTACAGTCAACTACTGCACATGTCGTTCCCGAACCACTTTTCTTCTTAAGGTTTTCCATCCTTTTTCTCACTGCGTCGATATCGGAGCTAGCTAGCAAAACAAACCGGAGCCCGCCAGAACGGAAGTGGAAAGCATCGATGGGAGGAGTTTAGAAAGTAGAGCAGAAACGGGTCAAAAACTTGTCTATAGCCTTTACAAATCCATTGAGCACCTTTAGCCTGACACACAGTATAGCTTTAAAAATGTGTATTTTTTTAACAAAACATACCTCATAGAAGCCTTCAAATCAGGTTGTGACCTAAAGTAGCCTAAAAAAGAAAAGTGAACCAGGACTAAACCTCTGCACTGGTCAAGACCAGAAATCGAAACAACAAATGAAAACATCTTTTGTTTCACCTTTAAATTCAGGAAGCGTCAGACATATTTAGCATCCTTTAAAACTTGACCAAGGAGACGTACAGCATATATGCCAGGTAAGTTATGTCTTTAGACAAATCTCTTTTAATTTTATTGTACATACGCTAGTCCTTTATGTGGTCACACCCAGCTTTAAAAGTTCTGAACTCTTTAAACTGGCCTAAACATTTAGATGAAATGTTTTCCTTTCTGGATTTGAGTGACAATAAACAAAAAAAATGGTTTAACCTCTTGGGACTACCAGTAATGGCACATTTTCAGTTCAATTTCAGCACTTAAGCTAAAGCTGGTTGGCACCAAAACGTCTTAGTCAGTGTTAGGTAAAGATCATGGTTTGGTATAAGATACAGCCTTTCACAACTTTTTGACACATAAGCACTGAGCTTTTGTATTACACCACTTAATTGCCAAAAATTATTTGATGAGGGGCCTA
Source organism: Odontesthes bonariensis (assembly GCF_027942865.1). Lineage (NCBI taxonomy): Eukaryota > Metazoa > Chordata > Actinopteri > Atheriniformes > Atherinopsidae > Odontesthes > Odontesthes bonariensis. The sequence goes on along the minus strand of NC_134526.1, from coordinate 8,883,286 downwards.
TTTGGAACTTATTATGATGAATAACTGATCAAAAAAAATCTGTTGTGTTTCATGTCCTGCATAACACAAAAGCAGAACCTAGGAGCACATGTTAAGTTATTTTAGTGCAAAAAGTCCACAGGATGAGGTGTTAAAAGAAAGCACTGTGGAAAAGCAAATATGATGGACAGAGTCTGCCCACCCCCCGTGGCTTTGTTGTTCCTGTGCTAGAGTCTCACATCTCCTTTTTTTCCGGTTAACACATCAGTTCATGAATAAACAGATCAACGCAGGGGTGCAGTCGCTCTCACAAAGACTCAGATGTGGCATTTGAGATCAGAAACAGCACACATCCCTCCGCTTAGAGCAGAGAGGAGCGTCTTTGTTTGGAAAGTGCTCAGAGCCGAGTCGTGGGAGGTCAAATGACTGTCTAACATCTGTCAGTCATCCTCCAACGAGCCAAAACCTGACAGCACCTCGCTGCCTCCATTTGTCTGCCTCCCACAATCGTCTGCAGCCAGTCGCTGTGTTACATACCTGCCAACTTCTTAGCCCGTAAGAAGCTATTTTATTTGCCAGGTGGATTATACTGCTTTGCTCCTGTTCCATAGTTTGCTCCTTGCAAGTAGAGTCCCGACTTAAATTCGTCTTGTAATACATGTTTTCTCTTTTTAATCAAATTCCTCTCCCATTTCTCCATATTTAATGGAGGATTCCACAGCCATTTGTTTTCTATTTGACTCAGAGATGCTGTCTTGATTTAAGTTGTAAAACCTACAAAGCTTTCAGTTTTGAATTTTTTAAACACACTTGCAAAAAATTCGCCAGTTAAATCCTTCCCAATTATCAGCAGTTGCACGCTTACCATCAGTGCTCTGGGAATAGAGTGTATACAGAATCGGTCCAGTAAACACAACGATCTTCCAGGGGGCAAGCCAGAAATTAATCAGAAACCACAGTTTCTTGGGGCTAGATTATTCATTTTTATTGGACCATGGATGTCAGCCCAACATTAGAAGACTGTAAGTGAGTCTCCAGCCGTCAGGTAAAACTGATCGACCTCTTCTCTTTTTATTTGTGAGTTTTTGCTGTCAGTTTCAGAGCCTCAATGGGAGAAGTTAGAGTTGGCAAATGGGTTTCTGTAAAGAAAAAGTGCAGCCCTGAGCACAGCACCCTCATTGAAATTTAGCGTGTACACCTGAGTATTGCATTTCCATCAATGCTAATTGGACCCGGAACCAATAAGTACCTTCTACTACTGCAGAGCCATCTGATGCTGTAATGGATGCATATTAAACACTTTCCCATTGCTCTCGAAAGCTAGCTGTTAGCTAATGTTTGTGGGTTTTTTAACCAATGGGAAAAGGGATATAAAATGTTAAAAGTAAACCCCATAAACTTCTTTATAGGAACATCTATAGAAACAGAAGCCATACAGGAAGTAATGTCAGTGTCTCTCCATAAAACCTCCTTCTATGTTTCAAGTTTCCACATTGGCTAAAGGTGTGGGTTTTATATCTCGGCCAACAAAAACCTTTTTAAACTTCTGTAATGGTTGTAGTTGAAGTGCAGCGTGGGTGGTGGTGGTGTGGGTGGATGTAAAAAGGCCTACACAGCTGAATAGAGGGTTGAATCCAGATCTGAAGTCCAGCCTACTTTCTAGTTCTCAAATTGCTTAACCACTTCTCCACGACTTCTTCAACTACCCATTTCACACGTTTTACCCACTTTAAACTGTGTCCCATTATTAAAACTCAAGATGCTCCAACTATTCTTCAGTGTGTCTTTACACAACAGTTCCACGTTGACCTCGATGATCAAAAGTTTGACAGCCAAAAAACAGGCTCCCCTGTATCTGTGTTATGTGTATGATAGGAGCAATGGTGCATAAGGGCCTCCCTGCCTTCACAGGGTCATTACTAAGATGAATATAGTGATTACAAGGATGAATAAGGTGTGATTATGAAGATGAATAAGGCGATTAGGCCTCTTGTCACTTCCTTTGGGGTGGCTGTTCATTAGGAGGGAGAAGTTGTCATCGTATAACATACATGAGCCCATTATCTTTCCATCCACAAGGGATTTATATGCAAACACCTGTGCACGTATGCATGCTGGGAAGCTGCAACAGTAAAGCTCCTGACCAGAGGTGACCATTTGTGTTCATTTCTGCAGTTAAATGACCCGTGTTGGCAATAAATCTCCTTCACCTGGGGGTGTATTGTGGCTATACTGCCTGACCCAGACGACTGCCAGCACACCTAACTTCCTTTGCAGGTTTCTGAGTGGAGTTAACACCAGCTTACAGACTACCGTGCTGTACGGTAGTTAACAGCTGCTGACTAACACTGCATGCTGTGTCACTGAAGCTGTTGTGTGTCCAGGGGTTAAAGACACATCACCAGCTCTGTCCATGTGATCGTCCCCCTTGTAGAGGCCCAGATAGCTATATCCATGGCAACCGAAGTGAACATCTCTGATGTCCACATGGCAACGGCGGCTGTCGGGACTGAGAATGAAGGTGGGAGTAGGACTTGGGGAGAGCAGGGAGGTGGGGGGTTTATGGATGCTGACGCACTGAGTGGCTGCCTGGAAAGTTTTCGAGAATGTCGCCCACAGACGAATCAAAAGTGGGCTTGAATCTCTCTGTCTCTAACTCTTTCTCTTTTAAACCGCACCTCCTACTCAGTCAAGTCCTCCTGACCCTCTCTAGCCTCCTATCGCTCAACCCTCCCCTTTCCACCATGGACCTCCTACATGTTTGTGTCTCTTCAAACCTTTGTCTCTGTCTGCAGAGCTGTGGCAGCTGCGAGCCCATTTGATCACTGTTAGAGGGTGTCATGTGTGGGCAAGCCTGACCCGGATGTCTCTCTCTTTTAGCATCCACAAAGAAATTGGCTGTTTTTGCTTGTTTCCTGCCTGCTGATATGGGCAGTCTGATGATAACCACTATGAATACAATGTTAGTGTTGGAGTTGTTTATGCACTATGCCCGAATAAGAAGCTCCCTGTGACAGTGGCACTGCAAATCAGTACAAAGGTGAAAAAGAAGCAGCATATTGCAAATAACTTTGAGAGGAATTCAAAAAGCCTTTGATTTTCTCAAGTTAAACAAGAAGTTTTTATAGCCGGAATCTATTCCTTACATCCTCCAGTCCGGTCTTTAATTATGTCTAATACAACCCCAAATCCAAATAAGTTTTGATACTGTGTAAAATATAGATGAAAACTTAATGAAACAATTTGCAAATCTTATAAACTAATCTCTTATTTCTCAAAAGTTTCAAGACCCAAAAGTTTGGAAGGAGGGCAACATAAAGCTGGAAATTTAAGTTGTACTAAAAAGAAGGAACATATTGCAACGAATTAAGTTAACTGGTCAGTAACATTATTTTGTATGAAAAGAGCACCGAAGACAGGCAGAGTCTCTCAGAAGTAAAGATGGTTCAGCAGTCTGAAAAAAATGTGTCTTCAAATTATGGAACATTTTAAGAATAATGCTCCTCAAATTGCGAAGACGTTGAATATTCCATCAGTGCCTCTTTAATATAACTGTCATCAAATTCCATGTTAACCAGTGGTTTTGGAGGCTTCATACATGATAACAATCCCAGCCTGCTGTGGTGGGATCTGCATGTGTGGAAACCCTCTGCTGTCTCAGTGAAATATGTTGGTTGTAATCTTCACTGTTCTTCTGAGGTCAGCTATCAAGTTTTAAGTCATCTCAGAAAAAGACAGTCTTTAGAAATCATTAAATTTAGGAAAAGAAGGCAAGAAAAATATTATGCAAATCTATTACTTTGATTATAATGGTAGTTAGGTGGAGATTCACTGGTATTCATGTCAGAGATGAGTAATTGGTGCCTTAAAGGTTGCAGAAATATGTCTGCATCAGGCCAGAAAACTGTCTTCCTGCCCAGAGAAAGATGGGATGAGACAAAATGAGCATTTTCTTTTCCTGCTCTGTCTAACCAGACAGGCAGCGTCACAGGCCTCTTTTAACCAGTCAACACCTAAACCTTGGAAAACTTCCACATTAAGCAGATTCCTGCCTCAGCTGAAGCTGATCTAAAAGCTGCACTTAACTTAACAGCTCGGCGAAAGCTTACTTTTCAAGAGCATGAATAAAGAGCAACACAGTGACATCACCAGGCCGGGAAAAGTTTATCCTTGTGGTTGTGTGTTTGTGCCAGAGGAGTTTGAAAATGGGCTGATCAAATAAACCCTGGCCCCTCAGGACCAGACCAAGAGCCTTGCTGTGTTGGGCCACTATAAATCTAACCTCCCCTTTCTTTGCCACAACAAGCTGTCCTCTCCACTGCACTCCACTCTTGAGTGATTCTCTCTCCAGGCCCTGTGGTAATGAAGTACTTTATGGCTGCAGAGGACAGGAGGGGACGCAGGGGGCATGGGGCTAGCCCATAGCTCATTCTTACAACATTGGGGCACATTGGCCTGTGGCAGCTGGGCTGACTGAGTAAGTCTGGATAAAACTACCCTATAACACATAACCAGACTCCAGATAAGGGTCTGAGAAGTTTGGAGATAGTTTGATCTCAGCATGGAAACCCCTTGATTTATACGATCCATTCAGGTAGAGCAGGATGTGGATACCATCCGGGTTTTTATATGAGACTGAACTCTGTTCTCTATTTGGTTTAAGATGAAGAAAGTTTTCATTTCCATTTGTTGTGTTAAATTGCGTGTGTTATGAAACTGTTTGAGATTAAAACAGTCATTAAAAGCTACAATAATAGGCCCAGGTTTCTTAAGAATTGCAAAACATTTTCTCATCTTAGAAGTTCATCCTTCCTGTCATAATGCTTCTCATTAGATAATCAAATGACACAATCTTTGTCCTATTGTACTCTAAGCTGTTAACTCATAAATACAAACATTCAAGTTCCACTTATTGGCCCTTATTAAACTGGACAATATATCAGTGAGTGCTGGTCTTCTGTACAAGTTTCTAACTAACACATGAATTGTTTGGACCCGTCATGGACAGAGCAAGCAAAGAGAACAGAGTCCACTAGAGTTTGTTTTTAGATTCTAATGCCAGCATTTAACATCTAAAGCTAATTATGTACATTAGCTCAAACCCTAACCACGTACTTTTAACTCCTAACCCCAACTGTTAGTGGATGAGAGTGAAGTAGAAAAGTGAAGGAAGTAAAGGATTTGAACCACCACCAACCCAACTTTGTCCCAGTCAAGAATGCCAATTCTGGAAGTCATTGCATTGTGACCATCAGCGTCGCCATATGATCAGTACAGGAACATTTTAATTATTGTACAATTTTTAAACCTTTGTTATGAAATTGCTACAAATTTTTGTATGTATCTTAAGATCGGACTTAAGATCATACCACTGCTCCTGTAGTGATACGCCCAGTGGTTTTTTGAGATTCTGTATTGCAACTTTATTTCACGGTGCACCAACACGACATTGGGTGTCAATCAATGCCATCTTTAAAAATCTATTGTAATTAACCTTCACAAAGACACGCTTCTCCTAAAATTTTGCATTGTTTTCTGAGCTATTGCGCTAGCACCATCTGTATCAACAGCAAACTCAAAAATCACTCTTATTTAGTATATATTTTAAATATTTCTATAATGCGAAGCTGAGAACCCTCCCATCATGTTGGGGAAACATTTGGGATCTTTTGAAAGCCTCTTTATCCTGTTTCAGAGAGAGAGGATACTACAAACTCAAAAACAGTGTACAAGTACAAAGTACTGCTCGGCACACACAGGTGTTTCTCTTTTAGTGACAAGTGCTTTAACCAACTGCACACCTGAGCCTTCAGGAACACCTCTCCAGTCAACATTTCCCTGCCTGCCAGAGCTCTTAATAGCCAAACAGATCTCTTCACTCCATGACCCTGCATTCATGCTCAAGTGGGGAGGTCTCTGAAATGAAAATTCTATTATAAAACATTTACTAGCCTACTAAACTTACATTTCATACAAGAAAAGAACCATTTGGAGCCATTGAGTGTCACATAAATCTTTCAGCACGCTAATTGAAGAGGTCCCCCCAATGGGCCCCTCTCCAAAGCTGGTATTACAAATTGCACAAGTGTGGATGGGTCGGCCAGCTGCAAACCAAATCTTACACCCGCTTGATAATGTTGTGAAGACACACACATGGTGCTCTGTGGATTGCTGCTGCTAGTTTGCCCAGACAGCTCCACTGGGAGCGTGTAATGTAGTTGTATGTAAACACAAGTCATCTTTCAGGAAATATGCTATGAGAGGAGACACTTGGGTGCGTTTCCCTCCATTCTCTCCTGGAGATGCAACTTATTTAAAGTTGACTTAAGCAGGCAAGTTGAAGAGGAGCAAATAGTTATTTCCAGCAGCAGTCTTGAAGGAGTCGTGGCAGGAGGCAGTGGGGTTACACCTACAGTATACACCAGCTCACTCCTGAAAAACTGCCAAGTAACAGTTAGCGAACAAAGCTTAGGAGGATTATATGCGCTGAGCTTTAGTTAGCTTTCGTGAACAGAAATCTCCTCTAAAAGAGGAACTTCTATCAGAGCATCAAGTTAAAAAAACTGTACAGCTCTGTTAAACTCTGGAGAGGTTTTTTCTCAGCTCCGCTATCATTCCATCTTCCTTCTCGCTGTCCTTCAAAACCTCTTTTACCAACCTTTGTACATTTACTTCTTGTTCCCATTACCTTGACTTTCTCAATGATTATCTCTTTTTATCTCTCCCTCACAATTGTTCTAATTGCCACAGAATCTGTTGATGGAAATCAATGTTTTTTTGATTATGTGCCAGAGCTGAGTCAGTAGCAAAAATGAGTGGGACATTGGATTGTGTCTAAGGAGGATTAGTGGGTATATTTGAGCAAAGGTTCCCACACTCATCCTAAAATGCTGTTTCCCATCCTGAACTCAGCAAGTGTGTTGAAAAAGAACTCAAAATTTCATAATTTGCAGGCCTACATTTGAAAAAGGTGGCAAATAAATCACAACACTATTTCCTAAATCAATTACATGCTGTTGTAGATTGTAAACAAAAGCAGAATACAACTATTTGGTAAACATTGCACTTGATATGAAACAGTTTAAAGAAAATATGTTGAAAATTAGAAAAAAGGCAGGAATATGTTTTTTTTAAAAAGTTGAAACTGGGTAACAAAAGACTGATAAATATGCATAATACCATAGTGGGGGTAACAGTCTAATACTTAGACTGTTACCCCCACGACCTGGACCCAGATAAGGATCAGAAAATGCATGGAAGGATGGATTTCATTATCTGCAGTGCCCTAAGTTTCATAGAATCTTTAAATCGGAAATCGTGGAGGATGAAGCTCCCATGCTAAAGAACAGTGAGACCACCACACAGTTCAAAAGCCAGGATGATGTACCACAGTAGTGTACATGGCACGAGTAACTTACATGTCCAAATTACATATTCTCAGGGAGAGTGCTTGCTTGTTTCAGGAAAACAAATACTCTGCTCGTAGCACAACTGTACAACCTTGTACTAAAAGAGTTGAACTGACCTGCCTGCAGCCCAGACCACATTATGAGATCAAAAATAAAAGAGACTTTGCACTGTTTGAACAGCTGAAATCCTATATTAACAATGTGAAAGGATTTCACTTTCAAAAGGAAAGCAGTTGGTCATTTCAGTTCATAAATGTGTCAGAAGCTGAGCTGAAACTTAATGCTGGGATCAAATCTGAGATTCATATTTTTTCAAAAAGCTATTATATTTCTCAGGGCAATTAGTAAAATATAGAAACATTTTATTTTATCCTCAGTAAAAGTTTGCACACCATTAAGATAGAAAATGGAAAATCGACTGTAAGAAAGTAGAACAAATACTCCCCAATCTATGTCTTGTAAGAGGTAATAGCAGTTACAAGCGCACAGATCGGTACATGAACTCTGAACATCGGTGGGGGAGCAGAGCCTGGACGCTTTGATGCCTTTTTTATTTCAGGTGTCACTCTTTCTAATGTCTGAGTGGTCTGCACCGCAGGGTCTCCCCCTCTAAGCTGCATGTGGATCGTTCGCAAAGTAATAACTGCACCCTGCTGTGCCCATCATGCCTCTGTGCCAAAACCTCCACTCCAACACCTGGCACCATGGTAACCAACACCTGTTCCCCTAATTAGAGGGATACTGGAGGGAGATAAGATGAAAAAGTTAATGAAACGCTAATCTGGTCCAATCAAACGCCCTGGCATCTGCCCGCTTGCCGCAGCAGCAGGTCACAGTAATGGCTGCCTTATGGGCACCTCCCCTGCCAACGCAACCTTGACTGACCTCATCAGATCCAGAAATCCTCACATGGGAGGGCAGATAGTGGGAGGAAGGGAGGAGAGAGGGTGCTGCCTCCTGAATGGACGGAGTATCTGGACGGCGAGGTGTCAGCCAAATGAACGAGCATTAAGAGATGAGGTTCCCTGTGCACAGCAGCTGGAGCGGCTCCAGGTCGCACCAGCTGCACCGTTCTTGTTTACAAGCCGCCAACTGCTGCAGGTCTTCTCTCTGAACAAAGAGACTCTCCTGTGAACGGCATTGATACTGTCTGTGCTGACTGTTAAAGAAACTGCTGTGTCCAGAATGATTTCTTGAAATGATTGAACCTGAAAATATTCAGACCACACCCACAAAAGAGCAAAAAGACCAATTAAAACAGAAAATATTCACTTTTATGAGTATGACTGAATTTCTGTGACCGATCACTTCATGTATGAAGTCATTTTCTGTCTTTTCACTGACTTATTAATCTTTCCAGCCAGTCATCTTACATGACCTCTCCTGAACTCTGTTTTTCCCTCCAGGAAACTTCAAAGGGATGTGTAAACAGATAGACCACTTTCCAGAGGAAACATCTGCAGACCCATCTGAGTACTTCTTACGTGAGTATACTCCCTTTTTACTTTCTAACTAAAAAAAATCACATCACAATTTTCTTTGGGATATTTGTCCCACTTTTTACTCAGACTGGAGTGCGTTGCCAGTAGCTGCTCTTGGCCCGCGTGTCAGCTGTTCCTGCCTGCTTTTAGCACGAGGCTGTCCAGGCTGAGCCTTGCCAAGCAGCTCGTCTGTTTTTACTGCTTGGCTGTGTGTAACATAACGTGCAGTGTTACAGTTGACTGTGTACCCTGTAAACACAGCCCATTGATTTCTGCTCCCTTTTCCTTTGTGCAAGCAAGACGGAGATGCTTGTCAAACCCCTTTGCTTACTAATCCTAAAAATCCCAACAATGACTCGGAGCTCATCATGTACTGTTACTATGGTTTGGTCAATATTTCAGTTCATGTGTCTGAGCTGTGAGATTTGTGAATAACACACAGTTGATGTTCTTTCTTTTTTTTTACTGAATGCCGCTCTCAATTGTTAACAGTCCCTTCAATGAATAAAGTTATCTTCATTCATGACACTATGATGGTGGAGACTTTCGTTTCTATGGCCATTGTCAGAGTGTATCAACTGATCCAAGTTGAATATGTTTCTATGGTTACAGCTCTGCTCTTGTGTTGTATATCTCACAGGGAAGCAGAAATATGATTCAGAAACTTGCAACCAATTATAAATACTTACAACTTTCTCTAAGTAGTCTTCAGGAATAGTTCTCCAGGCTTCTTGAAGGACATCCCAAAGCTCTTCTTTGGATGTGGGCTGCCTTTTGTTCCGTTTTCTGTCAAGATGATCCCACACTGCTTCAATAATGTTGAGGTCCAGGCTCTGGGGAGGATTCATCCCTCAGACCTGTTGCCACTGATTTTCAGCCCACTTCTTGTGTCATTTGGTATATCTCAGCCTTTTCTCCCTGTTTCCCTTCCTTAAGAACTGCTTCTTGACAGCCACCCTTTCATGGAGCCCATTTCTGATGAGGCTTGGGCCAACAGCAGATGGATCAACTGAAGGTCCAGATGCATCTGTAAGGTCTTGGGTCAGGTCTTGGGTCCTCTTCTTCTTTTGTCCTCCACATCTCAGTTTCTTTCTTTGTAAGGACACACTGCACACCATGCAGAGAAATATCAGCTAACAGCTCTTTGGGAATCACCTTTTGGTGCCAAAAAATACCAGTTACGGTCTGTCAAAATGTGTTATCTCCGGCATTTTTCATAGATGCAACTGAAGAGATGGGAACAAACTATGTGTCTTTGTGACAGGCTGCTGGTAACAAAGTGTCAAAGGATACAATTTAAAATAGGTCTAGCTAAGTTGTCTGTTATGTGTCGACACAACACGGATTCATCCTTTGAGTTAAGGGCCCTTTTAGGCTTGAATGTTTCATAGGTCAGTGTTAGGTTGTTTGACAAACAAAAACACAAACACATCCCTCTGTAAATGGTCAGGTACAAGGACTGGACTGAAAATGAGTTAAAAAAAAAAAGAAGCATCCAATGCCCAAAGGAAAACTTTAAAAAACATTCAGAAAGCCTATAGAGAACTAGTGTTAAGACCTTTGAAAGATTACAAGAGAGCATTAGAAAGCGTCTTCACGTGCCTTGCCAGTAGACCTCACTTCCCCTCTCATTCTGCAAGTAAGACAAAGAAACACACTCTTGCACATAACTATTTTTGGAAACCCTCATCATCACCAGAAGTGACCCAGTTAATAGTTCCTGTAACCCAACCTGTGATTAAACATATAGGCTGCACAGCTCTCATTTTAAAGTGCTTTTCCTATTTTTATCTACAAAGTTTGGCAACAGTGTTATCTAAAACAGATGGCTAATGATAGCCAAGGGCACCTGATTCCTGAAAAAGTGTAGCTTTTTGCTCAAAGGAGGCACATCAGTTGATAATGCTGATCATTGTTATGTCACAGGACACATTCCTGGTCACGCTGCTACAATAACGTAATCACACACAGCCCGGACCGCTTTAAACTGTATATCTATGTATTTCTTTTCCATTAACACCTTCACTTAGAGTCCACCTGGATTTTTTTTGTGAAAGCTTAGTGCCTACCCTTACACACAACGCTACTTGATGCAACTCTCAGAGATTTGGGTGTGTAATGCCGCTAGCAACCAGAGTAGCTTGAAGATTTAAGCAGCGATATGAAAAGATCACCTCTTTTTTTAACTCCACACGCGCAAATTATGTTCTTTATTTTCAAATTTGTACGCTTATAATCATTTCAAACTTGTGCATCTTCAGGACAGAGAGTTTAAGCTGCCTGCCATGGTGTGAACTGGTGAAATGGATCCAATTCATCTCTGTTTATCCAAGACTTTTGTCATTTGTAGAAGATCCTTCTTCAGCTGTCAAGTGGTTTTAGACCTTATCTTGCTTACTCATGCAGCCCCAAGTGCCATTCAGAAAACCATTGATCAGGGCAGAAACGTATAGGTATGTTTTATCAGTTACCACAGAAGACAAAATACTGGGTGTTAGTGACTTTTTTTCTTGTTCAGTGTGAAATGGATCTTCAGATTGTCTTTAAACATATTTTTCCTTTGTAAGACATTCGACAGTGCAGAGAAACAGGGAAACAATGGTTATAGAAGGGTATGTCATACAGTGGAGGTCCACAGGTATAGAACTGAACCAGGGACAACAAGATACCTGTGGTGCTGCTGTTGGAGTCACTTTGTTTGGAGGAGACCCTGTAATTTTAATTTGGTTAGGGTATTAGTGAACACTTAGCATGTCATTTATTCAGCCCCATATCAAATCAAAACACTGGCAGAAATCAGTCACATGGATTTTATTACGTTTCACTTGGCTAACAATTTAAATTTTTCATTGTTATATTAGATACTTATTAGATTATATTAGATACAGAGATACATTAGCTTCCAGTTTTAAACCATTGATGTCCTGAGTTCTAGTTGACCCATTTCTGCCCTGCCCTGCTACAGAGCAAAGTGATCAGAAATTGTCCATCTCCTCATCTCCGTCTACGGGGGACAACAATCGAGAGCTCTCAGAGAGCTGAGCGGTGCGTGCCAGTGCTGGAGATTAAGCCCAGCCAATTAGGCTGTGTTTGACTCAGCGCTCTGAGCGGTTGTTCCCGTCTGTCTGTGCCACAGAGAATGGTTATGATAACTGCTCTGCTAATGATTCTAACTATGTCGAAGCCAAGGTGAAGGCAGATCAGATTCATAATGAGGCATCTTTCAGGCTGGGGATGACAGTTGAGGGGTAGAGGTCACGCTTTGGCCCTCGCACCGTCGCCTCTCGTCTCCACATGTGTGTTTTTGGGTGTGTTTTAATCCCTTCTCAGGCTGTGATTGGAAGAGAAGGCCACAGTGCTCCCAGTGGCTTGCCAATTAGGACATTCACATCCATAAATATTTCAGCCTCCTTCTTATATAGGTCAGGCCTCTCTTGATGGCTGTCTTTCTCTGCATCTCTTCACCCTCACACCCGTAGTATTGCATGTCAGGAGTTGTACAGCACTGATTGTCATCTCAGCCATGACGATTCAGTGCATTACACTTCTTAAACATTTTTCCCTGGGTGCATGTTGAGGTCACAAAGAATGCAGCATGGGTGATTTTTTTTCTTAACATTTTCTTTATCACGGACACACCTGGTATTTCCATAATGAGGAGTTACACGGCGCCTCTGGGTGGACAGAGACCAGAGAAAATCTGCTCTAACATGCAGGCAGGGGAGAGTTACGCAACAGAAATGATGTCACTTCAGGTAAAGACCCAGCGGAAGTGACATCACTGGGGAGCTTGGCAGTTCAAATCTGAGGGGACACACTGGTGATGACATCAGAACGCGTACCAAGGAAGAAAAGGATATTTGGTGATGTGGTTGCCAAGCAGAAAAACACACAAATTCAACTGTATTCTACAAGGCATGCAACCCTGCTACACCACGCAAACACTGACAAGCTGTCCTCATGCCAACATCCACACAATCAGAAATACAAACACACCACATATCAGTAGCTGCTCTTTGTGTGTTTGTGTGATAGTGTGCGTGCTTTGTGTGTCCTCAGCTCTCCCAACAGCAAGGCAGTTTTCACATCTACACTGGGTTATATAAGCCAGCTGAGGCACACTAAAGCGCCAGTGGGTTTTTAGATCATGCCGTGCTGGAGCTCCCATCATCCACTGCTCTACTGGGCGCTAAGCAGCTGAGAGAGAAGAAACAGGAAGAAAACGCCCAGTTATGCAAGCTGCTAAGACTAAAAATGCAAGACATGGCTTCACTTTGGTATGGAGATGAGAAGGCCATGTCAGGCGATATGGATCTGATTTCCATAGATGAGCGCTGGTTAGTTACAGGCAGACATTTCATTCTTTTTATATGACTTTAGTGGTTTTTATCAATTTTTAAATACAGCATCATACTGCTGGAATTATTTATTTGTTAATCATCTGTCTGCAACTAACAGTTGTTTTATTTCTACTGGTTTTCTTTATCAACCTTAGAGGCAGTTTGGGGTCTTTATCCAGTTGTTTTTACATTCGACGCCTCTATTTAATACTAAATAACTCTTCTTGTAGAAATCTTAACAAATTGTCTAATAGTTTAATTGAAAGCTACATTTCAATTGTACAGTTACATGTGTAAATGTTTAAACTGTAATCTCCCCAAAAAATATGCGCATTTAATCTTTATTTATTTGTTTCTCACATTTCCGATTGACTGGTGAAAGTTGCTCTAACGTTATTCACGGGCTCATATGAAAAACTGTACGATGTGATATAGTTTTTAGTGAATGGACTGCTTGTCTCACATGTTAGAAATAGTGGAAGCTGGTGTCCTTGCACCATTTTGCACAAAGAGGTTAAACCTAACCTGTTTAAGATTATTTTAAACTGGAAGAAATGTAAAACGGAACAGAAAAACTGAAAAAAAGTTTCATTTTAACACAACGATTTAGATTTTAAAAAATCAATAACTGAATTTCTTAACTCCCAGTCAGTAACCTGACTGAAAACATAATTTAAAGCATCAGTTATAGGTTAATCAGTTGACTGCAGAAGAACTGTCAACCAACAGAAAGTAATCTTCATTTAAAACCGTTGCTGGCTTCTAAAACATGCAGTTTCTGCTGCTGCGTTTCTTTACTGTGGAAGTAAAAACATCTTCAGGTTTTTACTCTGGAAACATTCACACAAATGAACAGTGCAAATCCGCTACTTCTCCAAAGTATTTATATTGGATACAGACTAATTACTACAGCGTTGAAATTAAAACATGACAGCTGGATGATGTTGACGTATTTTCTTCTCTAACCCAGTCCATTCTTCATCCCTCCATTTTTGATTTGTTAAATGTATCTGAAATGTCAAAGAGCAAAATCTTCGGAAATTATGAGAAAAATGCTTTGAATTTTTAGCTTTTATCCAAATTGTGTATACAGTTTGGGTTAAAAACACTGAATTCACACTGATGATTAATAAGCCAATATGTGCTAACTTGAAAACAGTTTTAAATGGAACAAAATGTAGAAACAGTTGACTGGTGTAATTTAGAAATTGTGTCATAACATATCTTCCCTAACAAAGTAGGCTGGACTTCATTGTTTTCCCCAAAAAACAGCAGCGCCCTCACAACTATCAAACAGAAAATCCAAGTTCATCTCCCTTCCATTTAGTTAGATTATTAAGGTCAAAACTATGTGGTTATGTTTATGCATTTAAAAAGAAAACTGCTGGGTTGAATTAAAGTAAGGGAAAACATCCTGGCTTGTGTTAGAATAGAGTCTGTTACAACATACCACTAAAAAAATCCCCTTCCTTTGGATTACTGGGTGACAAGCTCCACCCCCTCTGCCAAAGATACAAAACACAGTTGACCCAAGAAAGAAAACTTCCCCTGAAATACTCCACTACACTTCGAAAAGTCTTGCTGGATGACATTAAAAAAAGAAAAGCACCATCGGCGCTATGAAATGATTTGATTGCATATTTTAACGCCTAACCAGGATGTTTCATGAACCTTAACCAAGTACTTTAAATGCATACTAAAGCAGTACAGGAGGAGAGAAAAGGGATTCAACAAAAATACAAATGAAACTAAATCAAAACAAACATGCAGATTCAGATTTTATGCTCTACGTTTGGACAAAGCAGTGGACAAGAAAACAGGACTATATTCTGAATCTGCTTTCCTTCTCTAGAGCTGCAGTACGACTAATAAGCGACTTCAGTGGATGGTAAATGGGTTTTAATCATGTGAATTTTACCAGAGACAGGCTTTTCATCTATTTATCATAATCTAATATTTGGCTACATACACTATAGACAGTAAAATACAAAACCAGCCTAAGCTCATCATCTATTTTAAAAAACAAGAAAAGGTTCTAAAATTTGCTTGACCTTTTAGAAATTCAGCCTTCTTTGTTCAGTTCCCACTCAGTTCTTGCTCATTTCCATGCTGCTTAGTGACTAAATATAAACGTTTGATGATGTAATCATTTTTGTCAGTGGGGTCAAAAAGTCGGATTCTGGTCTTAACCTTGTGTGGCAGATTCGCTGTCTTGTGTTTTTAGCAATAGTTTTTTGTGAGGTTTGCATTTTCTCGTACTCCTGGCAACATTGCACCAATATTTTCTACCGCTTCAGGCGGCATATTTGCTTGCTACACATCAAAAGCCACTTTGTTCTTCTCCCCCAGCAGCCTACTGTAATCCCCCTGTCCCCCCACTGTGTCCCAGTTCCATACCATAGGCCGACACAAGAATACACTGAATTCAAACGTTGGTGTAAACATGGGTTTGGCAGCTCATATAGTCATGAAATTGACATTTATTTATTATTATTTTTTCTTATTCAGGTCAGTTACTGTTTTTTTTACAGAAAATGCTTATGTTTAGATTACCTGTTAGTAAATTATATCAAATTATGGTTCCCATGACGATCTGGATCTACTAGCACTTATGAGTCTGCACAGAAATTTAAGGAAGCCAGACTCTAAAAGTCCAAAAGCAGTTAGAGTTAAATATAAAATTATATAAATCTGTATTATACTTAATGCCAAATGAATGATATTGTCACTTGAGGTGCAAATAAGCAGCTTTTTACTGAAATATGTGCCATATCTGTTTTACAGATTCTTTTCCTTGACAAAACATTAGCTTAAACAAGTTCAAATTTTCACTTCCTTGAGCAGCGCCTTTATTTTTTCCACATATCACTTTATTAGTGATGAACCTCACATTTAAGTGCTTCTGTGTGTGAAGGTAGCAGTCAGATATTCACAGTGGCTCACAGGCAAGAAGGTTCAGAATGTCAAGTCAGTGAAGAAAAAGTGAAATGCAAAAGTGAAAGGATTCTCATTCTTAGCTCCAATTATGTGTCTCTTGAAATTTTCTGCTGCGTCTGTGGTGTTTGCATGAGTTGATCTGAGAGTAGTCGCTGACACTGATGAGGCCGGCCTGCCACAGCCTGTGACACCCTGGGGCCTCGCGGCAGACTGGTCGCTGGCCTGAGCTGCTTTGGTGTCACCCGATAAAATCAATGGGTCTGGGGCAAGGGCTTGTAGGGCAGAGGCAGGGGGTGGCAACAAAACCAGCTACCCGACCAATGCATTGAGTTTCTAGTAGCATAGAGTGTGCGTCAGGAGGGTGAGGGGTGGGATCACATGAGTGGGAGGAGGTTTTCAGGAGTATATGATGTGTTAACACTTGGCATCAAAGTTAACTACCAGCTCAGCATTTGCTTCAGTAAATGACCTGTTTGCTCACCGCACGGTGACCTTGGTCGTCATGTAATTGAAGCATTATCCACAGCTACAAATAAGGAATCCATTGACTGATGAAATAAAACACACAGAGCACAGATGTGGGCCAGTGAATTAAAAGCTAATCATTTTTGTCCCGATTGACCGAGTGAACGCTAGTCGTCTAACTTTATATCGTATTAAGGGGGAAAAAGAGGCAGCACGGCTTGTGAAACACAGAGCTAAGGGAGTTTGTCCTCATATTAAAGTGAGATTTGAGTATACAGGACAAGCCGCAGTGTACGGCTGTCACTGGGGCACAATCTAAACTGTTTAACATGCACGCATTTATTCATAAGCTGTGAGCCTGAAAAATCCCAGCACTGAGAGAAAATGATGAACTTGTGTCCTTTTTATCTCCAAGCGTAAAGAGCCAGGTTTGACAGTTTGCTGGAGTTTTTTGTGCAAAAACATAATCAAAGTGAGAACAATTTGAGTGTCGCAAGCCAAAGGGAGAGTAGATCCACATTCAAACAAAGGAGGTCCCACTTTCAAGGAATAAATTCTGTTTGAGATTCGTTACAGAAACTTGCTTTCAAAGTCACAGACTTACTTATTTTAGGGATAAAAGATTTTTTGTGTTTTGATTCACTCCAATTTGTCCACATTGTAGAATACTTTCATGCAATTCAGTTTGAGCCACTGTTTGTTGTTCACCGAACGGCCTGCTGTGAGATAGTTGTCGGTGATACATCAGTTTGGTCTTACATGAGTGGAATACAAGTCATCTTTAAGGCTCCCTGTGGAGTTTTTGACCAATGGTATTGCTATGAGGCAGGCTAGGGTGGCAGGATGGTATGCTAGTGTATTTAGAAAGGAATGCTTTTCAATTCAGTTAAAAATGTATGTGCACTTCTTTATGTTTAGCTGATTCAGAGATGCTGCACCGGGCTAAGAAAGCACTAGAATCCATCCAAGTATCCAACCAAACAGAATACATGAAGAAATTTCCCAAATGCTTAAGCCCTGTAGGCTGATAGGTTACCATTACTCTGGGGAAAGTTTGCCTCAGGAAAGTTGTTGATAAAGTGTTTTAACGTCATTTAATTTCATTCACCTGCTGGAGTCTCGCCACAACTCACACAGTCTGTCCAGCTCACTGAAGTATGGGTAGCTATGGAGGATTGAAACGGCCGTAATCTAAAATGAATAGAAAATACATAAATAACTCAATGAATAAATTAATATGCCAATAAATTCTACGAAAATAAAGCAAAAGCAAACAGTATTCATTTATCTTTGTGCGAATATTTTGCCATTTAATCGTCAATTTCCTTTATTGATTTAGCCATTTTAATCATATTATTTACACACTTAGAATTTTGTCCGTTATTTGTTTCTCCGTTTATTTGCGTCTTGAACATATTTATGTGAAAATTTCATTGTCGTATTTGTCAACATTGTCATTAGAAGGATGAGGGAAGGTGTTTCACATACAGAGCGTAAAAACAGTGGTTAATATGTCTGTTAACATCTGTCATAAGAATCCAAGCAGATCATTCTCTCTTGACTGCCCTTGGATTATCAGTCTCATTCAGGTGTGATAATACGATGCACATATTCCATAAAACTGGATGCTAAATTGCTAACATTGGCCTTTCTCATTGCTACAGTGAAGTTTCCCTTCATCTTCCATTGAAAACTAGAAGGAATAGCCTGTATATTAGTCTGATTTATGGCCAAAGTCCATATTTATGCATGTTTTTCAAGGTTTTTCTACGTAAAGAAAAGCAACAATGCTATTTATCAATTAGCTGTTATCACCTGAGCATTATGTTCTTCCCTGCTGGTGTGTGCTGTTGGTCACGCTAACTCTGATGAGCTGCTGTCAGACACACATTCAGCATGATCTGTGGGGACAGCAGTGAACTGGAGGGTAATTACAGTAATTGAAATGTGTGCTGTGGAGGGAAGTTTAACTATGTAAGCAGACCTGTCATCTAAGGTGATTTTACACTTATGGTGTACCACTGACCCATCTCTGCGTGATGTGATGTTGATATGACAGCTCAGGATGACAGGCAGTTATTTGTATGTGTAAGATCATTGATGTATTGTAGTTTATTACAGATTTTGTTATCAGGTGCGTCCTTATTTTTATCTACATACCTGGAGAACTTGATGTGCCAATTTGGCCACTCTAAAAACTGGAAAACCGAATTGATCTATTTCACTGAATTTGAATGTTGAATCTGAAAAAAAAGAGTCCTTCAAACACACACACAAGCTTGACAGAAACTTTGCTTGCTTAGTTTATATTCTTATGGACGATCGAGATGATAATAATAATGCATTGTAAAATTATTTCAGTTCGTAATTACAACATCGGTGAACACGTTCAGAATGTGTTAACATCTTTTTTTAAATGTGCAACAAATGCATGTAACCAAAAAATATCTGTCTACTTCTACAGAGTCCAGACTTTTGTCCTCCTCTCTTTATGGGAGCTGGATTTATGGCCAAAGAATGTGGTTTATTACATGGAGGAAAACCTTGATGTTTGCCTGTCCCTGACTACATATGAGGGACCCATGTGGTCTGAAATGGACTGACTACCGCAACCTAGAAAAGGTTGTTCTATCCAGTTTTTGTTCATCATAATCTGTAACTTTAAATAGCAGCGAACAAACCCATTACATGCAGTAAAATCCCTTTAAGAAGGAGCCTTTTTACACATCCATTACAGACAAAATCAATATTCACGGTGAACAATAACTTGTTAAATATAAATATTGTCCGTTAGCCCTTTATATGAGCCTATTGTGACATTTATACTCTATTGATATATTCCAGTGAATGGTAATGCTTGCTAAATAAATCTATATTGTGGACTAGTTGCAAAATATGCAAATATTTACAAATGAGGGGTTGGTGGTTTTGTTGAGGAATCAAGTAGAAAAAACATCAGATGAACTAATTAAACATTGATAATCATTTTCACTTTAGTAAACATCAGAGGTTTACTAGAGGTGTCTTAAACTTCCAGTCTAAACATCTCAGCTCTTGATCCTGTGCTGCTTTAGAAATGCCAGTGAGTGAAAGCTTCATTTATTTTCCAATCAGCTTGAGTCACAGAGGATTCTGCTTGCAAGGTGTGTTGTCAAGACGCATAAGCTTTTTGATTTGTTCAAAAAGCAGCACGAGCATTCTTGCACATTTTAAATTTAGCCACCAAAGCTAATTTCCATTGTCTTTGCACATTGTTTCACACTGTGTGTTTTGACACTCCTGCACTTTTTTTCTTTTTTCTTTTAAATATGTGTTGTTTGATGCCAGGATGATGGGGAGGGGTGAGAGGGGCAACAATCCTCTTGGCCAGGATGAGGACAGTGCAAGGGCTCTGTCTTAAGGAAAGGGAGGAGGTGTGGAGGGGATTAATAAGCGTTTGTAGTATTAAATCAATGTGCCTGGGAGCTGAGGCACCTGATTAGCATGACCCCGTCCTGCACATCAGCACATTCAGGGCTGGGGGAGGCTGATTAAGAGCCAATGCTAATTTCCTCTCAGTGCTGTCAATGAAGGAAAGAGGGATGGCGTAAGGGATGCAGAAAGAGAGAAAGGATGGAAGGCCTTTATGAAGAGGATTTTCTACATGTTTACAGTACGCTCATGCACAGTTACGTGAAAAAGTAAATAAACCCTTGTCAAGGCTTTACGTATCAAAACACAATTTAAAAAAAGCATTATGTCCTAAAATGAGGTACATGCAACCTTGGATGAACAACAACACATGACACATTAAACTGTGTCATGACTTACTAGTGCGTTCCATGATTCAACAGCTTGTAGAACCACTTTCAGCAGCAATAACTTGAAGTTATCGTTTTGCTGCAATGTCTGCTCCTGGAATGATTGTCTTGAATATTTTCCACGTTTGAATAATCTTTCTCACAGTAGATTGATGGCCCTACAACCCTTCCCAGATTGATGGGCAGCATTACTGATGTATTTCCTCCTTGGCTTTGTGTTAACACACACCTGAATGCTCCACACCAGCAAACTGACAACACTTCTGCTTTTATAGAGGTTCTCACACTTACTGATGATCAATTAATCCGTGCATCTGATTAGCAGCACCTGACTGCTACTTATCCCCTAATTCCTATTGAATCGATAAGGGTGGACTGTTTTTCACACACTGCAGCTGCATTTTGTCTTACGTTTTGTAAATCTGATAATGACACAGTGTAATATGTGTTTTTGGTTATCTATGTAATTTCAGAGATGTGGTAAGGACCAGGTGAGTTTATTAGAAACTAACTTTTAACATTGCTGCTCATGAGCTTTAGATATTTATATTTCGTTACCATTTGGACAAAGTTGCATGTGTGAAGCCCACCGTTGCGTTGAAGCAGGTCCCGTTGACACCAAGCCAAGAGCCTGCATGGGTGTTGAGTCTCATTAAGTTGTTTGTCAGCCAGCGCAGAGGAGTGCCAGCACGCGGACACCAGCCTGAGCTGCAGCCGTGCCAATCAATACAGTACACACAGTATCCGCTCCCACCCTGTGTCTCGGTGAGCAGGTTGGCACGCATGCTTGCAGGACGGCGAGGACGGGTGGAGCTAACCAGCCTCCATCCCTCCCGTCCTGATGCAGCCGCCAACAGGCTGGGCAAAGCAAGAAAGGGAAAAGGCACACCGCAGCCAGTGTTACTCAATGCATGGGATAATTAATATGACTCATTACTGTAGTGTAATTTCACACTCCTCTTTAGCCTACTTTTGCATTGTCGCACTTGCAAATAAGAGGGATCAGGGGAACCAAATAGTAATTAAATTCAGCATTCTGGCTCTATAAACTCAAACTTTGTTGAGGTTTACGCCATCTGGGAAAAGTAAATTTACTGTATGTGCCAGGAAAACAACCAATGATGGTGATAGTAAACCGAAAAGCGCCATTCATTGCAAATGTAAACAGTCACCAGTCAGGGAAAAGAGAAACCAGAGTTTAAGAAAAATGCAAGTGTTTTCTCTTCATTGGCTAACAACAAAAAAAAGTTAGGTTGATAACTTCTGTTCCCTGAGGGAAAGGAACAAGATGTGCATATATAGTATGGAATATCATGCCCAGGACACTCATGGGTGGGATATCCCATATCATACGTGTTGTACAATAAACTCAGTGATGTTTTAGATAAATATTTATCGATACATGTAGATGTATATTTATTGTTGCACAGTCTAAGAAACTTGGAAACAACATTTTATACTTCTCTATACAGTCAAATTCATCTTAACAGGCTCCAAGTTTTCCATATGTGGCCTCAGTTTACTCGAGACTTTGGCAGATGATGATGATTCATCAAATCAAGAAGTAATTTTCTACTTCATAAACTGTTTCTAGAGAGGACTCTCCACATGAGTCTGTGAAACAAACCACTCATATTTTCCGTCATCTGGTTGCTAACGATAAAACAAGCAAAAGAAACATTGTGTAAAAAAAACAGACATAGCCACCAGGCATTAGAAGTAAAGCAATGTATGACGGTGCTATACAACTGACAGGCAAAAGCTCCAAAACTTTTCTGGCTGCCATAGACTCCCATTAAAACAGTGTCAACTTCTGCAATGAAAAAACTAAATCAATGCATTTTTAGGCCATCATTCTAACAATATTGACATGGTACGTCCAATGGCAAACAAGTGACAGTGCCCAGAATATTAGCTGTTGCATGTTCGGATCCAGAAACATTCCCCAACCCTGTCTCACATGAATGTGGCAGTTGTGGGGCGACAAAACTGAAGATTACTCAATGTGTGTTACTGTGAACTCAGCCCAAATCAAATCAGTGACCTCAGTGCTAATCACAGGCCTCCCAAGAGCATCCTTTCATGTGGGCTGAAGCGCTGCCTTTGAAAAACACAAGATGCTGTGAAGGTCGCTGCTGTCATTAGCTATTAAGACGGAGGTCAAAGCTTTCATTTTGTTTTGCAGTAGCTGGAGATTGACAGCATTTTACCATACATTATCACTGTGTCCCAGGACTGTAGCCATCCCAGCCACCTTCTGTCAAAATAATGTCACCCTGGTGGAGATAATAGCTGTTCAGCAGGACTCCTTCGAACACTGTGAAGTTATAACAGATGTACAGCTAATGAGCATCGCAGTTGTTCTGAGAGGTTGATGACGTGATGTTCATAGCAATTTAGTCCTCTGGTTAAAATGCACAAAAAACAATAAGCAGAAGTTGGCATTAACCTTCCTCTGTTTGAATAAGACTCACAGTACTTACAGTATATTCACCTTGCTTCTTTGCTGCAGTAAACTTCCACTGCATTGGTGCATCAGCATAGTTAGAAATGACATTATGCAGTGTCATAATGTCATTTATAGATGCCTGGCTTTTAGGGGTCTTACAAGTGAATTTATATTCTAAGTAGTTTTTACTGATATTAAGGATTTCCTTTTGGAATAGAGAATTTTAACATTTATTTTTTTTTTCTGTTTTTGCTTCAGGAAAGGATAGAAATTCTTCTACTAATAAGAAAAAGCAATTAATTTGACAAATGTGGCCAAACCAAGCAGGGAACAAAGGATAGTATTACCTATTGCAGGATGAAATGATGAATGAGAAATTTGTGAAATGACATGGGTGAATTTAACCTTTATCAAAGTTGCCTGGACAACCCAAAAAGTTTCTGAAAGCTTTTTCTTTTGCTTTTAATGGGATTTAATTCACTCTACAATTGAAGTTATCATGATATATAATTCGTTTTAAAAACTACATTTTTTGAGCATCTCTAATAATGTCCGACATAACTTGGCAACATTAAAAAAAAAGGGACCAAGAAAATGGTGCAATGTTGTCCTGCTTTTTTTCTGCACAGCAGGAACTAGTCCCAGACTTTCTGTCAGCTTGTCAGTGTCTCTACCTGCCTCCCCCCCAGGGATGCTGCGATGCTTAAACATCCCTCCAGGCAGGATCCAAAACTTTGACAGGGCCAGTTCTAAAAAGATACAACGGGAGGATGTGTAACCTTTGGAACGCGGTGAAGAGCAACTGATTGTAAATAGTTGGCCTCACTGCCTTAGGGGATAGTTATTGCTCTGTCCCACAACAGTTCCCAGCCTCTACCTTCGCTGCAGGCAGAGAGCTGCTCGGAGACACGGCTCTCTGAGCTTCATCAAACGTTAAGTGAGCACTGACACACTTGGTATTATGCAGGAGAACAGAGTGCATCTTGGCATGAAAAATCTGCAGGGACTTCAGCCTTTCCTTTTGAGGTAGAGCGTGGTCAGCCAAACCCAGGGGCATGTTGGCGCAGCAAAACGCAGCCCGATCCCAGTGAAGGCAAGCTGCATGCTGGGAGGTCACTGTGAAGGTCACTGCACTCTTCAGTGCGCTGCTACACATAGATGTTAATGCAGAGAAGGGTTTGGACTGAAGAAGCACTGCAGACCAGCGAAGGCTTTAAGCCATGCAAATCAGTTGGATCTTCTTGTCTTAGAAAGCTTCTGCATCAAATTCCTTTCATTGCTCTCAACGTTTACCAGAAATTTTAAGATAACTGTGCTATCAGACTGGCGCATAAATGTGACATATTTTCTATCAATTTTGACCTGAGTGAGTCTGTTGTTAACTCATGAACGGGAGGTGAGTGTTAGTCTCTCTTGCAACATTTGCAAGCATCCTTGTCTAGAATGATTTGTGTAATGTTGACTTAGACCTTGTGATGATTTCTGTACTAGACGCAGGCCGGCATGACAAGATCATCAATAAACTTGCCACAAGTTTTGACAGTGTCAAAGTGGATCTCCATGATAAAGTATGAGCTACCACACATTTATCTTGTTTCATCTCCGAAAGTAAACTCATTTCTGAGCCAAGCTTTCTGTGTCATGGTGCCTCATATTTGATTAAGTTAACTGGTTTAAATAATACAGATAAAACAGATAAAATGCCACACTTTTACACACACAAGCATGTCATTAATTAACTCATCTATATGTTGCAAATATAAGTTAAGTTTTAAACAGGATCAATGAATGATTTGAAGTTGAAAGGTTTCCCCTTAAACTGACAAGATTAGCTTAAAGCTGCAGATTCAGCAATTATCCAATAAGTGGCAGCCTAATTTCACAGTAAGGAATTTATTTGTCACAAGCACATTTTGTTTGACTAAGCAATGAAAAATCATTGAGCAGGTGATAGCTAAACAGGATAAAATGGCATTTGAAAATGTTTGAAAAGGATTTTTCTCATTCGAAAGGCTACAATAAAGGTTGGTTAATACATTTGTGTGAAAGGGCTGATATACTAACTGTTCCGTTATTTTTCATAATGTATATTTTATTGTCTCAATGATATTAAAGTAAGAAAAAAATGGCTAAAACAACCTTTATTGACTATATATTTTCTGCTATGAGCCAAATTATTATTTTCAACGTTGGTATCGGTGCATCGCTAAATATAAACATAACGACTTGCGACAAACACATACACATACAATTCTACACAAACTAGAGAATGGTAAGATAAATGAATACATTTTTAAAAAGTCTAAATCTATATCACATTTAAATCTGAAAGTTTCTACCTCTAAGTTACATAGAGTTGCTTTCAATTCTCACTATGAGATTAGCTTCTTTGAACTCAGTTTTGATGCTGATTCCAAACAAAGAAAGCAATAGATTTAAATGCCTTTCTCCTCAGTTCAATACACGCTTTGGGAGCAGATACCAAGAATAAATCCTGAGAGCAAAAAATATGGCCTTCTAAGCTTTTTTGAAACTTGTAGGATTGTAGGAAGCTTCTAACACTTATTGCCATTTGGTTCTAAATTAAAAACAGTCTTTAAGCCTACTCATTATGACGATATAGTTTAATGGAATTGAGCAGTGGAACAGAAAATCACCTTCCTTTTCTTTTATAAGTTTGTCTGCATCTAAGCCTCTTTCTTCAACTTTCATGTCACCTTGACATTCTGCACAATTAAAGAACCCCACTGTCAACAATCAATACATTTAGCTGCCCCGCTATCCTTCTTTTGTCTCAGCATATGAAGCTGATGGATTAAAACGAGTCCTCGTGCCCTCTCCCACATAATGGGCTGTGAATGGCCATGTCAATACTTTAGGAATTAACAGGATGCACGGAATGAGGCAGAAACATAGAATATCTGGAGGGTTTGTACCAGGACACAGGAGAAGGGTCAACTCTGAGGACAACTTAATATTTAATCAACCCCCCTCCTTGGTAACCCTAAACACCACAATCCCCGCTGGACAAACAAGGAGACAAGGGAGAAAGGAGGATGGGAGGGCAAGATGACACTTTATCTTTCAAACTGACTTTGATTGAGGGTGAATTAACTGAGAAATGGAAAAAAATTTAATTATGTCTTATGACATAATGCATATAGGTAGACGGGAAGAGAAATTCTTGATTTTGAGATTTTCTAGTCTGATCAGTACATTAATAGATGTGCCCATGATTGTTGCATTATTATCTTAAAAGAGGGTAGATGGAGAAGAAGGTTAGAAGCTTATGGAGAAGAAGGTTGGAAGTAGAAAGGTGCAATGAAGAAAGAACTTCCCAAGAAATATGACAAACTGTCCATACCTCGGACATTGGAAACTGTAAAACAAAGACTCACAACTCTGGCTACCCACCTGAGAACATACGCTAGAGAAGCACATGCCGGGAGAATAAATAGGATGTACTCCACCAAACCATCCAAAGTGTACTCTCAGTGGAAGGGTGATCAGATAAGAATAGACCCACCCAGGGCTGGAACTGAGCAATACTGGAAGAGCATATGGGAGATAAAAGCATCACATAACACCAATTTTGAATGCCTAGCAGAACCCACCCAGAATGTTTAATTCAAGGTCAGAAAGTCCTTATCATGAAGGGCGGTAATTTCATCCAACTACTGGCCACTAATCAGCTTGCCTTTGTAAAACATGGAGGCTCCTGTCAGGCATCATAGCAAATACAATGGCTCAATGCATGAGCTGGGCCCATAAGGAACAGGATGCAACACCAGAGGAGCTAAATAAAAGCTACTATTACACAGACCTGTCACCCCAAACATTGAGATCATACATACAAATCTGTGCACCGCCTTCACTGACTACAAGAAAGCCTACAACTGAGTGCCATTCACATGGTTACTGGAATAGTTGGAACTCAACAATATCAATAGGACACCAGGAACCTGATCAACAACTCAATGGGACTGGAGGATAAAACCCTAGAAGCCATTTCAAAGCCAATTGCACAAATTACCATCAAGTGGAGCATCTACCAAGAAGAGACTCCATACACACTCATGTTCAGGATCAGCTTGAACCCCCTCAGCCACATCATCATTTCAAGTGGTCATTGCTATTACCTATAAACGCTGCAAGCAGAAGCCTTCTCTACTATGTGAATGACATCAAGCTGTATGCTAGGCTTAAGCACAGATCCACCTAACCAGGATATACAGCAAGGATATCAGACTGTCATTCAGAGTAGATAAATGCAGCTGAATGGTATCAAAGAGAGATTTTTAATAACATTTTACACCCACCACAAAATCTGTTTTGACATTAAATACTGACAACAACATGAGATACACACTGATAGTTAGCACTGGAATGGGATTTTTGTGACTGGCCCTAAACCACAGTGTGATTTACTGAGGTTTGGGGTAAGCAGTTTACTTTTTATTTTTACAGCTGAATACAATACTTAAGGAGGAAGAGTAGGAGCTGTGGGAAGAAGAGAGCATGTGGTGGAAGGGAGAGAATCTTTCAAATAATTTAAACTTCTTTGGAACGCTAGAAGA
The DNA here is from genome assembly GCF_027942865.1 of Odontesthes bonariensis. Classification (NCBI taxonomy): domain Eukaryota; kingdom Metazoa; phylum Chordata; class Actinopteri; order Atheriniformes; family Atherinopsidae; genus Odontesthes; species Odontesthes bonariensis. Next base: position 8,855,849 of record NC_134526.1, on the reverse strand, counting down.
AGATGTTATACAGACATATTAAGTGTCAAGATACTTCAGGATTTTGTGTGGCCACATTAAATTTCAATATGTTCTTCCATCCAAGTGAAAGCTTTTGGACTGATTATGGCACGAACCGTAAAGGTCATGAGGTCATGGGCTCACCAATATCAATATCTTCATCATCCATCCTCTGTGGACCATACATCACTAAATTCCAAGGCAATCTGGACACTAGTGGCTAAAATATCTGCTTGGAACAGGAAGTACCAGACGAACAATTTGACACTATTGTTCATATACTGTTCCTCCTCTTGTGTGCTGTCAGTGGGATGTGTTTCTATACTTCATGCGTTTTTACCTTTTCTACAAGCAACCTCCCTGCTTTAAGTCTTTCAAACATAGAATATGATGATGTGGAACCAGATGAAAAATATTTTTAGGGGGATAATGCAGACATATTTATATCCAACTTTTCTTCAACTGCCTATTGTTGAATTTTTTCATATTTCATATTGTCTAATTGTCATGCCAATATTATTTGTAGTGAGGTCAAGGTCTGAATTACCCCTGAATCTGTTGGCTATACACTTTCCCACAAACACATAGATCAGAAAAGGACCTCAATGAGCTCAACTCACTTCCTGCTGAAATGTTTGTATGGCTGGGGGTGTAAGTAACTGGTGCTCCTGCTGCCATGGGATTTGACCCCTTCCTCGTTATGAGGTTCATGCTTCAAGCTTTTTTTTTAATCAATCAAAAGGTCGCCAGGCCTTATTGATACTGTGAAGTTTTTTAAGTGCTTCCCTCAAGCCAGCAGGTTATTAACCTGAGCAACCGAGACATCCTGAACGTCCTATTCCAAAAGTTTAAAAGACAATATGCATTATGAAACATTTTAACTGTCCGTTTTCGCTGGCTTCATACAGCGTTTGATACTGTGTCAAAGCAGCACTTAGCAACCATAAAAAGGAGATGGAAAAATGTTGATCATTTGAATGAATATAACTTGCACATCCCTCCACTTCCCTCTCTGCTGTGCTTCAGTTCTGCCTCCAGAGACCCTTCTTGTAGCAGAGGATGCCACATTAACACAGACTAATAGCTACGGTAGCTGTTGTATAGCTGCTGTATGTAATATATCAGTGCATGAAGCACCAAGCAGCATCAAAGCCTCATCAATCACTAATTCTTCTTATGATGAGTGCCTGATAGAGTTGAGCATCCAGCCAGCTGGGGCTACCGGTTGTCATTGGAGCTGTTAACAGCTGCCTTTCAGTTCGCCTGTTGGCTCAGGGTGACTTTCCGAGCCGTCCAGCCGCCTTAAGGTGTTAGGGATAAACGAATGCAGGATAGAGAGCAAGGGGGTGAGGGCAGTGATGAATGGCAGCACGTAGGCAGGCAGATGGGCCGCTGGGACCCCCGGATGGTCCCTGTGGAGGTACAGGCAGCCAAGTTCAGCAGAGAGCCACCCAACCTGGCGTCAGCACTTTGGGGAGAAAGTGGGAAAAGTGCTGAGATGGCAACCACTTGGGGAGATGAGGTGAAGTGGTGAAAATTTAACCAGCCTGATGAAAGTTTAAGTGTGCATGTTAAATAGAAGAGAGGGGGAGGGATGGGTGGAGAAGAAGTCTGCAGGATGGCAGGGGCTGACTGAGTTTCTGCTACATGGCCCAAACAATGGTCTTTTTCGGAACTTTTACACCTGACACCTTGGTGGGCCAAGCAGCCTTTCTCTGACATTGACTTGACCTCAGAAGTAACATCATACCCCACTTAAAGTTTCTGATTATTGATAATTGGCTGTAAGAATGTTATTTTGTTTCACACTGACGGCTTCTCTCTGCACTGCAGCCAAGCTCATACACATTCCAGAGCATTATACCACTTTTGTTGACTGCTTGTCACATGAAGTAATGTAAAGCAACCAGTTACTTCTGGTTAGTGATCAGAGCAAGAGAGAGGTAGAGTCCACAGTGTGATTACATAAGGTGGGGTAGCAGGCTCGCTGTGGGGATACACACTCAACAGACAGTGTTGATGGAGTCTTTCACGGGCCTGATGGGGTGTTGATTAGGATATGCTCATCCACAAGGACCAGATGCTGAAATGGATCCTAATGTGCTTTTCTGTCTTTGTCACTCCCTCGCATTTCCCCTCTTTCTTTGTTGCCCCTTTGGCTGTCCTTTCTGTGTGTACACCCAATCACATCCCATTCTCCCATCACCTCCTTCCCTCCTTTTTATTCATGGTTCATGTCCTCCACTGACTTCCAGGTGCGGTGCGAGCCTCCAGCATCTTCCCCATCCTCAGTGTCATCCTTCTCTTCATGGGAGGCCTGTGTATAGCTGCCAGTGAGTTCTACAAGTCACGCCACAACATCATCCTCAGTGCAGGGATCTTCTTTGTGTCTGCAGGTGAGTCGAACACCAACCAAATGAGGCAGTCGGAAGGAGATTTATGAGGTATCGCCATTCTAAACATGGGTTCTTGTATTTGAACAGTTTTAAGTGAACAATTACTGACCGCTGCTTTCACAAAACTCTATGAATACTATATGAAGCTATTTCATAATGAAAGGCTCTCACTTATATGCAGGCAACAGCTTAATCAATCACCACCATTATGTTTTTAATTTTACCACCTCTTTCATAGTTTACATTTCCTTGTCAACATTTGCTACTTATCAGAGGCAATCATTTAAAATGTAATGGTTTTTGTCTTTGCTCTTATCTTCAGATACAATGTCATGGGTGCCTTTCTATTGGGGGTGGCCAATGGTGCCAGAATAAGGAAGGCAAAAGGGCCATTTAGGACCCTGTAGCGTATTATTTTAAGTCACAGTTCACTATATTCCCATTTCCTTTATTCCAATCTCATATTCAATTTAAGACAAAAAAAGTTAACGATGATTGATTTATCATTTCTGTTGGAGACATAGACTAGAAAATAAAAAATGTGCCACTCTCATTTCTGAAGCACAATAAGGTTACAGCCTCAAACTTTTTAACTCAGTAGAAGTCTCGAAACAGGAGATAGAACTAGCCTCAATCTGACTGAAAACAATCATCTTCATGTTTACTGCTCACTAAGTGCGTTAATAGTCTCAACCTCCTCTCACAATGTTGGAGTAATCCCCTAAGTAGTTATCATTCCCCACTGCTGTAAGACTAAAAATATAGCACAAGATAAATTAAAACGTTTAAAACAGTCTTAACTGGCTTTAAAGCCTGTGTTGTTTAATGTATTGTTCAAATTGAACGCTGCAGATATATCTCCCATAAGCCACTTCTTCTTTTGTCTTTTCTCTTGATCCTGTTGCTGGGCTAAAAGTCACCCATTGGGACTTATCTCTAAAAATATGGTGTCCCTGACACACTTTCCCTATGATCCATCTTTCAAGATATGCTATGACACAAAATGTCTCTGTGTGTGACTAAACTAACAAGTCAAAGCCTACAGTCTTTGCTGTATGTGTATGATGAGCTCTAACACAGAACACAGTTTTGGATTACTTTATGCCTTGTCCCAAATGATCTGCAACAAGACATGTCACTGCCCTGTTTTCTTGCTGCAAGGGCAAATATTAAGTCTACTGTCATGTTGGATGGAGAGCTGGACAGGATTAGTGCACTTGGTACAGTGCACCAATCAGATACTGTATATAAAGAAGAAGTATAGCCTACTGCTATGGGTTCATCTCAACTGATACTTGTGTCTTTTCTCTTTGTCCTTTTCCTCCATCTTCTTTTCCCCTGGATCCTTTATCCACCACTCTTCCATCTTCTCTTGTATGCCACCACGTGCATCTTCCAATGCATCAGGTTTAAGCAACATTATCGGGATCATCGTGTACATATCAGCCAATTCAGGGGACCCTTCAAAAAGCGACTCGAAGAAAAATAGCTACTCATACGGCTGGTCCTTCTACTTTGGTGCCCTCTCCTTCATAATGGCTGAGATGGTGGGCGTCTTGGCCGTGCACATGTTCATCGACCGCCATCGACAGCTGCGAATAGGGGCACGTGCAGCTGACTACCTCCAAGGCTCAGCCATAACGCGGATCCCTAGCTACCGCTACCGCTACAGGCGCCGCTCGCGCTCCTCTTCTCGCTCCACAGACCCATCACATTCCCGCGACAACTCGCCGGTGGGCCTAAAGGGCTTCAGTGCGCTGCCATCCACAGAAATCTCCATGTACACGCTCCCCCGGGACACCCTCAAGTCTTCTGGTACGCCCACCGCCACCTACAACTCTGAGAGGGACCACAACTTCCTTCAAGTCCACAACTGCATCCAGAAGGACCTGAAAGACTCAAGCCACACCAACACAGCGAACCGCCGCACCACGCCTGTATGAGGGAGTCGAAACAGGCCTGGCAAGCTCCGCGGAGATCAGGAGACACGGGAACCCCTGTGGGTGCAGTACGCCCCAGGAGAAGCTGGATTTCCATGTTTATAGACATTTGTTCTTTTTGTTTGACTGCATGACTTTTCCATTACCATTGTTGAGAGTTTCAACAAGTCTGCTGTGTTCCTGGACTGAATGGCAGAACAGTGAGAATGGGTCAGGTTGTCCTGAGAGAGGGAGATCTGTCTTTTTTTTGCGCAGGGGTTGTTTATGAGGTTCAGGGCACTGAAAGGGTGATAGAAGGGGTGGGCATTTACGAGATAAATCATCGACTCCATGATTTCATCGCCCTTTGGTTTGACAGTTTTGCCCCACAAATTTGGTTGGAGCAACAGGTCAAGCTCCCCTTCAGCCAGCCCACCACTCAGACATACACCTCTTTTATTTATTGACTCATTTGTTAATTTTTTTGCATTAAAACTGTGAATTGTTACAGTTTGGGATTTAGTAAGAATTACCCCAATCTGTAATCTCTAACAAAGGTACTAAATATATATATACATATATATATATATGTATATATATATATGTATATATATGTATATATATGTATACGTATGTATATGTATACATATATATTACTTTTATAAATAAATTATTACATTAATAATCAAGAGATAACAGACTTTACCTAAGCAAAAAAAAAAAAAAGAAAAAAGTTAACAAAACCAAGTGCTGTTTGGTAACATGAGAAAAGACTCTTTTAGCATCTGTTCATTTGAAGGTCAAGAACAAGAGAAGGTCCTTTAGGTAGCAGCAGTACAGTAACTGTTGCCACCAGAGGCCGACGCAGACAGTCAACAGTAGAATAATATCTATTCTTTTAACAGAACCTTCTCGTCTTTTTCTCAGTCTCTGTTCTCTTTCTTTTTTTTGGTGGGAGGGGTCGTAACAGGAGAATTGAACCCCTCAGCAGAAAGAGCCAAGCAAAGGGGTCAAAGCTCGCCAAGCAAAGACTCCAAACATGACTTCTGCGAAATAAAAAGGAAGGAGCAGAGGGGAAGGAAAAGAAGAGGACGCCAGACACAAAAACAAAAACATGTTAAAAATTAAATAGAACAAGAAAAGCTAAGTGACTCACAATTTCAGAAATTAAATGCATGCTATAAAATTACAGCAAATCTGCTCTTGAGAAACTTAAGTTTTAAAGGTTAATAATCATAAGGGGAAAAAAGCAAAAGCGCTAGAGTTTAAAGTATTAACGTTTTCATGTGTGTTTTTCTTATGTTTCTCTCTTTTTTATTTAGCTGATTTTATCTTATTACATTTGTGAGACAAAACCAAACAATCTACATTGAACAAAACTGCTTTTTTAAACAGTTTGGTTGATTTCTTTATAAATATATAAATATATGTCTGTATGTGATTTATTTTGTTTTTAAAACTCACACAGCCTTAGTCATTTCTTTGTTTCTTTTGATTTTTAATGTGTTGTTCAAATTGAAAATGAAAACTTTAAAGGTGCCAAAACCGAATGATCCTATACTTGGATGCATCAAGTCCTAATGAATAAAATACGAACCCTAGGGGGAACAAATCACCATGTTTCACTGCGTGTCTCTAACACACTTTACCCCACAACACCTTCCTGTTTGTCAGTGTTCGGTACTAACACTTGTCTGTCTGTCACATCCTCATATCTGCAAGGCTCCTTCCTATTCTGGACGGCTCAAATAACAAAAACAGGGAGGAAACTATTGTCCATTTGTTTCTCCCATCTCATAAGGTTTAGCCATGTTGTGAACAACTGAACATAAATCATTTTCCTTATCATGTTTTTATTGACGTAGTGATGCTCAGCACAGCATAGCTGGAGCACATGGATAGCCAGACTGCATATTATGGACATCAAACATAGCTGTATGTAAACAAAGCATATGTCATCCACACTGAAAAAGACATAAAAACAACCACAAACCATGTAAATTGGATTTGTGGTTGTTTTGTATTCACAACAGTGTATGTTGCAACCTTGTGGTCATTTTCTGTCTCTCCAAGGTTGTTTTTTGCTGCATTTTGATGGGCCGGATTTAGTTGTTTTACATCTCTGTTTGTTTTGCATTTGATTATCTCTTTTGGGTTGTAGTGTCAACCACTCTATGGTCTTATACATCGCTTTGAGTTTTCTGTTTTTCATGCTGGCAATTTTTTGATCTGTTTTCGGTTGTTGGCCACTCGGTCCCTTTTTAGAATCATTTTGGTAAGTTTCCTCATCTTTGAAGTGATTTTTTTGTTGCTGCTTTACTTTACGTTTTGATTGCTGTGTCTTATTTGTTGGCTTCTTGTCATGTTGTAAACATTTTACGTCTCTTTTGCATCAATTTTTTTTGTGCGTGTGTCTCTTTGTGGGATAAATGTATATGCTTCATGGATGAGAACAGTGGCCCCCATGGGGGTCCTGGATCTGGCAGGCCTATTCAGTAATCTCTCCATGGATAGATGTTAACAACAGCTTTTAACATTTTTAAGCCTGCAAAGTGCCAGTTAAGTATTTTTACACAGTTTTTAAGCATTTTAAGTTCTTTGCTTGTAATTTTTCAATCCAGATATCATAATTATTCAGGTCCCTCTCACAATTATGAGATGGTAACCCACTTTTTCTTCTGAAGGTCATATGCATCCATTCAAACGTCATATCAGGAAACTTCAAAGATGTGTTATCATGGTTATTTTTGTCAAATCCAACAAATACTGAGTGTGTTGAACCCAGACAAGGACATTGAGAGAGGAGAGGCTCTTAGAATTTTGAAAAAGGCTTATTTTTCAGACACTGGATGTCAACACAAAATATCGGCTTTTTGGCAAGTTCATTCCAACAGATATTGGCATCAGCCTTCATACACCCATAAAAATAAAAGCTGAGCTGTCAGACATAAAACCTTGTGTGCTCTGCTGAAATCACAGCTTCAGCCTGCTGTTGTAAAATGGTGATAACACGCTGTAATCGACCACTGGGAGCTGTAATCCAGAAATATCAGTACTGGCCATCAAATATCTGAGTTTACTACATGTGCCGAATGAGAATATTTGCACCTCTACTTAATAGAAAGCAGCTCAAGCCAAAAATTTATTCAAATTTATGTCTGCAGAAGAAGCTTCGTGGTACTTTTGACATCTGGTGCCAAAGGACAGCTATTCTTTGAACCAGTGAGGATATTTTATTTCTCTACCTCGCTGAAAAGTCTCAGAGAAGACTTCATGGAAGACACCCACCATAGTGGCATCTTGCTTGGACGTGGCTTTCGTAATAACACTGCTAGTTTTTTTTTTTCTACAGGAGGTTTACCTACGAAGAGAATGTCCAGCCCCTCCAAACTAAAAGCATTGCTTTCAGGACTTTACATCCTTATCTAAGAGTGTATGTGAGTGTGTGAAGCACTGACATACTGTATGCTGATAGACAAAGTGAGACAAAACAGGTTTGTTCTTCACAATGTGTTTCGAGTATATGTGGTCAAGGAAGTGCGTTGAGCTTAGCGGTGATCCCAGAAAAATCTACAAAACTCCAGTGGATGTATTTAGAAAGTGAAACACGAATGATGTGGAAAGGTGATCCTGTTTGCCACTCTGCAGGTTCACGGACACAAACTGACACTCTCCATAAAGTTGAGGGGAAAAATGTGTTAACGTAGCAGTCGAAATGAATACGGCTTTTTATTATGTATAGCCCTCCTTATTCAGAATTCATAAGCAGAAGTAATTTTACAGGCCTGGACTACATTAAAGAGAAAGTGTGCGTGTGTTTGAGGTAAGGCTCAGAGATACTGGCTTCCTCACAAAGCAGCAGCTGCCTCGGTGCAGCTGTTTGAATGTCACATTTTTAATGTGTTCTCAGACTGAATAAGTCTCCTTTTTTTCCTCTGTCTTTTTTCCTTCTCTTAGGAATAGCATCTCCATTTTGTCTTTCTCTGACTTACACTTTTTGAAGGCAAATATCTTGACGTGTTGCACGTTTGCTGAAAGATTGAATTTCCAGACAGCAGGTGGACGGCTGCAAATGTCAGAGAAACACTCATGGGCATCACAGGTTCAGGGGTGTCAAGCGTTTCAGAAGGCTGTCAGAAATTACTTTTTAAAACAGAGTATTCTCCTTTTGACATCCATCCATCCATTTTCTATACCCGCTTAATCCGTCGGTCGGGCCGCGGGGGGGCTGGAGCCTATCCCAGCGATCATCAGACGTGAGGCGGGACACCCTGGACAGGCCGCCAGTCCATCACAGAGACAAACGAGACAAACAACCACACACAGTCCTAAGGACAATTTTAGAGTCACCAATTAACCTAACATGCATGTTTTTGGGAGGAAGCCGGAGTACCCGGAGAGAACCCGCGCATACACGGGGAGAACATGCAAACTCCACATAGAAAGGCCCCAGCCAGGAGTTTAACCTGGAACTCTCTCACTATGAGGTGACGGTGCAAAACCACCACAGCCCCCTCCTTTTGACTTATGATACTGAATTGTTCATTCTGAATGGACTGACCTGTAATATGTGAGAAGTGACACTCCTGTCCTGACAAGGCATCCACGAAATGCTTCTAAAATTGTCAGTAGTTTTTTTATTGAAAGCAGGTCTTCACTTTCACACAGACAAACAAAAGCTGGTTTCCATCTCAGGTTTCCAGCAAATAGCGGATTTAATCTGCTCAGACAAAAGCTGCTCAGGGCAAATTATGTAATAGGCATAAAAACTAAAGTTATTTTATTCAAGCACAAGTTTGAAAGCAATAAATTCACTTTTAGTAAGACAAACTTGGGTCACGTGAACGACACCCTTCAAACTTCCACATCTCGACTCTTCCAGCTGTTAAAACAGGTAAAAACTCGTGTTATGAATGTTTTGGAATGCTAAAACAGCATTCCTCTCTGTAAAAAGGAAGCCGTGCCCAATAATACAAATCAACAAGAACATCTTTTGTGAAGCTTTCACATTTGGTGACTGTTTAACGAGCTGCCATCAGACTGTACTGGTGTTGTAGCAGTTAGAGACAGCGAGATTAATCTTATGATAACATTACAATTCCTTGAGATGCAATGTTAGAATGATTCAATTTATGACAAAAAATGCCTTTAAAAGGCTCAGTATGAATCACTTACAGTAATACAGTATATATGTAATAAAAAAAGGGATTATTTGTATCAAACATTAGATGGTTAAACGCTGCCTTATGAAAGACAGACTTTATGCTTTTATGTTAGTATTCTCAGTGTTTTTTGATAGCAGCCTGAATAGATATGGCACTATGGTACAAAAACGTAACACACAATGGTAGGCAGATTATCACAATACCTGAGATATCATCATGGAATGTACTACATTTCGGACTGATGTTGTGTCCTGTACAGATTGATGTAGTGGCCTTTTGGGTGTTATCATAGTACCATGAAGACTGGGGAACTATGTTATGGCTTAGTGCTTTCTGGGTTGTGTGGCCATATTTGCAGACAGGTACTAGATGTAGATATGGTAATGATGAGCACATAGGGATATCAAACACAAACTAATTTTGATTGTAAAAAAACAAAGGCTGGGCAACGATTAAAATTTTTAATCTAATTAATCACATGATTTCCCTGATTAATCACGATTCATCGCATTTGTACGCAAAATCCAAAAATGAATTCAAAAGTAGTGTATAGCCTTTAGCATTTAGTTTTATTTTAAATGTGCTGCCATATGAATGAAAGTGCCATAACATTTGTTGTGCAAACACACTTTTAACATCAGCATCTTTCTGTAGTTTTTATGTAGAAGCCTCGCTCCACTGTCTGTTTCCTTGAATGACTCGCTGGTATCAGTTGTGCGTTTTGCCTTTAAGTGATATTTTAGACTGGAACTACTACGCTGAGAAGACAATTCAACTTGGCAGTGTTTACAGATGACTTTGGTTCTGTCGACTCCGCCGTCTGGAAGAACTTTAAAATGAAAATGGCCGAGTAAAAGTTCCGTACCCTTCTCCATGTTTGGTGGATCCGCCAATTACTTTCTTTTCCGGACAGACTTTTACAAAATAAAACCCTATAAAACAGGGGTGGTTTGTGGCGTAGTGGGTTGAGCAGACACCCCATGTACAAGAGGATATAGTCCTCCTCGCTACAGCTGGCCCCGGTTCAAGTCCCACATCAGACAGTCCTGTGCTGCGTGTCGTTCCCCTTCTCTCTGCCCCCTGCTTCCTGTCTCTCTGAACTTTCCCATCCATTAAAGACACAAAAGCCCCCCCAAAAATATATTTAAAAAAAAACATGCCTTAATGCCCGATTAAATAATTATCGGCGTTAAATAATCCATGCGTTAACACGATAATAACGAGTTAACTAGCCCAGCCCTAAAAAAAACACTAATGAAAAGGATGAAGAACAAGTGCAATAAGCTCTACTTCAAGAATTTACAAACATTTCACGAAGCTGTTATGTACAAACACAAATAACAACAAAGATATACTGCACAATGCCTGTTAAAAGACAACAGTTTTACTCTTGCTCCTTTGTATGCAGCATTTTGGATTAGTGGCCTGTTAACTCTGGCTACCGTTTGTCACAGCTGTTTTAGATGATGCACTTTATATAGTTTTACTATCTTACATGTGCACAAGGCCAAATATTGTAATCTAACCATTCATATATATATATATATATATATATATATATATATACTGTATGTCCCAAATATAAAAATAGTAGCTTTGAAGCTTGCCAACAACTTAGCTGATGAGTACATTTGCAGCATCGGCAGGTACTACAGGAGAACTCTCTCAGGAGGCAACATGGAGAGGAACTCACAGCCAACAGATCATCAACTGGGGAGCAGAGATGCTCCTTCTCAGTATCATGTCCAGGATTACACCATCTGTTGTAAACAAGCTCTGTAATCCCTCCTTCACTGTTACCTCTGTCTGCAGTCTCTGTCTGTCATATAGTCTTAAGGCTGAGTAGAAAGATGTTGGAGTTCCTGCTCCCATGTCTCGATAAGGGAAAAAGAATATTCCTTTCCTGATATTCCTGCTGTGTCCTCATCAGGGATCCAACTTTGTCCACTTTATTTTCCATTGAGCTCATATTTCCAGCAATGATCTTTTTCTCCATTTAGTTGCTGCTCTGCATTATAGACGTCTCCTCTTTCCAGGCATTACTCGGGCTTTGGAAAGCTCAGTTGGCTCCAACAGGCTAACAACTTTCCTGTTGCCATGGTTGCGCATCACAACAGATGTAAAAACTTGCCAGCATAAAAAAAATGTCTCAGAAATCTGTTTTCTCAGAAAAGAGCAGTAGAAAATCTCAAGAAGATGCAAGAAACACACACTATGTCCGGAGCTACTACAACTTCACAGCTTTGTTGAACGTTACACTTGGAAAAGTTTGCAATGTAGGTGATGTTGAATAAAGGCGGAAAGATGTTACGTTAACCAGGATGTGCAGTTGAGTGATTTCCTCATGACAACTTGGACCAAAATTTGAACTGAGGCCTCATGGCTCTAATATGAATCAAAATAAGGCAACTACACTTCTTACTTCTCACCTCTAGAAAAACATCAAGGTGAAATAAGTTTAGTCTATTCCTATAGTCAAATCTGTTTCCTTATGTTCAAGTTCGATTGGCTCAGGGCACAGCGACCTGACTGATGAGGTCACATAAGACTGAGACGTGAGGCGTACAGTGAGACCACATTGACTAGATTTTCTGGAGCGCAGTATCGATCATCAGAGGTAGGAGACTAGGTTATTTTAGCTTGTTTAATTCAGCTAAACTTTTGCTTGTTACCATATATAATTATGATATAATTATGGACAACCCTGAACATCCTCTCCATGAGACTGTTATCGGAAATATAGTAGCAAATTAATCATTTGACAAGGATTTTGCATAAATTGATCCCAAAAAAAATAGTTTTTTTGTCCTAAACATCTGCAAACAAAAGACAAAGTTATTAAAACTTCCTCAAATTTGACCCCCCTTTATAACTTAGATTGCTAATTAGCCTACATCATCAGGTCTCTTCAGCATTTAAGTCATGCTATTCTCCTTCCCTCCAGTTTTCTCCTTCCCTCCCTTCCTTTCTGCTGTGGCAATCAAAGTGTCTCTACAGTGCTGTGTGATCAGAGACAGATGGGGGGGTTATCAAGATGAGGCCTCCCCCGCTGCCTTGGTTAGGAATATTAGGAGAAAACTCACAGGCTCTGTCACTGCCCAAGCTTGGCTTTGCATCTCTGGCAGGCTGCAAGGTTACATAACCTCACATCAGACCTTCCAGTGCCCTCTCTGTGACCTTACTGGATAAGGTTTTGGGCCAGAGAGGCTGGAACCTGCGGGCGCCGTGCCTCCAAATCCACCGCCAACTCTACGTTGGTAAGAAGAGGCTCCAGACCCCAAACATTCACTCTCTGAGGATGATAGCTCTGGAAACCAAACGCTACCTGAAATGTGCGTGTGTGAGGACATCTGTGCAGATGTGGGTTTTTTTTTTCTTTCCTTTTCATGCAAACACTGAATCTGCATGTGCAAACCCGAGTGTCTGCCTGTTGTTTCTGCTGACCGGAACAGTTGCTGACTGCGCTCACTGCAGGTTATTTTTGGGTCATGTAAAGTGGAGTGGCAACAGAGAGCTATAAGCTCAGTCCTCCAGGTGAAAAAAAAAAAAAAAAAAAAGATATTTGAGCAAAAAGTAGTCAAACAACATATTTGCATCACCACTATTGTTGATACAAGCAGCAAAGAAGTGCTATCATCTCCCACGAGAGAAACTTTAGGGAGCAGAGAACAGTCTGAGCTGTGTCATTGCTGTTTTAAAGCATATGAAACTTTCAAATCCAGCTCTGAATGGAGGACAGTTTAAAAAGAGACATAAAGAGGAGGAACCAAAGCAATAGCACACAAAGTGCTCTTGGATGCTTTAACCAAATGGAGCCATGCTCTGCCCTCTGCTGGTGGGATGGGAGATGAGTTGCGGGGCTGCTGCTGCCTCCTTCGGCTCAGGGAACGCCGTGTCCATGAACGGGCCTGGAATACTGATGCCACGGTGCAGGGGTGTAGGAGCTGCAGTCTGTAAGGCCCCAGAGAAAGACTCAGATTCAGTGTCGCCTGCACAGACACAGAATGAGAAGAAGAGAACCGCTGACTTGTAAAGCCATGCAGAATTAGTCAGTGAGGTCCATGTACGTTAAAAAGATGGATGAAGACATTTACACTAATATTTTATCAGGTCTGGCAGGAAGAATGTAAGTGAATCTATCTCATTACATCTTGACTTCTTCACACTAAAAGAAGCATGAAATATAGATACATTTCCCAGTCTTCATGTTGGGAGTTTCGCCAAGAGAGGTGTGATAAATACAAGCTTCAAGAACACATTCTTAGGCTATGTGAAAGGAGACATCCTGGCCATTTTGATAAATGCAACTTATGTATATATGTGTGTGTGTGTATATATAAATATATACTACCTACATACATACATATAAGTATGTATTTATTTTTATATATATATATATATATATATATATATATATATATATATATATATATATATATATATACTGTGTATTACCAGAAAAACAGGATACAGGTGCAGCAAATTATTAAAACATGTGCGAACATGAACGTGAACAGGGTTGATGCATTTGATTGAACAGCCTTTATTCTTCAACACAGCCTGAACCCTCTTAGAAAAGCTTTCTGTTATTTCTTTAAGGAGTCTTCAGGAATAGTTCTCCAGGCTTCTTGAAGGACATCCCAAAGCTCTTCTTTGGATGTGGGCTACCTTTTGTTCCGTTCTCTGCCAACATGATCCCACCCTGCTTCAGTAATGTTGAGCTCCGGGCTCTGGGGAGGATTCATCCCTCCATAAGACCTGCTGCCACTGATTTTCAGCCCACTTCTTGTGTCCTTTGGCACAGCTCAGCCTTTTCTCCCTGTTTCCCTTCCTTAAGAACGGCTTCTTGACAGCCACCCTTCAATGGAGACCATTTCTGATGAGGCTTGGGCCAACAGCAGATGGATCAGCTGAAGGTCCAGATGCATCTCTCAGCTCCTGTGTCAGGTCTTGGGTCCTCTTCTTCTTTTGTCCTCCACATTTCCTCAAAGATTGTAAGGACACACTGCATTTTTTAATTTAAATGATTATTCAGAGAACAATTTTGTTGTAGATTAACTACATCCTGAAGAGGAAATTATTTCAGACCTAAATTCCGGGGATTTTAGCCACGAAACTGTCCCTTACACTCGTCAAGCTGTGAGATGGTCACTGTTGGACCAGTTGTCGCCTGTAGCCTCCTTCGTGTGTAATAATGGTCCTGAGTGTGTGGTCGTCCCCTCCAACAGTCTGTCCTCCTGTCAGACTCCACGCCACGACACCACCCAGCCACTACCCTCACTCAGCAGGATGGTACGCTGCTGACTCTGTGCCAGCCGGATGTCGACAATGCCAGGAAGAACACCAACACACAGATGCACACGCCTACATACATGTGCAGGCAACTGCACACTCACACATACTCACATAAATCAAACGCTTGGCCATCCGCTCTGCTGTCCCAGCATGCACTTTGGTTACCTGGCTGCTGTCCCACTAACAACAGCTGCTACCACAGCACTGCACTGGAGGTTCCACTGCATGGTAGCACACACATACATGCATATGGACTGGCTTATGATTTTTTTTTTTTTTTTTTTAAAGAGCCACAAACAATACAGAATCCTTTTGTGCTTCCCTTTAAGAGAAGTCATTTCAAATGATAAAGGACTGAAATGATCAGGTGCAGAGCCATGTGAATGGAAACTGGCGGTGTTGAACCGCACATAACCACACAAACCAACCAATAATTATCAGAAAATTACCACAAAGTGATGCAAAACAACTACAGAGACTCAAAAACAAAGACTGAGGCAAATCTATGAAAGTCCATCCAGAATCAAATAAAAATATGACACAATATTGACAAAAGGATCAAAAAGTGGCACATAATCAGGATGCAATGTGACCACAAAGTAAAACAAAAGGTAAATACAGACAGTGAATGTTAATTAAGATGTAAAAAAGTGCCACAAAGTTTAGCTGAACTGATTAACAGCAATAACAAAGCGAAACAAAAGGCAAAGCATTCCATGCAAAATAACCGCAAACGCACAAAATAACTAAAATGACCACAATGTGTCTCAAAATGACCATAAATACATGCAAAATGTACAAAAAGTCTGCGAACCAATAAAAAAACCCACAAATACGTTAAGCAGATTCCCATATTCTAAATGATTGAGAAGTAAAGCGAACAGCACAAACAACCTGGAAATGGCATTCAACAGAATGATGAATAAATTCATTCAAAGCATCGACAAGCTCACACAAAATGAGCAGATACGAAACGGTCAATAAAAGTGACTTAAAGTAACCCAAAAAGTCAGCAGGAGAACGTTAAAAAGAGACACAAAATAATCACAGAGGTGCAAACCACCACAAAACTATAACAAACGCAGACTGAAACTACCACAGACAATCAAAACAGCCACAGACTGATGCAAAAGATCTAAAAGCTGACGATGAGAGCAGAGAGACCAAACACAAGATAACTAAAAAGTCGTGCACAAAGGGGAGGCAGAACTACCAATTAATACACATTGAGATATTGTAGGGTCACAAACTGATGCACAAGAACCAAAAAGAGGGACAAAGAACCGTTAAATTTAACAAGTTCCCGCAAAGCAGCCACAAACTGGCACTTAACATACTGACATGGAAATATGACAAATCACTAAAAAATAACCAGACTGATGAAAAAGAACAATAAAACAACCAAAACCACAGATGAACACAAAGAAATAGACACTGACCAGACTGATGTAAAATGTCTAAATAGTAACAATAAGTTTCTAGATAATCTTCCAAATCCGTCACCTCCTCAGAAGTCTATGAAGTCATCAGCCTGATTCTGAGCAGAGCTCACAGGATGATGGACGACTGGACTAATGGGGTGAAATGGTGCTCACGTGAAAGGTTCACAAACATGCTCTTTGAGTAGATGCACCTGCCCCGACACCTGACCTCACCTGAACGGGGCCGAGGGAGCAATTAATGGCCACATTCAGCAGGGATGGGGGTGTTATGTAAAGCCGAGCAGAGGGTCAGGGGTCAAAGCCTCTGGAGGTGATTATGCAACAGCAGAATCATCTCCATGACTGTCCTCTGGCCACAGCGACACAGGGCTTCAACCTGCTTTCAACATGTGCAGCAGGCTCACTTTTAGCACCAGAGTATCTCTAAGGCAGAACTGCTTTGATAGAGGAAATGTCCAATAGCTAAAATGCTGCTCCAGAGAACAGCCGTCCTTCAACCCCCGCAGCTCCAGGTGTGCTGGGTGGGACCTTGAAAAGCCTTACAGTAAATCCACATTTCTGCTAAGAGAGCTGAATATTATGCAGAGGTCTCAGAAAGGTGTTTCACGGGATATCTAAACTGTCTGTAGAGCCCTCTCAGGGTCTTTCTCATTACCCGCTGAAGCGAAGGTCTCAGATTTGGCACTGATGACTCAGAATAGATGATGCCGGGGCTTAATTATCCTGCGACTGCTGGAGCTGTGCGTGTCAGCCAAATGCAAACCTTACAGCTCAAGGACACATATAGCCAGTTAAAAACATGCAATGTTGGCTAAATGCAGTGACTTGCTGTCCATCAGTTCTGCATAGGCGGCAGCTCTCATCCCAGCTGACGTCAACCTTTTCAGCCGAGGTGCAGAACTGGAAACATTTAGGGTTAGCTCAATGCAACTAAACTAGTCAAGGCCACTCGATGGAAATTTTATACTCCTAAGAGAACACAACTCAAAACAATCATGTCTACTATTTAAAAAAAAAAAAACCTTTTCCTCTTAATCAGACTACCTGCATTTATCTCAAGGATTTGGAGAACTTTGCCCCATCTTTAAGTGGCATTTTCCATTAATAGTGAGCTTTCAAAAGGTTTTCAAGTGACTAAATGAAGCATTATTTTAACCAGTGTTCCCAATAATGATATCCAATTCTTTCTCTAGTCAACTTAAAACGCACCATCAGTCACTCAACACCATATCAAATAAACTGATACAAAGACATTCTTTGGTTTTTATATTTTATTAAACAACTCTGCACAGCTGTAGTGATGGTGATATTCAACCCTGCAGAGACAACATCTGAAGGCGGGGACTCTACGCAGTTTCTTCCTTGACAATGCGGTCCTTCTTGAGTGGTCCCTGTGGAAGAGAGAACACGATCAGTTTTATGGGCTCTACCTAATGGTCTGCCTTTGGCAGAGGAAAGCAGGTGTTTCCAGAGAGTGAACAGGGAACTAGCACAAATGGGCACTGCTCCCCTGCCTCACTGGAGTTCACTGTAGCACTGGAATGGAACCCAAAGTTCACACTGAGAGCTGAACCAGGTTACGAACAGTGCAGGGAAACCGTAACAAACTGTGACATCTGCTGAGTGGACAGTTGCTGCACTGACTACATGTGATGCAGGTTTATGTACCCATGAAAGTGTTGAAAGCATAATTCAATGCTTCAGATAAGTAGATAAAGAACAAACTGATGAAATATTACATCTTTATTCATGTTCCAGGTTTGCAACAGATTAACCCGTTCATCCTTAACGAGTGTGAGAATTAAGTTCTCATTTTTAACAAGTCTTACCATGAATGCCTTCTTTTCCTCCACGGTCTGGAAGCGGCCATGACCAAACTTGGAGGTGGTGTCGATGAACTTGAGGTCGATCTTCTCCAAAGCACGACGGCTGCTCTGCACCAACAGAGACTGAGAAGGAACAAAAAGACTTAAGTTTCACAAGTTGTGTCTCAGAGGTTTTAAGACTGAAAAGGTCAGAATAGTCACTGGAGGATTCACACTACATCTTGTTGCATTTTGAACCGACCTTGCGCAGAGTCAGCACCCTTTTCTTGGTACCCACGACGCAGCCCTTCACCATGACAAAGTCATTGGTCACCTCTCCATAGTGGACAAATCCACCCTGTAATCAGAAGAAAAGAGATTAGCCACCACAGCTACCTGGTTAAACTATCAATGGTGTATATGCACAAATGACACTCACCAGGGGGTTGATGCTCTTGTTGGACAGATCGTACTCCGTGGAGGCGTTGCTCTTAACCACCTTGCCATCCTTGGTGTGGTAGCCCTGGCCGATCTTGTAGATCTTCTTGTTGATTTCTGTGCGGTGGTGGTAACCTTTCTGACCAGCACGGGCCACAGAGAAGGCCACACGGGCAGGATGCCAGGCACCAATACAGGCAACTTTACGCAGACCACGATGGGTTTTGCGTGGAAGCTTCTTTGTGTGCCAACGGCTGGTGACACCTGAAAGACCAAACATGCTTTGTAAGAGTCAAATTCCGCCCTTAAAGCCGCTTCTGTGAGTTCAGACTACATTAGTGATCGTACCCTTGTATCCGTGTCCCTTGGTAACGCCAATGACGTCGATCATCTCGTCCTGGGTGAAAACGGTGCCGACTGGTACGGTCTGCTCAAGCTTTTCACGAGCCCAATCCACCTTATCAGAGATGGTGCCGCCATTCAGCTGCACCTCCATGAGGTGGGACTTCTTCTGCCTCACGGGCAGCAGACGCATCTGCACAGAAGACGCCAGGTTAGGCCTGAATACATGTGCAACCCACATCAGATAAATAACCATTTCAGATCTCTAGTCTCAGAAGGAAGGCAGCATGGAAGATATCCTCATAACTATCGGGCGCCATGCCTGACGCAGGTTCCGTGGTCTCATCACTGACAGAGCAGGACAACAGATTCTTATCCGAAGAGCGTAATATACCAACCTGTGTGTGAGTGATGACGCGGATGACCTGGCAGTACTTCTTCATGGCAGAAAAATCTTTCTCCAGCTGCTTTTTGCCATCATCATCCTGCCACTTCTTGCAGTATTTGGTGAAAGCCTTCTTCTTGGACTTGTACCTATAAGCATGAAGTGACACAATTGTTGGCACAGGTCCTTCATAACCCCAGAGGGCCAGCGGAAGAACGCAGTGCATAGCCGCCAGCCATCCCTCCTTCCACGAGGGTAAGGGGGGGCCGTATCAGCTTAAGAGGATTTCGGCTCATGGCACAGTTTCTAAGAAGCACTTTCCACTGGCCAGAGGAGCCTGGAGCTCATCAGGGCAGGCAGCACCTGAGAGGAGCTGCCACAGGGGCCACCATGATGTTAGACTCGCTCAGTGAAACACAGCTCTTTTAATTTCCACTGGCAACTAACATCTGCTTCGACTACATCCAAAATGATTTTCAATTTTAACTCACCAGTTCCTGTAGAACCGGCGCTTGCACTCGTCGCTGATGTGCTCGGCAAAGATGGTCTTGAAGGAACGCAGGCCGCGGGGGGTGTTGACGTATCCCACAACGCCAACCACGATCATGGGAGGAGTCTCCACGATGGTCACAGCTTCAACCACCTCCTTCTTGTTCACCTCTGTAACACAGGACCACATGTTCAGGTTATCCAACTTGCCAATCCATTTTATACTGTATGACTGATCGCACTCAAAGATTAGACTGCGCTCAGTGCTCGACATTCAGCAAGGGGTATAACCCCATTCTGTCCGCCCGTCGAGTGTCTCATCACAGGCAGAACACCACATTTTACATCTTAAAAGTCATAATTTAACTACTAATACCATCCAGCAGTATCTATTTGCACATCTACTCATTAAAAATATATGCATCTTGCTATAATTTGAATTAAGGAACTCCTGTGCTTCCACTTACTTGAGCCAGGTCTGTCGACCTCACGGACAATGTGTGTCATGCCAGCCTTGTAACCCAGGAAGGCCGTCAGGTGAACGGGCTTGCTGGGGTCATCCTTGGGGAAGCTCTTGACCTTACCACGATGACGGCGACTTCTCTTGCGGGGCAAGAAGCCCAGAGATCCGTGACGTGGAGCAGAAAATTTTCGGTGGGACTGTTGAGAAAACCACAGTGAGTACCGGCGATGACCACGACGTTAGCAGGGCATTAGCAAGCTAACCTCGGTAAATACACATGTGCCTCTTACCATTCAGCAATACAAAAGAGCTTCACGCTTACAGTTTAAACAATTAATTGCACAAAATGTTTAAAAGTAATGTGCTCGTAGTGATTTAGCAATACAATTTAATAAAAACTTGTGTATCGGCCTTCTACAATCAGCCATTTTGGACTACCAGTTGCCGGTATGGATACGCATGCAACACGAAATATGCCATTTCAGACTGAAATATCTTGGAAATATTTAAATATATCTCATCAGAACCTATGATAAATATAATCTGACTGTTCTTGAGCAGTGAAACGTGGCGGATGCCAGAGATGATAAGAGGATTCCTACTCCAAGGACAGAGTGATGTTGAAGTAAGCTCACCATTTTGTCTCCAGTCCGAATGAAAGAGAACTATCGAGGGGCTAACTGCCTCTATATACTTGAGCAAAAATCGCGAGAGCCGGCGTGATTATCCTCCGAGAAGTCCCGCCCATGACATTTCCGGTCCTAACGGTATTAAACGTTCTAACCACTAGATGCCGCTGTCTGCTTGTAAGTTAAATACTGTACAACACAATATAACTTTTGATAATAGAATAATTATGACTCCCTTATTTGTTCTTATATGTCTGAGATCTAAGAGACATAATAAAAAAAAAATGAACATTTTCTTTAGTTTGACTTGAATTTAACTTTGTCTTACCCTTTTTATTAAAGCTGAATTTAAATTAGTGTACATTTTTAATCTTTTAATGTCCAATATCACATCCATGTCACTATCATGACTAATGTAGACAATGTTTTTTTGTCATTTAAACCAGCATACTTATGAAATATATGATTTCTTTCATAAAAAAAAAAAAAATCAGGTTGTAGCGCCTTTCAATGATTTTATTCATATAAAACAAGACACACATTTACATCAGCAAATTAAGGCAGAAATAACTTGTTTTATGATCCAGTGTTTTTTAGTTTTTATCTTTTTGTGTGTGTGGATAGGAACACTAAAGCATTTTAATCACCAGAATGCTGCTAGGTACATTTTTTAAAAACCCTTTGTTGCTTTTGTCCATCAACCATCACCTGAAACTTCTTAGCAAATCCTGATTTTTCACAGAAATTGATGTAACTGTAGTATTAACTGCTAAATGCATCGTGCACAAATGAAGACATGGAGACTGTATCCTCATAAAGTAAGAGCTTGCATGAAGTAAAGTGTCTTTTTACGAGAACTAGGACCACAAAGCAGAGGCAAACGTCCGCAAAACACGAGAAACTATTGTTTTCATTTAATTTCACAGCTCTCCTGTTGCAACTCAAAATCCAAACATATCTATCCTGCATACAAAAAAAAATTTGTAAGTCATCTACATAGCAGATAATTACCCAAAATTGTCATGCTTTATTCCTTTCAGTTTATGCAGTGATGCAAGTGGGAGCAGCTTATCTTGAAACATCTACAATCCATGCCACAGTACAGATGAAGTTGCAGTCATTAAGTTTCCACCACTGTCATGCACAGCGGGTGAGTGGGCTCAGGTTTGTCATCATGGGTGATTGTGGTCAGACTGAATCTGTGACTTCTTCACCAACACTTTTGGAATAACTTGTGTTCCTTCACACACACACACACACACACACATACACACTGAATTCTGCTTTTAAACCTATGAAGAATCAGCTCAAACACACATAAAAGTCTGTGGTCCCTCAGTGTTCAGGTTTGCTGAGGCTCCTTTTTGTGGCCCTGGTTGTAGGCTTGTCCCAGAAGCACAAGTCCATCCTCAGAGCTTTTTCTCTGAGAAGTCTTAATCTCTATCTGTCCTCATAACAAAACCTTCATGTTTTCCAACAGCCTTCAGGTTGCCAGCTGCTGTCGATCAAGGTTCATCTTTTGGAAGAAGGTCTTCCCAAACTCATAGCTGCTTATCATAACAGCACAGGCCGGGGCAACTTTGATCACCCTGGGCATGAAACCTGAAAAAAAACAAATATAATTTCACTTTTTTTGGATGGTAAAACAGCACATTTTTACTGAACCTAAGTCAGAATTGAAGCGTACCTGCAAAGAGGCCCCTGTAGCCCAACTCAGACCAGATTTCCTTCATTATGTGCCAGGTGGATGCGGTCTTCTTTACGGAAACTGAGTAATAACAAAAGGGAATAATGATGAGTCACTGTAAGCACATTCCTACGACATATATGTCCACGTTAAGTTTATATACAAGCACTGACCTCCGAGAGTATCCATCTCTCCGAGCTGGATCTGCCTGCGAGTTTTTACGACATCGAATGGCAGCGTCAGGACTGCAGCAATCTACAATGAGTGTAACAGACACCAACCCTCATTACCTGAGCAATACTACGAGTTACACCTCACACCCCTCAATAATAACGATCTTAAAGGATAACCGTTTATATAAGAATGCTGTTTAATTATTAACTCGAACATTACAACCTGCATGTGCGTCAAACACTGTCCTAATTAAAACATTCGTGATTTTAACACATTGTTCAAGACCTCAATATCAGATAAGCCGAGGTCATAAACACAGACGGCATTAAATCCATTTTCCCAAAGGAGCTTCCCAGTCCCTTAATAACCTTAAAAATTGTAATGAAACGCTGTTTCTTAATGGTTGACGCAGATAATTTAGCTGTCATCATTCCAGTACAGTTGTATTCATTCAGTTTCAGTTCCCTGTAACCAGATGTTCCATCACATTAGTTTTTTGCCCTTTGTCCATGGTTTGACTGGCACTCATTTACTTCCTTTACCCTGTTCTACAGCTCTTCTTAAACACTCCATAAACAACTGTTACACAACACTTTGGATCACCTTGAACCTATCTTGATGAACCCTCTCTTAACAAAAAAATTGGGTTAGTGGAACAGTCATGTATGCACACGTGCAAACATTAGATTTCAGAATACATTTGGATGGAAATCTAGTAAGCGACTTATTCGTGTCATCTCCTCAGCACAGTTTTCAGGTTTCATAGAAAAATAACTGATAATTATTCATGAAAACGTGCTACTTTAAGCATTGCTTCACTGCAGCAACAGCAGCAGAGGAGAAGTGTGTGTGTTAGCGCTGCTGATGGGTACTCACAGCTCCAGAGACGGCTCCTGCAGTAAAGCTGATGGAAAAGTTGGCCTCAGGCAGTCCATGCTGTTCACAGAGCTGGGCCTTCACCAGTTCATAGTTGAACCAGTACAGCGCTACAGATATACACAAACAGAGATAGTTGGGAATCTAAATTTGTTGCTTTGCCAATCAACAAGAAACAACAGCCCATTTCGGTTGTTCCCCCCCGTCCCCCATTCCTTATTTCTCAAATACTAACCAAACCACCCCCAAACCCGCAAATGTGAGGCCAAAACAAACCAAACTTAGGTCTAAGAGTTCATGTTTTGAACACGTTGAAAAGATTGAATAATAACAAGAGTGTAAAATGCTCCAGGACTGGTTCGACACCTTTTCCCAACATGACGTGTAGTTTAAAAAAAAACAAAAAAAAAAACTGGATTGACTTTGTGTCTCTACAGCGGCCCTTAAGTACAGTATATTTCCCCTCTATGTGTTCACGTATCTCACCAGAAAAGGGCACATCTCTGAGAACAGTGGGTCCCCAGCCCCTCCACAGCGACAGCAGGCCATCCTGGGCCACCGCAGAGCGGATACACACCCGCAGCTCGCTGTACGTCAAACGTCTGGACTGCATCTTGGTCCGAACCAGCTCCAGAGGGCTGATCACCGTCACAGCCCCCACTGCAATAAACCCAAACGCACACACGAGTTACAGCAAACTGCTCACAGCTGGGGCGTCGGTGTGGGATTCTCATGCACTTACATCTGGCAAGGCCGCCAGCGAGAAGAGGGACGTGGCTGCCCTGCATTCCCATGCCGAACCTCAGGAAGTCCCGCAGCTGGTCGTAGCATGTGAAGTAGATGACCGTGGCTGGTACGGCCATGACCCTGCGCACACAAACAAAAGAACAGCGTTGGAAATCGGTGCTGCTGCACGCACCATTCATGCAAAGCTTTGAAATGTAAAAACAGAAACTGCGTACTGCTCTTTGAATAAAAACAACTAAATACTTCACAGTCAGAAGTGTTCAACACATTTCTTCTGCTCTAAAAGCTGCAGAAAAACCACATTCATGAAGTGTTACCTTCGTCCGGTTATTTTTGGGAGTGTACGTGCATCAATTAATTAATTAATAAGAAATGCTGTTGAAATTTGGGTGGATTTGTTTTGTTTTTTTCTTTTAATACAGAGAATTCTTGACATTTGTCTTTTTAATAGTGGTGGTAGAAACAACCAGGAAACACAGGCACAGTAAGGCATGTCCAGGCATGTCAAACCAGAAGAGTCAGATACATTAATTCTGAGATTATTGACTTTTCTTTTTCTTTTTAATGTCAGGACAGACTATTTATGCGTTTTGTTTTGTCTGGAAATGTTAAACACCAATATTTGGTTCTTGCTTTGGTTCACTTTCGAAGCGCGTACGGGATTAAACAACAAAATCACGATTATTGCGGCGTCCAGAAAACAAGACTGTGGTGATTTTTCCCCAAACTTGATCTGAATGGAGGCTGACCGTCTCAGACTGAAGTATGGAAGTTTTTCTGTGCCATCAGAGTTTGAATACAAATTTCTAATATTGAATTTTTACAGCATCAAAATCAGACTTTGAATTTGAAAAACCAACAGTGTAAAAAAAAAAAAAAGAAGCAATTTCTAAAAACAAAAACAAAAAAAAAAAAAATCAGTGGAAAAAAATTCAACTTCAAAAAATTCAGTGGAAAAAGAACCAGATTTTTAACATCCGGGTAAACAGGGAGAAGATCTGATGAATTGAGACAGGGATCGATTGCTTCTCCCTGTTTACCCGGATGTTAAAAATCTGGTTCTTTTTCCACTGAATTTTTTTTTTAGATGTTGAATTTTTTTTTACACTGTTGGTTTCTCAAATTCAAAGTCTGATTTTGATGCTGTAAAAATTCAATATTAGAAATTCGTATTCAAACTCTGATGGCACAGAAAAACTTCCATACTGAAGACCCCTGATCTGATGACTGCCTCTGAGGGAAACAGCCATATTTGTAGGCTTCAAGCAGAGCCTGCAGACTTCCTAACCTCCTGTTCTGAGCATCAGTCATTGTTTGACAGAAGATAAATAAAATACATTTAATAAACAAAAAAAAAAAAAAAGAAGCTTATAAAGGAGCAAAACTGTCACAGAAAAACAGATCACGGGTTTCAGGTTTTTCCATTTCAGCCAATGTGTTTTTTGTTCTCCACAGCTGTTTACATGCATGGATCCATTTTTGTTCCTCGTCTGAAGATTCTGCCCATTCACACTCAGAGATCTGTTCATGAGCATCTGTTTTTTTCCCTCATAAAGTATGGTCTGGTGTTTCAGATGGGAAAGGAAGCAGTGACGCTGCTTTCCTTAGTACTCAGAGAATTCTACCACCTTTTATAAAGACTGCCCTCTGTGTTATAAGTTCTGCATTTTCCAGGTGACACTCACAGTGTTGGTGGCAGCCCACTCCACAGAGACCGGACTCCTTCATGGCGTGTGATTTTCACAAACGCATCCTGTCGCACAAATAAAAACAAGACGGACATCCTGGATCATTTTCTGTTGGGGTAAAAGACCGACACAAAAACACAGCCGCCAATGTGGTGCCACTCACAAGAGTCCCGCTGAAATGTGTCGGTGTCTTGTACCAGCTGGTGCAACTGGTTCCATTCTGACAAACGTAGATGTGGTCCATCAGTCCATTGCAATACAGGAAGCACTTCCCTGTACAGGAGGACAAACAGCGGTCAAAGAAACAGATAGCACCCAACGCTAAGCAGGCACTGACTGTATGAACCCCAGCTGACCAAGATTTCCAGCAGTCGATCTATGAATAAAGATATTTTTCAGACAATTCGTGTCTGACAGTAGGAATATGAACCAGCAACCTAAGTTATACAAGCCTTCACAAAAGGGAGAGAAAAGTCATTAATAATACAGGCAAAGGCACTGACCGCAGAGCCACTCAAGATAACATCAGGGCCATCCTTGGTACTGCTTACTCTGTTTACTTATTTAAGGCTGATGATTGACTAACTAACTATTGAAAAGACTAAAAAAAGCATCATTTCCCAACCAGCCCTACAGGTTTTACACATAGAAAACATTTAAACAAGGTCAGGATCACGAGTGAGTGATCGATCTCCCAAAAGAAAAGCTTGGGCTCCACTGTCTGCGTTCATGATCATCTTTATGCAGAAGGGACTTTTTCTTCTTCTGGTTGTTATTCTAGCATATGGCCACGCACAGAGAAAATGTGCTGTTTCAGCGAGCTGCAGCGGCCGGTCAATACTCACACTTGGGAGCACGGCTCACACCACCCCATGGTGCAGATTCACGGGCTAAAGCTGGGGCACGAAGCAAAAGGGGGGGGGCAGATGACAGGCAGGGCATGAAGACAGAGCAGAGAGGTGAAGTGAGGTAAGTATCAAGAGCAAAGCATTGAGATAAAAGCAAACTCAGTGATTCCACAGAGGACGTGTTTTCCTACCCTGGTTAAAGGGAGTCTGTTGAGCCTGCAGCCTTATCTTCACAACGTCCAGCGGTGTGACTGAAAACAAATTTAACTGTAAACAAGCTGCATAACAACAAGCAAAACGGGGAGCAAATGTTAAAAAAAGAAGAAGAAAAAAACGATCTAAAAATTCTGTTAAAAAGAAATAAATCCTGTTTTTTTTCTTCTATTTTTTTTGTTTCTATAATCTAACCAAATAGAGATGTGAGGAGGGCTCCAGTGCCAGAGGCCAGCATCTGCTGCACTGGAGAGATCGCAGCCACAGGGCTGCCAACGGTCCGCTCCCCCATCCTGCCCACCTGTCAGACCAAAGAAAAATATAACAGGTCACGCTTAGAATGTCATGCACGGTCACAAAACTTCTGAGGTGTCTTCTGATTCTGTCAACAGTATCCAAGTCCCACTGTTATAAACAACAATTCAAGAGGCGTTATGAAGGATGAGCAACCTTATTTTCCGAGTTTTTGGCTGAGTCAGAGTCCTGTTATGTATCAAAGGTGAGTGCTGCATAAATGCCCAAATTAGTGCCAAAAGGAAATCAGGCAAAGCTGGAGGAGTAAGCCAATTATTACCATGTAATAAAGTCTAGGCTAGTTTCTCATTGAACTGAGCGGGATGTGTCTAGGTGGAGTTGGTAAAACAAGGTCCTTGAAGGCTTGAAATGTTCTGATAGCTTATCTTTTCCATGCGCGTCTCAAATCTCACCACGCAGCCAGTGGCAGCCTCGCCTCCTGATCCACTCCTTCAAAAACGATCAGCCGCCTCAAATTAGTCCTACAGACAGTATGGTTGCCTTTTGTTTCCCCTGACTTGTCCAGTTTCGGGAGTTTAATCGCAGTTTTAGTGTGGCGGTTACAGCCACATGGCCCTTAAACATGCGTCTGTGAACGTGCGCCCTGACATGAGAAGGTCCTTCACCGTTACACAAAGCGTCAGGGGGAGTTGTCACGTAACCCCGAACAAACATGACACCTCATGGACACCGAATACAAGATAAAAGGAGAATACGCAAAGGCTATCTTCAGTTTACATTAGATTAAGGCTTTAAGTTTAGAAACACCTCACAGCCTATAGACGGTACATGAAACCCAGCGTTGGTACACTGTGTTCTTTTTCAGTGTTAGCTTGCTAACTCCAATTTTTAACAAAACGTGTACATTTTAGGCCACTCTAGGGGTGAGCAGGAACACTTTGGCTTCAGATAAAATCGACTAATTTATCAAATGGACGAGCACAAAGTCGTTAAAAATGTGCAATATTTAAACCGCCAGCATTAGAACCCAGATTAGCTGAGCTGACAAACCGAGCGAGCGGTTTTCGTCCTCCACTTACCTTTTTTTAGCTAACATCACTCACCTCTACTTTGGCTGCCAGACTCTTTGTGAAACACAGGTGTCTTCACCCATGTTATTCGGAGCCAGTCTGCTGTGCCTCAGCTTTTTCGGAAGTCTCATAACAGAGAGCCCGTCAATATGTTATCGGAGTCGGCCTAAACTTGCAGCCAAGGCTGTTCGGTGGGAATATGTCACAAAACGCTGACGTACTATTCACACGGATTTCACAAGCATGTGCACCCGAAGACAGCTATGACGATTAACCGGAAGCGGCCTGCGCATATGATTTGTAGATCAGCGCTTGGATTCGGTTTGCTCCTGTGGCTGCTTTGCTGTGGCGCCGCCTAGTGGAGTCGAAGCTGCAGTGCGCCGCAGCGTGTAAACAAGTGTCCTTTGCTTCATAATGAAGCACGCAGCTTCTCCGTAGACACAAAATAAATCGTATTTAGACCAGCCGTATAATTAAAAACTTAAATTCATAGGAGAGATCAAACGTAAAGCAGGAAGTTTGGCTTCTTAGAGTAACTGGAAACCACCTATTTCCTAACCCTCCCATTTGTGGGCGGGTTAAAGCCAATGTTGGTCTGCCACTTTGGCTGAGTTGCGGTGATACGTTTGTGAAACACCTGGCAGCTCGCAACAGCTCTTTAGTCTTTTACAAAGGTAAGGCCAATCTAATCTTCTTCTTTTACCCTTAACTATCTGACAAAATGTTTTCTTAATAAAGAATACCTGTCACTGAACTGTCACTGAACTGTAAAGACTTGATGATTCACACATTTGAACAACAATGTTAGGTTTTAACTTGCTTTCATTACGGTGGTTTAATCTTTATGATGTATCATCAGTTTCTTTTGACAAATATCCAGTTTATTCGGAATCTAAGTGTAAGATAAACGAAAGTGAAAGTTATTTTATATTAATTCTTATTGTGTTTGGTTTGCTTATTCATTCATTAAAGGAACTGTCAGTCTATCAGGAAATAAACAAAAAGTGTTGGTGTCAGACAGTGTTTGGGTTGTTTTTTTGTTTGTCCCTCTTAATGTTATAATAAAACAAAATATTTGACATAGTCACAGTGAAAAGGTCAAGAATAATCCGTTGGCATGTGAAAATACCATAGCATCATTTTTGCTCTTTGGATTCAAAAGTTTCAACAACTTTTTGAGGAAAAAAACATCATTTTAGATGTTCACTAAAAAGGGGGGCTTAGGCATGCATAGGTTTCACTTTCCATTTTTCACATCCTCTGCATGTGTGTTGTTCCTTCTGCCTGCAGATGCAGAGGTGGGTTGTGATCTGTTGGGCTCTGCTGGCCCTGGTGGGTGCTGAAGAGTGTCCAGATGGAGGGAGATGTCACGAGGGACACACCTGCTGCAACAGCCCAACTAATGGCTATGGTTGTTGCCTATTTGATCAGGTAGATGCCACCGCACACAACCCAAATACCCAAATACCCAAAGTGACTGTTTTTCTCGACAAAGAAATCATAAATACCTGTCGTAAGTTTCACTGTCAGTAAAAGTTGCTATATTTGGTCAGATTTTGGTGTGTGAATTTGCTCCATTTTGGACAGAGATTTGGCACATTTTTTTTGTCACATTTGGCCTAACTATGAACTATGTGCAGTGACCTTAAATTGTTGAAGTCCTGGCTCAGTTTCTATACTCGTGCCAGACTTGAGCCATTTTTGGGGCACTTCAAAGAAGTCCATTTTTACTTTACCAGGGTCAAGTTGCTTCTTCAGGCAAGCTGGAATGGTGCTTTTATGTGGCCAAACCGTTTCGATAGTCGTTTTATATCCGTAATTGTTTCCTGTAGATAACTTAAAGGTGCATTTTCATGAAAAAATGTGCATCAGCTTATTAAATTTGTTTTAAACATTTTTCATACAAAACCCAAAAAGAAGTCCCTACTAATTATACGAAGATCTTTACACCATTTATTCTGCCATTTAATGTTTATTCAAAGAAATATAAATGTCACTCAGCACTTGAAGCTTGAAATAGCTCAAACTAACAGTCAACTACTGAGCTATTACAGAGCCAAATCTAGCTAAAGTTAGCTTGAAAGAGCTGCAGCTTGCATAAACTAAAGCTAAAGTAACCTAATGTTTTTATTTAGATACTTAAATTTAGTTAAATAACAAAAACATACTGATTATTATCTCCACAAACATAGATACGTTCACTTCAGTCATACAAACTATAAAGAGCTAAAGCTATTAGCATGCAAAAAAGGAAACTAGCATTAGCTGGGCTCAGATTAGATTTTTAACAAGTATTCAGTTGTGAATTTGTGTGTCAGCTGCTTTTAGTTTAATTTAGATTACTTTAGATTTTAGTTTATTATTGTGATTCATCATAAACTAAGTTGTCCAGCTGTTGTGTCTTCATAGACTTCAGCTTCAGCTTGTTAATCATTCGTTCCTCAGTCATATAATAGTAAAATTGACATCTAAGATAACTATTCTCTCGTACTCTAAATGAAAAGTTATTTAACAATTGTGCTATTCATCGTCAGTAGTGTTTTACTACTTTACAAACCAGATAAAAGCACAAGCCCCACTCAGCTTGTGTGATAGTCCTTCAGAAACTTTGGTAGTCAAAGTGTCTGTACTGCTGCTGCCTCCACAGGCTGAGTGCTGTGAGGATCACATCCATTGCTGTCCTGCAGACACACTATGTAATACAGCCACATCCAGCTGTGTGAATGCCACTGTGTCCATCCCATGGATGGAAAGGACCTCTGCTGATGAACCCACTTTCTCCAAAGTAAGCGTGACAGACAGAATACCAAACAGTTCATGAACCAAGATTAAATGTTCAGATTCTCTATCATTCTTCGTTCCCACAGTCTTTCAGGATGATCAAGACATATATGGGTGAGGATGATGATAACATCTGTCCCGATCTGTCACGTTGCCCTGCTGAGTTTTCCTGCTTGAAGGCTTTGACGAAGTTTGGCTGTTGCCCTCTAGCCAAGGTAACCTAACCAGCTCTTATAGACATGCAGCCTTTCAGGAAGTATTTTAATGTGTTGTTCCTGAGACGATGATCAAAGAAACCTGAAGAATTTCATTTTTGTTGTTGCACTTTACTGAACCAGTTATATTCAAGACACTATTTTGTTTAATTCTTTTTTTGACAGCTATAATGTCTCTCCCAACAAGTGATATTTTGTACCAGATTTGAAGTATTTTCTAAATTTCCTTAAACATATTTACAACCAGAATCTGAATGTGGAAACCCTCCACTTTAGCCAACATCTTTTATTCTTGAGGTACATTTGAAATCACTCCAAAATGCCACACCTGGACGCTGTGTAGCACAATAATTTATCTCTATTTACTCTGGCTTATCTTTAAGGAGCCTTATATACTTTATTTCCATTTATGTTTGCACATATTTCAATAAATCACTGTCTATTTCCTGTTTTCCTGGCAATATATTAAGAGATGAGGGGTGGCTCTACACTTTGCACAGTGTTGTATCTCACCCTTTTGAATGAGTTTAAAGTAATCCATTATTATTGGTTTAATGGGTATATTATATTATTGAAGAAGCCTCTGGCTTAAAAAAACAGAAAATTTCTCCACATCTGTCTAATATAAGTACTGACCAGCTTTACATGTGGTTTTGAATTTCCTGATTAATTAGCACAAGACCTTTCAACCTTTAGTTTGTGCAGTTAGATGTTACATACTTCCTGTCTGAAAGCATCTTTGTTTGTTTCACATCACTGAATACACTCATACATTTTCACTTACTTTCACTTACTTTACTTCTTATCCTTTCATCAGGGAGTCTCCTGTTCTGATGGAAAACACTGCTGTCCTGAGGGCCACCAGTGCAGCATCGACAGCCGTTCCTGCATCAAGAAAGGTTGAAATCCTACCAGTTTTTTTCATCTTAAACTCGCTTAGAATCACCATTTGTCCAGTTTTTAAAATGTTTCTGTTCCTGTTATATTGTTACAGAGCTTGTGACTACAGTTCTGTGCAATGACGGAGTGTCGGAGTGTCCAGATGATACAACTTGCTGTGAAACTCCAGAGGGCAAGTGGGGATGCTGTCCAATGCCAAAGGTACAGCATCCTACACACATACATATCAGACAGGTTTACATGCTAATACCACTCCATACCATAAGTGAGATTATGAATTAGGTAAAAGTCAAATGGAGGGTTTGCATGTGGTGTCTCTGAGTGCAGTTATCATGTCTTTATTGTGCCTTATCCTGCACGGTTCTGAGGTGATACTCCATGTGATTCTATTGTCTAAATAGGCTGTGTGCTGCAATGATAAGCAACACTGCTGCCCTGAAGGCACCACATGTGACATTGGACACATGAAATGTGTTTCCCCGTATACCAAAAAAGAATTACCAATGTGGGCCAAGTTCCCTGCCAGGATAAGAGAAGACTGGGAGAACCAGAAAGGTCAGCCTGTTTGTGGTGCGCATAATGCCTAAAATACTTCCTCATACTGAGCAATCATTGTCTAAAACTCTGTGTATGTAATGTAGATAGTGAGATAGAAGTGACTGCTATAGCAGTTGAGGATACCGAAAAAGAAAAAAACCCAGACGTCACCACAGCCAATCCAGTTCCTCTCTCCAAGGAGGAAGTACCCGTGTCATCTGTTGCTGAGGCAGAAGCAGGTGAGATCTTAATCATGCATCACAGTATTTGAGAAAGTATACATAAAAATAAAAACGACAATGTATACCAAAATGTTGTGTAGTTTCTCAAAGTTTAAGGCACAACTGTACCAACAATGACCAGTTACCAACTTGACATCTCGCTACATCAGTTATCACATACCCGAGGCTACATGACAATGTACTATACATATTCCACACGGTCGATCTGGCCATAAATGATTACAATGTAGGCATTAGTGGACATATAGCACTGTGCAAGTTTTTAAAACATGTAGATGTAAACATAGATGTAAATATAGTACAATACAACAAGGTTGGCACATTTCTAATAAGCTTCAAAGTCAACGTTTTGGCTGATCACCTTTATTCTTTGACACAGTCTGAACCCTATTAGTTCTCCAGGCTTCTTGAAGGACATCCCAAAGCTCTTCTTTGGATGTGGGCTGCCTTTTGTTGACCGTTCTCTGTCAGCATGATCCCACACTGCTTCAGTAATGTTGAGCTCCGGGCTCTGGGGAGGATTCATCCCTCCATCAGACCTGCTGCCACTGATTTTCAGTCCACTTCTTGTGTCATTTGGCACAGCTCAGCCTTTTCTCCCTGTTTCCCTTCCTTAAGAACGTCTTCCTGACAGCCACCCTTCCATGGAGACCATTTCTGATGAGGCTTGGGCCAACAGCCGATGGAGGTCCAGATGCATCTCTTTGCTGGATTTTTTCCAAGGACACCCCTTTTCAGATGTGACATGAGATGTTGACAAACACACTTACATGTTTCCTGGTGTGACAGAGCTCCAGTCCACCATTTCCCATAGATATGTCACAAGGCTGAAATCTATGACTGCGAGGGCCACACTATACAATTACATTATTAAACTATTCAGGGACCCTGAGTGTGTTATGAATGTGGTCATCCCGGAGAAGACCACTCCCTTAAGGATAGAAATGTTTCATCTTGAGATACAGGTGATTACTCAGAGCAACTTTGTGTTGATTTATGGGGTCTTTTTCCTTTAAGAAACATGCGGACCCAAACCAATGTCCCACTGAAGAATAACAAAGCCACACCAGATCCCTTCCATGCAGAAGTCAAGGGTTTTATGTTGTACAATTTGTTGCTG
The DNA here is from genome assembly GCF_027942865.1 of Odontesthes bonariensis. NCBI lineage: Eukaryota > Metazoa > Chordata > Actinopteri > Atheriniformes > Atherinopsidae > Odontesthes > Odontesthes bonariensis. Next base: position 8,821,728 of record NC_134526.1, on the reverse strand, counting down.
TGTCAGTGCATACATGATGAAATGACTCAGCTTAAAGTTGTTACAACTTACAGTATTTCCTGTTTAGACTAAACTGATGCTGCAGAGCAGGTCTGTTGAGGTTCAGGGTTAGGGTCAGCCCTGTTCCAGTCCTGCCCCAGAAGCCACAGTGTACAACACTAATGGCCCTGACGTGCACTTGCTCACCTGTTCTTGACCAAATACCCTAAATGTGGCCAATGCCTGAATATTTCAGTGAAATGTGTTACTCCACAAAAATTGACCATTAAGATGGATTACTTTAATATTTCGAAAGTCTTTACTTCTGTTTTGCTTTGTATCACAAAGACGCAGCTTTCATAAGAGGAAGAAACTGTTCATTTTTTTTCCCCAATGTTACTAAGGGTTTCTTTTCCTGCTGGTTTTTCTTTCAGTCAATGATGTCCCTTGCAATGATACAGCCGCCTGTCCAGATGGCACCAGCTGCTGTAAAACCAAAGAGGGTGGCTGGGCATGCTGTCCTCTACCTGAGGTATACATTCGTCATCTTCCATCGTCCTTCTTTTAATCTGTAAAGCTCTGATAGTTTCCCATCTGTTGCATCTTATCATCCCCAGGCTGTTTGTTGTGAAGACTTTACACACTGCTGTCCAAAAGGTAAAACATGTAACCTGGCTGAACGGACCTGTGATGACAACACATGCTCCATCCCATGGGTAGAGAAAGTACCAACAATACTAAGGCAGAGTGTTCAGGTACAACTAAAGGATGTTCCCTGTGACGACACCACCGGTTGTCCTGATGGCACCACCTGCTGTAAAACCAAAGAGGGTGGCTGGGCCTGTTGTCCTCTACCAGAGGTGAGATAATAAATGCTATAAGTTCTAATTAAACTGTATAAAACTTTGGAGTTTAAGGCGCTAATAGTGTATTAATGGTCGTCCATCTGTCTGATTATATCCTCCCCAGGCTGTTTGTTGTGAAGACTTTACACACTGCTGTCCAAAAGGTAAAAAATGTAACGTGGCGGCACAGAAATGTGAGGATGGCCTGTTCTCTCTGCCCTGGGTGGAAAAGATACCTTCAATCCCCAGGCAGAGTGTTCAGGTTCAACTAAAGGATGTTCCCTGTGACGACACCACCGGTTGTCCTGATGGCACCACCTGCTGTAAAACCAAAGAGGGTGGCTGGGCCTGTTGTCCTCTACCAGAGGTGAGATAACAAATGCTATAAGTTCTAATTAAACTGTATAAAACTTTGGAGTTAAAGGTGCTAATTGTGTATTAATGGTCGTCCATCTGTCCGATTATATCCTCCCCAGGCTGTTTGTTGTGAAGACTTTACACACTGCTGTCCAAAAGGTAAAAAATGTAACGTGGCGGCACAGAAATGTGAAGATGGCCTGTTCTCTCTGCCCTGGGTGGAAAAGATACCTTCAATCCCCAGGCAGAGTGTTCAGGTTCAACTAAAGGATGTTCCCTGTGACGACACCACCGGTTGTTCTGATGGCACCACCTGCTGTAAAACCAAAGAGGGTGGCTGGGCCTGTTGTCCTCTACCAGAGGTGAGATAACAAATGCTATAAGTTCTAATTAAACTGTATAAAACTTTGGAGTTAAAGGTGCTAATCGTGTATTAATGGTCGTCCATCTGTCCGATTATATCCTCCCCAGGCTGTTTGTTGTGAAGACTTTACACACTGCTGTCCAAAAGGTAAAAAATGTAACGTGGCGGCACAGAAATGTGAAGATGGCCTGTTCTCTCTGCCCTGGGTGGAAAAGATACCTTCAATCCCCAGGCAGAGTGTTCAGGTTCAACTAAAGGATGTTCCCTGTGACGACACCACCGGTTGTCCTGATGGCACCACCTGCTGTAAAACCAAAGAGGGTGGCTGGGCCTGTTGTCCTCTACCAGAGGTGAGATAACAAATGCTATAAGTTCTAATTAAACTGTATAAAACTTTGGAGTTAAAGGTACGGAAGCCCAGAGCGGACGTGGTACGTATAAACTTTTTTTTGATGGTTTTCTCGAGATAACAAGATAATTATGTCGTTATCTCGACAAAACAATGATCGTTTTCTCGAGATAACGAGTTAATTTACCAATGGTTTTTGAGGCCACTTTTTCTCCCCAGTCCGCCCCTGTTTATATGTGTTTATATGTGTTTTATGTGTTCGCAATTTGTTTGTCTTGTAGAGATAACTTTCATATCAGCCCGCGTCATTTAAGGAGACGGCTGACTCGACTGCAGCTCAATAGGCGTTTAAGGACGGTTTATGTTCGGAAACCAGGTTGTCTGCGTGTGTGTCGCAGTTAACGCAGACACTCTGGTGCACCTCCCCAAAATTGTAATTCACCGCAGACAGTGCCGCAGACATCGCCGCAGGGAGGAGAGAAAGGAGGCCTCTGATTGGTCAACTCTACATCCGCTCTACACTATGCGTATTTCCTGTTTGCTAACCGGGTAATGGTGACGCTAACCGTGACGATTCTTTCGCCTCTCTGCCAGCTCCAGTAGTAGCAATATTTCTTCTATTTCTAGATCGATCAGCTGCATCTCAATCAAAGTGCGCATTCGTCCAGTCACCATGGTTGTTGAATGACCTCCGTAACCGGAAGAGAAACACGCCACCTACCACACCCACAATCCTACCTTGTTCGTGATTGTCCCTCTTGCATTGTGGCGGGGGATTAACATAGCGCAGATCGCGCTTCAAAAGTGGGCATAAATCAAAAATAACTGCGTCATGTCTGCGACAAGCTCACTGCGACACACTGCTGCGAGAGTATACACGGCCCTTTACACCTAAGTGATCCTGCTGATATGGTCAACTTCATCAGTGACCAGCTGAGGGGACCAGGCCGTCTCCATGGTTACCAAATGATGCACGAGAGGTGCCGTTATCATTTTCTCGAGATAACGAGATAAATAACTCGGTCTCTCGAGAATACTAAATGCTTGTCACACCAGCGGGATTTGCTGTGTGCATTTTCACAAGAAGAATTGTTACACAAACGCTCCACATTCCATGTTTGATTCATAGGCTACTTTATTCAGTTTTCAATGAAAGGGGGGTAAAAATGGGTACACCTTTGCCAGAAATACATATAAACACATATAAACAGGGGCGGACTGGGGAGAAAAAGTGGCCTTGAAAACCATCGGTAAATTAACTCGTTATCTCGAGAAAACCATCAAAAAAAAGTTTATACGTACCACGTCCGCTCTGGGCTTCCGTATAAAGGTGCTAATCGTGTATAAATGGTCGTCCATCTGTCCGATTATATCATCCCCAGGCTGTTTGTTGTGAAGACTTTACACACTGCTGTCCAAAAGGTAAAAAATGTAACGTGGCGGCACAGAAATGTGAAGATGGCCTGTTCTCTCTGCCCTGGGTGGAAAAGATACCTTCAATCCCCAGGCAGAGTGTTCAGGTTCAACTAAAGGATGTTCCCTGTGACGACACCACCGGTTGTCCTGATGGCACCACCTGCTGTAAAACCAAAGAGGGTGGCTGGGCCTGTTGTCCTCTACCAGAGGTGAGATAACAAATGCTATAAGTTCTAATTAAACTGTATAAAACTTTGGAGTTAAAGGTACGGAAGCCCAGAGCGGACGTGGTACGTATAAACTTTTTTTTGATGGTTTTCTCGAGATAACAAGATAATTATGTCGTTATCTCGACAAAACAATGATCGTTTTCTCGAGATAACGAGTTAATTTACCAATGGTTTTCGAGGCCACTTTTTCTCCCCAGTCCGCCCCTGTTTATATGTGTTTATATGTGTTTTATGTGTTCGCAATTTGTTTGTCTTGTAGAGATAACTTTCATATCAGCCCGCGTCATTTAAGGAGACGGCTGGCTCGACTGCAGCTCAATAGGCGTTTACACCTAAGTGATCCTGCTGATATGGTCAACTTCATCAGTGACCAGCTGAGGGGACCAGGCCGTCTCCATGGTTACCGAATGATGCACGAGAGGTGCCGTTATCGTTTTCTCGAGATAACGAGACAAATAACTCGTTCTCTCGAGAATACTAAATGCTTGTCACACCAGCGGGATTTGCTTTGTGCATTTTCACAAGAAGAATTGTTATACAAACGCTCCACATTCCATGTTTGATTCATAGGCTACTTTATTCAGTTTTCAATGAAAGGGGGGTAAAAATGGGTACACCTTTGCCAGAAATACATATAAACACATATAAACAGGGGCGGACTGGGGAGAAAAAGTGGCCTTGAAAACCATCGGTAAATTAACTCGTTATCTCGAGAAAACCATCAAAAAAAAGTTTATACGTACCACGTCCGCTCTGGGCTTCCGTATAAAGGTGCTAATCGTGTATAAATGGTCGTCCATCTGTCCAATTATATCATCCCCAGGCTGTTTGTTGTGAAGACTTTACACACTGCTGTCCAAAAGGTAAAAAATGTAACGTGGCGGCACAGAAATGTGAAGATGGCCTGATCTCTCTGCCCTGGGTGGAAAAGATACCTTCAATCCCCAGGCAGAGTGTTCAGGTTCAACTAAAGGATGTTCCCTGTGACGACACCACCGGTTGTCCTGATGGCACCACCTGCTGTAAAACCAAAGAGGGTGGCTGGGCCTGTTGTCCTCTACCAGAGGTGAGATAATAAATGCTATAAGTTCTAATTAAACTGTATAAAACTTTGGAGTTAAAGGCGCTAATCGTGTATTAATTGTCGTCCATCTGTCCGATTATATCCTCCCCAGGCTGTTTGTTGTGAAGACTTTACACACTGCTGTCCAAAAGGTAAAAAATGTAACGTGGCGGCACAGAAATGTGAGGATGGCCTGTTCTCTCTGCCCTGGGTGGAGAAGATACCTTCAATCCCCAGGCAGAGTGTTCAGGTTCAACTAAAGGATGTTCCCTGTGACGACACCACCGGTTGTCCTGATGGCACCACCTGCTGTAAAACCAAAGAGGGTGGCTGGGCCTGTTGTCCTCTACCAGAGGTGAGATAATAAATGCTATAAGTTCTAATTAAACTGTATAAAACTTTGGAGTTAAAGGTGCTAATAGTGTATTAATTGTCGTCCATCTGTCCGATTATATCCTCCCCAGGCTGTTTGTTGTGAAGACTTTACACACTGCTGTCCAAAGGGTAAAAAATGTAACGTGGCGGCACAGAAATGTGAGGATGGCCTGTTCTCTCTGCCCTGGGTGGAGAAGATACCTTCAATCCCCAGGCTTGGAGCGCAGATGCAGAATGTGTCATGTGACAGCAGCTCTTCTTGTCCTGATGGCACCACCTGCTGTAAAACCAAAGAGGGTGGCTGGGCCTGTTGTCCTCTGCCTCAGGTTAGCAAACCAACATGTACCACTGATGAATGAGACAGTTTGTAGACAACATTTCCCAGATTTATTTGGTTTGATGGTTTTTACAATTTGCACTAAAGACACCCAAAAAACCCTCTCAACAAGGATCTTCCAGACAGATCTTTGAGGTTTTAAATCTTTAGAATGACAAAATGTACTGTAGCACATGAAAACAGCTTTGTTTTAAGTCCATAGTAAACTGTCATACTTCAGTCTTTTAAAGGAACGGTGTCACATTTAAGGAAATAGAATGACAAATTAAACAATTGGCATCTGTCGTGTCTGTTATTGATATGAGGCTATCAGTGGAAGCCATTCAGCTAAGATTAGCACCAGGAGCTATCTTAGCTAAATACAAATAGTGGAAACATGGCTTTTTCTATTGGTTTAGATTCAATAAACATGTGAGCTTTACAGATACTCATAGATGCTGTAAATGTGTCCTAAAAATGTTTGCGACTGAAAGCTTTGCTGTCATTTTGTATAAAAGGCGGTATGTTGCGAAGACCATGAACACTGCTGCCCAACTGGCACCACCTGTGACCTGGCCACCCTCACCTGTAACAGCGCGTTAGGCTCAACGCCCATGAAACAGAAGATTCCTGCATTTCCTTCTGCTGAAACGGGTGAAGAGATGACCGCACAGGAGGCAGATTACGACGAGGAGGAAGAAGATGTTGAGGATGAGGAGGAAGAAGATGTTGATGACGAGGAGGATGAGAAGAATACAGAAGTAGAGGGCGGGATTCAGTGTGACGCCCACACCAGCTGCCCTCAGCACACCACCTGCTGCTTCATGGCCTCGTCCAAAAAGTGGGGCTGTTGTCCTCTGCCGAAGGTGCGCTCTTCTTCCTCACAGCTTTACTGACTCTGATTCTGTTGAAAGAGGGAACACAGATAACAATAGTTAACAATGGATGACATTTCAATCTGGAGAAACTAGTACAAACTGGGGAGAATAGATGAGAAGAAACGTGGAGCACTTTTATGACATGGTTGACAGAAACCTCCTCTGCACACAAACCACACACAATAGGCAAAACTAAATTCTTTCCTACAGAAGAAGCTAGTTCTCATGCGCGGGGAAAAACCACACAGATATCTCAGCAGTTAGATAGCCAGCTGACATTTGTTACTTTTAAAGGTTCTTTCAATACTGTTTCTGCTTGATGGAAAAGATCCGCCCACACTGTAGTCATGCATTCAGCTGCAAACAGCTAATTATATGTTTCTCAAGCCCCAGAGGATTGATTGGAAATCAGTTTTGACCCTACTTTGCATTACAATACATTTAATTATTTTGCTTCTCATTTCTGTTGTTAACATCAAAAATAATCAACTACAGGCTGAAATCACCCAAGGGAATGTAAATCCTTTTGTTGGCACTTTGAATTTTTAGATCGGTAGCAGACCATAGCTGTTGCACAAAATTTTTCCATGACTAACTTTTGCACTTCAAAACAGGTGAAAGCAGAACTGAAAACAGAATGAATGAAGTGAAAGTCATACTTCCTCTCACCAGGCGGTGTGCTGTGCTGATGGAGACCACTGTTGTCCCAATAACTACAAGTGCGATGAGAGCCAGACCTCGTGCATCAAAGGAGAAGTGGTGATTCCATGGTACACCAAGATTACAGCTACCACGAGCGTCCAGGCTGATTCCAGCTCTGTGCAGTGCGACGATGGGAATCGTTGTCCTGAACACACCTCTTGCTGCAGACTGTTCACGGGCCAGTGGGGCTGCTGCCCGCTGCAAAATGTGAGTGCTGTGCGGGTTTTCTGTGTGCGTGAGATTGGACAAAGAAGCTTTGACATGAAAATATAAGGTGCTGTATCAGTATACGTTAGCTTCATCAGGGTTTACCTATGTAAAATAAGAGGTGTCATTTGTTGTGTGCAGGCTGTGTGCTGCCCAGATAAGGAGCACTGCTGCCCGCAGGGTTACACCTGTGACATTGCCTCCATGTCGTGTCACAAGCTCATCATGTTGCAGCTGGAGACGGTCCCACTCACGCCAGTGTATCTACCAGAGTACAAGCTCCCCTTCACTCCATTAAAGAACACGGTCATCAAATGTGATGACCAGATTAGTTGCAATGATGATGAAACCTGCTGCAGAATGTCTGACACTACCTGGGGCTGCTGTCCATCTCCTAAGGTATGTCACATAGTACAGCGATAATTCCAGTGCGTCCCCTCCAGCTACATCCCTCCTAATGAAAGTTATTTTACGATGCACTACCATATACAGTAGTAAATGTGTCTGACACATAGTAAATTAAGAAGTAAGTCAGAAAAGTAAATTTTTACATTCTTATTACAAAGTTTGGATTTGTTGCTGCAGCTATTCTACAATGATTCCCACCATATGATTTGTGAGGGTTCAGCCTTTAATAACCATTCAGAATGTGCAGGTGAGTTGCGAGTGGATAACTAAAGCTCCCTGTGTCCTTCCTGTAGGCGGTGTGCTGCAGCGACATGAAGCACTGCTGTCCCGATGGCTACTCCTGCACCGACGCTGGCTCCTGCACCCAGAACGTGGGGCTCAACTGGCACAACTGGCACGTGTTCCTCGCCAACAAGAAAAGAGCTCTAATTGTGTGAAAATAACCCCGATGCATTGTCATACATTTTTTAATGCAATTCACTAATAGGAGTTAAGATAAGGGATTGATAAGGGAAAAATGTTTTTAAATGCTTTGTTCTTAGAGACGTGTGGTAAATGGCAACACTGTAAAACTGAATTGCACTTAAGGGGTTCTGTTGTGTGCATGTTTCTATCTACATGCATCCGATTCACATCGGTCATCAGTGAACGTGAAGTTATATCATTTTAAAATCAAGATAGATACTTGTCATTGTAAGCACACACAATTTGTTACTTGAAACTCTACTCCATCAAGAAGACTACAACTGAAACGCTCCAGAGGCAATATTATTTTACCCACTGTCAATAATCTGTTTCTGTGTGTACTGCTGCAACTGCCCGATGATTAAAAAAATGCACTTCTTTATCAATGATTGCTCCTACATTCTGGAATGAATTACATACTGCTATGATTTTGAATGTGACAAACTTAGACAGCTGTCTTATTCCAATTCATGTTGAAGGAACAGTGATGTTGATTGTTGATCTGTGTTTCACCTTTACCCATTACTAAAACCACATCACTTGGTTTGAATGTGTGAATCTGCTTGTGGTATAATTTCTAATTGGTTAATAAATCATCCACCTGTAATTTTATGGTATTCATCGTACCATTATTGCCTGCTTGGTGCCGCTTAACCTCTCAGGACTGAAGAGGTCTCTATATTTTCAAGTGAAGAAATGAAAACATTAAAACGTATCATATCACTCCGGCTGGTGTAAGAGTGAAGATTCTGTCACAGAAAACAGCCGTTATATAACACCAGGTCTTCAGAGCTCATGTTCCGACAGTTTTTATAACTTAGAATATTAGATAAAACATACATGTATTTTTTTCATGAAAATAGCTGTGTCTATTCCAAGGTTGTATAAAACAATAAGCTGTAGTCATAAAGCTGAGAAGAGAACATCTGTTACATTCAGGAAGTGGTGAATCTGTAAAGTAATAAGCAGTTACAGACATGTGGCAAGAAATTGCTTTACTTCCCTATGCTTGCAAGGTTTTTCCCCTTTTTTTATTTCAAACCACTGACGTTTTAATGGTAACAGTTTGGGTTTGTATCAGTTGATAGGTGCTGAAATAAAAACAAACTTGCCATTACTTATTTGAAAATAAAAAAAACTTATACAAAGGGCAACGTTTCGTGATTGAACATAAGACAGAAAACAATAGGACTTATTCCTGAGAGTTAAACTTATGTGGAGGAAGAGTATAGGAGCAGGTAAAAAAAAAGATTTAAAAAAAAAAGACAGTAAAAAGATGCAAGGCGTATATAAATACAAAATATAATGCTATATAAATCAGCTGTATTAGATAACTCAAAGCATAGGTGGTGAACTCTGATAATTTTGAAATGTTTACTGTATGCTCATAGAGATATAATCAAAAATAGGTTTTGAAAAATGATTATACTGTAGTAGTATGTATTATTTTTCTGCCACTGACACTTCCTTTCAGTTGGACTTAACGCTTTAATTTTAAAGGCAAACGTTCTAAACTTCCGGTATTTCTCCTTTACGTCTCATTAACTTTACGTGCTTACGCACCCTGACGTATGAATCATCCTTCCCAAAATGGCGATGCACCTGTTTGACTGGCGATTATCTTTCTGGTTATCTGCGCAACATTGAGTATTAACCACCTGGAACTCAGTGTTTGTAAACTGGAGACGGTTAATAAAGAGCTGGAGTGAATCTTGTCGGCCAAAATGTCCACAGAGGAGCTGTCAGCCTCGGATAGCGAGGCTGTGCTCGCCGGCGCAGGAGAGCGATGGGCGCCGGTGGGCGCCGTAGCCAGTCCCGAGGATGAACCCGGGAGCGGCGGTCAGACGAGGCAGAAAGGCTCGTCGCCGGCCACCGAGGAGGTGATGTCTGTCCGGCTAAAGAAGCTTGAGGAGGAGCAGGACTTGCTAAACTCCTCTCTGCTGGCCCTCACTTCTCACTTTGCCCAGGTTCAGTTCAGACTAAAGCAGATAGTTCACGCTCAGACCGAGGAGAAGGAGAGGATGCTGGCCGAGCTGGAGGAGTTCGCCTTCAGGGGATGCCCACACGTCGTGGGCTCCAGAGCTCATGATGCCACACAGCTGGAGAACTCGGTGAGCTGTTTGGTCCCGCTTCCACGAAATATATAAACACCGCGATCGTGCAGATATCTACCCTTCACACATTCTGTGGAAATGCCTGGGAAATATTAGAAATTGAAATATTTGTAGAACAGAGCAGTGATTCAAAGTATGGCAACAGGTTTCAGGTCAATAAAACTTCCCGTATTTACTCATTTTTGAGGCAATAATATAATATTCTGTGAAGTTATAATTTACTTATATTTCCAGCCTCCTTACATCTGATGATTAACGTCACATGTTTAGCTTTTAAGCCACTTTCCTGGTTTAAACTCGACCATCTGCTCAGAACTCTAGATTTGTCTTTACTAAATTTAGTTTCTTCACACAGCCTCACTCAGATAACCACATATAAGATTTGCCTTTGAGACGCACCTCCTTTTTGACACAACAAAAGATGCCATCCACATGTCCGGTTAAGTTATTTTGGGTTTATTTACCTTCAACAGTCTTGAATTCATAGTACAAGTCTGCATCTTGTAAATTAAATAAAGGAAACATCGTGTTGTGGGATTTATGTCTGCCTTACTAAAAATGAGGCTTATAATGTCATCGCGGAGGATGCTAATGCTTTCATTTAGATGCATGCTGTGAGTGTTAAACACAGTGATTCAGTGGCTGTGAGCCGTCTAATTAAAATGGGTAGTGCACTTGTTGCGTTACTCTCCAGGCTGCTTCGCCCGACCTGTGCTTTGTTCCCCGAGTTTCCTTATCTTTGGTGGAAAATGTTGCCTTTGTGTGCCACTCTCAGCAACACAGCCCAATGTAAACACCTCCAGCAGATCACTATCTGCGTAATGAAGGCTTCTGTGTACACAGTCATGTTGAAGCACCCTGCTTTGTTCATGTTGTTGTTCTCACAGAAGTGAAGTTTCAGCCTCATGTCATTATTAACTGCAGGAAAGGCGGCATTAGAGCTCACTGTGTGTTCTCTTTATTTCTCCCTTGTCACATGCTTCACTTGCAGGGTGATTTGGTGAGTATGACGTAAAAAGCCCCTCAGGAAAAATCTATTTTGCAGGGAACATTTGTTTTAGAAGCAACCGTGACTGCCCTGCAGTCTGAATATATTCATTGTGTCATTGTGGGTACTCCTCACTCGCTGTCTGCATAAATTACAATCCCTGTGTGTGTCTCCTGTCAGAGTGAAAGGGAGAAGAGGGAGCGTCTGGAGGCTCAGAGGGAAAAACAAAAGGATCTCATTTTCCAGCTGAAGACGCAGCTGGATGATCTCGAGCGTTTCGCCTATCAGGAGGGCAGCTACGACTCGCTGCCGCAGTCTGTCGTCATGGAGAGGCAGAAGGTGGGAGTGTAGAAAAGCAAAAATGCGGCACTTCGCTCCCGTCACTGCATAATATTAAAGTTCCAGGTCATGGTCAGCCAGCAGTAATCGCGTGTTGATAATGTTAAAAGAACATATCTACTATGAGCTACAAAAACCCCTGAAGTGTTCTTTGTTGGCTGTCTGTTGTATTCAGGAAATAATGGGGCTTTTTAAAAAAAAACAACAACAATAAAAAAAAAAAGTCAAACATTTCCTTTTAAAATTCTTTACTCATGCTTTCTCCTTTGTTTCTTTTATTACTGCTTTTTCTAGCTCGGCTGGATACTGCCCCATTAATAAGTTAACTTGTGAACTGCAGAAGTTGTAGCATGTGTGTGTATATATATATATTTAAACTCTTCCTGGCACCAAGCAACACTTCCTTGTTTGCATAACTGAAGATTGCATTCAAGGAAGTTCAACTTAATCATCTTCTGGAATCTCTGATTTGTTTGACCGTAATTTACAGCTCGATCTAGATGCACACGAGGATCAGGAAGTGGTGCGCTTAAAGAATGTGCCAGATAATTAGATCTGGCACATCATTCCAGAAGCACATTAAAGAGGTTGTAATTGGTATTTTTATGCTGTGAAAATAGTATGAAAGTGTTAGGGATGGACGTTAGAGAGCTTGTTTTGGAGCTCCTGTTAGCTTAACAGTGAGTTACTGCTCATCGTGTAGCTGTGCTGCTCTGGTACACTCTTACTGCTCTCATTAGTTTCCATTGCTGTTTTTGAATAACTTTCTGTCTGAATCTGCTCTGTCTGCCACCCTTTGATCCATGTTTCTAGTTACAGAGAGACATTATGTCCGAGTTTCCCTCCTATCTGTTTACTCATGCTGTGTTGTCACATCTTGTTACGTGTTATGTTGTGTGCTGATGGGTACATTGAGGTATTTTTATTCCTTTATATTATTGTCCCAAAAATGTAAATATAATAATAAAATTGTGATAATTACCATAAAATATGTTAAAGTAACATGTCTATATTAGAAAGGTAAGGACGTTAAAGTACAGCCGTTTGTATTCAAATGTAGGACCAGAAAATTCTCCTTAAACGATCTAAACTTTGCTACTTCCATTTTCTGGAGGAGAATAAGCTCCCCCTCAATGTGCACTGCATTTCTCAGTTACAGTATGCAAATCCCTCACTCACTGAAAGCTCATACTACTTTAAAGGAGCAGTGAAATCACCAACAAGAGGTTTATCCTTCAGTCTGTTTCACATTTTCCAGGTTATCATCGATGAGTTGATCAAGAAGTTGGATGTGAATCTGAACGAGGACATCGGTAACTTGTCGCCTGAGGAGCTGAGGCAGAGAGTGGACTCTGCCATTGCTCAGATAGTGAACCCAGCCAGAGTCAAAGAGCAGCTGGTGGATCAGCTGAAAACCCAGATCAGGGACCTGGAGATGTTCATCAACTTCATCCAGGGTAAGTAGGCGTCTGAGATGTCGCGGAAGAGGCTAAGATCCTAGTTTTTTATGCAGTGTCTGCCTGCTTGCTTGACCGTCTGTTCATTTTTTTTTTCTCCATTTCTTCTAAAAGATGAGGTGGGGAACCCCCTGTTGCCTGATGGTGGTGGACACACTCAGCAGCCACAAGCAGCAGGGATCAATGCCAGAGCCCCTGGTGTGAAAAAGAAAAGTCAGTCACTTTATAACAAATGGCTGTTTTAATTTAACTGCCTAATGCCTTTCTTTGTATAGAATATGCTCTGAAAAGGGTTTTTCAGAGCATAACGTGGGTTTCTAAATCCTTCCCATCTTCTGATTTTCCTCCTCTGCTTGCAGTGGATCCGGAGCAGGCCCAGAGGATGCGAGAGACCGGCCTGCAGCTGATCCAGAAGGCCCTCGCCGTGCTGCAGATCTTTGCTGCCAGCCAATTTGGCTGCGCAACCAGCCACGTGCCCCAGAGCATGTGGCCCCAGGAGTCTGCTGGGCAGGACTACGGGCCGCTGCTGCAGCGTCTGGAGGCAGCTGTAGAGAATGTGCGAGTGTTGGGCTCGCGCAGACATCCCTCTGTTGATCACGTGGTCAGCTACACCAGCACATCCACGCTCGGGGCCCGAGACGAGCTGACAATGGCTGTGAGGAAGGAGCTGGCGATTGCTCTGAAAGACTTGTTGTCTCACGGCCTCTATTCACCCTCGCAGACCATGAGCCTGGTGCTGGCACCCATCTCCTGCCTTCTGCCTTACAGACCAGCCCCACAAACAATGCACCCATGGGAACTTTTCATAAAGTACTACAACTCCAAAAACGGGAAGGCCTTCGTGGAGTCCCCGGCCCGCCAGCTCTCACAGTCCTTCAGCCTGCATGTTGGCGGCGGTCCGGTGACCGTCACCCCAAAGCAGTCTCTGCTGTGGGCCATTCACCACGTGCTGAGGGAGCACGGACGCTACAAGCGAGGACCGGACACGGAGTTCAAAGCTCTGGTGTGCATGGCTCTGAACGAGCAGCGCCTGGTGTCGTGGCTCAACCTGCTGTGCAAGTCTGGGACTCTGATACACCCACACTACCAGGCCTGGAGCTACATGGCCCAGACGGGCTTTGAAGGAGCGCTGCGCATCCTGGGTCGCATCAGCCACCTGAGATTCAACCTCCCAGTGGACCTGGCTGTTCGGCAGCTCAAGAACATTAAGGATGCTTTCTGACGAGGAAATGATTCAGCGAAAATTAAACCAACACGAATGGCAGCGTTAAAGCATTTTATCAGTTTAAACCACACTGCTGTTACCTGTTAGCATTCAGGACCAAAGTCTCTGAGTATGTAACCCTTTAACGGTTATTTAAGCATCGACCCATTTGAAGTGAAGTGCAAGTATGTGATGTCGACAGTACATGCATGGATGTTGTGTTAGTCAGCATATCGCAACACGTTTAAAAAATGCAAAACTGACAAGAAAACAGCGCTACTTGTACTGTAATCATGCCTTATAGTGGACACTGAGATTACCTCACCTTTAGTAAAGCCTTCCTGATCTTTGTGACCTGTGCTCAGCATACAGTATCATCCTCTGTTGTACCCAATCGTGCTCTGACTATGCCAAACACTGTGGGAGAAGCAACACTCGTACAGTAGTCGGTACTGTAAGTGTTTTCTCTTGGATGGTACAAGAAGAAAATGAGTGGGCAGAAACTTTCCAACTACTGTGACTTTTACACAGTAACCAGGAGCTTAGCAAGAAAATGCACTGACTGCTGTTACAGAAGGAATCATTCAGCAGGTAAACCGTGTGTAGCAAATTGGTTGATCGCAGAGGTAAACAAAAGCACTCAGGTCAACTTGAAAAGTAGCTTTTAGTTTCCACAGGACAGGCCAAGGTGTTGCGAAAGATTTCCCACAAATATGCAGCTTTCGGCTTTTGTCTCGACTCTGTTTTAAACCATCGAAGCTGTTGTTGTGTGAGCATTTCGACCCTGTATGAGCTGCTGCTTTTCTCCTCTTTCGAGAGTGATCTAATATGGTATGAATATATCTCATACTCAACATGGATGTAAAAGTTTTATTCCAGATTTTCTTTTTATCTTCCAGAAACGGCACCGATCGTACCCTTAATAACTGAATGTATAAACCATAGATGCTGTTAAACTGAGGTTAGTTTATATCTGCTGTAGGTTTTCTTACCGTTTATGGCGTTGAACCCTCAGTGTTCCTGTGACCAACGTGTATGTATCAAACCACTGGCTGTATTTGTATTTCCTGTGATGAAAACCTGATTCCTTTGTAATGCATTTTGTCAAACCTCTGTTTCTGTTTGGGCTACATTTAGTATGTGTAATGTCATATTTTCCCTGTTGTTTTGTTCAGTTGTTTATTTATTTTAATAGCTTGTTAGTGAAGTAAGTGGAACACATCAAAATGCTAAAAGTAGCTGCTGTACTGTAACTGGAGCAGTTTTTTGGGGGGAACAAGACTCACTCGATCATTTAGATGATCACATTTATGTTACTCTTATTTAATCATGAATCAAAGATAATATATTGGGATGTATGAACTGTGTTTGTTTTGGTTTTATTATATTTAAGGTGTACCTGTAAACACATTAAACCCTGAAAGAATGGCTGTGCTGCTTAGGTTTTTTTTTTATTTATTCATTTAGTTTTTGAGAAAATTAAAAATGGAGATTAGCATCCTTTAAAAGTCTAAAGGAAGTCTCACAAGTTTCAGATGGTGAAATTAACTGGTGAGTTTGAGAGCTCGTAGTTGTAGGTTCACCCATCCAGAGTACTTTGTTGGATTTATTCGACTTCAGAGCCAACCTTAATGTTGGAGTGTTGAGAAAGCAGCTCTAAATCTGACAGTGTTCATCATAATATTTGGATAATTAAAGGCCTACAGAAAGCTGACACTACACCCAATACATAATGATAATACATACACAGAGGAACAATAATGATCATTGGACCCTACACCAAAACATTTCATAAACGCATGAAATTTGCGATTTTGAATTTGCCGCTTGGAAATCCTTCGTGGAATTCCAGACTGGGGGCGGGGCTTCCGTGCGACGTCACATGTGCCATGGTTTTTTCTGGCTGCCGCTATTGTAGTATGCTTGTTGAGTGGTGAAGGCAATAAAACGTTGGGTTCAGTGCAGTTTTTATTGCGAGTAGATTTACGAAGTGCTGTGGATGCGTGTGTTCCCCTCAGCAGCTCACACCACCGGGGACAGAGGAAGCAGAGAGACCTGCGGTCGGAACTCTGTGTCTCCCTGTTCGCCTGCCTCCTCTCTGGTGAAATCAGCCGGAGCGCATCCCGCCGTGTTCAGCTCCCTGCGGTGTGGACGCTCAGGGGGAATCCACCTGGCGGAGAGCGGACACACTCTCCGCCAGGTGGAGAGTGGAAATCAGCCGGCAGAGCGGCTTGATGTAGGCCTTTAATGTAGGCCTTTAACTCATTATTTAAATTTTTTCTAATTGTTGTCATCAAAAGCTACAGATTGTTTTGATAAGATAACATTTCACCTGAATAAATAGCGCTGTTTTAAATGAGCATTTCCTCATCTAAACATCATAGAGATGTCTTCTAGGTTTTCATAACATCTTCACTTTTAACTAATTCTTACATTAGCCAAGAGGGCAGGAGGTTTGAAAATGCAGGAAATCAGTTTTGAATGACAAGTTTTTGCAATTTATACATACACACACATATATATATAGGCAAGGCAAGGCAAGGCAATTTTATTTATAGAGCACAATTCATACACAGGGCAATTCAAAGTGCTTTACAGCTACATAAAATCACAAGAAGGCAATAAAACCATTAAAAATTAATAAAAAAAATTAAAGAAAGAAATTTAAAAAAGAAAGAAATTTAAAACTCATTAAAATAATCATTAATTAATTAAATATATATATATATATATATATATATATATACTGATAATGCCACTGCTGTGTTCACTAGTACGAACATAATCAACTGCATGTAACTCAATAAATACATTATTTCTGATATCAAGGTTGTGCTATTTTACATATCAGAATAATAAAGAGATTCTTAATTCACAGATTCAATCATCACATTTTGTTTTTAAATAGAGGAGAGATTAAGCTTTGATGACTTTACCTAATACAATTTATTATGCGTTCCTTTTCTTCACAGCTTTACATCGGGATCAAAGTTTTACTGGATAATCATAAAATATTAAGTTCCAGTTTGCTTTCTTTTTTAAAAGCCAGACATAAATATAGTAATATACACCTTTGCAAGCATGGTTCGTTACATTTGTTTAGGTTTATTGTGCTGCTAATACTCATGTTTGTTTTTTGAGATTTTAAAAACTGACATTATTCAAGCAAAAGAGCTGTTTTTTTTCCCTGTGAAAACAGTCAAGATGCAAAATTAATATAGATATGTATAAACAAATGCTCGTTTTGGCTTTTTTATTTTTCAACATAAAATAAATAGACTGAATAATAAAGATATTTGAAGAATATTACGACGTGTCAAAGCAGAGAATCTATTACGGAAGTGACGTATAGAAATGCGCGGGTCAAAGGTGACGAAAACCTTCTGGGCTTCCTTTCCTGTTAGCGGTGGCCGTAGAACAGCATCAGTGAGTGAGATTTCTCTTTGAACAATCTTCATCCATCGCTCCAAATCTGCCTTAATCTGTTGATTTTATCACAACAAATCAACGACAAGCATCCCCCTTTCTAAACTGTGTCTGTTATTTTGTAAATTTGTGAATGATTATTTGATAAAAACGAGCAGTTAATTCGGCGCTGCGCTGATTTCAACATGGCAGCTCCCTTGATGTGGACGCGCAGTCTCCCATTGAACCTTCTCCGGAGGCATTTTCACACTACATATCGAGCCTTTTTGTTTTCATTTGAACCTAATGAGCCTCTGAAATGTACCGAGCATACACGAGAGTTGAATATATGTGTAAAAGACGGTTGTTGTTGCTGCTCCTTGGCCGGAAGCTAACGCAGCAACAAGGCTAAAACTTGAAACTTTTAGTGTTTGACTCGTGTGAAGTAACATCTGTTTTGTCTCTGAATTTGGTACAACGACAGGGGAGTTGACTAAGCGTGTGTATTATTTTCTATTTATCAGAAATGGGCAAGTTCATGAAGCCTGGGAAGGTGGTGATGGTCCTAGCTGGACGCTACGCCGGGCGTAAAGCTGTCATCGTCAAGGTAAAAAGCGGCCTCTGAACGGCTGTTATATGCTGCTAATGCAGCTGGATTTGTGGTATTCAATCTATGGAAAACGACACACATTATTTAATACTCACAGTCTGATCGAATGTTTGTTAGCCACTTATATGCAGTATTTGCAGCTTCTCAAAGTCATCTAATGCAACTGAAACCACAACCATCTAATAATTTGATTTCAAAGCTTTATATGCATGTTAAGCGATGTTTCCTTTAAAGATATTGATCACGTCAATATTAAAAAATGTTAAGTTTAGCTTCTGAAACTGCTGCTGTACTGTTGTTCAGGTAGCTGCTCCCTGCAGTAGATGCAAATACTTGTTTACAAAAGTGTTGCTGTGGTGCAAACCCATCTCTAACCTTCCAACCTGATGTCACTTCCGTCGCTCATCTCTCTACAGAACATTGATGATGGCACAGCTGACCGCCCTTACAGCCACGCTCTGGTCGCAGGCATCGACCGCTATCCTCGTAAGGTGACTACAACAATGGGCAAGAAGAAGATCGCTAAGAGGTCCAAGATCAAGGCCTTTGTGAAGGTCTTCAACTACAACCACCTCATGCCCACCAGGTCAGTGTCATTTGTCCACATCTCATGCACCTCTGTGGGCGAGACCTTCTTCATTGAAAGCCTGGCAACATCAATTCCTCCACTTTTGAAGTAAATCTTTAAATTGAGGCTTTATCATACAGGCAGAGCAACAGTTTTGACATTTATAGGTCTTTCCATGAGCATGTATCATATAAAGAAAACTAGCTTCAATCTGATGAGTCGCTGGTTTGATCAGTATTTTAGTCGCATGATGTAAAGAAACCAGCTTTGACGAGGCGACACACATCAAACACTGTGGGACTTCGTGACAATTAAGGTGTAAATTATACGTAGTTGGTTGTAATGGGCGCCTACAAATCTTTGAAATATTTTTGGAGTTGTTTTTCCACCATGTTTTATTTTATTTGACTTACTCCTTACAGCTGTGAGCAGTTTTCCCTTCTGCTCTTTTGTTTTGGGGAAATTACTTTGTATAGACAGCCATATGGGGTGTCCATCAGGTGCTAAAATATACAGATTCATTCGAATCTGACACTGCTCAAGTGGAAACATACTCTGAATGCAGTTTGGCTTTTAAATATGTTGACTTTGCTCCATTTTAACTTACTTATTTAGTACTTACATGAATCATTTAGTCCAGGGATGTCCAAAGTTGGTCCTCGAGTGCCGCTGTCCTGCAGGTTTTAGATGTTTCCCTGCTTCAACACACCCGATTCAGAGGAAATGGATCTCTTCCAAACATTAAGGACCGGATGTGGACATCCCCGATTTGGTTTATTAAACACGAAAAATTCCCTCTTTGTTTTGTTTGAGTCTTGACGACCATAAGATTTCTCAAAACCATTTGGATAAATATAATTGTTCACACATAATCACACTTTTTGTGGTATTCGTCTATCGCTTACTATGTTGTGCTGTTGAGGTGGAAAATGTTGAAGCATGAATGAAGCCTCAGTTTGTTGAGCAGTAAATATTTGCGTCTCTGTTTCACTGTTTGTTACCACGATGAAAATGGTTGTCTCTGAAACACCTAAAGTGGGTGTTGACATCAGTGTAAAACCGGTTAAGAATCTGTTAAAGTTGAGCTCATCTGTGCTGCTTCACCTGCAGATACTCTGTGGATATTCCTCTGGACAAAACTGTCGTCAACAAGGACGTCTTCAGGGATCCTGCTCTCAAACGCAAAGCCAGGCGGGAGGCAAAGGTCAAGTTTGAGGAGAGGTGAGTCGCTTGATGTAACAATAATTGAGCTTAGGCTACCTGCTGCTTGTCCAGCTGTGCTGATATTCTGTCTGTTGTGTTTTCAGGTACAAGACGGGCAAAAACAAGTGGTTCTTCCAGAAGCTCAGATTCTAACTTGTTCACTTGGTTTCACAAATAAATGTTTAAAAATGAGTTTTGGCTGTTGACTTCTTTCACTTTAATTAAGGTGCTGAGGGAATTGCTTCCTTTTAACATTAATCGGGGTGTTTGTAAAGTCTTAAAACAGATTTCCAAGACTGGAACCTTGAAAGCTGACATTTTTGTTAATTTATACGTACACAACTTACTTCTGCCTGTGAGGGACATGACTATAATTTTGATTTAAGTAATGAAGACTTTTTTTTTTTATTTCCATACACGTTTGTGGGTCATCATTATATGAAGATTATAAGATAAATGAAAGCGATGCAAAATCAAGGAAAAATATCAAGTGAATAGTTGAATAAGAGCACAGTTATAATTTGTCACTTGTGCTTTTAACATTTTCTAACTGCTCTTAACAGTAAATTCACAAAAATGATTGAAAATTTGCTATAAACTGCAGCTAAGTTTCTATTGTGATCAGCCATGACGTGAGTATATACCTGAATATATATATATATATATATATAAAAGATGTGTTTAGGCATATTATTTACATGGTAGACTTTTCTGTGGTACTTATACAGCCAAAAATATCAAGAGAGTCTGGCTGCAGACCTGCACTGTCAGGACCCACAGACCTGCACTGTCAGGACCCTGTTGCAGACCGTCACCTGCACTGTGAGGACCGGAAGTGCACTGTGAGGACCGGAAGTTGATTCGAAGCCTTTCAAAATAAAAGCGTGTGTATCGGAAGCACGTATTTTTAAACTATTTTAAACGCTATATTTTTCAAGAGGTCCTCACAAATGAATTAATTAGTTAACAGTATTCCCGGTCTATTGTTTTTATTTGTATTGTAAACTTTTGTTTGGTCACTGCACACATTTTCTCTTAGGCTCATATTCATAAGCCAACATCTCACAAGATGCCATAGGCCTATACTGTACATTTTATTGTATACTATAGAGTAAGTCACTGCTATTTCATTATCATTTCATTTTGACTTTATCGCACTGCTCTTTATATATATATATGTATTTGTTTCAATTAGTTTTTCTGTTGTATTATTCTGTATTTTTATCCTTAACCACCATAAATTTCATGTTTGGTTCTATGTCTATGCCAATTATGTTCTTGTGCTGCTGGAACACCTTAGTACCACTAAATAGTACCCTAACTCTTGATATCTACAGTATAATCTTAGTCAAATTATTAAGGGATCAATGAGAAAACATAAAAAGCACACCAAGTCACAACATGATCAAATGTTCTGTAGTGTTTATTCAGTCAAACATTCACAATATGACAAAAAATCTTTGTTTTTGTCGACTACCTGTTCACAAAATATCAACATGTCGTTAATATTGTGAAATATCATTTTGAAAGGCTCCAGGATCGCTTCTCTTTCATCCTCGTCCAGTTCTTCGTTCCACAACCTCCCTAGCCTGATTAACATAGACTTTCAAATCTCTTCGAGATTCTGGTCTGACCAAGACCATAACGAATACGATTCGAAATGGCCTGGTCAACCCGCCTCCCTCGGGTTGCTACTGGTTGTGGCCAGAAAAGGCTGTGCCTAAGCTTAAGCCAATCACACCACTCTTTCCTCTGACGTATGATTTAGCTACCAGCGGGGCCCGGCTAACTGGTAGATTAAACTCTTACCAAAGCCAGTAGGGAGCAAGGCGAAAACGTCTTTCCTGTCAAGAAATGATTCAAGGGCTGTTCTTTGCTCGATTTTTAACGAGAATCTCCCGTCGAACACTTTCATTGCAGCATCTACAGCAGTGTCAAAAGCTTGACGCTGCTCCATGTTGATATTGAATGAAGCGCTTCCGTGTACAATCCATGGGTTGAGTGGCAGTTCAACCACGTCACTACCTTGAACACGCCTCTACCCTGGGCCGTTGGCGCTGCTCAAAGTTGATTGCTTCCCGACAAAGTGGGTGGAGTTCCCATTTTTTCGGGAACTCGAATCCACCTGAATGAGCAGTTTGCCTGAGTAAGTGTAGCAGAGCCGAAGGTGTTGCGTCACTGCGAGGGCGGAGCCTGGGTACAACCTCCCATACTGTAGAGCAGCCTCTGCCTGTTCCTCTTCCCCCATGCCCAGAACGTCAGGCAGGTCCACTCGGGCAGACAACAGTGGTTTGTTGGCCTCAGCCCACTCTGCTGCATGTCTGCAATTTTGAAGAATGCGATCTTCAACCGAGTCCTATGGAAAAGACAGAAAGAAAGATGTCTGTCCTATACCTGCCACACCAACAGTATCTGACCAATAGATACTGTGCAAAAGCTTACGCCTTCCACTGGTGTGTCCACATCAGCAAGTCTGGCTCTCTTGGAGACCTCTGCCTGCTGCTCTTCTTCCTGAGTACTCAACTATTAATATGAATACATGCATTATACATACTTTATACTCTTACCTGAATTTGTAGTCCAGTTTTCTCTGTCCAGTTGCCAGGATTTAGTGACTGGGATAGGTTTCTAAAAGACAGAAAGTGAGGTGTCAGATGTTCTTCACTGCAACCTACATTCCCTTCATTTTCCTTTTACCCTTTTACAAACCAAACCACAACCTGCCAGAAGTTAGAAGCGTTGGCTAATACTTATGAGTACAAACAAACAAACAAATACATTATGCTTACCTTTAAATAAAATGCCACCTTTTGTATGTGCCTCTAAGTGGCTCTGCAGCTTGGACAATTTTGTTGGTTTAAATTGTAGGCACAGAGGGCAGTGAAACAGTTTGCAACATGACGTGCAGCGTTCGATTTTTGGCGTAGTGCCGGCGGTTGTTATTGAAATGTGCATCTGTAAGAGACAAATAATGTCGTAATAAGTAAAACTAAATTATATATATATATATATATATATATATAAATGGCGCATTTAAGTGAGCACTATCGATACGATAACAACGCTAAAGACTAGCCAAAAGTAAATAAACCTGATTCTTTAAAATTAATATAACTTTACAGTATATAGTTATTGAAATATGCATCTGTAAGAGACAAATAATGTCGTAATAAGTCAAACAAAATTATACAAGTCAGCACTATCGATACGAAAAATGGCACATTTAAGTGAGCACTATCGATAGGATAACAACGCTGAAGACTAGCCAAAAGTTTAAAAAAAACCCTGATTCTTTAAAATTAATATAACTTTAGAGTATATAGTGTGCAACGTAACGTTCCAGTGAATAAAGACTGTTTCTGTTTCTTCGTATGAAAGAAAGAGTAGTTTTCACTCGACTTTTACTCACCTCGTCGTCTCCACAGTTCAAATGGGGAACGAAAAATACGTGCTCCTCACTTGTCGCTTCGGGTCCTCACAGTGCAGGTGACGTCACAGTGCATGTCTGCAACTAAGGGTCCTGACAGTGCAGGTCTGCAGCCAGACCCCTCTCAAAAATATTGCTGCTTCTACTGAAGTAAACCATCTTGTGACGGTCAAATACGACTTTTGAGCTAAATTACTTGCTCACTTGCACACACGGGGAAAAAAATGTACATTCAAATACAACCCAAGAAATTAAAAGATTAGAAGTGATTCCATGAGAGGGACACTTCAGGATGAGCGGTTTGGAGACTAAGTTTGAGATGATTTGGACATGCGCAGAGGAGGGATAGAGGATATATTGGACACATGATGTTGAAGATGGAGCTGCCAGGCTGGAGGAAAAGAAGACCTCAGAGGGGGCTTTGTGAAGGAGGGCATGAAGAGCGTTGGTGTGACAGCAGAGGATGTAAAGGAGTCGGGACAGAGTGAGATGGACGATTCGCTGTAGCCCAAAGAAGACGACGTAGTTACAACCGTTGATTTAAATATAGGAAAAAGTTGCGGTAGCTACATTATCACAAAGCAATATGTAGAATTAGTGAATATAAAGTAGTTAGAGCAATCACATAGCATTAAAAGAATATATGACTAAACTGAAACATTACAAGCGTGATATACATCGTCTAAATATGGTAATATGAATAATTTTCCTCCTGCGGTGCTTCACGCATGTTTTCACGTAAAGCGACAGATTTCCGACAGCACCTAAACGCCTCTTGACGTAGCACGTTCGCTGTTTCTGAAAAATGAAACTGAAAGAATAAATATCACTTACAGCACATCGAAAATAAGACGTAAGTACTCCCTGAGCTGCTTTTTAAAATGTTTTTACTAAGAAACTTAAGTCATTACGTTAAATGAAACACTTTGATATAAAATCAGATATCGCTGCTTTTCCCCCTTTGTTTTTTTTATTTATTTTATTATTAAATTTGCTTTCGTGACATAAGATTGAAGTAGTTGTTGGGCTGTGCCTGAACCTGAGACCAGGCCCTCGACAGATTTATTGTTCTAAAGTTTTCTTCAGTTCCTTTTTTTCTTGTTGACACCGAGTCTTAGTTATTATTCCGTTTATTACTTATTGACTGACAACAAGCTAAAGCGGTTATGTTTTCTCAAACATTTCAGGTCACTTTCACAATGTCATCAGACGAGGTGAGACGTCGTTATGCTTCTTCCTGTTGTTTTAATTTGAGTAGCACAACTTTCACTGAGGCAGATAATGACATATTCGCTACATTCTAATAGAAATATCGATGAAATTGAGTTAATCGGTTTTATTTCTTCATTTTAATGTTTTTCAACTTGTGTTTCAGGATTTCTCCCTGGTGACAGACACCCAGCCCTCAGAGGACACCTTGGAGGGAGTCCAGGCTTTGATTAACAACTGCAAGGTCCATAAAAACCCTTCCACAATCCACACAACCTTCAACAGTTAAATGTCATTGATCTACATTTGTACAGTGATTAAAAGCCACCCACTTATGGTCAGAAAATGCAAAATACTGTAAATATTTACCCCAAAATGTCACCATGAACCCTTTATGGTGATATTATAAGTTTAAGCCTCAGTGTGTGCTTTAGATAGCACCTTGGAACAAAACGAGAAGTAAAATGTGAAGCTTTTATGAGAAAAAATGACAAAATTAAATGTTTAAATGTTTTTAAGGAGCAGCACTTTCTTTTAAAGTCAACAAGAAAAAGTAGCAGAATATTTTCTCCACAGCTGTAAATATTTATAGGTTTTAGGCTGCTGGAACAAATCTCGATAGATTGAAATAAGTAGAATAACGGAGAGCCTCTGATGCTGCTGCATCCACAGAAACAGTACGAGATGCTGCTGGAGGAGCACAAGGAGCTGGTCGACAGCAAGAATGACCAGCTGGACATGATCAAGCAGTTCAGGCAGCGAACTGAGAAAATCACCCAGATTCTGAAAGAAGATGAGCGCACGTACAGAGAGCAGACTGCAGATGAAAAGGTGTGTGTTCTCTCTGATGTTTGAGCCTGACTGTGTGAACACTGGACAGTTGAGCAGATGTTATCGGGCTGTTTTGGGTTTCTAGTTGAGGCTGGATGTGGTGAAGCAGGAGGGGAGCGATCTGACGAGGGAGATCCAGAACATCCAGGCTGCTATAAAGGAAGAGGAGGCTCAGAACGCCTACCTGAGAGCGCAGACGGACGTACGTTAATCAGAGAGTTCGCACCTCCACGTGCATCGCGTTTCTCTGCTGAACCCCGTGGGGTCTGTCCATTTCAGGTGTTCTCCGCCATGCCGGAGAGGAAGTTCGTCTTCAACGGTCTGACGGGAGACGCAGACGACTGGAAGACTTTTGAGATGAAGCCGCACATAACTTACCCGATGGAGGGAGGAACGGCACTGATCACGTTCGAGGAGGAGGAAGGTGAGTTTGTGCTCAGGCATGGATGAGCAAGTCAGGTTTTTACTTACAGCTGCATAAAAACTTGGGACAAGATTTAAGGATGATAATTACAACCAAACTATCAAACAGGTTGGGATGCTAACCATTTCAAACAAATTTTTCATTTAAAGTTGTACAAAGAGAACATGTTGATACTGAGAAGTTTCAACATTTGCTCATTTTGAATTGAATTCTTATGACTTGCTGTCGTGTAAGAAGAAAGATGGTAAGTAGGCAAACTCAGCAGTCCTTTGTACTTCTTTGAGTTGACCTTTTCTATTGAACGTTGGTCACAATAGAGACGGCGACGCATGATGTCAACTCTCAAGCCCCCAGAGTCCAAAAATCCAACAGCCTTTATGCAGAACTGGGAGGACACCTGTTCTGCTTTAGTCTGTTCCAGAAACCAAAAAAGGAACGTACACAGCTGTCTTACCTCAGAAAAATCAAACGGCACGCCAAAGCAAAAACTCATACACAAATTAAATGGTTGGAAAAAAAAAAGATAACCAGTTCTAACACTTAACTTCAAAATAAATCAAACACACAAAACAAATTACCACTCAGAGAAAAACCCTCCACTTGGTTTCACCCAATGATGACCTCACCGATACCTAAAGTCAGGAAGTGCTGGGCCAGCCTCTTATTATTATTATTATTTGTTGTGACTAAAAGAAAGTCACTGCCCCTTTTCATTGTTCTTAGATTTGTAACAGGAAATACAAATAATAGGACGCATTTATCTCAAATTTATTCTTACATTTAGCACTCTTTTCCAACTGTAGAACTGTACGTGCATGTAGAAAATATTTTTTGATGTCGCCGGTTTTATTCTTGTCTAAATTTGCTGATGTAATAACTTATTTTTTTCCTAAAACAGATAAACAGACTATGTTTTGTTGTAAATGTTTTTGCTGCAGTGTCACAACAAGCCACTAGAGGGCAAAAAGGAGCTAAACGTTTCAGCCTCTGCAGACGTCGCTGCTCAGATGTTTCTGTTGAAATGTAGACGTGCCTGCTCATCGACTTTCACTTTGGTTATTAATAATGCTTCTGTTTTGCCATCAGTTGCGAGTAATATTCTGAAGATAGAGACACATAAACTGGATCTGGGAGGAGAGTGCAGCATCTCTGTGGAGGCCAGGCCAGTTCACCTGATGGTTCCCAGTCTGGTGGAGGTAAAGCAACACAAACTAATGTGTGAAATCGAGCTTTTAAGTGAAGCCTGTAAGTGATCGGTGCTGCTCCCGTCCTGCAGATCGACTCCGAGGTTTGTTCTCACCGCGTTTTAATCTCCAACCTGCCCAAGATGGACACAGAGACCCTGGTGAACAAGCTGGAGATCCACTTCTCCAAAAGGAAGAACGGAGGCGGCGAGGTGGACTCCTGTGAATTCCTGTCCGACTCCGGGACTGTGGTCGTTGCGTTTGTGGAGAACAACAGTGAGCATTAGAGTTACTAATATACTGTAGGCCCACGGCTTCTTTTTAAGTTGAAACATTTGTGAATATTTATTACACGTTACTGTGTTTTTCTCCCATCAGTTGCCAAAGGTTTGACAGGAACAGAGTATCATGAAGTGCAGCTACAACAAACAAAGCACAGAGTGAGAGTGACTCCGTTTCTGAATGGAAAGATCACAAATCTACAGGTGAGCGCACTTGTCAGGAGAAAAAAAAAAAGTCCCACTGTTTTAAATCTGTGACGCCTTCTCTGGAAATCAGATTTTTGTCTTTTCCTCGTCAGACCAAGATGACGATGTGTCCGCGGACGGTGCTGCTGACGGGAATACCAGACGTCATGGAGCAGGAAACTTTGCAGGATATAATAGAAATCCACTTCCAAAAAAACGGCAACGGCGGAGGAGAGATCGAAGCCTTCCTCTACAACCCGCTGGGTCAGCACGCCGAGGCAGTGTTTGGCGGCATCTCCCCAAACACAGAGGAGTAGCTGAGGATTCACCTCGGCTCAGTAAAAACTGGGAAAAGCAAATGCAGCAGCCAAAAAAGCCAAAAAAATCTAGAAAACTTTCTCTGACCGAGGTCAGTAAAACTAAGCATAAAATATAATTAACCTCTTGTTTTGGCATCAGTAAATAGGTGGGTGATTTTTCTTTAACAAAATCTATATTAATAAAACCAAAATGTTTTTGGATGAGGGAAGTCTTTAACCTGAGTGTGACTTCAATGATGAGGCATTTACCTCAGTGAATATTGGTGTGTTCAACATTTACATCCTTGAGAAAACTAATAGTTTAATGACGGAAATACAAACCGATGATCTGCTGTAACATTAATTTATCACGGGACAATAAAATTACACGATGGATGTGATTTCTCATTTAATTTGTGAACCTGGTACATTTTCCTAATGACTTTGGTGTTACTGCCCTGAAGAAGGCACTCATGCCGCTACGCGTGGGCCTTGTTTTTAATGTCCAAGTAGGACTTGTCAAGTAATAAAGACATTTTAATTGGGAGTGCTTTAGTCAGAGAATTTTTTTTGACTTTGGTTTTATTCAGCTTTTTATTTCATACATCCTGGCATTCATCTGTATAACTATATATGTATATATATATCTTTGTATTTATTTATATACATAAATATATCCGTTAACGCATTAAATTTGACATATTTAAAGAAGTTGCGCACGTTAATCTTGCCTAAAAAGCTGACTTTGCGTTAAAATGCAGGCTCTCAAAATTACCGCAAATTACCCCGTTAACGGAACTAGTTCAGTTTAATTCAGTTTATGCCACTTGTTTGAAATCGAGACTAGATCGAGATGGTATTCTGCATTCCTTGGTTGTAAAGAGAGCTTATTTGAGTTCCTGTTGCCTTCCCATCATCTCGAACCAGTCTGCCCATTCTCCTCTGGCCTCTCACACCAACAGGACATTTATCTCCACAACTGCCGCTCACTGGATATTTTCTCTTTTTGGACCATTCTCTGTAAACCTTAGAGATGGTTGTGGGTGAAAATCCCAGCAGATCAGCAGTTTCTGAAACACTCAGACCAGCCCGCGGGCACCAACAACCATGCCACGTTTCAAAGTCACTTAGATCCCCTTTCGTCCCTATTCTGGTGCTCTGTTTGAACTTCAGAAGGTTGTCTTGACCATAGACATAAATATAGGTAGACGCCTCATAGACTGACGCTGCCTATTGGAGCTGACGTATCAGCGCGGCCGCCATCTTGGCTGGGTCTCCAATGCCCCCACATTGCATTTATTTCGACTGAGGACGGTGTATATCCCCAACTACAATAATCATAACCTCCCGAATATTTACAGGATTTTCACACGGTTTGGTTTGTTACAAACGGCGGCAATTTAGTTATGATACAGGACGCTGTCACACATAAAAAATATGTGCTTTCATGCTGAAAAACTCTGTAGACTATGTATGATGCTCTTTAACAAAGACATATGGTAGGCTATGGCATATTGATAAAATTATAAATTAATTTAAATATAAATTTGATATTTTAATAAAGAAACCAGTTTGATTGTTCATTTGAATTTACTTCTCTCTCATACACACACACACACACACACACACACACACACACAACACTTCTGTAAAACATACATACAAGCTCCCATAGAGATTCAAGGATTTTTTTTATTTGTATTCCAACAACAAAATTTTGTTGGCACTCAAGAAAAACAGACAAAAAACCAACAATGAATAAAGTAAGGGCTGGGGAGCTGAAACCCTTGAAAAATAACTGTTTTGCACAGCTTCTTACATATGCTGGCTCTCTGTAACTTCAGGGTAGTTATTTTTGCGATGTGGTGCAGCCTTACTTTGTGAAATACAGACACCACAACTGACAAGCATCATCTCCAAGCCTGACAATCTCACCCGTCCTGTCAAAATGACCAGGCTTGAAGTGCTCACTACAGAGCTTTGACGACTCAGTCGCAACAACATCTTATAGCAACTTCCCATTGCCTCCTCAAGCCTGTATCACTGGGAAACCTTCAAAATATGAAGAAGAAACAAAAAACAGCAAGAGACATTGAGAGAGAGTACCAGTCCCCGCTGTAATAGCGTTACACGTAAGTAACGTTAATTACGATGACATTATAAATGGTAAAATAACCCAAATTTTTGTTTAATCTTACATGTGAACGGTAATCCCACTCGATCTGGTATCAATACTGCGCCGGTTATTGCAACCGTAAACTGGTGGCGACGACGCTGTTACGTACCAGCACTCAATGAGGCGTCTACGTATATTATGTTTATATATATTTTTTTATTATTCACACGTTAATTTTGACATATATATATTTATTAGGGCTGTCAAAATGTACACAATCTCTTCATAGATATATATCTATTGAGGCACTAACTAAAAGCTAAAGGTTTTTTTTCCCTCCAAAAGATTTGAAATAAAGGACTGAGTAAAAAATGGCAACCCTCTGATTTTAGGAGGCTCAACTTTCAGAGTTTATAATTATTTTCCAATGTTTGTATTAGGCTTCTAAACCTCGTCACTGCAGCGCTTAATTGTTGTCTCCTCATTTAAGAACTAAATAAAACCAATAGCACCACAAACACAAAGATGCCTTTGTGCAGCAGCGGTGGACACACCTTACAGTGTGTGAGGAACTAAAAAAACAAAGCGACACTGAACTCAGATCACATTTATTGTAAAAACGTAACAGAGGAATAAAAGTAACAGCACATTCAAAATAGAAAAAAAAAAACCACAACTCTAAATTGATTCTCATATCCAGCTACATCTGCTAGTGCACGAACTGGAACAAACACATTCGTGTCTGTTCATCCACAGAAGGACGAGCTAACAGACGGGTCAGGCACTTAGATAAGGGAGAGAGGTGTACAGACAGGTGTACAGTGAGTGTACCAATAAAATACATCCAAAGACAGGGAAAAAAGAGTTAGAAGAGGACATAAAGTGAGAATATAGCAAAACACTGGTGACAAGTACTTTGGAAGACAGTTGGCCAAATCCACATCAACACAGGGATAAAATAATAATTTAAAAGCCTCTAAAATAACAATTTATCTGTTACTATACATTGTTCTCGTGATAATACACAAACTAGTGCAGTAACTGCCGGCATCTAACAGTCATTTCTCTTCCACAGCGTGTAGTCTTTCCGTCCTACCATTTGTGCGCGCTGCCGTTCACTTTCGGAGGTGTAGTTTTAGTTTTTGTGCGTTCGTCATAAACAAAACTGTCAAACATAAAAGCCGTTCGTGTTTCCTCTCCACCAAAGCCGACGTTAACCGAGGTCAGTGCAAAGTCTGGTGTCGAACTGACGTGGCCCCATGAGATCTCCAGCAGTACTCGCTCTGGTCATTATGTACACAACAGTAACAAAACACCCACACAGGTTTCCTATTCAACGTCTACTGACATGTAACAGTTAAAGGTTTTGGAGAAAACAACAAGTTGTTCTACAGGTCATTGTTAATTTTCTTGCTGTGAAACACATCTGAATACATTTGTTGATGAGAAACTACTTAAGGTGCATGCTGCCAAGAGGCTAACTGTCTAATATCAAAGTCCTAAACACCAAATATGTAGCTGCTTTGTGAATATCCCACTTACATCATGTCAGAATGATGAGAAAGAATCTTTGTGCTGTTAACGAGCGCATTCCTCAGAAGGAGCTGCTCATAGTTAATAACGTTTGAATGCTTTGAAAGTTGGATCTTTACATTTTCTTCAAATGTTATCATCTAGTTTCTTGGATTATCTAATTTTCTCTCCTGCTTGACGTGTTAGAACATTGCATATCGTTGTTATTTTTGCTTTCCAAAGCAAGCATTCAAACCACAAAGCAGTTTTCTACTCGTCCTCACAGAAGAGGACGTCTGTTAGCGCTGCCCGAGCAGACCGACGGGGACAGCCGTCCGTCTCCTCGGGCCGGTGAGTTCAGCAGGAGTGCATTAGTGGGCTGAGAGGGAGGGGGGTGGTGGTGGTGCTGGTCGTCCGAAATGGAATTACTGGGCTACTGTTGAAACAACCCACATGTGCAGAAATGGCTGTCTAAGCAACCAGCGGCGCCCATTCGCTGGGTTTGCGTCCATACTGGGTGAAGCACAGGAACAAGAGAAGAGAATAGAAATCAGTCAACAAGCAGAAAATGTGGGAAAGTTAAAGGAGCACTGGAAGAAGGTTAACCATAAAAATCCAGCTGGCACTTACTGTGTCCAGAGGCCCGTTTTCACCACAGTGATGAAAAACAAATGGTTATGCAAGTCAATATAATCAGAAACCATCTCATTATATTGATTTATTGTTGAACAGCCCAGCTTAACGTTATTCATTAACTTGAGATAAGAAGGCTTGTTTTAGTTTAAAAGTTAAAATCTGAGTAAAGCAAAGTCAAAGATTAGCCTGTAACGTGAGCTAAAAATTAAGCGCTTAAAACATGTTAATAGACGGACTTCAGGTGTGCGATCCCAACGTCATGATGCTGCAGTGATGACAGCGAGCCCACCCTGAGCAACACAATGAGCCCACATCAGACCGGGATGAGCCAACCATCATACAACAAGCTACTTAGTTCTCCTTTAATCAGAGGAGCAGCACAGCACTCGGGGAGCTTACTCAAACTGGTGAGGAAGGAGATGAAGAGACGAGTTCAATCAAACAGATGTTGGAGGATCTGACACCAAGCTCAGAGAATCCGATTTATCATCAGAAGATTGAAGGGCAAAGTAAACACTTTTGTACTGCCGTTGTTACAAGAGTGGATCAGCACACACTGATGCACTGCTGTGCTGACCGAGCCGACTCTCATCCCCCCTTCTACCATCCTCCTGTCACACCCACCATGTGAAAACTGCATGATTAAACAATGTTTGCAACAAAGCTGGAAGCTGACCAAAAATGTTTCATATCACCAAAGAACTTGGCTCCGTTTGCCCCGTTAGTACAATTCATTTGAACTGATTTGAGGGCCGTGAGTCCGCTTATCTGACAGCAGAGACCACTGCTCACTTTCTCATGATCTGGAAGCTTAATTTGACTTAAATGGTGACTGTTTTAATCATTTAAATTAGACAAGAACGGTTAATGACATTTTTCTTTGATGATAAACTCAAAATACAGATGTATTTGTGCTTTACTCAGACTTTAATAACTTTTATCATCGTGAGGAGAAGCAGGGATTTCTCATGAGATATTTTTTTATTTTTCCTACCATTTGAAAAGATGTTCGTCCGGTGCCCAGTCACTTGGATTTTCAGTTGGCCAAAGGATGCTTTTTGTTTGTGTGGACAGACTAAGTGGATTCTCAGTGAGAAGTAACAAAAGCCAAAGAGAACTTTGGAAAAAAACAGCATGTAGGCCTCACTGTTGTCACGGTTTCCAGGAGTACGATCTTCACACGAAGCAACAGTGATCACGTGCTAAGTAAGCAGAGACGCCCAAAAGCTCCGTTTGTCTTGTACACACAGATGCCATGAGTTTTATAATCTTTACTTTGGAAAATGTTTTTAAAAGTCCACGTTTTACTGTGCAAACACAGAAGAAAACGTTTGTTTAGCAAAATAACTGCTAGTGTGAACGGGACCTTAGTATGTACTCATGGACCCTTCCTGACACATCAAATGAACCAAAATCTCATTTGACCTCATTATTTTATAGATAGTTCATCTATGACACAATCTCAAGATATCCGCCTTTGTTTTCTTCAGACAAGATGTATTCAGTTATCATTTAACAAGAAAAAAAAAAGGTGCATTCTCAGTTTTCTGTAGAGATGAGCGTTCGTATCAACAGGAGCTAGAGCTTCAAAAAGTGGAATTTATATATAGACCTGCAATCATTTTGATATAGAAAAAGAACATAAGTGCAAACAAAAACTTAAGTTCCAGGTTCTCCTGCAGGAAGTTGTGTTTTTCTAGTTCACAGCTGTATATAACATATGTATATAGCTATGTATATAACAGTAAGCTGAATGTGTTTGGATTGTTGGTCAGAAAAAGAAAATACAAAAAGGACACGAAACACAATCTCATGTCATCCACTGAATCATGAAGAAAAATCCTGACTTCATCAACATCAGATCTTTATTCTGTCGGGTGCGCTTGCTATTTCTCTGTAGTATAAAAAGTATAAAAATGACCGGGTACTCTAATCCAGTCACTTCCCTTTTCCTGCCAATCTGAGCAACCAGAAGTGAAATTCTGTTAACGTAGACTCAAGGAAGCTGTACCATTCACAGTGTAAGGTGCTGCAGAGTGAACCATGGTGCTCACCTGAATATCAGTAAGCTCTTTGTAGAACTTCTTTGCCAGATCTGGACCGTGCTGCATGGTCGGGATTTGGTACGTCTGAGTAAAAAGAAAAAGGAGAGTGCTTACGGTCAACAGTGTTCGAGATGTCATAAAAGACCATGAGAACAAATATATCAAACTCTAGAAAGCTCATTACAACACGTGGATAGAGTGGCGTTTAGAAGGATGGATTAAACACACCCTGCCAAGGTAACACATCACAAAGTTCAGTTTCAGTTCTGTGAACGAGGCTAACTGTATGCCAGACACTTTATTTCTAAATGGTGCTCAGAGTTTTAGTTTTAGCATCATGTGATCCCAACCCATGACCCTGATATTATTTAACTCTTAGCTGTAAACCAGCAAGAGTGTTTGAAAGTTCAGCAGACAATTTGCAACATAAATAATCTCATTTGTGCACATAAGTACACTTTATTTCTCTGCTGACAGGATCAGAGCTCCGTGGCTCTCAGTCATTGCTAATATCTCCCAAAAGATATTCAAACCCTTCAGAACAAGCAGCCTGTCTCAATAACGACTCTTTGCTCCTCACTTATAAGTCGATTCGGATTAAAGTGTCTGCTTAATAGAAGTAGTGTCGCAGATTTTAACACAAAGCAAAGTTGTGCACAGTGAGAGCATGTATGCAATGAAAAACAAAGCATGGAAAAGACGTGCCAAGTCGAGCCGCTCTGTACCGGTACGTAATGGAAAATTTGTTGCAGTAGGAAAAAGCTGGTCTCACAGACTTAAAGGCTCAACAAAGCAGCAGGTTTTCGTGGGAAAATCAACAACGCAATTAAGTACGGAACAGTATCGAGAATTTAAGCAAACAAGCTACACGACCAAAAGGATGAGGTGCTACCTTTCCTCTGTAGAGGAGGCTGCCGACCGGACAGACGACGCAGGCCGTCCCTGCTCCAAACACCTCCAGGACTCTTCCAGCATCCAGAGCCCCGAGCAGCTCCTTCATGTCCATCGTACGCTCCGTCACTTTAAACTCCCCCTGACAGAGCAGACAGAGAAGGACGTGGAGAGGAGAACATGACCCTTATAGCCGTTAACGACTCCTCCACACATCAAGGAATTCAGAGTGGAGGGATGAATATGTAACATTCTCCAGCATTTCACAGATAAATGCAGAAAGGACTAATAAATCAGGCATGCAAACTGGTCAGGGGTGAAAAAGGTGAGAAGGGTACACGGACACACGGCACGCGCGGAAAAGCGGAAACATGAGACGCATTAAGTTGTAAATTATACAAAATATATATTATAAAATATACAGTATGTCCCATTTGCATTAAGTAGAGAACAGCTGTGCAGCATAAAAGATGAATTTATAGGTACAGTAGGCCTATCAATTGCATTTACTGTACTATTATGTGTTTGATATATAACATCACAGGTCTTCAAAAGCATTTAACTGTAGTATCATACATTTAATTACATTAAATTTAACGAAAAATTTAGTCCCATGGTCCTTAAAGGGATACTACAAGTATGTAGGATTAAACGTTTAATTAATTACTGCCCCAAGACAGCCTATGCTTAGTAATAGCCTGAACGATGACTCTCCCGACCACTTTCGCGGTCCGCTGTCATTAAACCACGAAAGTGAACGTTTGGCATGCCGAGCCAAACGAGCTCCACGGGAAAAACTTATATCAGCAATTCACTTGACGTACCGCCAGAGACAAATTTGTATCGACAGCTGGCACTCTAACATGAAAAACATTCTCGCGGCAAGCTTAGTTAAACGGCATTTTTTCATGACAGTGTAAGTTTTGAGACATGCATGCCACGAGCACTACGTAATCCTACATTGTGCCCCCTTTTAACTTCGATTGATGGTGCATCATACTGGATGAACACGAGTGCACCTGTAGGCTGTCATCATCAACGGGGGTATCAACGGGGGTGTGGGCGAACAGCGAGGGGATGGGGGTCGCACTCTCAAATACGACCTGTGGCAGAGCTCTCCGGACTCTGCATTGATAAACTCACGACGAATGAAACGACCTCCTCAAATGGGCAAAATGTTCCCTTTCCGTGATTATCGGAGGGTATTATGAAGGGGCATACCTCGTTAAAAAGCCAAGTCCGGCGACAATTAAGGTCTCCATTGACGTTGGCTAAAAGTATTAGCAAAGCCCTGAACTTGTGTGGAAGGCGCTAGTTAGCCACTCTACAGTTACCTCGAGTAGCACTAACACAAACAGCGTTCTGTGAGGCGGTGAAATATCGAGGAATTGTAGACTATTTCAAGTCTGTTATCAAGACATTTAGCTGACACTTGTATCAAAGACACTATTAAAAGCACATTAATTGATCTAACGACACAATTCGTTATGAAGACTATTTCAGGACATCAGTCAAATTGTAGCAGGGGGGTGGTCCGGGGGGGGGGGGGGGTGTGAATAGGGGTTCGCCCTCCTCACTTCTGATTGGTGATAGTGGTTCTCTCACACGCCACTCTTGTCAGTCATTTGTTGTCACATAGGTCTAGTGTAGTTTTGAGGTTCACAGTTCCACTCGCTAGTTGACATGCTCACCCCCCCCCCCCCCCCCCCCCCCATTTTTTTTTCTCCTCGGATCTACGCGATTCAGAAGAATGACCCATTTTGATTTCAAAACGGCGAATTTCGCCGAAAGGTGGCAAGTTTGCATGCCTGATAAATAGCTTAGTGCTCATTCTGCGAAGCCACTGCTCACAGCTGCTGCACATCCAGGGCTACATTTCTTAAATTGGAACTTGCACGCATCACTGTGTGGCGGTTGGTTTGGTCGTCTTACCCAGGCTCTGCCCAGGTCCAGCAGGGACTGTCTGGTCACTCCTGGGAGAATAATGCCGTCCAGAGGAGGAGTCACCAACTCCCTCTCTGCAAACACAAGAAATACTTTTACCTGCACCGAAGGACGAAGGTGCTGAAAGGTTTCTACCGGGACAAACACAAAAGACCTTTAACAAATCCCACGGAGAGGAACTAAAAGTCTGACCTCCTTTCTCATTGGTCCAGTAGATGAAGAGGTTCATGGTGCCGACTTCTGTGATCTCCTCTTTCTCGCCGTAGAGCCACAGGACCTGCTGACAGCCTTGTTTCGATGCCTCGTTCTGCACTGCTATTGTTGGCCCGTAGTTACTGGAGACAAAAGACACAGTTGGATACACTAAAGATGAGCAGACAGTTTTTTCAGAAGTAATACTGGCATTATTGTCCATCTATTATGCCTTATTTTATTGTGTCTTTTCTGATGAGAGCAATCTGCAGGTTTCAGGAGGTTAAAGTTGACATTCTATCATGTTTTAAATGCAAAATACAGAGCGTTTTCAGTTGAAAATTCGCCTCTCAGCGCCGCTCTACTCTACAACCAACTCATGGAATTTATGACACGAGCAACATTTCTGAAGCTGGTGACCACAGCTGAGCAGCTCACTTCTTCAGGGCTACAACCAAGAAAAACACCACAGAAATACAAGTATTTCAACAGAACAAAGAAGTGGTTTTCTGTCTCATGTACCAACAGAAAATGTTTATGCAGAAGGGGGAGAATCCTGCAGGTAAATCTGATCAGTGTCAACAGGTCACCGTGGTCAGTCTGCACCCAACTTCCAGAGAAATGAGCGGCGTTACCATGACTACAAGGCACATCGCACGATGGTGAATGCAAACATTTTAATAAACATTATTTTCTGAGTCTTTGAGTTGAAGCTGGTTTAAGTTTCAGCAAACTTCAGGCATTTCTGAGGCAAATTTGCAATTTCAGATCAAAAGCTCTATTAATAATTGATTGATTTTTTATTTTTTTTTATTTATTTGTTTATTTAGTCATTTATTATTATTAGTTAGTAGTAGTATTTTTTACTAGAATTGGTATTATTGTTGTTGTTGTTAATATACAATCATTGTAAATATTTATAATTTTTTTGAGCTACTTGACTAATTTGAATTTCCCCCATTGGGGGATGAATAAAGTATTTTTCTATTTTTTTCTATTCTAATAAAACTGACTTTACTTAGATTATGTGTCCATCTCGGCAGACAGGAAATCCCTTCATCCACTACTTGTTGAAAAAATTCAAATGTAAGCAGTAAACAGTGACAAAAGCACATTAAATAAACATCATAGTGCAGCGGTCACAAACAAACATGGCGGCTGCTCTGAGTCACTTTCCTCTTGACTACTGCTGCTAAATCAGGTTTCAAAGTTGAAGTGTTTCCTTGTCTTTGGTGGGAGGAGGGCAGATTTTTGGCTTCATGATCTAAGTCACCCACTGAGATGATGTAATAAATAGCACAGGAGCTGATGAGGTTCTGCTTTTAGACGAGCAGTCATGGCTGATTAGATTATAGCAGAGTGTCAGAGTCTTTGCAGCGTGTTATTCACACTTCCTCTGCTACTGCGGTTTCTTTAGTGCTTCTGCACCTGATCTTTGGATTATCTTTACATCCAACAGGATGAAAAATGAAAAATTTAATGAAATGAAAAAGAGAATTTCTGATTAAAACAAGCTAGGATCCTGGAATGCATCCGAGTTGAACCAGTCAAATCAATGATCCTGAACAACCTTGGTAATAAAAGATTTACAAGGACTGAGACCCATATCCTTACCCACTTTCTGAGAAATCCATTCAGCTCAAGCAGAGGCCTTTCTTATGGTGGATTTCTTGACATCAACCTTTTTCTTTGCGCCCATCTTATGAGACTTAAACTCTGTGGGAGTCTTTCTTGGCTTTGTCCAAAGTGTAACATTCAAATCATTGTTCTTTGTCTGGATCGACTGCTGAATGACGCCATGATGCAACTAAAGAGCAGACAAATTATTCCAGAACTTTTCTGATGTTTGATTTTTTTTAATTCTTTTAAAAAAACGAGTAACCAGTGTTTATCAAATGAATGATTCCTTTTAAACTTTAATGGCATTGATTGAGAAAGGGAAACCAGAGGGTTGTTGGTTCGCAATATTCTACACAGACAAGAGGAGTTTGGATAAGCTACCACTCTGTTCAGGAAAGCTGACTTCTTTATCCAAAAATGATCTTATTTCTACTTTCAAATGAGCCAGTTTGATGATACCCTGAGGGGCAATCGTCAGATGGAGTCAGTTAAAAACCAGTTTTAGAGATTTCATCCGTGCCAACGACATCTTTTCTCAATGTGCATTTTAATATCAAGTTAACCAAGAGTTTAATAAGTGGTCGACGATAATAAAGAGCAATTTTTCTACACAAACAATTTGCTGCTCACTAAGAGGTATTCAGAATACATGACACTGATAAAGTAAATCACATGGCTTTCATCTACGTTTCCACTCAATGGATAGAACATAAATGATGAAACGGTGTAAAGCAAAGACCTTGAGCCGTCCAGCTTTCAGCAGAAAGGGGGACGTCACCTTGGCTTTGTTTTGACTGGATGCGAGTTTTATTCGACCAAACTGGTCCATAAACAATTCCATCGTTATCGTTTGTCACCTCCCTGTTGTTCCAGCTGTGATGTGGCCTTGTTCATCTGCTTTGAATTAGAGCAATACTCACAGCCATCTTTTTATAGTTACAGTTCTTGTGTTACAGACGACACTACTAAAGATTTAAACTGAACTTATTATAGTGAATGACAACATACAGGTGTGCCCCCCCAACAGGGGAGCTACTAAAGCCCCCGTTCATGCATGTGTAGTTGGATACAGGCACAGAAATGAAGCTGAAAGCAAAAGTGAACACATAGTCCACCCCCCCTTTACACTTGGGTTCCCAGATACAGCTACATCAGTTCTGTTTTTGACTGATGGACATTAGGACTTGATGCAAAACAGATATCAAATCAAGGTGATATTCATTAAGTTGATAGAAAAAGATAAAAACTCACAGAAGAAATGCAAGATAAAAAAATCCATCATCAGAGGGTGACGTGATTTTAATCAAACAGCACATGCATAGGAGCTGAACTGAGGTCCACTCACCCTCCCATCTTGTACGCCCCCACACCTCCTTTCCAAGCTCTGACAAACGACGGGTCGGCCAGCAGAGAAACCGGGTTGAAGGATCCTGTGGTAAAGTAGGGTCCCACTGGGCCGATGATGACAAAGATCATCGCTCTACTGGGCCGAGAGACGCCGAGAGACGGCTGGATGAGGGGCGAGAGGGACGGAGAGCAAGGAATCAGCGCAACACTACAGAAGTAGCCATCATTTCATCGACTCAGCTTTGGCGGGAAGCGGCACAGGTCATGTGGCTGACGCTCACCTCGGTTCCGATGAAGGTGGGTCTGATATAAAGGCTGGCGTCCTGGGAGTACGGGACCCACTCTTGGTCGATTTCCACCAGCTTCTTGATGCACTCCATGAGTTCAACTTTCTCAAACAGCTGCAAGGACAAAAACATGGAAAATATTATTATTTATTTTTTACATTATCTCATTTTGTGCAACATGAGATTTTTCCATTTCATGGTGTGTAATCTGATATCTTAAATATCATTCCAACTGAGATACATCCTTGTTGAATATGCAGACACAGTCTGGTATTTTCCTCCAGAGCTGAACGTTCGTGCACACTGAATTTGATTTGAAAATGACTGGGCATGCAGTACCCGAAAGAAACATTTTACTACCATAGATCCATTCATGACAAGAAGATTTCCTCTTTATTTACTTCTTCAGCAGTGGAAAAAAGACTAATAATCTTCACTTATTAACAGCTGCAAAATATCTAAATTTTCACTGATCATCTCTCTGCTGTTCAACTTGTTACTAAGATGTTTGAACAGGACAAATGCCACATTCCCCAGATCAATGTAGGGCTGCCATGATTGTGAGATAATTAATGATTAGCTTACAAATAACTGGAATTCACAACTTGTCTTTCTCTGGAATCATTCACATGATTCACCTATTGTTGGAAATCAATAGTGGAAACATGAATAAAGATAGCATCTGTTTACCTTTAAGGCCATCTAAACCGAGCGAAGGTGCAACAAGCTGAAGTCTTTAAAGGCGTTGGCCATCAGTCAGTCACACTTTGTTTGTTTCACGTTGCTGTTTTCATACAAGTGACTGAAGAAGATTGTGCAGACGGGATCACAATAATCTAAAATAATCCCAGTTAAATGATTTTGCAATAATTGCAACAGGCCGAGTAAAGTGATGTTGAATAGAACAACAAGTAGTTTATTGCAGAATTGATTTCATTGTTGGTGTTACTGGGAACCTCCATGCATAGGTGGGGCACTGTTGTTTCAAGCTCCAGTGACAGAATGAAACATAATCCAGGAAGTCCAGTTTGAGGGATAGATTTGTGAGGATTAAGAGGCTGCCAAGAGGTCTGTAATATTCCAAGACAGGATTTCAAAATGATTCAAGCTCATGCATGCACCCAACTGGCTCTTGCAGAATTATTTTGTATTGCATTCCAGTAAAAGTTAAGTCTGGGTTGGCGTTTTGCCAGATGACCGTGTGAGCTGAGCTTTCTGTCATCAATGCACTGACTGACTCAGATGAATGAGGCAGCTGTTTTTTGTCATGCTGAACAAGCCTTTACTGTTTCATCGTGGTCCAAAAGCTTCTTTCAGACGCATTATCACTTTGATCACAATGGCACACTGTGGTGTGGCGTGAAAAACTCACAGGAAGGCAGCTTCTGTCCGCACTCCGATGCATCCTCTCCATGTTCAGCATAGGTCTGAACAGACGGATGTGGTTGTCGACTCCACGGAACGCCTTCATGCCCTCAAACAGCTGGAAAGATGACGTAAAACACACAACACGGTAAAAAAAAAAAAAAGGTGGTCAACCTTCGACAAAAGTGTTGGTTCTATATTCTTCTCCAACATTTTGCAGTTTTTTAAAAATATATTTTGAAAAGACGTTTGTGCTTATTTATTCTTTGGGTTGTCAAATGTCCATCTTGTGTGTGTGTGTCACAGTGACAACGCTGTCACCCCTATTACTAAACTTTAGCTGTATTATCTAAGATTTAGATATCTAAGATTGCTGGAGAGGAAAGAGTTGTTGCATCTGATGACAAAAATGATGTCTCCCGTACCTCTATGGAGTAGTGCAGGGCAGAGGTGGCCGGGTGCAGCGACAGGTTCTGGAAAGGTTTGATCTGCGGAGCCTCCCAGCCGTCCTTCTCCGACCAGCAGATGGTCAACATGTGGTCGGAGAACTGCTTGCCAAACAATAAGGTGGAGGGGTCGGGCTTCGGCTTGCATGCTGAGTTCCGCTCAATGGTGAGATCTGTTGCCTGAGGTGGAGACGGACAAGCGAGACGGAGGGACAGAAGTGGACGAGACGAGAGCCAAGCAGGCCACGAACACAGCGATCGTTTTTAAATCGTAGATATTGACAGAGCATGCTTTAGCACATTTAGTGGAGTGTTGCAAAGAGACAGTTGAGATGTTGACTTGTCTGGTCAATTAATCAGGTTCAATTAAACTTAGTGAAATAATTACAACAGGAAAGAGTAAGAGAAAGACAAAGGAGGAAAGAGACTTTAAATACAAGCCAACTTCAAGTCAAAATATTACTTCCTTCTTTCCATGATGCTTTATAAACATCTTATGCTCTACAGAACAACAAGGCACATACAGTTAGAGTATATATTGACTGGCTATAATGCAGTTCTGAACAAGTTTCCTCATTACCTTAAAGGAGCTGGCAAACCGCAGGGAGCCAAAGGAAAACGGGAGGGCTTGAACAAGTCGTGCATGGAGTGCCTACAAAAACAGTTGTACATGTCATCAAAGTTTAAATGTTGCCAGGCGACCGGGAGCTATCAATTAATTTCAGGTGACAATTATCTATGAAGCATGAGGAAGGCATAATGTTCAACATTGGGTCATTGGTTGTGTGCAACTCTGTACCAATCATTTTGTCTGCACGTCATCGTATGCATGACTTAACAGGACTGTAGGACACAGCCAGGGCTAAGTGCTGTACTCTAAATAGAATCAAGCAGGCTATTCTGCAGGAGGACGGATGCAAGTTGAGACACTTGTTGGCAAAGAGCAAGAAAACCAGACATGTGTAACAGCTAACAAATAAACAATGACTGGTGAGAAAGGAAAGCAGTTTGTTGATGCCACCAGTTTGGCTCGTTTCAAGGTATTCTGCAACAGATGGCATTTATGGTGGCATGAAAGCTAATCAACAGGTTATTCAGCTCTTTACTATGTCTATAAATGGTCAAAACAAGTGAAACAGGTTGTGTGTGAGGAGTCTTGTGATTACTTGTTTAATGCGTCATTAGCTGAATTTATGGTGCCAGCGTTTCTGATTCTAAAGTGAAGACTAGAGTGCATCCAGTCTAACTTTAGGTCATATAGAAGAATAGCTTGAATGTGGCAAAACAGTATAATTACCACCTATAAAAAGCTTCAGACTTCTGTTACAGCCCGTGTACATTTTGTGGATAATGCAAGTTTTGTTTTTTTCTGCTAATATCACTGTGTGCACTAACCCTCTCTCATGTGACCTATGTGGCATGCTTTTTA
Organism: Odontesthes bonariensis; assembly: GCF_027942865.1. Classification (NCBI taxonomy): domain Eukaryota; kingdom Metazoa; phylum Chordata; class Actinopteri; order Atheriniformes; family Atherinopsidae; genus Odontesthes; species Odontesthes bonariensis. Next base: position 8,778,215 of record NC_134526.1, on the reverse strand, counting down.
TAAAGCTGATGAGTGACGTGTTATCCCGCTTTCTACCCGTGGATTAACAGAGTGGAATGGAGCAAAATTGCATCAGCAAATGCTAGCATTCATGGCTAACATCTGGTCCAACCTCCTTAGTTACATATAGGACACAACTAAATACACAGTAAGAATACACACAGCATTACTGTAGACATTTGAAACCAGTTGAGAGCATTGTGGAAGGTCAATATAAGGACCAATTGTTTTTTCGCGGCCATAGAAACGGTCATGACTGAGCCATTATTAGTGGCATGTATTTTCCACTTCGGCATATTCACACGCACTTAAAAAAAACAACACATATCTAAACAAACACCGGAGGCTGGTGAGATGTATCACATATAAAACTTTAAATTCAATCAATTGTGATACAAGTATTTACTTTACAAGTCAGCCGAATTTGTAACAAGCCCTTTACATTTTATTTGCTGTATTTTGGGGTCTTCTACGCAAACACATTTTCGCCAGTACGAAAGACAATTTTAAATTTCGTAATTCTTCATTAGGTTCGGTTTACTGTCCTTCCCATGCTGTAATGTTTTGCCAGTCGTGCTGGCGGGACAGACTCCGGGCGCGTGAACCAATCGATAGAGGAAATGTTATCTTTTTTCCTCGTTAGAGGCAAATTTATCGACAAGTTACGTGAATGATTTACTTGCACAATCAGTGTAAACAGATGATAAACAGTAGACACTCTGTCAATGAACTCACCGTCCGGAGGGCTGCCATCGCCTCAACGTAGCGCTGATATAACCAAGATTATTTGTTCGTGTGGAAACAAACACTTACAGTAAACTCGAGTTCCGCTCAGCTGCAGCGAAGTTGGAAACCGCGAGAACACAAAATGCCCTTCAGGAAAATCACATAAATACTTGACAAAGTTACTAAATAATCCTTTTTCAAATAATCTGTAACTGTTTTGAGAATTTTCTGGTTTAATTTTTAAAATCACTTTGATTGTTCTGTGCAAAGACAAAAAAGGGTGGGTGGAAAGAGCAACAGCAACAACAAAAAAAAGAGATTTAAATAAAATAAATGGTTGTCAACTTAGATTGACCGGTTTTATTAACCAGTACAGTCTTCTTCAAGAAGTCACTCGAGGCGTGTCAAAAGCCTTGTATCTGACTGGCCAGGAGAAAAAGAGGTTATTGTAGGTCGAAGTGGTTGATGTTGATTGGTTGATCCATGGGGAGGGTGCAGGTCCTGTTACATTTGGCCTAGATGGCAAAAATGTTACCCCAACTAGGTAATTTGGAGAACTAAATCAATTCAAAGGCACTTAATTGTATTACAAGAGCAACATCCAAGTTTTTAAAAGCATTTAGTGTTAGTTTTAGTGGTGTAACAAGCATACATGTCTGTGTTAGATACATGTATGTGTTACAGCAGCTACTCCACGGCCAAGGGGAAACTATGGAGAGCGGGACAGTCAGGTTGGGATCTGGCTCTTAAAGCCGTAGTTGAGTTCAGCTCCTCCGCTGAGCAGCAAGTCGATGCCGGTGCAGAAGGTTGCGTCAGCAGCCAGATACAAAGCAGCCAGTCCACACTCAGCCTCTGTCCCCATTCGACCCATTACCTGTTTGAGGCAAAAGCAACACATGTGAGTGGTTTGGTAACTTTCTTGTGTGCGTGTTCAGACGCCTGCAGCTGTTCTCACAGCTGCTAAGCCATAAAACCAGCTTGGCTCTCATGTTACTCAAACCTACATACTATAACACAAGAAGACTACACACTACTTCATTGAATGTAGGCATAAAATTAGGGTCCACATTTTCCATCCTCAAATTCAAGCAAAATAAAATATGCAAATAATACTTTGCGCTCCTAGTAAAAGCTTCTCAAGCACCGAGACATTTGTAATTGGCCTCCAGTCTTCCACTATGAATAATGCAGTACCAACAAAGATCATCAAGTTTCTTCTCTTTGTAATTGTCCACTCCAAAGTCTACTAAGATCCAAGGATCAGAGTGTGGACATTTACAACACAACAAATGGGGCAGTTTGCTTTATTAACACAACAACACAGCAAGAACTGCAGCCTGATACCGACCGGCAGTCTATAACGACTTGCTTCATTCCAGTTTAGCTGCTGAGCTTTGTTTACTCAGCTCTACCCAAAACTCATCTGTAAAAACAGACCTGATTAAGAGATCATTTCCTATGATCATCGAGTGACTAATTCATAATTTCTAAAGATTTTTTGTACTACTTGCAAACTTTCCTGAGCTCACCTGAGCATTTTCTCCCATTCTGATGGCGGCTGCAGCATCCGGCGTCTGTCCTGCGAGTTCTTCCCACAGAGGGGTCATCACGTTGCCTGGAGAGATGCTGAAACAGATGTCAGACATCATCAGACACAGAAGGTGTTACAGCATCACAAGCAGAAGGTACAGAGTGTTGGCATGTCATTCTGAACTCCATTATTCAGAAATATTAATCCAACACTCAAAATGTAAATTTAGATGATTGTGTCATTTTTCATTTCTACCTCTCCAGAGGTTGAAGAAGTGTTAAAATTGGCTTTGTTAAATGCTGTACTTTTCCACGGTGGACACAATATATGACCTTAAGTGATCCAGGAATAGGGAGACAAAACAATTAGCCTGGGAAAGCAGGTGCAAGATTCACACACACATTATTTGGCTTATTCAGAGAATATGCATGTTGAACCTACTCATGTCCAATCATACTCGGTCGAGTGTGAGTCCAACCTATGTGAAATAATGAGGCTATAAATACAAAATGTTACCGGAAATTGGGGCTCAGTCTGAAGGATTTCCTGCGGGAGCTCTGTTCCACTGAGCCCAGCGCTGATATGCTTGACGTGTGACTAACAATAAACACTTAATTTAACTTGAGATTCCTCCGGCTTGTTCTTGAGCTTCCAATGAAAGAATCGAGCTAACAGAAGCACAGAATGTTTACTCAAAAACTCAGAAAAACTTAAGAAAAGTACATAGAAAATAGTGGTCAAGAACTCAAGTGAAAGTGAGAAAATACAAGCTCTGAATTAGAAATTTTAGCCCGATTCTTTCCTTGGAAGCCTAACAACAAGCTGGAGAAATTTCAAGTTCAACAAAGTATTTATTTATAAAAGTCAAAAGTAACCATTTGAAAGAGAAATCCTCCAGCTGTTTCAATGCAAAGCGATCTGATCCTAACCTCATAATAACATATAAAGAATATCCAACCTTTTTGATTTGAAAGAAAATTAAAATAAAAAACTGGCAGGGCATTCAACCGAGGACAACTTTGATCAGATAATTTAAATAACAACCGTCTGCTTTGCCTGTCGCGTCATCTGCTTCACTTTCATCCACGTTTCTCTTTACTGGCCCTTCTTGTGGCATTAAACTGGAGTCTGCCTATTATCCGTTTAGTTGCGTTACGTCTTATGTCGCTCGTGTGTCAAAGGACGCACCAAGTGATGATTATTTCACAATGTCACTGTCCCATCCGTGTTAATTGAATCCAAACTTCATGTTAGAAAAGCACATAAAATTCATCAAATACAGTAAAATTAAAGTAACAAGCCTCTTTATTCAAACGTGAAAGTATGGATATGAGCTGTAACAGGTGAAAGTAAAAAGCTTAGATTCAAAGGAAAACTCAAAGAAGTACAGTAATTAAGTTCCGTACTGTGCAAAAGTCATGAACCAATCCTCATTTATTCATTTACTGGCAAGAAAAAAGCTCTTCTTTGGATGTTGGCTGCCTTTTGTTCTTCTGAAAACGGTCAGGTATAGGACTGGACTGAAAATGAGCGGCCAATGTCCAAAGTAAAACTTTGAAAGACCTTCAGAAAGCTTGGAGAACTATTGCTCAAGATCACTTTAAAAGATTACAACAAAGCCTGCTGCTTTGAAGCTTATTATAAAGAAAAGAGGGCTGGAGAAGGACTTTTGTGCAGGACTGCAATTGGTGCACTTAGTTACTTCCAAACTCTGCTCTCCAATAAATAATCTAATGACCCTTCCTTAGATTTATTTTGCGTCCTTTTTACCCTCCTTTTTATTTTTTTTTTACAGGACCTGATATTGTCTAAATGATCTTGTTTGAACCATCAGAATGCATTTCCACTGTGTACAAAATCAAACTGTATGTGGGGAAATCAGTGTCAGCAGAGATAATTTGTATTTAATGCCTTTTTTTTTTCTTAGTGCCGTGAAACTGAAGAAACCAGACAAAAAGTCTTCCTTACCAGTTTACTCTGACTCTGAATCGACTCTCATCAACAGCCATTGCCTTTGTCATGGAAATGATCGCCCCCTTGTGGAGAAAACATTACATTACAGGAGCCTTTCCTCTGGCTAAGATTTAAGAAATGATTAAACAGGTTACACTGACATTTACCTACTTTAGTAGCAACATAGGGTGCAGCGTCTCTCTGACCGATGGTGCCCACAAGACTGGAAATATTTATGATGTTTCCCTGGCGCAGTCGCAGATGTGGTAATGCAAACTGTGGAAAGAGACAAAGGTTGTAAATACAGTGTTGATGAGCATGAGGGGAAGGTCTGTGGAATCAAACAAAAATATCCTGGAATAACTTTAATTTCACTCTTTGATTACATTTTTTCCAACACTTTGTTTTTAATGACAGACTCAAACTTAGTGCATTCATGCAGCCCCATCTCAAACTCCACCCTTTGTGCTTCACAGTCAGGACTCTGCCTTCACTGTTACATTTCTGGCCAGGTTCATACCAGACATGGACACCATCTGTGCCATCTTTTATCAATCCCAAGTCGAGGCACTTCCTTGTCTTTACTTTAGAGGCAGACTGTGCAAACAGCAAACTATCAGGGACATTATTTTAACGGTTTAGCCCCTTCAGCTCAGATTCGTGGTGCTATACGGTTTCCATACTGCCTGATTACGGCTATATTAACGTTCTTCTTTGGTCAGTGATTCTCCTCCATCTGGAAGGTGATACATCTGAATCACTTAACATTGAAGTGATGTTGCATTAACATTGTATTCTACTGTGCACAGACCTGACCCAACCTTGTTTCTTTGTATACTGCCAAAGAACACAGGAAACAGGTGCAGTTATTTATTCAACATGTGCAGACATTTGCCTATATACAGGGTACTTGCTCTTTTTCCAAATTAAAATTCCAGACTTTTTCAAAACTGATATTTTTTTTCCCCAAGACCTTAACTTTATGGACTAGTAACTTGTGTGCCTACTGCCTACTTCATTGGTTGAGATTGTTTAAACTGTGTTTATTAGAAATGTTAATTTTTATAGGCTAGTATTCAATGAACAAATGCATTATTCACAGTAAATTATGCTTTTACTGATGAAAATGTTTCAAAACATGAAAATCACAAGTACATGAATTTCACATCAAACAAGTGTCACAAAAACTATCTAATGGATGGATGAATGAATGTAATGTCGAATTCAGTCTCTTCACTCACATCTCATCCCATTAGGCTAATACAGTACGTGACCAGTTAGTAAAATTATAGTTTTATAGCCTACCTTCCTATTTCTCATTTCACAATGCCTTTGAGCATACTGTAAAATTCTACCATACATTTATTTTCCATACTTTATTAAGACTTTCACACAAAATTCAAGACTTTAAGGTCTGGAAAACAGTGCTTCAAAATTCCTTACTTATTAAGACTTTCAAGACTTGCGCAAGCACCCTGTATTAATAAAGTATTTATCTATCTATCTATCTATATATGAGGAAAAAACAGAGTTTGTTCAAATCTAGCAAGGTTGAAAGTCAATATTTGGTATGAGCACCTTTATTCTTCATTATAGACTGAACCCTCTCAGACAAGCTTTCTGTCCTTTCTTTAAGGAGTCTTCAGGAATAGTTCTCCAGGCTTCTTGAAGGACATCCCAAAGCTCTTCTTTGGATGTGGGCTGCCTTTTGTTCCGTTCTCTGCCAACATGATCCCACACTGCTTCAGTAATGTTGAGTTCCGGGCTCTGGGGAGGATTCATCCCTCCATCAGACCTGTTGCCACTGATTTTCAGCCCACTTCTTGTGTCCTTTGGCACAGCTCAGCCTTTTCTCCCCGTTTCCCTTCCTTAAGAACGGCTTCCTGACAGCCACCCTTCCATGGAGCCCATTTCTGATGAGGCTTGGGCCAACAGCAGATGGATCAGCTGAAGGTCCAGATGCATCTCTCAGCTCCTGTGTCAGGTCTTTGCTGGATTTTTTCCTCTTTCTTAAGGACAGATCCTGTTCATCTGCTTATGTAGAACTAAACTAAAGACACGGGAACAATCTATGTGTCTTTGTGACAGGCTACTAGGAAAGTCCTAAAGATACACCTTAAACTCGGTTCTTTGCCAAGCTGTTTTGTGTGTAGGCAACGCTGGGCCATCCTTTGAGTTAGGGGGCTTTTTGATACTGGAAACATTCATCTGTCAGTTTTAAGTGGCTTCAATAAAAAAATAAAATAAAAAAAATAAAAAAATTCCTCTGAAAACAGTCGGGTTCAAGAATTAGATAACAAAGAGTTTAAAGAAAAGCAGCCAATGTCCAAAGAAATAAATCTGAAAGACCTTCAAAAAAACCAAGAACACTATTGCTCAAGACCACTTTAAAAGTTTACAAGATGGTCTGGCTGAGTCATATTTTTGTTTCCAGAGGCAACATTAACTGAAGAAATACATCTTTAAATCATTTGCGCACACACACACACACACACACACACACACACACACACACACACACCTACTTTTGAAGCCAAAAAGTAGCTGACAAGATTGAGATTGAGCAGATCTCTGAACTCCTCTGCTGTGGTGTCATCAGTTGGTTTATGGGGAGGGTCTGAAGAAGAAGATTAAAAAAACCAAACAAGCTAAATTAAGCAGCAGTTGAATCCTTATGACCTTATATCTGCAGGAGGAAGAGAAGTACGAAACTCACGCCAGCCTGCATTGTTGACCAGACAGTCGATGTGACCATAATGCTCCACCGTGACTGTGATCAGTTTCTGAGACAGGAAAACTAATTAAAACAAACTGATCCAGCTTAAGCTGGGCACCAGATTTATACTTTACCTTGATGTCTTCTTCCTTGGAGACGTCACACCTGACAAATTTGCATGAACCTGGTCCACTTGTGTTAAGCTCCACCTCCAGAGCCTCACCTGCTGCTCCTAAAAGACATGCATGATTTAAGTGAAATATACAGTATTTTTAAAAGGCCACATTTGTTTCATGTACAGTAGAAAATATAGTGTTAATGCAATCTGTTGAATTTAATTGACTGAATACGACGTTACAGCCTTTTCAGCCACAGTAAATGATAAAGAAACCGGATATAAATCCATATGACTGACCTCTTGCACAAAACGCCACTTTGGCTCCATTTTCCACTAAAAAAAAAAAAGGCGCAAAAGTTTTAGTGCTGCACCTCCTGCTGCAATCAAACAAACCCATAGCTGACTGTAGATATGAATTACCATACCAAATGTTTTGACAATCCCTCTGCCAATCCCTTTGGATCCTCCAGTGACAATAACAACTTTGTTGTGGTAGCGGAGGGACATTTTGTTGGTGGTTGTGCTGATCTGGTCGAAAAACGCCGCAAAGCTGCGCTGCTGACAGCAGGGAGTCAGGAGCGATTATTTATTCCATATGTTCTCACAGCAGGTTTTGTCAATCCCACTTTGTCGAATAAAACCACATGTCACCGCAGTTTGAGAGGTTCAAAGTTCCACAAAAAAAACAGGGAGTTTGTTTTGCTGCATTCATGTGCTGTCAGGAGAATTGGAAATCACAGAGCACCTTAAAACTGTACACAAAGCAGAGCGTTTTAAAATGTCATTTCAAAAGTAAATGTTTTAAGTATGGCTATGTGAATGCACCTGCATTTCGATTTAACTTGCGCACAATGTACTTGGAAAATGTTATTTTAGGAAAGAGAAAGGCCACTTTGCTTAGAACAGAAAAGGCATCAGAAAAAAGAAATTATACACAAACACAGGGGGGAAAAAAAGAAAAGAGGTACAATTCCATTAATTTCAACTAACTGTAAAAAACAGTTAAAACAGACAAAAGTGAGTCTTAAAGGGATAGTTCGCCTCTTTTGACATGAAGCTGTATGAGATCCCATATTAGCAATATCATTTATGAACATTTTCTTACCCCCTGCTGCGTCCTGTGAGCCGAGTTCCAGGCGAGTTTTGGCGCTGACGAAGCTAGTCCGGCTAGTTGGCTGGGGCTAAACAAATAAAGCGTCTTGCTTCTCAAAACAATTTGCGTTCAAAAGAGTAATACATTTGCATCACAAAATCGTTTTGCATGAAAAAGTCAGACCTCGCATCGCTTGGTGCTATTTTTGCCTCCCTTGATATCAATGCGTCCAGCCACCTAGCGATAGCTGTTACGGTGTTTACTGCTCGGAAGCAGGGGACTGCTCGGTCTGCTCTTAGGTCTGCACAGTTTACATTGGACGCATTGATATCAAGGGAGGCAAAAATAGCGGCAAGCGATGCGAGGTCTGACTTTTTCATGCAAAACGATTTTGTGATGCAAATGTATTACTCTTTTGAACGCATATTGTTTTGAGAAGCAAAACTCTTTATTTGTTTAGCCCCAGCCAACTAGCAGGACTACCTTCGTCAGCGCCAAAACTCGTCTGGAACTCGGCTCACAGGACGCAGCAGGGGGTAAGAAAATGTTCATAAATGATGTTGCTAATATGGGATGTCATACAGCTTCATGTCAAAAGAGGCGAACTATCCCTTTAAGATAGGGTGACCATACGTCCGTATTTCCCGGGACACGTCCGTATTTCACTTCCTGTCCCGGGCGTCCCGTGAAATACGGACATGTCCCGGGAAATACGGACGTATGGTCACCCTACTTTAAGAAGAGATTTGAAAGATACTGAAATGGACTTCAGATAACTCCAAGTTATACAGTTTACAGATTGTTTCCAGATAGAAAAGTCCACAGGCCTGAACTACTAAGCAGAAGTGGTGGTTTGGCACGGTAACTTTCAACACTGTTTTTTTGGTATCTTAAAGCTGGTTCACTTCTTACCAAGTTGTATCATCATGGTAACTTATGCTGGCAACCTTTGAGATAAGAGATCCACACATGTAAAAACTCCAACTCCAGACCAATCAACTCCTTTAGAAAACGAAAAAGTAAAAATAATCCCAATAGCTCTGACCCTTACAGGTATCCAGTGAAAAGCAGCATTAATTTGTGTAATGTGGTCAATTCTTTTTAACGTTTTAAAGTCTTGGTGTCGGCATTTTCTATCAGCTGCAAAATAACTAGTGATCTTGGTTAGCAGCATCAGCGGCAACAAGCAGAACTGCATCACTTCAGGCAGGTCTGAGTCACAAACAACACAGAAATAAAAAAGCATAAAATGCTTCTTTTAAAACAGGGCAGCCAGATTAAGAGCAAAATCATCCAGGCTACTACAGTCAGTGTGTGTGTGTGTGTGTGTATATATATATATATATATATATATATATATTATTAAGACACTGCCACTCAAGAATCAGGCAAAATATAAAGGATTTTAACATTTCTTCTGATCTTTGAACAATAGGCTACCATATATTTGAAAAGTTAATCATCAAAAACAAACATCTTTACGCAGCCCAGTCTTTTTAAATAACAGGGGGGCTCAAAGTAGACACAGAATAACGAAAACTTACTTTAATACATTTACAAAAAATTGAACAGATCCAAGTCACTGACAAATCCAAACAAAACCAAAGGAGCGAGTAGATCTGGAGACAGATTCCTGGAACGTGCTGAGAAAAACAGTGCTGGAGAGACAGAGAAGAGGGAGTGATGGGGTAATGAGACGAGTGCAAACAATCAAGGCAATCAGACAAAGACAAAAGACTTGAGCAGGACAAACTCAGGAAGTAAAATATCATACCACACAGAAAAGGGGTGTTCTTTGAAAATAAAGTACAGAACACAGACGATGATCCATATAGTTTACATCAAAACTCTCAACTATGACACATCTAAAACATAATGAACTGAATTCAGCAGAGTCATACATAAAAAGCTGGAGCAGACATGGAGGACATGAAGGCAACGTGTATAAACTGCTAGAAAAGCCTCTTCTGGGAATTGTAGTTTTATCACACACGGAGGCATGTCACCGTGTGTCCAGAATAACCACAGCCATTTATTTTTATATTGAAATGAGCAAAGCCATTTGTTGATAATTCAGCAAAAAGACCACACAGTAAAATTTCAGCTGTAAATCATCACCACTCTGCCCTGTATTTAATTTTTTTTATCATAATCTTTCATTTCTTAAATGTTCCTGCTTGTGATACATGATATTTCACACTGAAGCGCTCACATGCATGCAAACATGTACAGTATGTTTAAGAAAGAGTAGGGGGTGAAGAGGTTGACATTTTTAGGCAGGACCGCTTGTTGGGGACAGAAAAAAAAAGGTGGAGAAGAGGCAGCGGCACTCTTGGAGCAGGAGAGGGTCAAAGATTGAATTTCTGCCCCGCAGCATTCCCTGAGTGGCGCGCTAAGCGTGAGAGAGAGAGCGCAAGGGTGCAAGTCAAGACAGTGAGTGACCTACAAGCAGGCTTAACTTCACCCAGGGCTGCAGATTAACACCACAGTGGCCCCTGAAGGAGCCCTCTGCCTCCTCCCTGCTGCTCATGAAGGAGGGACAATTGGGAGGGCTTTCCTGGACATCGTGATGAGGGGACTGATACAGAAAGTTTTGCAGACGGACGTAGGAGTCAGCATAAGAGGCACCTGGAGGTGGAGGTACAGCAGGAGAGTCATGGTCACCCTCTGGAGGTGTGATTAGTTGGAATCAGGGGAGCTGGCAGGCAGACAGGTGAGGAGTCGTGCTGAAGTGGCCTTCCAGTGAAGTACTGAGATGTTTGCATGTGTTGATATGATCAAATTTACATGAAAATATGGAAGACCCAGGGGGAAAAGTTGTAAAAAGTATAGACCTTCCCCTAGTTTTATGGCATAGTCACATAGAAACCTTTAGTGAGATTTTGTGAGTTTAAAGGATGCACTTGACTGAAACTAATGATGCAATGAATCTTCCCTTTGTGTGTAATATTTAGTCTAAGCAGCTTAATGTGCTCTATGGTTATATTTCTCCTGTAAAGCCTATCCTGTTCGATACAAATCCTGTGGACAAATGAACCTGGCACCTGTGTTTATATCTGGCACACACATCTGTGAATAAAAACACTGTATTTCTAGGATTTTGGCTAAATATGAGCATCATTAGCCTGATACTGATAATTTTTTACTGTTTTATTTGTATGATTTTGTGTACTGTTGTATCTCCATGGCGGGTTTAACCTTGATTTTTTTTCCCTCCAGAATAAACACAACAAAAGCAGCAAGAAAAAAAAAAACCCCAAGGCTGAGAAATGCTTAATCAAGACAAGGGAGGAGGTACGGATGGAGAAGGAGGAGAGCAGACAAAAGAAAAACAGAAAGCTGAGGAGGTCGCTGACGAACAAAAACAGAGCAAAGACAAGCTGAACAAACTGGAGAGGGAGAGCAGCGAGAAGGAACCGAGGAGCGGGTCCAGGAGGGAGAACCGGCGCCCCAATCACTGGAGGAGCGGTTGTGCTCTGACCGAACGCCTCGCCATCAACGTGTCAGGGATGCGTTACGAGACCCAGCTCCGAACCCTCGCTCAGTTCCCTGACTCCCTGCTGGGCGACCCCCTGCGGCGCCTACGCTACTTCGACCCCCTGCGTAATGAACTCTTCTTGGACAGAAACCGCATCTGCTTTGATGCCATCCTTTACTTCTACCAGTCAGGTGGAAGGCTGAGGAGGCCTGCCAACATCCCCCTGGACATGTTCCTGGAGGAGCTGCGCTTCTACGAGCTTGGAGAGGTTATCATCGACCGCTTCAAAGAAGATGAAGGCTTCCCTAAGGAGGAGGAGCGACCTTTACCTGCCAAAAAGTGGCAGCAGAGCATCTGGATGCTGTTTGAGTATCCAGAGTCATCTGGCGGAGCAAGGATCATTGCCATCATCAGCGTCATGGTCATCGTCCTATCTATTCTCATATTCTGCCTGGAGACTCTGCCTGAGTTCAGAAATGAGAAGGAACGGAGGGAGGTGAGGATGGGCTACATTGTGACACCTTCTAAAGCCAGGGTTCACGGGGAGACAATCAGATGAGTTAAGAAACAGTCAGGCCACTGATGGGGTGCAGCGAGAACAAAGGTTCACACTGCATTAAAGTGATGAGGTGAGCAGAGGATGACAACAAGTGCTGACAGGTGTCACCTTGCATGACATCAACCAGCTGCTATCGGACAAGGTGAAAACATCTTTATCTCCTCTATCAACACTGAGTGATAAAATGTAGGGTAAAATAGGACGTCAGCGAAGTGCTTAGAACCAAGACTGAAGGAGGAGGAAGCAAAGGCAGCAGAGAGACGAAGCAGGAGGGAGGTTTTCTTGAGATTATTTTGGACTTGTCATTAAATCTGATCCAGTCAGACTGAGGGAAAGGAATGGAAGGGATGAGGAGAGCAGTTAAACCCCGGCTAGAAAAAACAAGAGAAGGGAGGAGAGCCATCAAAGTAGGTTGGATGGAGGTTTACTTTTAGAGGAGGGACACATGGAGATGCTATGTCTCTCTGACCGCTCACTGAGACCTGCCAGACTGACAAGAATATATGGATGAAGCAGATACTTTAAAATTAATGAGATGTGAGAGTGAATGAAGGGGCTTAGAAGTGGAGAAGCAAGTGTGAAGGCAAGGAAAGAGAGCTTGTCTCATGTTACACCTTGGAGACCTAGAGGGCTATAAATAGAAGGACAACCCTTAGAGTGCATCAACACATAAACCAAAGTCCGTATTAATAAACGCTGTGACTCACAGGCACTGGGAATGGTATGGAAAAGATTGTGGCAGATCAACTTTTCTGATGACAGCCACAGAATGAAATTAGCCTCGTGGAGCCCGGAGACGAGACAGATTCTACGAGTTCAGGGAACAGAGAAGATAGCACCCATGTTTTATTCTGCATTATACACTCAGATAGGACCATACTGTAGATGATCAGAGCAAGTGGCACACAAACTACACAAACTGTCGTCCATGATGGATACATGCTAGTGATTTTATGTGACATTTCAGTCTGGATCAGGGTAAAAAAGCCAAGTTAGCATTAGAGCTATTGGAGCTGTGATGTCCAGCTAAAAGTGGCCAAGAGTCAGATATCTCAGATCCTAAAACAAATCTAAACAGCAGGAAAAGAAAAATTATACAACTTTGTGTGATCAAACCCATGTGAGCACTGTTTGTCTTAAACTTCATTTAAAAAAAAAAAAGAAAAGTTAAATAGCCTCCAGATTTTATAAAAAGAAGCAGACACAAGAACTCAAAAGTAACATTAAAAGTAAGCGCCTTTTCCAGTTTATTGGCCCATCCAGCTGAAACTAATGTAATCTAATATACAATAAATCCTCCTTTCATGACCGTCACAATGTGAGTTGAAAAGGGAGAAGTTTGTTAAGCTGTATGGTCATTTTGGAACATATAGTTCTCATTATTTTGTTCATCCTACATCTGTAGGTGAGCTAGTAATGAAAATATCTCGCAACCCCCCCCCCCCCCCCCCCCCAAAGAAAAACACAAGCTTGAAAATGGTCACAGAGTTTAATTCGCACCTCTCTAACAGTCTGATGCACAACGTTTTATACCTTTCTATTACACTACATTCATTTTCAGCCAGGTCCACTTCTGAAATTGAAACTGAGTGTACTTTACGAGGATAATATGTGCTGCAAAGCCATCAAACGCTCGCAGTAACTTTATCTAACTTGTTAAAAGACACGAATGCCCAGTTATTTCAAACCTGCGCCTTCGTCCGAGAAAAAAGCAAACAGCTGGGTTAAACGGAGTATCAGATGCCTGTAACACAAACCAGTGTCACATGAACTTCATGTTTATTTGTGTTTAAATATAGAGAAAGTGATTTATATAAAAGTCTGTGGAAAAAATTAAAGCTGGGAGAGTGAAAAAGGAGAGGAGAGAAAAGTTAGCACGGTATCACACAGCTCACAGGATCCTGATGACAGATGTCATACTTGAAATGTGCTGAGGACAAATTTTGATTACAATCCTGCTTGCGCCCCCTCTCATTTGCCCCATCCTTGTTTTCTCTGTTTGCACTTCTGTAAATATTGTCTCCATGGTGCTATTTACTATCACGCTACCCTTTATTCTCATATTTCTCTTTCGAGCTCACGTTTGACAAACAGAAAATAAGTTGTAAATATGAGTGTGACCACCTGTGCTTCATTATTTGTCTTACAGCAATACACCTCGATGCCTCACCCCACCAACCCAAATGAAACCATCTTGATCCCCCCTAAATTCAGTCCCTTCCAGGACCCTTTCTTTATAGTAGAGACTATCTGCATCTGCTGGTTCTCCTTTGAACTCGTCATGCGCTTCATCAGCGCTCCGAATAAGGTGCACTTCTTCAAAGACATCATGAACATCATCGACTTCTTGGCCATAGTGCCTTATTTTGTTACAGTGGGAACAGAGCTCGTCAAGGACAAAGGCACACAGCCCTCCGTGTCGCTGGCCCTAATCAGGGTCATTAGGCTGGTGAGAGTATTCAGGATCTTCAAGCTTTCTCGTCACTCCAAAGGCCTCCAGATCCTGGGACAGACTCTGAAAGCCAGCCTGCGAGAGCTCGCCCTGCTCATCTTCTTCCTCTTCATCGGGGTCATACTGTTTTCTAGTGCTGTCTACTTTGCTGAGGTGGACAGTCCTGGCACGCTTTTCACCAGCATACCTGAGGCCTTCTGGTGGGCAGTGGTGTCCATGACGACAGTCGGCTATGGGGACATGTGCCCAGGGACGGTTGGGGGAAAGCTGGTGGGCTCCATGTGCGCCATCGCCGGAGTGCTCACAATCTCTTTGCCTGTGCCTGTTATTGTGTCCAATTTCAGCTACTTCTACCACCGAGAGATGGAGTGTGAGGACAACAGGGAGTACCACCATGTCGCCACTTCACTCTGGGAAAAGGATCAAGAGGATGATGAAGAGGACGATGAGGAGGATGGGATAGATGAAGATCCTGAATACATAGGGGATTATGCTCCGCTGTATGGGCAAAACAGGCCCGTGTGTCCTCCGCTCAATGGGACCCTTCCAGCTGGGCTTTGTGCAGGACAACCAGCTGGTGATCAGAGATTTTATCTCCAAGAACCTCTGGTCACTCAGGTCTGACGGTTTTGGGTTTTGGTTCAGGCTCAGGTTCAGGTTTTGACACAAACACTGCCACACATCAAGAAAGAAGATACTGCTGAGATGTAAAAAAAAGGAGGAAACGAAGATCAACTGGGTTCAGAAGAAAACACAAAGTGCACCATAACAAACCAGGTTTGTGACCATGGTTTCAATATTTCAGGCTTTTGTGTGATTGTATTTTACAGTTATACAGTAAGCTTTGGTTTTCCCAACAAATAAGCTGAACTTTCACATAACTTACACTACTGTACTAAAGTCTTGAGCCACCCCTTTTTCTTTATATTTTCTTGCAAACAGTCAGTCTTTCTTGTAATCTATTAAAGTGGTCTTGAGCAATAGTTCTCCAGGCTTTCTGAAGGCCTGTTTAAAGTTTTTCTTCGGACACTGGTTGCTTTTTCACTAATTTTCTGTCCAGTTCTTATTCTCAAAGTTGTGAGAATATATGTTTTCATCAAAAAAAATGTAAACACAAAACAACTAAACATTATAGTTTCTGGTTTTGTCCAAATATGCTGACATTTTGAATTCAGATACAAATAAGCATGAAATCATGCGACACAATTAATCGCCTTCTTGGGAAGTTTGACAGTTTCCATTTTCAGAATTTCAAAATGGAAAAAAATAGCATCACAAAGTGTCACATTTAGAAAGGTGCAGTTGAAAGCGTGTTTCTTTCCAGGTAAACAGAAGAAGGCCTGATGTATCTGGAAATTATTTCAAGCTATGAGATTTTGGTTTGAATTCTTTCACTGTGAAAAACACACGTGTCTCTTACTGATTAGTTTGTAATTATTTTCGTACATGAACAGAAGAAAAACTCTCAAAATAAAAAGGATTAAACAATGAGACACTTGGGTAATGGCTGCTGATGCTGCAACCCGAGGTGATCTGTGGAAGTTAGTTACAACAAGATCAATCCTGTGCTTGCCCAGCAGCTAATTGTGCAGTGGGTGTTGATGGTGCTCTTGTCACAGTTATGGCAGAAATGTGGCGCCGTAATCTCACGCTGACGAGGACAACAAAGCGAGCGCTCATCGGCTGGCGGTGGTGCAGACACAGTTGATGTGGTTGGTCCAGAGCCAGTTTGTGTGTGACTCACTTACACAGTGAAACTGATACAGCTCAGAGAGGCGTAGGGCAAAAGCTGATCTCAGGACAGGACTGCTTGACATTTCCATCAAAGAGGTGAGGACCAAACTACCTCAGGCTGATGCAACAATCACAATCTGAAGCTTTTACTACTGCAACTACTCACAGAAGTTTTAGCGTTAACACACATCCCAGCTTTTTCATCACTGAAAACTCTTTGTCTTTGTTAACCTCTGCATGTGTTAATTAAAGAAGCCTGAATCTGTTTTTTTTTTTTAACCAAACATTCACCATCTTCAGGGCTGAACGAAAAGCTTGAACATGGCACAATATTGGCATAAATCAAGTCATTTTTAAGCAAACTCTTCATCACTGAGAGGGTTGTTTCGTTACCATCCAGTTACTAAATAAAAAACCTATTTAATCTATTTCATCAATGACAGTTTTTTTTATTTTTGGAACATCCACAAGTTGCATATGCTTTGAAGTTTGTGCTAAAAAAAAGTCAATCATCAACAAAAAAAACAAATCATAATCATTAAGTTATTATATTTGATTTCAACTGATTTAATGTTCACGTAGGTGTTTATTGGATCAGTGAAACTCTTACTTAATCCTTTAATGTCCACTGTGACACTTTCTTACTGTATTTGAGACTTATTTATTAATCATTTAATAAAGGTTACTACAGTCATTTTGTAAATGTATAAGGACATAACGATGTCAGTTTTGTCAGGAAATTACAGTATGTTTACAATATTGTTAATTACTTAGTAATTATTGATAATTAAAGGCAACTATAAAGCTCCAGAACTCAAAATGAAATTCAGACGGCAAAATTAAACTTTTCCAGCAAAATAAAAAGATCTTGAGTTTAAATCAAACCCTTTTCCTTCACCTTCCCACACTGTCCAACGTTTACCGTGTAAATAATGGCACCTTCCTTCTACATGGCTTTGCTATTTACAGTATGTCGCTTTATGGCAATAATACAGCAGAATACTACTGTAAAGTATATGAGTTTTTCAGTATATGTCTCTGATTAAAATATCCATCACAAGGAATTCCAGTGACATGATTTCACAGAAGAACTATTCTCAGACCAGTCCTGCAACATAATCTGCTTCAGTGTTGTTCATTTTTATACATGCTCTAAACAAGGATAAAACAGAGACATTTTCATTAATTTTCATCGAAAAAAGTACAATATATAATGACACATGTGATACTTGCTTAATTGCACAATGTGGCACAACTTATTCATCCCTATTTTGTCAAAAACATCTCTGCAAGATACAAATACTGTTCGTTAGAGTGCTTTTTTGACATTTGTCATAATTTTACTATAATTAAGATGATTGCAGCCTTTAAGAAATATTTTTCAGTCTTAAAGAAGAGATTGTTAAGTCTTAAAATAGAAGAGAACCTTAAAAAGTCGTGTCAGTGAAGACACTTTTAAAGGATAGACATGTTTAAACTGTGTGGCTGTTGTGTGACCTGGATACTGAGGGCAGATGTGGCTTTGTATATGTATTTCTTTATTTAATAAAGATCATGTTTTATCATTCATGTCATGGATTTCTCAATTCCTTTCGCATGACTCTCTGTGCAGTGACTCTGGGAGAATCTGATGATGTGTACTTGAATCTAAACAGCTTTTAAAAAGCATCATAAGTCATGTAACCAGAGACAGATGCATAATGGAAACTGTATGTGCAAGGTTCTTGGCATTTTCTGATCAGAAAAATGTGGAAATCTCTGCTCAGAGCAGTGAGATTACATGCCGTTCCGCTGCTATCTGCTGCATGTGATGACTGATCCTGCCTCCAGGTGTCAGACTGGGTTGTAAAATGACAGCACAGCATAAACCGGGATGTCTGTCTCACTCCTGCTGTCAGTGGGTTTGATTTATAGTAAAAATGAGTATCCAAACACAACATCTGTCATCTTGAAATGATTCTGCTCATTTAAAACATATGACTAAGAGGATTTATCCTCAGTAACTTTCATTGTTCCAAAATAAAACACTTTCATCATATTTGAAACATAATGTGAAACCATTACACTCCTTTAGAAGTTGAGAATTTCCAGAATCCTGCTTATGCTCTCCGAAGCTCCTAAATGGGCTATAAAACAATCAATCAACTGTTAAATCATAAGAAAAAATGTGCTAACCATTTTAAATGGAATATGTTCATGTTATGACTTGTACATTGGAGCATTTGAATGTTTCATGATGAGCTCCGGGACAATCTTGTGAATTTTGTTGATTATTTTTGGAAATAATATGTCAAAGGATTAATCAAACATAACTGTTAATTTCAATTGACAGTGGAAATAGCTGTAAGGTGCTCTATCTTTTTAAATAACAGTTTTCATATAGTCTGCACTGATTAGGGAAATTTTGAATCAAAGCTAAAGAAAACGAAGATTAAATTAACCGAACTGTGCACAGAGGGCAGACAGGCGATGAGACAAATTTAGGTTTTCAATTCAGTCTGAAAGAGGGTTTTGATGGAGATGTATGGTCTAATGTATAAGCTCTCACATTATGCACAGAAATATCCACTGTGGCACACTTCTGCAAAGTGTATTGGAAAAACACCTGTATACTGTACGCAGGGGCATTCCAATGGCATGAAAGGACATGTATAAACAGAAGATTAACAGCATTTTTCATAAAGAATTAACTTGTTTTAATACCTATGGTTATCAGTTTTTTTTTTTGGGGGGGGATATCTGCAATTCACAAACTGTGCAACTGTAAGAGTCATAATAGTTTAATGGTTTCACTATGGAGGCTCAAAAATGGTCAAATGACTGAAATTTTCAGCGCCCCAAAACATTACATTCCTCTGTTTTTCTTTGCAAGTTGTTAGATGCTGTTTTGCACAACAGAAACTGTCTTAAATGTATCGATGCACAACTATAACATGCTTGAAAGGGCTTATGAGGAGGTAGCATGGCTACAACGTGACACCGTTATGACAAAGAACTGAGCTCGATCTCCATCCGACTCAAGACTGTTTAGGGTTAGATATTAATAAATACAAAGGTTTCGGATAAAAAAAAAAAAACAAACTGCAAGGTTAGGCTTAACTGTTAAAAAATACATGGAAACATAGACAGAGTCACGTTGCTGCCCTATTCAAAACTAATGTGGAATTATTACCAACTCACAATTCCTACAAATAACACGCTTTTTCATGAGACTGGAAGACCGCATGAAAAGGACACGGGAACATCACACAGCTGCACAATTTTATAGTTTAACAATTTATCCTGTTGGTGGGGGGGCGTTTCAGGTGTAAAATTATTTTGACACAAGAACCAGACCAAAGAATTTTAATCGAAGAAATGGCTCAATAATAGGTGAAGAGAGTTAATGCAAGATATGTTACCCATATACTACCTATATATCTCATAATAGTTGGGACGAATATGAAGAATGGAAGTACCTTCTGGGATATCTTTTTGGAATCCCATAAAAACTAGGCTATCCAGTTATGTAGTCGTAGCTTGAGCTATTTTCCAGTTCACTTTTTATGATAACTGAAGACTTGAGAATATGCTTGAATGAGCTGAAGTACAGGGTTTTAGAGCAGATGATGTTCACCCGCACACACACGTTCCTCTCAGCAATGATGCCTGCAGTGATTAAATTCATGACCCCCTGTGGCCTCAGATATCCCCACGTCATGTGTTGGAGGACCAGCTTTCTTTCATGCTGCACAGCAGATTAGTGTTCCATTACATCCATGACACCATCAGCCTGACATGTCCAATCAATCATCCAAAATTTCAATTTTTTAACACAAGTTGTGATTTTCTAACTTGCTGAATTTCACCTATGACCTCATTCTTTCTCTCCACCTCAGCTCTCCTCTCTGATGCACAGGGACCTGAACGTCAGCCCTGCTTGCAATTACCCACAGTGCCCTTATGCTGTCTGGGAAGAATGAAAAGGATTGACGTCTTTCTGGCCATCTGCTGCCCTACGATTCCTCTCCCATCCATCACTCTCGCCTGCCTCGCCCATCTCTAACTATTCTTTGAGAGGATTAAGAGCGTTTGTATCTCTGTGAGTCTTTGTCTCATCAATGTGCAAGCGCAGACTAGTGTGTAACGTGTGCATTTTGTTTGTGTTTGTTGCAAATTCTCCATCCACTAATATCGCTGTCTGCAGGAATTTTCAGCTGTCTTTAGTCACCAACACTGACGCGTGACCCCTTTTTGACAGAAAATCCCTCCTCAGATTGTTCAAGTTACTTAAGCAGCAGAGAAAACACAGACAAATTGCAGTATCTTTAAATAAATCTCTAAGATTTTATTACATACAATATACACACGACCTGGACCTGTGAATTTGAATTAAGACTTAAGGATTTAGGGAGGCGGTAGATAAACTTCAGTTCCAAATGAAAGGCAATTCAGTGGGACAGAGGAGGCTGATAAAGTTATTTTACAGCAATTAAGAAATAAAATGACATATTAGAGTAAAATTTCTAAAAAATTTCAAACCTACAACAAAGTTAAAACAGCATCTTGCTTAATATTCATCATACCACACACCAGATCACAACAAGAAAATACAAACCATAAATAATATAGACAATATTAACATCAACAGTGATTGCTGTCAGGGGGAAAGGAAGAAGAGCACCAAGGAGGAAAATATAGAGGTGAAAGAGGGTAGAAAAGTGTATAAAATTAATCTCTAGTGGTTGTAGCCTTTATTTCATGTTTATGCCATTTACATTTTCAATGTGCTTTTTGTGTTGCAAAGTTGCTAGTTTAACACTTTGAAACTACTCTTTTCCACAGAGAATCTCTCATGTATATATATGGCAGCAACAAGAAGATGGTTAGCTTAGCTTAGCATAAACACTAACCTGACCTGTCCAATAGGAGGTAAATCTGCCAACCAACCCCCACCTTTGTTTTTGATTAATTGAGAAAAAAAATCGTAAGTGTAGAATAAACATTAGAGCTTGTTTCTTGAGACCAACAACTATAGAACCAGTGACAGCTTTAGAAAGTTATTGCTTTCAGCATAGTGAAATACAAAATCATCCACTGAATGGAAAAAGTGTCACTTCAGCTTATATGTAAAACAAAAAAAGGTAGAGCAAATGCCAACTGAAACAGCTAGCAGACTTCCAGTCTTGACCCTAATATTTGCAATTGCAAAGAAATATAACTTTTCATGCTGAACAAAAGATGCTGAATGAAGCTCGATACTAATTAGCATATTTAAGAGATTGCACTCTTGTTGGTGCCAGCCCTTTAAATCTGCGTAACTCCTACTCTCTTTCCTAATCCAGTCAAATATAGAATAAAGCTATTCTCAATCACAGTTTTGTCAGTCGGAAAAAATGAGTCTAAAATTGTGACTGCAAAGTGCTCCATGAAGACATAAAACATGTTAATCCCTATCAAAGCAATTTGAGGTTGTAGCTCTGTTCTGATAAAAATTGAGATTTCATAAGCTTAGCATCATCTGACAAACCCATCATTCACAAAAAACAAAAGCTGTGCTGTGATTTAATCTATATTATGATGTAAAAAGATTCCTCACACAGTCCACAGCCCCCTAACGCCTAAGGAGAATACTACATGTATGCAAGCAGCCCAGAGGTGCTGCTGCTCCTTTTAGCCACTAAACAAGCAGAGAGGATGTTAAAGACAGAGCTGTTCCTGCAACAGGAGAGACGTTGCTCATACAAGGCAGAACTGGGGATGATTATCTTAAAAACAGCTAATCGTTTTGCCAGTCACTTCGTCTCCTGCTGTGATGTGGTTGTGTGAACAGCAACTGCGGAAAAAGACTGGAGCAAATTGTCCGCACGTTCCCCTGAACATTACCAGCAACCAAGTGTGAAAACGTCTCAAGTTGACAACACTGGGGGCGCTCCTTCAACAAGTTTCCACTCTGCTCTGATTGGCCTGAGAAGGCACCAACTAGTTTATGCCCCCGGGTGCATGATGAATCATCAACATGTTGAGGAAATTTAAACCTTTAGAATATATAATAGAGATGTGAAGTGAAAGACATACCATATAAAAACCCTTAAAATGTTCAAATTGATTCCAGGTCATTTAAACCTTGGGGCTTTAGGGGGGATTGGATCATCTTTGGACAGAACCAGGCTACGTTTGTACTCAACTAATCTAACATGTCTTGCAAAAAACAAACTAAAAATAATATAATTATTCTTTCAAATGTAAAATAATTAAATTTCCTGAATAAGTAAAATTGGACCAGAATGAGATCATGAAAAGAAAAGGAGAAGCTAATAACATCTGGTTGTGCGTTAAAAAGCCGGTGATAACACCAACAAACATACTAAACAGCTTTTATCATCAATGGCAGACTCACAGTTCAGGAAGTTCAGGCAATCAGATCAGGAGCATTTAAGGTTTGGTTTAAGTTTAGAAATAGAAAATCAAGACAGCGATGGATGTGGGGGAAAAAAAACAACTCTTTTAGCTCACTTCTGAATAAAACTGATCTCAGGCCGAGTTTTAAAGGGGCGTTCTCAGAGGTGGTTCATATGCTGTTATTACAATATTTAATATCTATCTATACTAAACTCTGTGTGAGCTTACTGGTCAGTCAGAAATTAGCAGCGCAACCAGCTAGAAATCCAGTCTGGACCCTTTAGTGGAGTCTTGCTAAAAAGCTGAAACTGGGAAAAATCTGTCATAAAACGGAAACAAACTAACTAAAGCTTTTTGCTGGTAAAATACTATCACGGCAGGTCACAAGGTGGGATGGTGTGTCTCCGATCGTAAGCAGTGTCGTCACTCTCCTCGCCATCGCTCACTTCACACAAAACTCTTTCTCTCTCTTCCTCTTCCTCTGTTTCACTTTCTCGCCTCAGTCGCTCCCGTTCCCTGTCACGCTCCCTGTCACGCTCCCTGTCCCGTTCCCTGTTCCTTTCCCTGTCCCGTTCCCTGTCCCGTTCCCTGTCCCGTTCTCTGTCCCGCTCTTTGTCCCGTTCTCTGTCCCGCTCTCTGTAAGTGCGTTGCAGTGTGGAAATCTGAGTGCAAAGAAAAGGATATGAGATCACGCAGACTGCATTCGCTGACTGTTTAACATTCTCAGATGTTAAAGGAATAGAAGCAGGGTTTGCAGCAGTGGACACTGGTTGTTTTACCACACAACATACAATAAAACTGGGCAAAATCTAGCTTGTATTAAAGGTAGATAACTTACATCTTTTTAGTATCACAAATCAAGATCAAAAAGCTCTAACACAGAAAAACATAAAGGAATGCTTTGTCAAAAAGATATATGGCATTACAGTACAAGAAGAAGCTAAGGGTAGATACCTGATTATCGTGGCTGGGCAGGGCACAATAGCCCGGCTCCGTCCTGCGGAGGAAGCGTGGCGAATGAGTACGGAAAGGTCGAGGGGAATGGGAGCAGACAGAGTGTGGAGAGGGAGATCGGACGGAGCGTGGTGATGGAGATCGGACCGAACGGGATGGGGAGTAAGTGATGGGCTGGGAGGGAACGTGGCTGTGGTGGTTTAGTTTTTGGGGGCGTGGGGAGCGGGGCGGCAGCTCAGGCGGTTTAAAAGGATCCATCAGGTCCATCTCTGTGAGGACCGGTGGCGGGGGGATGAAATCCAGCACTTCCTCTGGTTGGAGCATTTGAACCTCTGCATCAAGTTCTGCAAGCTCCTCCTTTGACAAGTGATCCACAATTCCAGCACCAAAAGAGTCGCCTACCACATTGATGGAAGTACGCAATCTATCACTGATTGGACAAACAGAGTTAGTGTCAGGGAGTAAGGAGAAAAGATCCCCAGAACCCATATTTGTACAACCACTCTCATAGATTATAACACCCCAACATAGACTGCAGAGCAGTGACGTCTTATTCCCTGCTCATCAGACACCTGACTCACAGCAGCCAGTCGACAGCGATCAGCAGACTGATGTCCTGGGTGGGCAGGCCGACTGCCGTCAGGATCAACAGCATGGTCACGAGTCCAGCACTGGGAATACTGGCAGCTCCAACACTGGCCAGGGTGGCGGTCATACTATGGAGGAAAAGGTGTATTTCAATCACTGCAATGACAGATGTTTGATTGGTTGACTAACTGGCACTTAGGTCATGTGGTGGAGTGGTTTGTCTCCAAATGTGACTTCTGTTTTCAGTTAAAAGTTGGTCTAAAACAAATACTTATAGTCACAATTTGATACCATCTGCAATGGTGTTGTGAAGAGGTTTTTACTCCAAAATCTAGGTTTTGTTGAAAATAACATGAAACAATGTCCTTTTTCTGCATAATAACAAAAAAAAGAAAAAGAATGCAAGAAAGTCCCCATATAAAATTCATATTTAGGGATTCCAAGAAACAGCAACACCAGATAAGGCAGAGGTTAAACCACATTTAATCGTGGAAATGACTGAACTTGCGAGAGCCTTTGCTGTTGATTCAGCATGTTTGCTCAGTCGAGTGGGTGCTAAAAAAGCCCTGTTAATGGGGCCATAAAAGGTACTGAATACCACATGAAGTTTGCTGGTGAGTTAGTGTATGGACTACTTTAAGATCATAGATATTATACATTTTTGGCATCACAAAGTTGAACACTGACAATAATAGTCATAGTATGCATATATTTCTATTTTAAATTCTTCTCTATTCGACAGATTTTGTTGTTATTGTTGGGGTCTTGGAGGCGGGCTGTAGCAGTGTGGAGAAGCTCAGCATTAATTGTATAGTTGTCTGCACCTGTCCTTACCTACACCCTTAACAAATGCACTACTCTGTTCTTTTGTGTTACTGCCCTGAAGAAGGCACTCATGCCGCTACGCGTGGGCTTTGTTTTTAAAATGTCCAAATAGGATTTGTCAATTAATAAAGACATTTTAATTGGGAGTGCCTTAGTCAGAGAATTATTTGAACTTAGATGTACAATACCTTGGACTAAAGAGCACCCAAACCCAAGAAGCCTACAAACAATTGGGATAAGAGCACGCCATATTCTACAAACTCATTGTTGGGGTATTCTTTGAGTATCCCAGTTGGAAGTTGAATACTACCAAAAAGACTTCTGAGAGTATGTGAAACACTAAAGCACAAATACACAGAGGGACAGACCAGCGCTGAAGCCAGGGTTTTATGGAACTGTCCATGGTTGAACTGCAGACGAGGGAAATGTATGCATATGAGGATAAAACGGTACTGTATTCTCTGTCATATGGTAATAAATGTGTCCTAATCTACATTTGCATGGTAGCTCAAAGCTGTGGGGCAGCTCTCAAAAGATGCAAAACCTGGAAACTGCATCAACTTGTGGGAAAAAAAAGGTACAATATGTCTACAGTTTAGTGAAAGCTCATACAGTGCCCTAACAACCTGACATCTGTGTATCTATTTTCCTCCTATATAAATGCAACACAGAGGACGCAGTTTTTCTGTACACAACAAAGCATGTAGGAATGCTGCTTGTCATGACATGTCTGCAATTAAAGAAATGATCAACTCCTGTTGGTCCCACATGTAACTGCAGGGCTGTTTGGATGCTCTTCTGGACCATGATATCTTCACCATGATGCCATATATCTAATTACAGAGCTCTGCATTACATCTTAATTGCTTTTGACAATCTGCAGCTCTAATTATTATTAACTGGGAAATGAAATGGTTTACAAACCATTTATGAATTATATTTGACAACAGATTTACTGCAGAAGACACCATGGTCATACAGCACGTTTTGAAAATTAGATTTTGGAATTTGGTGGTAAAAAGCCACTGATGAAAGACATACAATAAACAATTTTAAAGTGCTGAGCACCATTTGTAACCCACAGCAATAACAAGCTGAATCTGTACCAAGTAGACTGGTTCCAATTAGACTTAATGTTTCGCTAAAACCGCAGACATGGGAAAATTGCCTCTGCATTGCATTTGTTTTAGAGTCTCTTTCTTCCATTAATTTCTATATATCACGAAAAGCTGCCTTATTCGTGCAGGTCTTTTGAAAATGCTTTTAACTTGGTTTAAACTGTTGTCTACATTATTAAGAGCATATTCACAATCGGGACAATGTTACACGTGGCACGTTGTAGATGCAAATAAAATGTTTGTATATATGAGCAGTTAAAAACAGCAGTAGAAATATGATATACATTCAACATACATTCAAAAGCTTATATCATACAATGTGATCTGGTGTTGGTTGCTGTTTATGGGGTCAGATTTGCTTCTTTGAGTGATCTTAGACACACAAAATCAAGAGGTTCTTCAATGTCCAACCAGTTTGGAAGAAGAAGACATGACCCCCCAGATGAAGGGGATAAGGAGATAGGCTGTTTGCTGCAATGATGATAAGGACAGTGAGTAAAATGTTTGATAACACTGAGTAATTTGTATAATTTACAACCTTGTGCGTTGTTGCTGTTAGTCCGCAAGTCATGCTTGGTCCAGCTGTTTGTGTTTACAGCCCTACCCACACGGTTTCCTGTTCCCTTGTGCTTTTGTTCCCAGCATGCAAGTACATTTCTTCAGGCACATTTTGATCTGAGTGAACCCTAAGACCTCCTTTATTGGTGTAAACAACAATAATAAAACAAAAAAACAACAATAAACAGCTTGTCAGATTAGAAAGATTAGAAACTATCCAGGAAGTCAAGCTCTTGGTGATGGTTAATAAGATTTAAGTCTTTATGTACAATTGGGATTGACTTTGTTTAAAGGATTTTGTCAAAGAATGAAAGAAACCCATAGCTCCTTTTTAGAAATTCCTAAACTGTTTCCAATTTTGTTGGCTGGCTAAAAGAGAAAGGAATATCATACACATGCAGTTATTTTGTAACATTCTCGAGCTCTTGATATGTAAAAAGATATTAAGTTCAGTACTGTTTTGTTGACAGGCTTGACAGGAAATAAGTAAAAAAGACTATAACAAGCTTTTAAAGTCCCATACAAGCAGTTATAAATTCCTATAAAAACTCACTTATGTTCCTCAAAATTGTACACTTTGAATTTTTTGCCCAAAAAACAAACAAATTCAGTAAATGCTAATCAACCCTACCTAAATCTCTGCTTGCCGTCAGCTGAAACTGAAAGTGGCCTTCCCTGTTCACTCTAACTGTGTTTATTCTTTGCTCAATTTAGCATGTCTTATATTGCAGTAATTGCAGAGGGACAATCACAATAAGAGGAAGACAAAGTATCAAAGATCACATGCAAAAGAAAAAATAAGAGTAGTAATATATTCACTTCATAGAAAAGCTAAGCTATCTCCCAGTGGAGACCCTGGATCTCCAGAGCCGTGGGGATCTTTGGGCTGGGAGCTGCATGTTCAATCAAGAGCTTGTGATTCCAGAAGGTCCCTCATGTTCATCTAAGTTCCCAGGAAAGTGCTTGGTAGAGTTAGTTAGACTACCTCCTGTAGTCATAGCAAAGCAACCTCCCAACTAATCAATACTGTGTATGAATGCAACAATGGAGGTGTTTGTGAGTACTGTTTATATTTTCTATACATTTTTTAACTGAACAAGGCAGTTTTAAACTCGGGAACATGAGGTGAGAACAGCTCTTTTGTGGAATTAAACAGCGATCTTGTCCATAATGAATAAGAGATACTGAATTGTGTTTGCATGCACCCTGGCAGTGATTTCTACACCATTCACAGACAAGAATACAATATATACAATAACAATAATTCAACTGCAGCAGGAGAACTCCAGACATGCATAGATACAGTTAATCTGAAACCATGCAGCAACTTTCCCATAACAAACAGCAAATGACAAAAATTGGCAAAAAAAATAAATGAAGTTTGCTTCCACAAAGGATTTAGTCACACCGCTGCTTGCCTGTTCTCTTTAGTTTGTTTCAGACATATGAAATTGTACTGTTGCTGTTAGTTTTTGCATTGTTTTTCACTTGCTGCCTCGTGTTAATGTGACGATAACTGTGAGGCTGAAGCGCTTATCATCGGGCCATGCACTTAAAACATGTTTCTTTGTTATTATTCTTTTGATATCTTGATGGTTATTAATAAAATAGATAAATTCAGAGATGTGCAGACACCTGCTCAGAGGCCTGTGGAACACATGTTCCTGCACCTCATAGCACTCAACAGCATTATGTTCCACATAGAGAGGAGAATTCAGGAGGTCATAAAAAACTATTTTATTTTGGTACTGTGAACTGAGTTCAGAACTTCCAATGGGTGAACTACGAACATTAACATTATCCGAGCTCACACAGTTCACACAGTATAACTGTATAGCACCACCCCTTAGGCTGTCAGGATTGGTTCATGAAAGAAGCCTAACCAGAACATGTGGGCTGTTTGACCTTGTCTTGGTGAGGATGAGGATGTAGGTGATGCTCTATAATTCACTGCAGAGATCATGCACCATAGCACCGATGGCTGAATTTGCCATGATGTGTCTTGTTAATATAACAAAAAAAAGAATCATAACAAAAGAAAACATATAGATGTGTTTATTAAAAACTTGATTTTTAGCGGAGGGGGACTTTAAGGAGGAAAAATGTTGTCAATGGTAATTAAATTAAACCTTCTAGCAAACCTTCTTATAACTTGCTATGCTTTTGATAGCATCTGAAAAGCCCTTTTGAAACATTATAGTTCCAAGAACTTTCATCAGTGAAACCATTTGTAAAGCTTACAAGCTTTGCTATGCTACATAGTTGGTACGAAATTGTATCTGATCATGTCAGAAGGTATGGAAATCATAAGTCTTCTAAAACCTCTGCTGTTTGAGCGATGTGCAGTTTGAGGAGCTCTGGTTTGTCTCTTCTGTTTGTTGGAACCAACTACTTCATGAAGAATTCATAAAAACATCATACCCAATGTAATATCCATGTCAAATAAGGATAAATAGAATATTGATATGCTTTGAACTCAGCATGCCATCTTTTTCGTATGTATGCTTTGACCTTTTAGTTATATCTTTGACAACAGAGTATGTGTTTTCTTTTGTGAGTCTCCTACCAAAGACAATAATGTATCACTGGGTGATTAAACTGAATCAAAATGGCCACACACTAAGCATAGTATCAATTCAGACAGGCCACACAGCCAAGCTCAGCCACATTTCTGTTTATCTTTGGCTCTCAACACATCAGCTGATCAATGTGGAATTGTTATGTGTGGAGTCTTTGCTGCTTTCTGTCTCAGGCATTCCATGTGGAGGGGCCAAACTTTTATACAATAAACGATAACTGCAGATGGATTGACCAATCTTGACTGAATTATGCTGTTTAAATTAGTAAATAATGACACACTTTTAGTAGGTTCTGAATGTTTTGTAAAAGCCCAAAAGTAAAAGTTGAGAGAAGAGTTAATAAAGACCACTGGAGAGAAAAGTTTAAACTCTGGCTCCATTCTCGCCTCAGCACAGCTGGCCAAACATGGTGTTAAGTGGGTGTAAAAGTTGGACTGTTGGTTTGTGAAAGCTACAGAAACTGAAACCGACCAAACAAATCTATTCTTGGAAAGATGTGGAGGGAGGGAGTATACTGGCGCCTTCATATCTGGAAAGACGAGGATCACTAATTCTCAAAAAGAACAGCACCAGAAGAAGAGCATCATTAATTGCTCATACACATACCTGACAGTGATAATCTGTCCACCGTCCAGGGAGATGTCGTTCATCTGGGCGATAAAGATGGCAGCCACGGCCTCATACAGGGCGGTGCCGTCCATGTTGATGGTGGCACCTATGGGCAGCACGAAGCGTGTCACACGTTTATCAATCTTCAGATTTTCCTCCAGACAGCGGAAAGTCACTGGCAATGTCCCTGCACTGAAACAAAGGCCACACAAGATGCAAGTAAGATAAAAAGGATGCAGATGTCCAGAAAACAGCAGTGTCTGTTTCAGGATATAAAATAGGCAAACAGTTGGTGTGAGACATAAGTGTGGAGGTTGGGAGGAAGGTGAAGGGGTAAAGGACACAAATAAAAGGCAGCAGAAATTTGAGTCGGTTGACAGCCTCCTCCTAACAGCTGGTGTAGGCCACTGTTTCAGTCCTCCAATATGTGAATTAAAGGAATTTGATTCCTAGCCATGTTAAGCTCGGGTCATAATATAATTAGTGAAACGTTGATGGGATTACCCGTTTTCACTAAAGCCTCAATGATGTGCCAAAATGACAGTTGGTTTCAGCAGAATCCCTGATAAGCCGAGCCAAGCCAAGCCAGGCAGGATACAGTGGGGCTGGTGTGACTGGTTACTACAAATCCGAAGGCTTACACATTTACGACTTGAGATCTGTCTGACATGGACTTGTCAATGATAGCCAGCACTCACGCATTTGGCTCTGCTGTCCTGATTTGTCACTGCACTTTCATGAACAGAATTTTGCAATCAGGCCTTTTAGATTTAACCAAAATAGCAGACAGCGAGTAGCAAGCGATGCTGGTTCATCACCGTAATCAGCAGGTGCCTGAGGAATGGATGGTGTAAAAAGTGACACAAATGTGGTAACACCTGAGCAAACAGAAAACTTGAACGCACACCCACACACACATTTATGGTGACATACCTGCTGGCGGTGCCCAGAGCTGTGATCCATGCCTGGAAGATTCCAGTGTAGAAAACTATGGGGCTTTTTCTGGTGATAGCGAAGAATATAGCAGGTAGGATTAAGCCACCGTGGATCGCCAGACCCACAATAACAGTCACCATGTACATGCCCAGCTGCCTGGCCACCACCTCCAGGTCTCCGATGGCTGCAATCTTGCCCGCTATCAGAGAGGCAATACCAACAGGAGAGTACCTGCACACAAAGTTATCAGATGATGACCTATGTCTTTTTTTTAAGACTGACATTAAATGTATTCTGTATATTTAAACCCCCCCCTGTGTGACATCCCATTTATCTATTTTTTTAATCAAAGGTGCCAAAAAACTGACCACAACTCTTTATATTTGTAAGATTTACTTGTCGTGCATTTATTTTGATTAAAAGTGAGATATCAGATTAACGTTCGGTGACAATACATTTTCTTTAGTCAGCTTTATCGTGCAGTTGTTCCCATTCCTGAATACAGGCTGCTCTGTTTGGAGATCTGAACTGAAGCAGTGCTCCCCTATAAGCCCCGCCTCCTGGTTTGTCCCATCACGACAGCAGCCTGCTCCTCCAGGTCAGCTGTGCGCTGAACCCCGAGGCTGACACTCTCTGACAGTTGTTTGTATGACAGTATGAAGTATGAGTATGAAGTGTATATGATTCGATTAATGTACTCCTTCTAGGATACGTTTGTCTGTATACACTTGACTTTGTGTTTGGCTAACTCCATAGGCCCCCGAGTAATATGTTTACATTGAGTGAGTGATGCGAACAGGACACAATTTCTTTGGTGTCCAGCTGCACATGTAGATGGCCTAGGAGAGCTATGAGACAAGCATCTTGCTGTTTCTGTTCCAACCGCCTACCCAGCTCCTATTTCCTTCCATCCCTGCTCTGGGTGTCACCACAGTCCCTTTCTCTGCACAACTTCTCAGGATCCTGAGGCATCAAGGCATGCGCTGCTATCTGAAGGCATGCTCTCACACGCATCTTTCCACATCGCTCCTGTGCGCATCTGCTTTTTGCTCTGCTGCCAAGCGACTCCTCTGCCATTGGCAGATACATTACATTTTGGAGTTCTTCCACCCCAGTTCCCCAGGGAGCCAACAACGTTGTTCCGGGCCTCGGCTCCTGCTACTCCCCAGCATACCACAGACTCCAGCATGTCCCAGGGAAACCTGCTCTCTCTCTCCATCTGTCTGTGTCCTTCACTAACACTTTCTCCCTCTTCCTCCTTCTTTCTTTCCTTTTCAGTCTTTGCTATTCAACCCTGTTGCCTGTTCCCACAATTTGTCTGTACACAGGCTGCGCCTTATCCATCACTGTCGCTGGCCTCTGTGTGTGGTATCCCCAGAATGTCTGAGCAATGCAGCCGTTGGCGACCAAGAGCAAAAACAGAGACACATGTTGTGCATGCACACACAAATACACACAGAGAATACAAAACACTGACCACATGATCATTGAAACCATTGACATGATGATTTCATTTAGGACATTGAAGAAGTCGCACATGACCTTCCCCCGCTCGCCCATCCTGCCCATGCAGATCCCAAAGGTGATGAAGAAGCCAATCAAGCCTTGACAAAGACACAAAGCAGTTTGACAGCGTACACTCCAACATGCAGTGGAGCAAAACAAAAGCAAAAAAACTCAATTAAAAATGAACACGATGAGATGAAAAGACACAAAACATATTACACTTACCAAGGACGTTCATGCCCCATTTGTATTCCAATTTTTTTCTGCTAATTATTAAAGGCTCAGTTTGATTTGGTACTGCCACTGGCACCTTTTTCAACACAGTCTGAACCTAAAATGAGCACAGACCGACATTCAGATTGATCAGTGGTTTAGGGGTGCTGTGAAAAAACAAACAACACAGCAAAACTCTGCTTTTGCAACGATTGCAGTTCATCACCAAACAAAGACTTGGCAGCTGGAAAATTAACTAAGGGAACAAGATATTCTCACATAAAAACAACAAAGAGACAGAAAAGAGACGGAGAGGTTGAAAGGGGGAAGTACGTTTCCTTTCTGTTAAAACATTTTAATCTTTTATGACTTCAATGAATCCCTAATGGGTACAAACAAAAGATTCAGTAAAGCTGAGATGTGAAGAGAGGCATAATAAAAAAAGGAAAAACTGATGGAACACCACAGGGAGAAGAAAAAGAACAATGGTCTCTGTAAGGTTAGGTCGGGCAGAGCTCCGTGTTCACCAGCAGATACCTCGCTGTTGTAAATGCAGATGTAGCAGTGCAGATGTAAAGAGATTAGCAGTAGCAGGAAGGCCCGACCTCACCCCTCACCCAGTTAAATGCACATATACAAATACTTCTAATCATTCAGACACACACGCATGGCACAAAAAACAGGATACTGACAGACAAGCCACTGTTGCATCATGACTGAGACTTACATTAATCCACAGATTTCCACGCACTACTCCCAGCATTAACAAACTGACTGTTACCCTCATATGCAAAAATACCAACAATCTTTTCATTGCAGCTCAAAACAAGGATATTGCTCAAAGACTATTAATAAATACTATTTGAGGGAGCTCTGTTTTACACACAAGATACCTTGAATCAAACTAGGCCTTCACACGGAGCCCTATGTATGAGCTTTTGAGGACACCAGTTGTTACCCACCAGTTGTTGACAACTGTTCTTCCTTCCTTAAATCAAACTGCTCAGTGATACCTTATACACACACATAGTAAGGATTTAAACTGTGACTGAGAGCACAAACAAAATTTTACAATATTTAACGTAAACCAAAACTTGAAGTGCATTTGGTAGCCATTATGGAGATTTAAATCTCAGACGATGAATCTCTTAATTTTAGCTTATCAAAAAACAGGAAACCCTTCTTGTGAACAGTCTCTGAGATCTGAGATTTCTCATGCTGGTGCATGGACTGTGTAAAGAGGAGGAATTAGCCTCCACTGATCAAATATGAAGCCAGTGATGAAGTGCGTTAAATCTGTATTCTACCCAATGGCAAGAAAGACGATTAACATCCTAAAAACAAAGTTTAATACAAAGGCAGTTGAACACACGACAGGCGAAAGACTGAGTCCAAATAATTAAAATCCCCTCAAAAAATGGGAATTCCCATAGGAAGACAAAAAGGCAAAAAGGTGTATATCTGTAGTGAGGGGTAAATCAACTAATGGATCATGGGTGAGCAGCAGGCAATTAAAAAGAAGCAGGTATTAAGCAAAACACACACAAAGCAAAAACCAACTAGAGCAAAAGCTGGAAAAAAACATGAAGGGAGCATATTTAATAATACATGAAATGACAAATAAAAACAAGATTGTTGGAATTTTTGAGAAAATTGTCCAACTTTTCACATAATTTGTTGCCTAATTAAACACATCCCTGGTGAGTTTATAGTCTCACTGGCTGGTGGAAAATCTTCTTTAATGCAGCATGATTTTTCATTTAGTAAATAATGGTCTCATTAAGAGCAACACAGATGAAATGAAGAGCCAGAGTAACGTCACAAGAATTCTGTTCAAGGGGTTCAAATAGGCAGATACCTGTTGGAAGCAGGCCTGCACCAGATTCTCAGGGAACAGGTTTCTAATCAGGTCGAGGAAGGCGTCCATGCTGCTGACCTCCTGGCTCCTGGGTGCTGAGGTTCCTGTATTTCCCCGCAGTTTGGGGTTCCCCGGATGGATTCCCAGCACCAGGATGACCCCCAGGATGGCAGCGATGATAGTGGTGGACATGTAGTACAACATGGCTCTGCTTCCCATCCTGCCACTGGAGCGGGCGTCAAGACCAGCGAGGCCTGAAGGAGACAGACGCCAGATTTGAAATGACATGCTCACACAGCTGATTAAAGTGGATTCAGAGAAATCCATGTTGTCCTAAATCCACTGCGCTCCATCTAAAATCAACTTAGATTAAGGCATATGCCTTTTAGTTTTCCTTTTCATAATGCTTGCATTGTCTCTCTAAATTTAGAATATTGCCTAACTTTCTCAACTGTCTGTTGACTAATTCCTCACACCTTAAACTGACCAGAAATTGTCAGCAAAAATAAGCAAAGTTTGGGCTTGGATGTACTTGGATATGTCCCAAACTACAACCCCACCCCCTCTGTCCCACATAACCGGTGAGAAAATCCTTTAAAGGAAAATCCCAGTCATGTTTAGACATTTTCAGTTGGATATCATTTTCATGCTAAAATAAGATTTTATATCAGCTATTTATAAATGATTTTCGAATGATATATAAATTCTAATTTTGGAATCTCCCCTTGTTTGGAATTTTCCCTTGTGGGATGAATAAAAGTCTGTCTTATCTTATCTTTTATGCATAAGTCTGTTTTATAAATAAAGCTACTGGACTTAATCAAGACAACTGTTTGAAAGCCTCGACTTTACAAGTTAGGGCTGAATCCAACTGAGAACCACAGCACTACACAAAACTACTGTTTCCTATGTAGCAGGAACTTGAAATCAAAGTTGAGGTAGAATCATGCACCCACAGACTTCTACAAAATCTCACATTTTTCAGCCCATCCTTTGGATAGATCTGCTATAAAAAGTTATTTTTCCTTTTTCAGTTATAATAGCAGTAAAATGGTGCGGTATCTGAAATGCATACAAGATGTTTGGTTCAAAACAGCACTCACCATGCAAATGCTAGAATCATATGACCATTATCTATAGATAATACCATATCGAGAAATACTCAGAGGACTGCATTGGCGGGGTGAAGGACAGGAAAAGGTCGATAAAATTGCGACATGGTTTGGGAGCAATCATCTCGCCTTAAACAATAACAAGATATATGTGGTGATTGTGGGTTTTGGCCGGATCAGGAATACGCCAAAAACTACATTTAGCTATCCTGGGAGAAGAGGTGGAGTTTATCTGGACAACAGATTGTACTGCAAATGCAGAATTGAGGCTGTCTACAACAAGGGACAGAACAGACTGTACTTCTTAAGGAAGCTTGGGTCCTTCAATGTTTTCAACAATTATTACATTTTTATTATTATTGATCATAATAAAAAACAAGTCAAATGTCATCAGATTGGTATAAACTGATTATTAAGATTAGTTAAAAGATCATTGTGAGCATTTTAGTACCAAATACTTTTAGTATTCATTACTATGTGTTGAACACTCCATTATTGTTCTCATTAACTTTGTGTTTCTCTTTTTTCTTTTCCATAGGAGGTATCCCAAACCTATAGTTTGCCACCTATAGACAGACTCTGTACTTTCCTTCTGATTTTAATGTGTAATGTCAGAATGTTCAGAAGATGTGTGGCTTGTGTAAAATTGGTCCCAATTTTCATTTTAGACTATTATCCACTGAATCTGTGGTCACATTCACATTTTTTGTACATTGGAATGAGTAGATTCAGGCGTGCTAATAGTCTCCTTTGAAAGGGTGAATCAGAGGCAAAAACCGCACAACACAGGAAATGGATGGTGAGTGGGTCGACTCTGTTATATTTATGCAGAATAACTCCCAGAGACAATCAGCCATCTGCTACTACTCATCATGTAAACTACATGATGATTATTTCACTCCATAATCTACCATATATGTCACTGCAAAGTGACTCACCTGTGATAAGGCTGGAAATGATTAGAGGCAGGATCAGCATTTTCAGCATCCTCATAAGGATGTCTCCAGGAAAGGAAACCATAGTGAGGGTATTACTGTCTTTCACCGTCATGTACCGCAGGGTCATCCCAAACACTGTCCCCAAAACAACACCTGAGGAGGAGACAGGGTTTAATCCTTCATTTGTGCAAACACATTACCTACAATCCTTAAAGTGAGAATAACATCAAGTTAATTTTTAAGTTTTTCTCGACTCCCACCCCCATTTCAAAAGTCAGGGAGAAACACAGTTTATGTACTTGTTTAGCTGGGAAAAAAAAAGTCCAAAAGTTGGAACATGATATTGAGTTTACAGTGTTTGAGTGTACTAACTGGCCTGCTGTTTTACATCTGACATGTAGTGGAACTCTGACTAATGATAGCCATCTACTGTAATGTAAACGGCTTCATATCTGAGTTTAAATCTTAGTGACAAATTACAGACAAAAATAACCCACTTCTTAACTTTGCAGCGCTTTTTTGACAAAGAACACTGCTATGGTGAAACATACCAAAGTGTTTACAGAGGCAGACTAAAGACAACATCAAGCCTACGATGTCTCATGGGAAAGTGATTGTGGAGAGTGTGCATTCGGGTTTCCGAGTGGCGACATTTGCAGCAGATTTTTTTCACTCCTAAAACAATAAACTTGTTCTTAAATTGATTTGTATTCAGCCAGTGGGAATGTGGGGATTCGAGATGCAAAAGTTAAGTCTTTTTTCTTGAACACAGAAAACTTTCAGAGCATAGATTGCGCTTCTCAGTCACTGTATACCGAGAACAGTGAGTCCCAGTAGCAGGTTGTGGCTACTCTGGCTGCTGTGTTCAGCATCTTTAAATGCAAGGTCTGTGTTGTCAACTTGCAGGGTTTCTTCTTTCTCCTTCTCCTTTTTTGTCTTGGATTGGTTGGCTGTCGGCTGGTTTGTCATCCTGCCTGTGAAGGAAGAGGGAGAGAGATGGGTGCTGCTGGATTAATTCATCTTCCAGAAGTCAACATCTTGCAGACGTGGTACAGGTTAGTCTCTGAAGGTTGTGCTATATGATAAATACAATTTAGCAACATTAAAATTTCTCAAAAATGCACCAGTGGCCTGTATGGTTTGTAAAGTAATCTTTTCCTGTCGAGAACTGTCTCTGTTCTTGAGGTTGGATAAGGAAAACCAAAGCAACTACGGCTCAGCATGAAGGAACTTTGATTATTTTTGGTTTAGCTTCCGGAGGGAAGTAAAAACGCACGACTGCAGGAAACCCAAACAGAACAGGCACTGGCAAACCAAGACATGAAGAAACAACTCCGGAGATATAATCTGTGCATCCATCTAAATGGAAAATGCAGAAACTTGTTGTGAGGTGAGAGACAAAAAAGTTTTGCAGATAAATGTAGTTATGAGTTATGAGCTATTTGGTTGTGTGACATAATTGGACTGTTTTTTTGACCTGGGCACAGGCTTCAGTAAATTATGCTAAATCCATAGTAATAGAATAGTAGAAGACTAAAAGGACTGATGGCCACTCCGTATAAACAGAATTTTGTTTCTATTTTTAACTCTGAATCTATTTACATGTAACAATTTGCATATTTACACACTCACATTTGCTATTCACTCAATTATGCCACCATCAAGTGCACTATCTGCACATAATGTAGTACTGGATTCTTCCCAACCTTAATGCTCACCATTTAAACTGCATAAAAGAAGAAGATGAACATCCAACTAGTTTTTAAACTTGCGAAATATTGCGGTCAAGGGCTCTACAGTTGTTGCCACGGATAACTCACCATACAAATAAGAGTTATACTTCAGAGTTATTTCTATTCTTTTCTAAAAGCAATAGATCTGTCTTAAATATAATGTGTGTGATTCAAAGCTTCATGGAGAATCATCCAGCTGGGCGGCTCACCCATGTTTTGTAAGTTGAAGTTATTTCAGAACACAGATTGTAAACTTTTTTGACACCTTACAAGTGTGGTTGTGACTCTTATTTTATGTTTGTTCTTATATAATAAATATAGAATCAAAAGGAACAAACATTACACACTTTTTGGGCATTGATTACCACGGCAAGCAGGAGAGTCAATGTATTCAATGAAGAAACAGCTCCATATTTATTAGTTAAGAGTTTATTTGTCAACTGTCAAATGCGGCAACTACCAATCACAAGGGAGCTTGTGGTCAAATGTTGGCATCGTTATCCACATTTTTAATTTGAGACAAGGCTGTACCTTGTTATATCTTTTTTTTTTACTATTGAGTGCATACGTAACACAATGGAAAAATTAGACAAGATGCACGATATCTTCCTCAGGTGTTGCACTTTGTAGTTTGTAATTTCCTGGAAAATCATTTTAAAACGTTCACTACTCATTCTGCACTTGAAGACATTTGTTGACAAGGGGGACAGCCCCCCCTAACTTCTGTTTTAATATGAAATCTGCAGATACATGGAAGCCAATAGCATTGTGCAAGTTGTTTCATGGGAACTCAAAGTTTACATTGAGTCATTGAGCAGCAGATAACTTGTGATTTGTCTGATTTTAATTCTTCAGGGGGAATGACTGATTGGGCTCCCTGTATTGCTCTGAGCTCTCTGGTTTCATTGTTTCCCCACTCATGTACTCATTTGCTTATTAAAGCTAAACACAGCTGGGTGGGCATAAATTATATTAGCCATAGAAGAATCAGCTAATAAACAAAACTGTTTGTACAAAATTTATGGGGATTTATGAGGATTCTGGAAACCCTGACTGCCTCCACAAATTGTTTGTCTTTTCAGTGTGTTGATGAGATATTTTGTTCGATCAGTAAAGGTTTAAGCTGCTGGTTTTGCTACAGAGAACGTCAGAGGATGGATCGGCTGATTCAGATTAATGTGCTGATAAATGTAATTGCTCTGTTGTTTCGATACTTCCTAAAAAAGATCAAAAACGGGATTGAAATGGTGGCACCTGATGAAAAGGGAAATCACCTGAACAAGTTGGCCTCATCCTCTACATGTGTAGTCATGACAAACCATTCAAAAGAGGTTAAGCAAAGTGACACAGCAAAAATCATAACCTGATTATTCATTCTGAAATGTTGAAATCTGTGTATAAAGAAATGCAAACAAGTGGTGATGAATAATCAGCAAAATGTGTGAAATGATAAAGTCCATGTGCAAATCCAAACTCTTATCCCAACACCTGTCGACCAATAACTATCACTGTCTTTACCCTCTGAGCATCAACACAGGATGGCAATGGAAGCAATCAAATTTCCCTCCAAGGCAAAAGAAAGCGTCAACAGGAATTTGTCTGCTATCTGATAACACCACACGAGTCCTCTCAACTGAGACATTTCAGCTGCACAACACCATCTCTGAACATCAATCATACATAAACACATCTGGGGAGCAGAGCGGTCATGCCAAATCCTTGTCACAAGTACAAATGTAACATTTACTAACAGTCGGACTCGCAATAAGAAATGATTATAATCAATCAGCTCAGTGAATGGTATTGTCTGAAGCAGGACGGCAGTACTGTACAGTCGTGCACGTTCACCAAAAACACAATAAAGGAGGGAAACACGAAGAAATGTCACCTACTGGTTTATTCGCTTTCAAGGAATCATCTCCACCCTCTCATCTCCTGCTGCTTGTGGCCATGTCTGCCCTCTCCACTCTCTTCAAACAGATGCTGCCCCAGGCACACGAAGTCAGACAGCCCGTGTGATCAGAAAAATCTTATATTTTAGGGGCGGAGAATGTCCTGCCAAGTTTCAATCGCAGAGATATAATCCTCAGTGAATGGACTGCCGAGGACAGGAGGGGGAGGGGTTCCACTGTTATAGTCTTCATAAATCCTCTTTTAAATCTTTACATCATTCTTAGCATGAACACTGTTCGGTAATGTCAGTTGGCCACATGGTCGTATTTACACAAATCTGAGGGGAATGTGAGGGCCACAGGCTGTTTTCATGAAATATATTAAAGGTGATCAGAAGATGGATTTGGCTCTTGTTTCTGTTGTTTGTTAAGATCATAATTGGCCGATAAGATCTAGGCAGAACCACACACAAAGGAGTCATAAAAGAGTCTAATTGGGTGGGTACAAAACAGGAGCTTTAGTGTATTGCTGGCTGCAGGATAGTGTTTTGTTCTTTGGAAGGAACAAGGAAAAGCCATGAAAATCCAAAATACAAGAGCAAAGTCAAGTCTTTAAAAAACAAAAGTCAGAAGGTCATAAAGGTGCCTGTATTTTTAGTGTCAAGGCAGATTGAGGCCCTGGAAGAGTGAAGCAACAGCATACATTCAGTGAAGAGGTTGATGATGAGGACTGTAAGCTCCAAGGACACACTCAAAGACTGAAGCTGTGCTGCAAATCTGTCTTCATTCCCCAACAGACAGATTATTTTCCTGCTCTAGGAAATGTCAGAGCTGGCTCAAGACATAACATAGCTGGCCTCGAGGAATCAGTTCTTAGTCTGCTGTCCTGTTGGCTCAGCTCAAATGAGGGAAACTATTTGACTTCTTAAGTTTCTTTGCCAGAAAGGTTCTTCACAAAGAAGAAGAAACAGATGCTGTTAAGAGTGTCAGAGAAAGACCCAGGATATGAATGACTGTCCTGTTATATCGTATTACAGTTTTGTAACCATAATAAAATGCTATTAAAATCAGCAGGTTAAGATCGGTCAAGCAGTTTACCTTAAATCCTGGATTTTGTCCAAACATGACAGTGATGTTACAACTATCCCAGGTGGATTCTGGACAGTAAGGTTTTAAATTCGAAGGGGGAATACCTTTGATTGTTCATAAGAGTTTTGGAAACACATTTAACGAATGACAGCTTCAGCAGAAGTGAGCTGAGCCCAGAACAAAGAAATAACATGGTATGGTAGTGATGGCGCTGCTGTTTCTATGCCCTCGTGAGCCAAATACAGCCACAAGACAGGCAGACTTCCACATGAACTTTAAAGAAATGGATTCTGGATAAACACGAGGATCCTCAATGGAAACAATGTGGCGGTTCATCCGATGCGTGATAAAAGACAATGCGTGACAACCCTCACAATAAGTCTCCACATGGCCATGTTCTTAAGGCACATCTCCTTCATTTTAACTGGTTTCCAAGACGACGGGCTGCAGTCACTGAATGAGTTAATCTCCCAGAGGAGCAGGTTTTGATTACTATAAATGAGCCAAGGCTGCACAGACCATCCGAACAGGACTCCTCCTCAAAGTCTTCTTCACTTCAACATTACAGAACCAACCGGGTCTCCAGCCAAGTCTCAACGCAAGTTATTTGTTCTAAAAATCAATATAAGAGCTTGACTGTAGATTCCAGTGACTGATCAAGACATGAATTGTGCAACTATTTTGAAAATAAATGAGTATTTCCAGTCATTTTTCAGGCTAAAAGTCAATTTCCAGCATCTTACATGGGAGGGTTTGTTGGTTGTCTTGAATGATGTGACCCGTCAGGGTTTGATATTCATGTATGTTGTGATAACAGTTAATAGTTGAGTCAACCATAAATCAACCACACACATTTCCCTCTACTTTGGTTTCAGTGTTACTCAACTCCCATTAAAATGCAGTGAGTGGAACCTTTTTGATTTACACCAACATTAGAGTTGTTCATAATTACACAGAGAAGATCACAGAGAACAGCACAAACAAGTTGCCACAATGTGCAGATTCCCTCTCACGTGACTGTGTGTGTTCTATTAATATACAGTATGTTGCAATAGATTGTTTAGGAGACATCTGTATGCGTGTTTTTTTGTAAGTACGGGTGTGTACCGGTGTCTGTGTCTTAGAGGATTATTTCTGTAGTTGATTGTTTGGTGTGAGCTTTGCTCCAGATATAATCCTAACCCCGCCCCTCCACAGCTCTCGTTCAACAGAGGAAAAGAGGATGGTCACTGCTGCACAGCAGAGATGCACTACAACTCTGTACACCACCAGCTAGGAGTGAAAAAACATGGCAACTGGTATTACCATCAATATGCAATATTAGTGATAAATCATCCACTGACATAAATGTTCTTTCACAGTAATATGTTATTTTAATTGTATAGTCTGCCAGTTATTTTTTACAATTAGTCAATTGGTCATTTGATAGATGTGAGAGCACAAAATAGTGGAAAATCAGCCCAAACCACTTGAACTGTTAAATATGTAATCTACCCAGCAAACAAAAATCATAAAAATATTCAGATTCCTATATACAAATCAAAATTGTGGCGAATGTATACATTTCAGAAGCTTTATTTTGAGAGAACGCATTTTCTTTAAAAATTAATTGACAGTTATTTCGTTACTTTGTCACTTTTTATTGCTCAGCTAATCAATTACTCATTTCAGCTCTAGTTGGAAATTCTTCAACAGTGCAGCTGGGAAACAACAATTACTACCAAATCACACTGATCAGTTCAGCTCTAAATTAATAAAATCTCTCATCAAATTCCCAGTCTCCCTTTTAAATAGTAAAATAATGTAGAATACTATAAGGTAGTCCTTTACCTTGCAAATATTGATAAACTGTCTGTCTAAATCTGAGCTGTTGTTTAAGCTTATGTAAATTAAAGCTTTTAAAATCAACTAAATCTCACCGGGACTGCTGTCGAACCCTAACCGCTGTGGTATGGATGCGTCATACAAACACATCTGCACTTCAAAGCACAGCAGCAACTAATTCCTTCAACATATGCAAAACTG
Source organism: Odontesthes bonariensis (assembly GCF_027942865.1). Classification (NCBI taxonomy): domain Eukaryota; kingdom Metazoa; phylum Chordata; class Actinopteri; order Atheriniformes; family Atherinopsidae; genus Odontesthes; species Odontesthes bonariensis. Next base: position 8,734,941 of record NC_134526.1, on the reverse strand, counting down.
CATTCAAACATGTGTCTGGGGTATGGCTTTACCAGATCACTACAGCTGGAGGGTTAAATGTATATCAACTCTGTCAGTAAATGTCAGTGTCAATCAGATCAGGTCTGCGCTCAAGAGATCGGTTATGACCACATAGGTCAGGGAGCTTCTGAACTTGTTTTAACCCCTTTTAGGCTACATGGGATTTGAGTCGTCCTGTAGAGTTTCTGCTGTTTGTTTTAGGGTTACATAAATAACTTTAGGGTTTGCATGTTCTCTCTGTTCCTGCTGGGTTTTTGGCAGGCTCTCCGGTTTCCTCCCACAGTCAGAGACATGCATGTAAGGCTAATTGAGCGTTCCACATATACTGAAGGTGTGTTGTTGTCTGTTTCTTTGTCATATGCCTGCAATGGACTGTTGACCTTCCCAGGGTGTACACTGACTGTCGCCCATAGTTAGCTGGGGCAGGCTCCAGCCTCCTGTCACCCTCTACAGGTTCAGCATGTGCAAGTATAGTTAATGGATCAAAAACCTTTGTGGCGTGGAAACATCTTACTTGTGTCTGCGAGCTTTGGTTGCCTGAGTGAAACCAGATGGCAAAAGAACTTGGTTCATACAATGCTTTTCAAGTCATTGAGTTTTGTTTAACAAACAAAGCACTTTACAATTCCACATTCCCATTCGCTCTGCATTTCATCTCCTATTCATGCAACAATTTTCTCTATCAAACGCTCGTGGATTAGCACATCTGGGGCAATGTGGAGTTCAGTAAACTGCTCAAGAACAGTTGAACGTATGGATGGAGAAATGGCTTCACTGACTTCTGACTGGTGGACAACCGCTCTACCTCCCGAGCCGCAAACCTTCCTGTCTGGAACTCATATTTAATGATGTAGGCTTACTCTCTAAATGATATGAAGCTGCAACCAATTATTGAAGTTCTTGTTTCAACCTTTTTATCATATTGCCAAGAAATAACTCTGGAGTCAAAAATACACATCACAACTTCACAAAGCTCAGTTTATCTCAATAAATTTCTTTCATTTGGCCACGTTATTATTTGCCCAAAGTCACCGAGACATCTTCATATATTTTTGTGCAAATCTCAAAGATAATTATAGAATCTTTGGTATTTGTAACTGAAAAGGACATGAAACCCTTTAAAAAATCTTCAAAGCATGTTAATATAGCTCCCTAAATCAATTAATCAGTGATACATTTAGGATTAAATGCAGATCTGATGAAAATTAGAGATCAAGATGCAGCCAGAGACCTTCAGAGATAGGTGGTGTGGGTGAGAATAATCTCAATATCTTTTTACATAATAATGTGTGGTTGTGTCTTTCTAGTACTTATCTTTTGCAACCAACCGCAAAGGTGTTTAATCTCCTGTGACTTTATTCAATTCTTTTGTTTTTTTTGGGGGGGTGGGGGATTGATTAACTAATTGCTTCATCCATTTGTTACACTTTTCATTAATGTGGACATTGAGAGAGAATCTCAAGAATGCTGCCACCAGATAGCGACTTTTGTGTGTGCGTGTGTTAAGATTTCAGATTGGATGGAAATGCAGTGAGAGTGCGAGAAAACGCTTGAGCTTGTGTGAGCATGATTGAGTCTGCGTGTGTGTGACACATGTCATACACTCACACAGCCCTCCCCTCCTCTCTCAGGGATGATAATCTCAGTGTATTAATCTGTTGTTTGAACTCCTTAAGCACAGACTGTCTATCACATCTGCTCTCCTCACCCTTGTAAAGCCCTGCTATATATAAACTCTCTCTTTTTCCCATTTTCTCGTTTTTGATCTGTCGCCGGTATTTCTCCATTGCTCCTCAGTCCAGCAGGACTGAATTTCATAAAGCTCATTTCCACCGTACAGTAAATCCATCTTCTCTTTTGGCAAGCAGACATTCTGGAAAACCCTTATTCCTGCTTTAAACCTCTCTCATCCTCTTCTCCAGGTATGATGCTCATAAGTGATAAGACATTCCACATATTTGCAAAGTCGGCATCTTTAATCTCTCAGAATTACTGCAGATCACACATAAATAACATCTCTAACGTATTAAAACATCCCCTCCCTCTGGGAAGCTTATGATCATAAGTGACTCAGACAGAACAAAACAAGACATATCACTCATCAATCAAATCAAAACAACTCTGTCAAAGGGGGCAAGTGGTGTGTGTAAAGTGCAAGTACAAGCAGCGAATGAATGGCAGCACACAGAGGTGAAAAATCAGAAAGGAGGCAGAGCTTACCTGCTGTGTGTCGCTGTCTCCCGTCCAACAAGAGCGAGGCATCGGGAGAGATCCACAGTGCAGGGATGTGGAGATGGAGAGGCAGAGGGGACAGGAGGCAAAGTCACAGTCCTTGCGTCATCTGAGAAAATTTGCAGATTAATACAACAGCTTGGTGTTCTGAGCCCCCCACCCTCCACTGCATCTCACCCTCCTCCCCTCCCTTTCTTTCACTCTATTTCACTCACTTCTCCCCATCCCAGGCCGCTATCAGTGCTTTGATGACATATTTCAGAGAATAGATGATTGAGGAAAAATGATAATCACTTTGAGCAAGTCAGGAGAGAGATGAGAAATGCAGCTTTTAGATGATTTTAGAGACTCGATTCATGCAAAAACTTAAACAAGAATGTGTGTGTGTGTGTGTGTGTGTGTGTGTGTGTGTGTGTCTTTGTATGGGGGGGGCATGAGTACCCTCCCTTCCACAGGAGGGAGCTATGACTCTGTACTGTGAGGAGAAATCTGCACAGAGGCTCCCCACTGAGGTGCACTCTGACAGATATCAGTGTCAGTCATGAGGCCTGAGCCTCAAAGTGCTCGGAGGCCCAAGGGCGGAGCAGTTACATACTGCGCATACAAGTTTCTCGCATTTTCCATCAACTGTGACACTTCATCAGAACACGGAGTTGGAAATAAACAAAATGAAGGCTCTGAGGCATTTCAGCTATGTCATAGAGACATTGCTACATCATAAAAGCTGCTGGTGTATGGGCTTCGTGACAAAGTCAGAATTGATTTATGGGCCTAATGTGGTATGTGGACATGACTCTGCTGACAGTCATAAGAAAACATGCCTCGGTATGTAACTTCCTTCTTCTTGCTGGCATGGCAGAAATATGAAACTAAGCTGGATGAAACTAACTAAAAACTGTCATATTGGTAACAAAGACTAAAAAAAGACCCTCATCCTGTCCTCTCCCCTTCGGAGTGAGAGTCTGATCACTGGTTGCTGAGTTTATCCTAATTTTAGACAGACAGAACATATTTACAGAATATTTGGATCAGTAAAATATTCAGAAAATCCGAAATTGTACTTTTTTACAGATTAATATTTTACTCTAACTTCCCTGTTTTCCAAAGACTGTATAAGCAGATTTTAAAATAAGAAAATACACAAAAAATAATTACAATTCTTTAAAAATGATCCTATTAGAAAATAGCATTTCAAATTGTTATGAGACAAATACCTGCTCATAACAACAGTCACCTGTAAATGTCATATTCATAAATTGCTATTATTATATTGATTAAAATTCTAAGCTATGGCACTTGAATTTGGTTAATCGCTGCACAAATACTCACAAACTTCCATACAAACATATGCAAACAAGAATTCAAACACACACCTCCATGCACACACACTGGCTCACACATGGTCCCACAGGAGTGACAGATGGAGAGGGGCAAAATGGGAACAGGGGCTTGTACAACAGAGCCGGTGCCTCCATTGTGCAGTAGGTGCGCTGTAAGTCTATCCCCTACTAATTGCCAGAGCAGTTCAAACACAAAGTCTGCCTCTGAAATCCAATCTTGCGGGTGTTGTACAGTGAGTAAAGTTTACAATGTGTAACATTTTCCTCACTGGCAAGAAAAGAGACAAAACGTGGCTTAAGGAGGAGGTGAGGGGGCACAGGGGTGGATAAGTGCAAAAATGCTGAGAAACACAGGAAGGTGTGGACCGACATGGAAGACATAACTGTAAATAGATCATTCACCATTTAGGCTGCATGTCGAATGTTGGGGGTGTGTAGACTGCAACAAATCTGCGGCGAGTGAATGAAAGTGTAGCCGCTGTAGGTGGACCGAGCTGCAACGAGACACCGTGGAGGGACAGATAAGGAGCAAGGAGGAGTGATTGAGAGGTAATCTGGGGAGAGAAAGAGTGAAGTGCTGTAAGAGGAGAGGGAACAGCGGTGCAGACGATGTAAACAAGACGTGCAAAGTGTGTGCATACTGAAGCTGCTTCAGGAACTGACAATGTCTGACAGCGTCTACATGTATGTCACATATTTTAAAATCTAAACAGACTTGAAATAGGGCAGAATTTCACCTATTCCAACCTGTTTCTAATAAACCATCAGAATTAAATTATCAAGCTAAATCCTTCCTTCCCCTAATGAAGGCTTCGAAGCTCTGGTGCTCATAAGCCCCCCACCACAAACCATTTTCCCGAAGTTGAACATTCCACATGCTGATTTCAGTTTTACGCAGGAAAGACTTGCAGGCGCATGTGCTGTTTGTTTGTCAGAGCAGCAGTGTGTAGGTACGGGCACGGGAAAATGTGTGCATACTTATTCTTCAGTGCGCATGTGTGTTTATGTGTGGTCTGGCTCCAGATCCCGTAACTCTACTCATCCTCTTTGACATTTAGTAAGCTGTGAAATTTAATTTCAGGCTTGGGTTCCTTTTTCTGCACAATCCCACACCTGTGCCAAACATGTCTGTGGGTGAGTTGGACAGCAGCTAAAGCACGGCAGCCGGCGATGTCTAAGATAGACTCAGAGCCAGACAGACAGGCAAACAGGAGGTGACGCATTCATCAGAGAGTCTGATCCCCCCCCGATTGAACGGCCTCACCTTTGACCCTTTACCTCTTTGCCACCAGGTCTGGCGACTGCGGCATTTCCAGAAGACTTGGGCTAATTGGGTCAGATTGCGCAGAGAGTTGCATTACGCCTGAAATTGGAAACATATGCAGCTATACCTCAGTGTGTTAGTGGTAATGGTTGCAGTGCAGATTTTACTGGAGAGAGCTGTTTTGGAGGTGAAGAGGTGCAACAAGTGGAGTTTAGTGCGTGAGGAGAGTGAGGAGATATTGGGAACAATAAAAAAGGTCTGAAAATGCAAGTGGAGACAGCAAAGAGAGGACAGACAGAGAGATGTGAAGATGTAAGAGGAGACGATGAAGGACTGTCAGCGGGTACCTTAGAGAGGTACGGGATCTATAACTGAGGTCTGACTTGGTGGCTCTGTTGCTGACACACTGTTAGCCTCACTCTGACGGCTCAGCTCAACTATTTGCAATAATTGGCATAATAGCTGCCTTCCAATTACACTCAGTTCCCAGTTTCAATTGAAGGAGGATGTCCAGTGCAAAAGCAACAAGTTGATGGATGATGGCACTCACTGTGGTAAAGATTTCATCAGAGGGGCCGGTGGGAGTAAAAGTGACATCTGGAAACTTCAAAATGCTTGTGTGTATTTTTTCTTATTGAGAAATGAGAGCCATTTGAAGACGATCCAAAAGGTGGATCAATCAAGTTATTCCAGTGAGACTGCAGTTCCTGACCTACAAGGTAGTATTGTATGATAGAAACTAGAATTTCTGAAGCACTTTTGAAGATGCCAGAGCAGCTAACATAAGAGGATTCAGGAGGTTTGTGCTAGAGGGACATTGACCCCACTGAAATCTGACTGGACCAAGACATTCCTCTGTCCAGCCAGAGTGGACTTGACTCTTTACAGACGAGCAAAAATGACAAACTGCAGTGCTTTAAAGCCATGTTTCAACTATACCGATGCAGTGTTTGTATCTTGTAGAAAATAAGACAAGCAGTAAACGAAAGGGTGGCGAAACGTATACACCCTGCTGAAGAAATGGACACTGAGCATATACTTGAGCTTCTTTTTTTAAATGTGTCCCCAATATGGCAGCTCAACATGGAAAAAGTTGAGGAAAAATCCCGAATCCATCACTGCAGCTACTGCCTGTTGAGATACTTAACTTTAACAGACACCGCTCTAATAATCCTTTCAAAACTTTCATTTTAAAAATCTAACAGAAAACAACCAAGCTACAGGGGTTAGCTACGGGACACCATTGTCATTCAGAGTTCTTCTTCAACATATTAGAATATCTGTGAGCTTGTATTTTCATTCAAATTTCTTTAAATTTTTGGTAATTTCCTGTTTCAGTTTCAATTTCTTATTAAAATAAAAACTGTTTCCCTTTTAGTTCTTTAAGCGATTTTTGACTTAAAATCCAGAATCCTAGATTGTCAAATTCTGAAGAGAGATGAAACAATTTCTTGGATTATACAGGGCCTAAGGGGTTTGAGATGATAAGAGGCAGACAGGGTGGCAGACTTCGAAAAGAGCCTTAAGTCGTATTAAAATATATTCTTAAACCACGAGTCGCAAAATCTTGTGCTGAATATTAAGACTTGAGGTGGGATTGTGTAAAAAATTTAAAAGATACAAAGATACCGATTCAGTCTGGAAAGATTCAACTTCCTGTGAGCCAATTTTGTTAATTTCATAAACACCATGCAATGATTCAAAACTAAACGTCCTAGCACACCATCCCTGATATCGAGTTTTTTGTATGCGTTTTCCGCTGCGTGCCAATTTATGCAATGAAATTTATTTTAGGAAAAAAGCAATAGGTCTGCTCTGTGTTTTTACACTGGAACCTCTAATGTTTGGTCTGTGTTGTAAAAAGACTTTTTATTGAGTCTAAAAATCTGTTTAGGTCATGGGAAACAGAGAGGGACTGTGCTGTGTTCGTAGCCTGCCATGTTTTGGGACTTTTGATTACTGGAGGATTTAGGAAATCTGTTACTGTATCGGTATAAAGTAAAACTTGTTCTGTGAACGACTATCTTAAGTAAAACCTTTCATCTAGTTGATTGTGAAATGGTTGCATTTACCTTTGCATAGGTAAATTATGCTCACACAGTGAGAGGAGAGCTGAAGCGTGATAGCCTAACAAAACACATCCCAGCCCTTTTAATCACCATCTCTGTCATTCCTGCCCACATGAAGCCAACAACTTTCTCCTGCTCTCTGTCTTTCACTCAAACTTTCATTGATGCACCCTGAGGCAGAAATATTTAGGTGCACACAGGGCAAGTTCAGACAAAGAAGGAGATAGGGAGAATGGCTGGAGGGTTGCAAGGATTTCAAGTGATTGCCAGTGAATGCCAGGAGGAATAATCCTGCAAAGGAAACGCAGAGAGTGTGTGATTGTGTGTGTTTGTGCGAGCAGTCAATGAGTGCAAGTATATCAACGCTTCCTTCCATCTCAGGGTATTGACAGTGTTAAATGTCTCCGTCCCAAAGTGAAGACTTCACTTTAGTCTGTCTCTCAATACAGAAGTGACCCGTTTTAACGGCTTGAAAAACCTCTTTTCATGATTCCACGTCTCTTTCTGTGTCTCCTCTCTGGTCCCTATCTCTCCCATCCCCAAACTCTTTCATGAGCAGTCTCTCAGGGGCAGGGTTGTAACACAACCCTGCACTCTTTTGTCTCCATTCTTTTCCTTATCCTTTCATCTTTTTAAACATTCAGGGGAAAAGAGGTTTTGGTGAGATGGAAACCACTACTTGGTAAAGGAAAGAAAGAGATAGCATGTGAGAGAGTGAGAGAGAAAGGGGGGAGGCAGGAGGAGTGGGAGGCAGAGTCTCACCCCCTCTCTGCTCATCCGCCAGTTTATGGCTCTCCTTTTCAACAAGACCATTCAAGGTGGGGAGGCTCAGTGGACGCTCTATTCTCATGGGTCAATAGCAGTGAACCCTCGTCTGGTGTTTGCTGCACCGAGTACCGTTGAACTGTCTGCCGGCCTGTGTGTCCTCCACAGACCTCTCCTCTGTCTCCTTCACTGACTTTCCCCCAAAGACCTGCGGGTGCACAGAGCAGCCAGTCACCAGGTCCAACCTTTTAACTTTAAAGTAGTACCGACCTGTCTGCACTTACCCGTCCAACTTGTTTATCTATGCAAAGACTTTTGATCAAACCAAATAACACTGCAGTAATTCACCTCAGACACTAACGGTGGAGATGCCTGCACACATAAAAGAAAGTTTAGACCATGTTAGTTGTTATACTGGAAACACGCGTAGAAAAATACACACACACACACACACACACATAAATAACCCATACTCATGGGAACAAAGCATGCAGATGCACAGTGTGATGAGAATGTGCTGCAATCTACATAAATATTGCCCGTAGTCTAAAGTACCCCATAATTGATTAAATGGCAGATAATAAATAATAGCTGTTGGTCTTTGGGATGAGACCTTAGCACACTTACATTTGCATGAAATTCTTAAAATATCCCCATAAAGCTTTTCTGGCAGAGTAACATTTCATAGCCTGGTAACCAGATGATTCTGGAAGCTCGTGTTTAATTATATCTGACAGAATGCAGCGCTACTCTCCTTCCAAAATTTTAAAAACAACCTCGCTGGGCAACCATTTATATAAAAATTATGTGGGTTAGATAAGATGACAATAGCGCCCCTGAGGCATCATGTTTTGGCTACATCAAATATTTCATTGGTCTGACTCCAGCTTCATCAATAGGCATTTCTGACGGCGCCCAGTGACTAAGCCCCTTTAAATGAAAAAAATGATCAAATAGACTTCCTGCTAATTCACATTTGAGACTTTGTATGGATATGCCAGACAAGCTACTTTCCTTTAAATGTGACATATCATGGAAAAATCAAATTTTTCTGTTCTTTTGAACGTATATTTGGTGTTTGAAGTCACCAGAAAGTGTAAAACAACCCTGGTATTCTTTTAAGTGACCCCTCATTTGAAAGTTCCTCATTTAAAGAGATGCTCTGATTTTCATTTCAAAATGATGTCGCTCATCAAGTTCACTCCACTCCTCTGCTAAGCCGCGGCCTCCGAGCCCTGTCCACTTTCATCCACCTTGCAAGACCGATGAAGCCAGCTACGAGTGGAAATGTTCTGTGGTCAACTGTACTGTGCTGATCTTGGATTTACCACCAGCCTCAGAGGATAGAAGAGACAGATGCCACATGTGGCTGCTTAAAACATGTTAAAAAAAACTGCGAACGATGTTGTAAAGAATTTGGGGTTGAAACAGTTTTTCCAGTTCTGAACTTTTTCTTATTAATTTTTTCTTTTTTTGAAGGGTAGGTCTGAAATTTAGGTTCCAGAGAATTCAAGGCGAGCAAAGGCTAACCCTGCCCCTAACACTGTAATGATATAAAGAGACCTACAACAATGCCTTCAGTCTCGCACCAGCCAGCAATGTCATTAAGCTATTTACCTGAAAACTAGCCAGCTATGTGCTTTGCCTTCACAGAAATGCATCATGTCTGGATACTAGAAGTGGCAAAACTTCCTTATAATGAAAAAGATGTTGGATATGCACGTGTTGGAGGGGCCACACGCCAGCACAGGGAATCAGATGGTTACTCGGTGGATTCAGGGAAATGGAAAGTTTCACAGCTTTCACTAAGTACTGCTGAGGTCAATGCCAGAGTTGCTGGCAGGAACTGCTGCGTGTGCTACACTGGACGCCATCTCGGCTGCATCGTCAGCAGTACACGCACACCATGTGAACGCAAGTTCAACAATTCAACGCTGATAAGTTAGTCCACAGCTGGAGGGTGACAGAAATATCTAATACCTGCTGTGTGCATCTCTGATGTCATATCAAACAAGCTCTGCTCTGTTTGACCCATCAGTGCGGTTGATTTGAGCTCTGCAAATCAGTGTTTTAAGAGGACACCCCCCCCAAGCGTCTCAAAGCGGAAAACACTGCCAGTTCTTTAATGATTTTTAAATCTAATTTTACATATAGTAATTCTTTGGTTAATGCATGTTTGGCTCTGTGCTTGTTTATTTCTTAAAAACAAATTTGAATGTACATGAACATGTTTTATCCAAAGCTGCAACTGGGAAGTGTGTTGTCTATGTGGTTATTACACAACGGTATACTTACATAGGTCAGGGCTGAGAGTCAGGGGTCAACCACCACCAAGGGCCCCAAAAGATTGCAGTCCATCCCTGTTAAAATCAAAGCATCAAATCAGGATTTACTGTGTATTCAAAGTTTTTCTACAACTTTGTCAGAGTACTTAATGTCCTTCCATTGGTCCTAAATCTGTGTCTCGTGTCCCACCTATGTGTCATGGTGAAAATGAAAGACGTCACGTTTGACACGTACAAAAATCTACATACCAAAAGAAAATCTGGCCCGAGCAAACAGGAAGCAATCTGCAATCAGTCTCACATTTGGCACTAAAACTGAAGGTTACATCCTCCGGTTTGATTGTGCCAAACCGGGTCATGTTGCACCTCTTTGCACTTGCAGATGAGGACCTTGAAGACTTACGCCATCCAGGTTCGCCACAGCTTTTCCTGTAATATTTTTGCACAGTTACAAGCCCATAATAAACAGATGAAAACATGGATCCGTGCCAGCGCCGCTTTGCCAGCAGCCATTTTTGACGTTATTGTGTGTGTGTGTGCGACAGAGATTCAAAAAAGGGGGGCCGATTGCTTTTAATAATATCTCCGTCTCGCACATTAAATTGAATATTTCAATTATTTCTAGAAAAAAACATGACTTTTTGGAAGATTTCACTAAAAGGAGTCTACCTGCTGTTTCATATAATACGTTTCTGTTTAAAAGGTGAGTCTTTTGTATATCGACTCTTATAATATTACTATATTGTTTAATGTTATATATATCTCCTTAATTTACTAACCTCGCCTTGTTTCTGCGCTTCCCATGAGAAACAGGAGTTGTTGGACGAGTCAAATTTACATACGCCAACAAGAGAGTGCACTATAGGAATCCCTTTTGTCTTCAAAATAAAAGCATTGTCACTCCTTCAACGTTTCATTGCGGGGTAGATTTTGCAAGTGAGCTTTGTCTTGAAAGTTGTAACCGGAAGTTATGTTTCCGATTCACGTCGGCTTGACACAGCGCGACTTTACGCGTTTCAGGCGGAGTTCAGAACATAAAACATTTGGCAAACTTCTTCAGCCTTCCACTCGTTCACATATTTGGACGGAGTTACACTTTCCCTGGTCCACCAACTCATGGAATATCTGCATTTTCAGGCACTGTTAGTCTGTGAAGGTTTTCTTGGCTTATTTTACGCAGCATTTGTCTCCCAGTGGAAGCGCTCCCCGGACAGGAGATAGTTTTCTGGTTTGTAACCACTTTAGCTTCTCTTCTCCCCCCTTCACTCCTCGTCGGTTTCTTCGCGGCACATGCGATGTCACGGACTGTTAAAAAGAAAAAGAAATGTTTTTGATTAGTTTTGTGTTTGATGAGTGATCGGGTGTATTTTTTATTTTTTTTTTATTTGTTTTGCGTTTATATCTTTAAACCAGTTGAGCAACTGGCGACAGGACTCTATAATCAATGTGGTGTCAGCTGGAAGGACGCGGGGTCCGGATCTCACCTAAACGGTAAATCACACTTGTAGGCCTTAAACTGTGCACAATACATGCTGTTTTGGTTTTTTATACATATGATATGATATACGCACGGATTTACTGATGCATTTAAACGGGAAGACATGCAGCCTTTTAGATAACGAGAATAACAATTAGGTCAGTTTATGAACCAGTTTGGCGACGGAAACTTTGCTTATTTTTTATGAATTTCAAGGATTTCTCTGTTCACTTATTAACTTACATTCAGACATGTAGACATGTAGAATAGCCTGCTCTTGTAAAGTTATAATATGGATAATTTTTCCTTATAAATTTGATCATATTTCATGCAAATGTTCAAAATATATCCTGGCTGAAGACACTTAACACACACACTTATTCCTCTTTGATTCTGCATTTGCCAGGATTGTCTGGCACTCGTAGGCTGTTTCATTCACGCTTTGTTTTCCTTGGCAGCCTCTCAGGTGTGGTGAGAACAGCAAAATAAACCCGCAGGTAGATCACAGCACTTTAAACAGATCTGCTACTGATCTCTTACTTCGATATTGTTAGCAGATTAAGGGACCGGATGGGCGTTGTGGGAGGTATTTTAGCAAAAAATGCAAATGAAGACCTCCCAAATATTGCAAATATATTCATCTCTGCTGTCATGGACTACTTCATTAGAAGTTTCTTCTTCACTGCAAGGGAAATCTACAATTTATATAAGCAGTGTTACAGATAGAGCCCTTCACACAGGAGAGGGGGCTCAATCTTGCAGGCCTAGCATGGTAAGAAACAATCACAGGGCTGGAATTAATGGGCTGTTTGCACAGTGGGAAAGCAAGGGTGTTGTAAATGAGCACATGTGAGGCCTAGGTTTTCCCATTACGTCCACAGAGGAGGACAAATATTCACCTGCATGCTTTTTCCATGCAACATGATGTCAGCAACCTCTTGACTAGACCAAACTTGCCATCCAAAGACACAAATGGAGGTGCAAAGAGTTTTTTTGGGAAACTTCCTCCTGTCAACCTGCCTCCAGAGATCTTCCACTCCTGTCGCTCTGTGGGTTGCACAACTTCAAAGAGGCCGGATTAAGACGGGATGGGGCACAGCTCTAACAGTATTGGAATCCATTATCTCTCCGTCAGGTTGACATGCCTGACATTAGCCACGCATGAGGAGGGGATTACTTTGTAAACAGGCTAATAGCACAGTAGCCACTGCCAGGTGTGGAGCTGCTTTATGGCATCTGTTTCCTGTAAGGGGGAACTTGAAGTAAGACGCACGATAATCCCCCCCTCAGTTCTTTCTTCTCATCTGGATTGAATCCCTGTTGTTCACACGGACAGCTCTCAGAACAGGAGTCGCACCTTCGCCAGGTGCTGAATTTACTACAGAAATGCTTACCTTCATTGTTTATGGTGCACTGTACGTTCAAGTTCTTCTGTTGCTTTTAGTAAGGCCACTGCCGTAGCTACACAGAACGGATGGATTCGTTTTCATGTCAATTTAAAGTGAAAAACTAACAGTTATTTGTTTTTACCAAGAAAAGAAGAACGGCTTTAGAGAGGCTACTTTATTGTAAGTTCTAAAGCTAAAAAAGTTATTTGAAAGTCTCACATTACAATAGTTGTAGATTATCTCGGTTTGAGAGAGTTGGTCTAACAAAACTAAATATTTAATTCAATTTCCTTGCACCTCAGGAATTAGGAAATCGCTTTTTGTATTCCTCTATTTTCTGTTGGTTTAGTCACCAAAGTTTATTTGAATAACTCCAAAAAGAATCAGTAGATGAATCCATAGCTTAAAAATGGAAATTAATTGCAGCCTTTACCAAATTGTATATGAACAATTCATCCAAAATCTAGCTTTAGGCTTGCTGTTTAGAATTGATTTATTTTTTCTAGGTGTAATAAGGAAATGTTGAAAAGACAGAAAAGGTCTTTAATGTTGATTAGTAAGACAGACGGTTTAATGACTAGTTAAAAGCAAAGTCATGTAGAGCCGCTTCAAGCAGTTTGTAGAAAATAATAGTTTCTCCATTAGTTGTGATTCCAGATTTCCTGTTTCTGAGCATCTAAAAAGAACACAAAGCATCTGAGCTACCTCATTAACACGCAGTCATCCTCAGTGCTGTAGTTCAGGGAGGCCTTGTGGTTGGTGTCATAGTTTAGTCTGTTTAATCTGTTTATTCATGGAGTTTTGCTTGATGAGGTGTTTGGTTTCCATCTGTTTGTTTAGGTCCTATTCTGTGGTTTCAGGGTATTTCAGGATACGGAGATTAGGATTACAAGTGTGTAGACTTGAGTGGAGTTTTACTTTTCATGGAGCCTGGGTTATGTCTGTGAGTTTATGGAGGCTGCTTAGGTCTGGTCCAGAGGGCGGAAGGACGTCGCGCTCCTCCTCTAGCCTTGCCGGCAAATGATGCATGTCATTGTAGCAAATGGAGCATGGCGACAAAGTGCTGCTCCCGCTGCTGTTGTACAAAAACACCACTTACTGTGGAGCGTCTGCCTGCCTATCTCCCATCAGGTGTCTGAATGCTCCAGAAAGCATTCACATGTCAGAATTTTCCACCTCCTCTCCACAATTTGAAATGCTCTTCTCTAGTTAGCTGCTGACCTTGTTTCAGCTTTAATTTGTGAGATTGTCTTAATATAGTGTTGTGGAAACAGTCGGATTTACCATGCAATTGAGCCTTTTTCACTGAAAACAGTCTCTGTGTAGGAATCGGTAGCCTGAACGAACAGGATGCTGCACACTTTGATGTGGTTTATCGTCTGCATTAAAAGGCACTTGAAGCTGCCGAGGTGACTGCATGTATGATGTGTCGACGAAACCTTCTCGCTCCTTGTCGGCTGCATTGTGTCCAGGGTGTGGCTTTGCTGAGTACAGCTCCTGTCACAGAAGGGATTTTTTTTTTTGTTCAAACACACTTGATGATAGCCACTGATGATACATCCGCTCAGTCACCCCTAACACACCCGTGGAGACAAACACAAACTGACATGAGTAAAAAAAGCATGCTCAGCCACTCTTTTGTGATCAGATTTTATTTTCACTGTCTGAAGAAAGCCTGAAGGAGCTTCGCAGTAATGCTGCATCACTCACATTCTGATCATTCCTCCTATTTTAACTCTTTCCAAGTAGCGCCCTCCTGGCTTTCAAACAAACAAATACACTTACATGTGCTGTTGAGGCTTCTGTGAGCGGGTCTGCTGTGCCCACCACGAGGACAGGTGACTGGAATATCTGTCCTGTTAGTCAGAGGGGAATCTCACGGTGAAACGCAGATGAATCATCGATGCTCACGTCATTACTTTGTAGTTGCTTTCACGCAATGTCAGAGATGATAAAAATGATTCAGCTGAAAAGACTTCTGGAAATGTTTACATTTTTGTAAAGTTGTGTAAGTGTTATCACACTGAAAACCAGAAAAGTGTCTGAATAATGTTTTACTTATAGATTTAATCAATTTAATTTATTTATTTAGATTAAAATATAAGGACTTTAAATAGCTGGTAATGTTTATTTTTTCCCCTGCTCAGTAAATCAACCATCAGGTAGGCTGAAAATAGCAAATGTTTGGTATCTTTGCTTAAAAACGTGTGGAATTTGTCAAACGTGTAGGTCAGATAATAAATTAGATACACTTTTAATGACCTTTTACTGACATTTTAACATTTTTAGTAACAAAGTGTCCTTCCTCTGAGATCTAAATGTCATCTGCTTTTGCAAACCTACTGTTTAATTTTGAGCCCTTATGCTCAGTGTATGCTTCATTATTTTTCACAGCACAAAAACAACTTCTGATTCTGTTATAGCCAAAGGAAGCTCGGTGCCTGCTTGTTTTGGCAGGCAAAGTGCTTACAGTTGTCATCACTCTATAACTGTAACTCTGTGAGACTCAACCAGTTATTCTTACCTTTCAAAGGAAAAGCAAATTCACCAGAGACTACCTGTGGTTATCGAAGCTTCCTGTAATAAGTGTGTATGAGTGCCTTTTTCACTGATACAAATAATGCAAATTGCATTTGATTTAAAGAGATTCTCAGATTAAGACCAAAACAAGTCCTTAAAATCTGTGTAATCCACTTTCTTTAATTGTTATAATTTCGGACTTGCATACATACCAGGTTGTCAGTGTCTCCATTTGAAGGTCAGCTCCTCAGACAGCAGACTCTGCAGCATTCACGGCCCAACTCCACGTGAAAAAGCAGGGCAAATCTTGCTGTAATTGGTTTCCACGAGCTCTGCCAAGATTTTAAAGCTATACCTCAGCAGTTAAAGCTCCACCGTCATAAAGCTGCAGGCCACCAGTAAAACTGCTCATTTTACGTTCTAATTGAGGCACTTTGTTTGACTATAAAATCCACAATTTGCATTGTTTAAAATAACATTGTTTCTCCTGTGTTTCTGCTCCCTTTGAAACACCAGCTGATAAGTCTTGGGAGTGATGCACTGGCTTCCCCTGGTTGCCATGGTGATTGCCTCGGCCCTGCCCTTCCCTCACAACCCCGTGTCCAGGATTACCACTACGACCGCACAGCCTGGCTCCGACCACCATAGAGAGCACCATCGTGACCCAGCCTCTCGACCCGCAGCTCATCCTGTGGACTACAGAGGGAATGCCTCCCAAACGGACTACAGCACAGCTGCGGCTCTTAGCCGGCACGACAACAGACAGAACCATAAGGATTATGTAAAGACTTCCACATTCAAACTGGATAATCAAGCAACATACCAATCACATAGCAACTCAGGCAGCGATGACAAAACCAGTGACAGTTTGGGTGTTCCTTCTGAAAGAGGAACTCTCAGGACTGAGGACATTTCCGAGGATAATTCTTTACCAAAGGACTACAAAGTGGACAGCAGCAGCAGGCAAGATCACTCCAGTTTTGAGGAGTTTTCTAAGGACACACCCCAGAAATCTACAGATGCACCATCACAGGTTTCCACAGTGGGAAACCATTATTTTGTCAGTCCTGCTACTACTCTGAAGGGTCAAAGAGGACCAGAACCAACTGCTTCTTCAGAGCAGCTGAGAGATGCACCGACCATAAGGACCGGGAGCCAGCAGACACTGGGGATGACAGCAGGTCCAACTGAGGGGAGTCTGACCATGGAGGAAGGTTTGGGGCTGGGGGCAGGGCTGGACAGCTTTCTGGAGGGAGATGAGATGTTTTTGGATGCACATCCCCGAGTTCTGTTCTCACCCTCCCCATCGGCTCCAGAACACCCACCCCTCCCGCTCATGCTGGAGAGCGGCCTGCTGGAGGTAAATGGGGATGTAGAGGATCAGGAGGATGCAGACGGACACATAGAAGGTCATGGCGACCGGGCCATCGACAGGAGCGCCACACTGAGTTGGGCAGACTACTCCAAAGTAACTGGTAAGAAGGCTGTCCGTCCTGTTAAAAGAGATAAACGCTCACACTTGGTTGACAGAAGGAGAGGGGAGAAGTCGGTGTGCGAGGCAGTAAATGTTTGGGTTTCTGACAAAAAGACTGCCATCGACTCGTACGGACATAATGTCACCGTCTTACAGGAAATCCAGACGCAGAAAGGGCCTATTAAACAGTACTTTTACGAGACCCGCTGCCGCGAGGCCGAGCTGCACTTCAACACCGGCAGAACGAAGGGCTCAGCGGTGAGATCCATGGGGACAGGTGTAGCTGGGGCTGGATGCCTGGGTGTGGATAAAAAACAGTGGCAGAGCGAGTGCAAGGTCAAGCAGTCGTTTGTTCGAGCACTCACCAAAGATGCAAGCAACAAAACTGGATGGAGGTGGATTCGAATAGACTCGTCTTGCGTCTGCGTGCTGCTGTCCAGAACAAATCAGGGGAGGGAGGTCTTGACGAGAAGGGGGAGAGGCTAAGACGGGAGGCAGGGAAGGTTGTGAATGATTGCAAGAAGTAGAAAGTGACACAGAGCAGAGCAGCTGTGACATCCTTCTGTGTACACTTTTTACGTGCTTGCTGCGTCTCCTGAAACACGGTGGAAGTTATCTCTGCCTTTGACCAGTCTTCTTCACATGCCTCTCGTTTTTCTATCCCTCCCCCCAACACAGCTTCAGATGACTTTTGCAAAAAAACAAGAAGACCTCAATACTAGATCTTAGGGAAAATTGTCATATAGAGATTTTACATTAAGAAGTACTGTTTTTGTATGATTTATCTTTCATAATCTAAGTTATTTTTGATTAGTATGTAAGCATGTGTATGTCTTTGATATTAATATATTCCTTTATATGTGTGTTCAATATGACACCAGTATACCTTTATGTATGAAGCTATGTATATCAGTGTGTATTTATAGAAGACGTCTTCATGCAGTAGTAGGTCTCTCCAGTGTCTGATGATAATTCCAGCCTTTGGTCTGCTCGAGTTGTAAAAGCAAAGAGCGCCACCTACTGAGCTTTATTTTTACTGCTCCCAACTCTTAATGTATGGATGAATGTTGCAACAGTATCCTATACACAAATTACAGCATGGGCACATTTTAGCACAACGTCAGTCAGGCTGAAGATTTGTTTGCAGGATACTTTGCTAAATGTGGGTCATGAATGTAAAACCATGTGCTGTGTAAATTTTAAGACACCCAAAGAGGCTATCATCTTCTGGTTTGTTCGGCTGGCCTGCCAAGAATGGTAATAAAGGATCTTTGTATTCATTTTTTTTTCTCATGCATGCACATGCAGAATTGCATTCTCAAAGCACAACAGAGAATTTTCCATGTGGCGCTGCTGTAGTCTGCTGGTGAAAAGAAGTAAGAAGAAACACAAATGTCAGCAATGGAAGAAGCATTCAGTTCTTTTAGGTAATAGAGCTTTGAAATCAATGCAGTTGAGCATCAAAAAACAATATTTGAACCTGCATCGACGTTAAAGTTATATTTCAGCTCAACACTGTAACAGCACCTTGAAATTATTTTCAAAGAAACAGATCAATGCGGAAAAAGAAGAAAACAGAAAGTTTATGATGATTAGCAGATCTGCCTGGATTGCTTTATTTTTTTCCCTTTTACATCACCATTGTCATCATCATCATTATTTATTTTCCAGATGATATTTTCAGTTTATATTACTATCACTTGAGTCATGGAAATCTGTTAAATCATTGCACAATTTGTTCTCAAAATGTACACATACAGTAGCGTATTTGAATGACCTTTTTTTTTTTTCTTCTTTTTTTTTATGTTTCATATTTACTTTTAAAATTAGTTCAAATGAAGTAAAGAAGGAACGGAACATGTACATACATTTATCCAATACATACCTGAAGAAAATAAATAGTTATCGTAAAAAATAAAAAATACAACTGAAAAAAAACACATTTTACAAATTGATCCCCAGGCTCCCCCATGTAGGTTTATCATACAGATATATATATATATATATTTTTTTAACGACACCTCATATCATTGTCACTACCAAAAAAATGTTTTTAGGTCATTGTCGTTTATGTGACATGCATCGTAAACACAGAGGCTAAAGGTTTTGTTTCCTGGGCTTCCTCTGGCTGCCCTCTTTTGCTGCCTTGCAGTAATCTTCCCCTTCAGAGAGCTCTTAGTTTCTGTTATGGCTTGTGTGTGCAGTAAAATGACCGGCTTCTGTCCATCCCTTTCAGTTTTTTCTTTCCTCCCTGGGAGCTGTTGTTTGGTCTCTCTGTCTGCTCTGCCCTGTCAGGATTAACAAAGACCCTGAGCTGATGATTACGAGCCAGAAATGATGACTTTGTGGAGGTCTCATGAGGAGTTCGAGTCTGGCTTTAGTAATGTGTCCTACTTAACAGGCTTAAAACGTGCTAGTTAGACATACTTCATACCTGGAATATCATTTGGAAATCATTTTATTATTAAACACTGTTTACTAACAATTTATAAGCCAGTGATAATCTTATCTGTTCACATGAACTTTTGGGTTGCAAGGTTATAAAAATAAATGTATAGCTTTTGTTTTATTTTAGTGCTTTAACTCACTGGAAATATTTATAATAATATAGAAATGTTAAATTGCACATGGTATGTCATTTTCCTTTAGAGAAAAAAAAAACTTTACTTTGAACCACTTACTCGATAACTTATTGAAGTTGTAAATCATTAGATTTTATCTTCTACTAAGACACCAAAAAAAAGAAAATAATTTTTTTTTACAACAATGCAGCCCAAAATGTCTCTTTACTGATCAACAAAACATAAATAAAATATACTTAAACTATCGCTCCAACTATTTATTATTATTGAGGGGGTGAATTTGCACATAAAAATATGCTGACTTTTAGTCTGCAGTGTGAGTGTTGCATCCAAAATGCTGAATTCCCATTCAGACTTGTCAAGCCAGACCACCTCAGTACAGCATTATAATAACGGCTCTATTTTCAAACACTCCCATCAAAACCACAGACCTCTTGTGAAACTGTTTTGACAGGCCGAGTCGTGCTCATCACGACGAGTTATTTGACTGGGATGATATCCCCAAAGCACCCTTTTAACATTTCTAAAACCAAAACTTACAAAGAATCTTGTAAGGGACACCTTATTACAAAGTATCTTAAATGATATCCTCCTGCTGACATCATGAAGCCACTGAACCCAATACCTCTGTGGCCTTGCTCCACCCCGTCCCATCCAGCTCTTTGCCTTTGATCTCTTTAACGGGCTCCTTTCAAAAGAGATTACTCAGCCTATCAGCTTTCAAGGTGCCAATAGATGTAGCATGAGGAGGGTCCCTCTGATGTGGTCGGGCTAAATAGTGGACGAATTCGGACATGTTTTACTACACCACCCCAGCCTATTGGGGACACTGGACACCCCTGACAGGACTATAGAAGTCCACAATAGGGCCACAATGGCTGACACCGGACCCCAGTCAACTCTTTATCAGAAAGAAGAAGACTGGTGTTGTTTCTGACATGTCTATCGATCACTCCAAATCACTTTACAATGTTGACGCCCTCTCAGCCCTCTTGTTTTTAAATCCAACCTTAATGAGGTTAACTTCTGCCGCGGCCCTCGTGAAATGCACAAATTGTTGAGCAGAAGTTGTAAGGCGACGCATTTAGTTGTTTTCAAACTGTAAGACGATAAATGGCAGCAAGAGGTTTCCTCTGAAGGTAGGAAAATGAGCCCTGATATTGCAAACTCTGCTGACTGTGTGCAGACACAGACAGGAATCCCGCACAACCGGCACAGACCTAACCAATACCGGCAGCGTCCTTTATTCACCCCACAGCACAGTTACACTTAGAGAGAAAAGACAGAAGGACAAGAAGAGGGAGACAGAGAAAGAAAACAGCTGATCCCATTCAACCCTCCAAGTCTGAGAATACATTCATACATTCTTCAAGTCATTTTCCCCTTTATTCCTTTGCTTCTGTTATTGCAGAATGGTCAGACAGATAGATTTATTTTTACGTTAAAATGTTATATTCATTGCCTCTTTCTCCGTGGATGAGTGACAGGATCCTGTAGTCCCAATCCGGTTCGTGCCCTGAGAAGAGAAACAGTATTACTGCCACGTCACTGAGCCAGTTGGCCTTATTTCAACGCAGACAAATCCCCTCCCAACCTTTGTTAAGACCTCAGGGGACCTACTAAAATCCTAGATCAAACCAATGCACTACAACAAATAAATAAATAAAACAAGGTTGAAAAAAACTGTGCACATGTGGAAGCCATCAGCACAGAGGTTAAACCCCACACATGGGTGGAACACAACGAGACAGTATAATTGATGGATTCTCACCTCAGTCCCTCAACAGGAGTACGTCCTCACTGAGGCAGATTCACCCCGGGCACCAGAGCTGGCTGCGTTGGAGACAGAGAAACAGACGCAGACAGGTTATTATCGCAACGGTGCTGACCTTTCTAGAGGTAATAAGAATTGTAATGAGGGTTAATAGTGTTCGTCTGTACTTTAAACAGCCTGAATCTTGTTATTGGCGTTTCCTCTGTTAAAATAAACTAAAAATTCCACAGACAAACTAATCTTACAGTGGCATGCAAACAAGCTACCATCTACCCTGTGGTTATGATCCCTGTTTTGCACTTGTTACATCTTATTTAACAAACAACATATGCTGGTAAACTTTTGCCCTTGTTCCTGTCATGCTTTTTTCGTGTGAGCAATGGTGCATATGAGAGCAACTTTTCACACATCAGCCTCAAAGGAGCTGAATATGTGAAGAGGAGAGCCAAAGTGAGACAGGTGACGGGTCGGGCTCACCATCACTCTGAATCTTTGTCAAGGTGACGGAGGGTGTGGAGATGGCTGAGGCACGGAAGTTAGCGGGCAGGGTCTCGGCGGAGTCAGAGGTCACGCCCCGAAGGTCTTTCTCCCTAAACATCTTCCTCCAGGAGGGCGAGCGGGTGAACGTCTTACTTCCGTCCTGACAGACACGACAGTGCATGTGTGAACCAAAATAAGGCTTCCTGTGTCAAAACTGGGCTTTTTATTTTTCCAAAAAGATTAGCATGCCGACCTCATCGGGTCGTCTCTCTGTTCCCATGGAGATGAGGGAGTTGTACTCTTGCTCCAGGAGCTGTCTGGCCTGCAGGAGAAGGGTGATGTAGAGCGGAGAGGTTAGTTTGAACTCAGGTGATACATGTTCAGTCTGCTTTGCTTGGACTCATTAGTTTGGGTTTGGATGCCACAGTAGATTTGTTTTAATCAAGGACTTGTTAAACATTTATTACAGACAGCAAATAGGTGACAAGAAGTGAAGCAGAGAGATACAACAGAGCTCACAATCTGGACTCAAACCACATGTGATGCAAATCACCTTAAACCACCTTAAACCCGAACATGTCACTTTTGGATGCGTATCAAATTTGGCCCGACTTGAGCTCCAGTGTATCATAAGACTGATGTATTGATTTATCTCTTTAAGTCTCCGGGACTGTAAGACCAGCATCTACAGCCTTGGGCTCGACAGATAAGAATCACATAGAAGAATTCCGATACACAGTAAGTCTCCTTCTTATTGCCTTATCACCGTGAGGTTTGAAAGAATTCAGCAAAAATTCAATTTTGGGACCTGTTCAGGCAACTCTTTCACTAAATTTGTTGAAACAGAAATGAAGAGTTTGAGAGAGAATGAATAGAGAATGAATAGAGTTTATTCAGAGAAATACTGCACAGCCATATGAGTAAAAAGCAATGAGTGAAAACCTTAAAAACAAGCTTGGGTTGTGTTTTTATAAATGCTCCTATACACCTCCAAACTGACATCAAGAACCAGAAATACATTAATGCTTTTGCCTATTAAGAGTTATCAAGCAGTATTAAGCATTTAAGCTTCAAATATAGAAAAACACATTGAACAGCCAGTCAGTCTCACTGACAGCTAAAAAACA
Organism: Odontesthes bonariensis; assembly: GCF_027942865.1. Classification (NCBI taxonomy): domain Eukaryota; kingdom Metazoa; phylum Chordata; class Actinopteri; order Atheriniformes; family Atherinopsidae; genus Odontesthes; species Odontesthes bonariensis. Next base: position 8,712,143 of record NC_134526.1, on the reverse strand, counting down.
CAGACTGACAGGGGACGATATGAAATAATACAAGAGTCAGGCTGTCAACTTCTGTGGGTTTTGTTGTGTTAGTTTGTATTTTGTTTCGTGGGTTGTTGAGCTTACTTGTTAAGATTAGTGATCAAGTTTTTTTTGCATCCTGCTTTATCTTGTCGAGCTTGTCCTCTCGTGTTTCCTGTTGAGCTTACGTCCTGTTCTGGTTTAGACCTGGATCCATTTATCAAATTACCACCGCCTGCCTTTTGTTATACACTAGCTCCAGCAGTATAAATACCACTCACTTTCCTTTTTTCAGGGCCAGAGCCTCATCAGCCCTGTATTGAGTTTGCCATCCTGGCTGCCCAGGGTCTGCCAATCTCGTGTTATGATTATCAGGTTGCCTGGATATTCTGCCTCTGCGACACCTTTTATTTATTTCAAAATAAAATTGTTGATCACTGTGACATCATCTGTTATAAATGTTGCAGCACTTTGCATCAGACCTGTCCAATTGATCATGACATTAAAATCAATATTATTGCATCCTACATACTAAACATGGCACAAATCAGTGCTTAAATTGTAAGTGGCCCTTGTCAAACAAAACAAGGTGACATATAAAGTAAAACAAGTTTGTTCCATCTACAGTATAAGTCCAAAACATTTGCTCTTTAATACTAATTTACAAAGCCTATGGTGTCACTGATGGTTCTTTTTACAGTAAGCAGAAACAGAAAAGGCTTTTCATCAGAAGTCACTGACAGTCAGTCCATTACCTGTGTGTGCTGATTGGGGATCTGCAGCAGCAGGGCCAGGTCAGTGTAGTCAAATGTGTCATCTAAGGCCAGCAGAGCCCCATGGACGCCACTTTCACGGAGGTTGTCGGCGTACTCCTTCAGACCGATGGTCTGCACCCAGCACATCACACGCTCATTGGACCACACCATTACATCTTGGAGGAAAAGAGGAGGGGACAGGAAAAGCATTCGTCAGTTAACAGTTATTATAAAGCTTTCTCAATGTTGTGGTCAATTTCAAGCTAAATAAACACGAGGGTCTTTTTAGTGCTATTAATTTTCATCACAAGAGGTTACACACGCTCTTCAGTAGTGATGAGTGATCAAGAAAAATGAGTGCAATGTTGCTGATTTTGCTCTTTGATGCCCTAAGATTATCCAAAGTGCTTTAATCTGTATAATTATTCTGTGGAGAAAACCAAGATGAAGTGACTGTTAATGTACAGCATGCTGTTAAAATTGGCTTAGTTCTTAGACATTATAAATGATGACCTTAAATGATCCAGGCATAGTGAGACAAAACAATTAGCCTGGGAAAGCAGGTGCAAGATTCACACACACACATTGTTTGGCTGATCCAGAGAATATGACGAAGCATGTTGAACCTACTCATGTCCTGTCATACTCGGTCGAGTGTGAGTCCAACCTATGTGAAATAATGAGGCTATAAATACAAGATATACCCAGAAATCGAGGCTCGGTCTGACGGATTTCCTGCGGGAGCTCTGTTCCACTGAGCCCAGCGCTGATATGCTCGACGTGTAACTACCAGTGTTGGTCAAGTTACTTTTAAAAAGTAATTAGTTATAGTTACTGCTCCTAAAAAGTAATTGAGTTAGTAACTCAGTTACCACATTGTAAAAGTAATTAGTTACTCAGCAAAGTAACTGTGGCGTTATTTTTTGTGTTCTATAACGCTGTTATGTTCTGTAACATCTTTAACATCAAATATGTTTATATTAACTGATTGAATTCATTCAAGGAAAACACAAGAAACTTGTGCTAAAGGAAAAAAAAAATGGACCAGACTCAGTGAATATTTCCCTATACTCCCTATATAGAAGATCTAAAAACACAGTAATTTAGAACATTCGGTATTTATTTGAACTCAATAGATTGCAGCCTGCCATATGATGCATAGAAATAAATCAATAAATAAATTCTGACCAGAAAAATCGAGTGTTGTTTGTTTTCGAGTGGCTCCGTCTCCTTCCCTGGGGCTCACGCTAGCTGCATTTGGGGTTGGGGTTGGGTTAGCAGCTGCAGAAGCAACAAGTGCTTCATATTCGTATGGGTTGATGTAAGGTGCTTCATTAGATGAGAGTTACTTGAGGCAGACGTGGATAAAGTTTTTTTTCCTGGGCATAGCGTGCATGTTACATACACATTCTTGCCTTTTATCTCCACGGGTGAGAAGTAGTGGCAGTAATTACCGGAGCCATACAGCTCTGGTAATTCCAGTTAGAGAACGATACCTGTGAACTTCCCTGGCTTGTCGCCGCTGTCTTGTGTGTGTTTAGCGCGTGCAGTGAGACAGAGCAAGTAGGTCATCCGCCCACCCAGCCAATCATCATCGCATTTGCAACGGTGTCATCAGAACAAACTGCCAGTGGAGATTAAACTTTCAAACGTAGACATTTTTAAATCCAGGTTAAAGACATTTCTGTTCTCATGTGTCTATGCATGAAATATCTTTTAACTTATCTAGAATGTTGCCTGTTTTTAAATTCATTTAAATGATTTTATTTGTTTCTTTGTATATTCTTTTATGTATTTTTAATGCTTTTTGCACTCCCTGCTGCAATGCTTTTAGTTTATGTAAAGCACTTTGAACTGTTTGTACATGAAATGTGCTATACAAATAAATTTGATTTGATTTGATCATCCCCAACTCCTGGTCTCTCCAGGCAGCAGGAAGGCTGATGTGTAGCCGAAAGCCTACAACCAAATTGTAGTAACGCGCCACTTTATATTCTCAGTAACGATAACGGCGTTGTAACGATGGGGAAAGTAATTAATTAGATTACTCCGTTGAAGGCCATTGGAGTACAGGGAACTTGTCATGTTCAAGAAACCAGTTTGAGATGATATGAGCTTTGTGACATGGTGCATTATCCTGCTGGAAATAGCCATCAGAAGATGGGTACAATGTGCTCATAAAGGGATGGATTTAAATCCATCCATTTATATATATATATAAAAATGTATATAGAAATAAAAGCAAAATTAATTAATAAATTGTAAATATATATACACACACACATATATATCTATAGATATATATCGTTAAAGTGTTCAATTTGACATATTTATAGAATGTGCGCAATTTTGGGTTAAAAGGTTAAATTTCAGTTATTATTAAATAAATTAACGCGGTAGCGGAACTAGAGGAAATTTAATTTATGCCATCAATTTGACTGACAATCTTCTATTGTCCACTTTTGGTGAGCCTGTGAGAATTGTAGTCTCAGTTTCCTGTTGTTAGCGTCTTCTTCAAGGTTCCACGTGTTGTGCGTTCAGAGATGGTATTCCGCATTCCTTGGTTGTAACGAGAGCTTATTTGAGTTACCGTCTGGCACCAACAGCCACTTAAATCCCCTTTCTTCCCCATTCTGATGCTCGGTTTGAACTTCGGCAAGTTGTCTCGACCACCTCTTCATGCCTAAATGCATTGAGTTGCAGCCATGCGATTGGCTGATTAGCTGTTTGTGTTAACAAGCAATTGAACAGGTGTACCTAATAAAGTGGCCGGTTAGTGCATGTATATATATATATATATATTTTTTAAAAATTCTGAAGTTTGTGTAAGAACAATTTTACCCTCTTTGAATCATTGATGGTACCACAATGAAATCCTGTACCTGGATTTATTCATAGAAGTACACTTATTTTTAGCCCATAACAACAATATCATCATAATCATCAACACCCCTGAGAAACATTAATTGGAGTCAGGCTTGCGGAGTGGAAAACAATATACTGAGCTTTGGTGCAAGAGGAGCAACAACACAATGGTGATATGCAAGAATATTTCTGTATCATCGCGATGGTGCAAACCATATTTGCTGTTGGAGCAAATTTCTAACTTCATGATTCTTATTCATTTATTATTTTTATCTTGGATATTCTGTTATTTTTCCAGGAATATTACCCCCTCCTCCATTTTCTTTTTACCTACAAAAACTGTATAAATAAATGTCCTGGATATATATTGAAAGATGAATAGTAATCGCCAAAGTATGCCCTGAGTAAGACAATGGCCCTACATGAACTGCACCATATTGTGTGACATATAGAACAGGAATGATGAGAAAATGGCAGAAAAAGAAGGGGTCACCTTTGTTCTGGTGGACGCTCTCCTCTCTCCTCCTCTCCAGCTCCTTGCGATCGTAATTCAGCCGCTTTAGGCACATGATGCCGTAATGCAAACTGACCCTGGGAGAGGTAAAAAGAGCCAGAGGGTCAAAAAGTTCAATCAGGTGTTTTCATTTTTCATGTACTCAGAACAATCAAACATATCTGAACCACTTGAGTCTTCAAGAAAGCCGAGAGAGCGCCTGGATAAACACAGCTCATCACTCTGTGTCAACAATGTCTTGTAACGTCTCCATACATCCCACACACAGCAGTAAAGAATGAGAGGCAATACACACGAGTTGACAAACAGCATTGGGTTTTGTGAGCAGGCAGAGTTCTACCTGTGGAAGCTATCCACCATTTTTAGCTGTCCTCTTAGCTCCTTCTTGGTCAGGTGGTCCAGCATGCGGGCATCCACCAGGGACTCCATGAAATAACTGCGATACTGTGGCAGACCCAGACTGGGCAGCCAGTCATTGCCCACCCACTCATGATTCATATCACCATAAGCAAGTATCTGGAGGGGAAAAGCACAGATGAACAACACTGATTCACGCTTGGCTTGATATCTGATGTCTGACTACTCATGACTCAGCGCAAGTAGTCTCACTGTAGATTAAATTACAGATAAATATATGCAGCATGTTGTGTTAATTCGGACTGTTCAAAGGTGTAGGTGATCCTTACCTGATCCCAGCTGAATTCTTTTAACTCCTGGAATGCAGAGAGAAAAGAAGAGGTAGAAAGAGAAAGACGGAGCCGGAGAGAGTGAAGTGGAGGTGGTGGGGGAAAGGGAAGCAGGGGTCAAAGGCAGGGTGGATGGATGGAAAGATGATCGTGGAGAAGCAAAGGGGGGGAGAAACAACAGCAGCAGCAGGAAAAGAGGACAAAAGTGAGGAACAGTGTGTTAGTGAACGGGTAATTAGTTGGAAGCAGTTCACTCTGAAACAGCAACCACAGGGAGAGAAGATGCTCAACACTATGGCCTGGGCCCACAGACAGACAGACATATAAAAAGAAAATACAGAAAGAGAAGGGGAGGAAGGGGAGAGACTCGTCAACATGATTCAGACCAGACAAGACGCTCAACATTCTTTAAAACCGACTGAAATAATCGTAAAAAAGGGATTCGTGAGACAGAGGACAAGACAACAGGGGCACTAACCGGAGGTTTGGTGGCAGCATTCAGAGACTCCATTTCTGCGTGGGTCATCCACACATTACTGGTAGACTGAAATGAGACACAAGAAACAAGGCTGTGAGATATGGGAAAAATAGATTTAACAAACACCACATCCTTCCTTGCATGTCCCAAGCACAAACACGTTTGTGTATCTTTCCTTTACCAATAAAAGCAACATAAAGAGCTGTCAGCCAGCAACGTGCTTTCTAACTGCCATGCTGATTTCCAGGAACAAGAGATTCAACCGGTTTCTGTGCGCTGATAACTAACACATCTGCTGAAGCTGTCCTGCAGGTTTTAGATGTTTCCTGCTTCAACACGCCTGGTTGAGATGAAATGGATCTCTTCAAAAGATTGTTAAGTTCTGCGCAGGCCTGCTAATGATGTATTGAACTGAATCAGGTGTGTTGAAGCAGGGAAACATCTAAAAACCTGCAGGACAGCGCCCCCCCAGGACCGGATGTGGACATCCCTGATGTAGAGGGATGTCAAGGCAAACCACAGTGTGGCTTTTGTGCCAAACTCTGCATAAAAAAAAACACATCCTGCAATTTATTCTACATTATCCCTATTTTATATCATCGATACACAATTATATTTCTATTCTTTTTTTCATGCATCGTGACTAGTTTTTGCGGCTAATTCAAAAAATTTAAAACATGGATAAAACATTTGTGCAGTTCCAGCACAACATGAAGAATACTTTGGTCCCACACCCAATGAAAGTGCTACATATGAAGATGTTTTAGGTTTCTAAAATGATATTCTTTGAAATAGCATGAGTGCATATTCATTCTTCATGGTGAATGAGTATGTTAAATGCATGTTGCAGTCAAAGAGCCTCACAGATCGAGTGCTGGCCGGAGCAGACGGGCTGGTTAAGGACACCATCTCTTGGATGGCTAGCCGCAGTTTGAGGCGGTGCAGCGGGTTACTGATGCCGATCTCCCTCTGGATCTCAGTGTCAGACAGGTTGGCCATGATGGCGCCGCTTTTCACGTTAGCACGACATGCTGCAACATACCAAGCGGGCATTCCCACCCACAGCTAAAAGGAACCAAGAATAAATAAAGAATAGTTAGAGATTAAAATTTTTTATTTTGATCCAAGTTTTGTTTCTTAATCAGTGTTGCCTACCTCCAACCAAGACACAACAGTAGGTCCATCCCAGGACGCAAAAGAAAGTCCTTGGCGACAAGCTTCTTCCAATAGCTCATGCCTGACAAGACAAGTAACCATTAATTATTTAGTAGAACTAAAGAGAGCTAAAAAAGAAAAAAAAAAGTATTTAATCCACTAACTTCTTCTTGCTGCGACGGTCTTTATCTGCTGGACCAAGAGTTCCTGTCTTGTTCATTCCCATTGCATCTCCAGAGGACAGGTCCTCAGACGGTGTAGATGCTAAGACGGACACAGAACGGTCATATGTTACTAGAACTAAAGCTAATCAGAACCAGAGCAACATGTTCAAACGCACTACTGACAGATCCTCCATCTGTTTACCAAGAGAAGAAGATCCATCGCGCCCAGGTTGGCCCATTCTTCCTTTCTCCTTCTTTCCAAAAAGCCGACCGATGGAAGACTTGATGCTTTTCTTCTTACTGGACTTGTGGAGGGAATCTTGGCTGCTGTTGGAGCTACTGCCATCTGCAGAAAGACTGGAGAAGACAAAAGAAATCAGAGAGCATATGAAGAAAAATACACACAGAAGCATTACATGTGGAGAATCTGTTGGGCGGCTGCTTTACCTGCGAAACTCCCGGGGATCATCGAGCATCGCCCCGGGATGGGTGAGGGTCATTCTGTCCAACCGTAGCGCACGAGGAGTGGGAGGAGGCGTAGAGTCAAGAAGAGCAAGGGATCGATCATCCTCTTTGCTGTTCTGAAATGTGAAATGTAAACATATTATTTGATTATTATTATTATCAATTAAGCATCAATTTATCACAACTTCTTGTATTTTTCAGCAGATAATAATCGTGATGTGAGGAAGCAGAAAAAAATACAAGCAATTATTGACATAAAGTGGCCAAAAGGTGCAAAACTTAACAATTAACTGCAAAAGGAACAAAATTTCTCCTTTTGAAGATTTGTTTTCTTATTTCACAATATTACTTCCAGAAATTCGATAGTGTTTTTGGTCTTTTTTTCCAAAATGTTATGTTAGCTGTTAGCTATTTTACTGTTTCATTGTTATGTTTTGAACCCCATGACATTTATGAAACCTCTTTCTTGGTTTTCGAATCTTAGAGATTCACTTGAGTTACTCTTCCTTTTGAAACATTATCCTGGTAGAAATGGCATTATTTTAGCTATCATTTTTTTCAATCTCTTAAAATGACAAAATTATTTAAAAAAGAAAATAGTCATGGATGGTTTAGATCTGGCCCAAATTTTTTTTTTGATTAAGGTTATATTGTACTTTTAACCAAATATTAAATGTAGAATAAGTAATAGGAAAAAGAAGACTCAGGTTGATGCCTCTCGTGTATCTGTCAACAGTTACAACAAACAGTAGTTTAGCTTATCATAACTCAATCAGACACAGAGGGAAACCACTAACTGTCACGCCCTGTCAAATATAAAAATTCCTATCATAGCACATGTAAAACTAGAAGTAAACAAACCAGGATTCTGTGTTTTATGCCACTGCGCCCTCTAATTGTAACAGTGGCTACATGCCAATGTTCACCTCACCTTTTTGTTTCAGAAGTTTCCAGTAACTTTGTCTTGAGCTCCATTACCCTGCTGTTAATGATGCTGTTAATTAGCTTTCTTTGGCTTAAAGTCTGTTTTCTCACTGGAGGCATTCTCAACTATCACTTCAAGTAGAGTTTGATTTCTTGATTTCAAAAACATGAAATCAAGAAGGTGGGACATAAGGACAGAGACCCTGTCCAAAACATGTACTTTGTCTTCGCCCCTCCGCTAATCACTTCCACTCGATCTAGGCTGTACGGCTACGAGGAGAGCGACTGTATAATAATATGCAAGTATGGGGAGTGAAGCCAACGCAAATCCAATGTAAACACATTTGAAGCTGGACGCAATTTTAGCTCAAAAAGAGGACACGTCCAGGCAAAAGACCTGGCGCCTGGTCACCCTAATTCAAAACTCCCATGTCAACATCATCACATAAGATAATGACTGACAGATTGGGGTTTTGTTTGTTGCATCATTATTTAACCCATTTCTTCAACACGTAAACATTCATTTGAGTTGATCTTGCCCAACATGCTGTTTGAGATCAACTAAACTTTTTGGCCTCCGTTGATGTGATTTACTTTTGCTTCTTTTATGCGACTGTGTCTGTTTGGAGGAGCTGTTTGCATAAACAGGGATGCTGATACCAAGCTGAGGTAAAGTTAAACAGGAGCTCGTCTCTACAAGCCAGCGTTACCTGTCTGTCAGTCTCACGGGCCGGGGAGTGAGGCAGACGTGGGGTGGAGGTTCCAGAGCTGGGGGGAGAGGGAGAGGCCAGGGTAGAGGAGGTGATGGATGAGGGGATGAAGCCCCGTCCTGTGCTGTCTCTCCCCAGGGAGGAGGGAGGAATGGGCGGACTGTCCAAAGCCACGCTGACCCGGCTCTCAATTTCCTCTGCCCGCAACTCGGTGTTCTCTTTCTCCTCTTGAATCAACCTGGATTTAAAAAAAAAAAAAGAAGAAACATTTTCCTTATATAAGAAAGAAGAAAGATTCCACTTGAGTATTTCAAGCTTGACAGTTTCGTGAAAAGTGTTCTTCCGGATGAAAAATGTATTACTCTCACACCAGCACAATATATATTTACAGATAGCATCAAGTTAGCTTAGCATAAAGCACAATTATTAAGTGAACCAACTCCTCTTGATTTACTGAGAAGTAATAAAATTCACCTTTTAGCATGTCTGAAGCTCATGAACTTACTGATTATATGTTGAGTCAGAGAATGGCAGTTTGTTGAATTTTGAATAATTAGTATAAAACGTAATTGATTTACCTTATTTAATAGGTCAAAAAGGCAGTTCAGATTTAGCAGGGAATCTAATTTCTGCAAAACAGACACTGCAAAACTGCTTGTGAATCTCCTTGGATTTGTTTGTTGGTTGCTTGTTCTTTATTTGTACAGGGACACGTCTTAGCATTAGCAAATACCGCACACCACTGTATTTATAGCCAAAGTTAATTTGCAGTGCCTGTCCCCATATTTGCAACTTTTAAGCTCACACCAAGTACATTCACTCAGTCCAAAAACGTACAGTAGTTTGCAATGAGTGGAAGTAGTGCCAGTTATCCAGACCATTTTATGGATCTATGTTCTTTATCTCATGCAAAATTAGTTCCAGTTTTCAAATTAAGTACAAATGTCAGATTTTTAATTGATCAAACCAACTTCCAAAGTAAAAAGTAAAAGTGAGATGTTTCCCATTTTTTCTTGATATTAGATTTCTGCGCCTGTTTTTGTTGAACTTTTTGTTGTATAATGCTGCAAATGTTTTCAGTAGGTGACATGTCTGGATGTCTGGACCGCAGGCAGGTCAGTTTAACATCAGTTTGGACTCTTTAATTATGGGGTTTGTCTAGAATGCGGCTTATCTTGCTGAAATGAGCAAGGTCTGCCCTGCAAAAGAAAACTGGATTGCTGCATTTGTTGTTCCAAAATCTCAATGCTAAACCAATAAATTACTTGACATAAATTATGCCTTCACAGATGTTAAAGATGCACATGTGATTTGCACTCATGTACCTCAACATCATCATGAATGCTGGTCCGTAAAAGTGTGCTGACAACAATCTGGATGAAGGTCAGAGGATGCAGTTCATCTAAAATATTTTTTGACTATTGACTGGTCAGAGTACAGGAGAGTTTTCCACTTCACCTCAGTCCATCGTATAAGAGCTTGAGCCCAGAGAATACAGTAGTATTATAGGAGCTTGTTCACAAGTCAAACTGGGAGTTTTAAAAGTTTTTGACTTGTTATCCTTCACAAAAATGAGTATCTATTTGGTCCCTTTGTTGCGTTTTAGATTGTGAGCTGTTGAGCCCGACAGATTTCCCATCTGAAAGTTATTAATAATAACCGGGTTAAGTCCATAGAGATAAAATCCAGATTAAAGGTTAAAAAAACTAAATAAAAAAAGATTAGGTTCCTCTCCTGCCTTCAATCATCCCATGACCTCTCAGGTTTATCTTGTAAACCTATGGGAAGAGTGGTTATAAAGTAGTTAAAATGGCACTTCAAGCAGCTGCATCAGTAAAACTATTAACTTGTTTATATTGTTTGAACTGCTTAAAAATGTAATATAGAAACGAATTCCAGAGCGTTTCCTCTATCAGAAAGGTGCCGATGTCTTTATTTTATGAAACTCTAGTCGGTGATGGTGTGTTATAGGCTTCGGTGTTTCTCATACTGTCACCTCCCTAAAACTTCCCTCTGCCTCTTCCTTACTTGATCTCCTTGTTGATGGCCTCCAGCTGTTCCTGCAGCATGATGGCTAGGGTCTGCACGTCTGTCTGCCCACTGGGGGAAAGAAGCTCTGAGCTAAAACGAGGCTCTCCGTCGTCTTCGTCATCGGAACAGCCCACGTCCATGCCTGGCTCGTACCCGGTCCCAAGCAGAGCCCCACTCTCCCAGTCTGGGTACTGCACACAGACAACAAAGCAGAGGAATTTCTGCACTGTCTGCCACTTTTGTCCAAAGTGAAACATCTCACATCTCACTTTTACTACTCAAATGGCATTATAGTTCAAGTTCTCCTCATGGTGAATTCCAAGAGCTATCATAAACACTAAAACAGAATTTTGATTTCTTAATTTTTGGTGTGTGACCAAATATCTAGAAAACCTATGAAATTCCAGTGTAATTGGGGTTAGTGTTAAGCAGTGGGGGTTGGCAGCAAAGCACATTTATGCTAGCACAGACCTAAAAAATAAATTTGGGATGCTTGTATTTTCTTTTAGTCTTTTCTTGTCTTCTTTTTCTTCTTCACTACTACGTATTTTCTTTTAATCTATCTGAGCGCTTTAGATACCAGTTATTTCACAAATAAAGATTTTGCTGTTTTTTTAAACTGACATAACACCAAAAGCATGGACAATGCGGGTATCATCATTTCTCACTCTTTTCAGCCCATTTACAAACCAAACAACGTCAATTTATGTAGAAATAAGAAATTAAATCATCATTAGTTGCATTTGGAGACAAAATAATTTTAAATAAGCTCCATTTATTAGAATCCCTAGAATCCTGCTTTGACATTAATGCATAGTAAAACATATAATAGAATGACAGCCATATTTGTCTGTTTTTGCCTATTCAGACTCAAAATATGCATGTTTGGTAGCATAATTTCAAAAAAACAATTGTGTATGCATATTTATTGTAGCTTTATCAGAGGATGAGACAGACAGACAAATAGATAGAAATTGTAAACTGCAGGGAAAAAAATCATGCAAAATGCCTGCTAAAGTGGGCAGTCTTTGTTTTCTTTTCTTTTATGGCTACTGTAGTAACAATGGCTGTGCAACACACATTTTGGATATGGAAAACATGGAAAGCTTGAATTTAAGACACCTTTTTAAACTAAATAAAATGCATATATGTATGTAAATGTATACATATGTGTACATATATATACACAAACCTTTAAGTGCCTTATACAAAGAGTGAATCTTCACTTTGTTGCAGCTTGCTCGATGTTAATCACTTTTGGGGCTGCATTTGTATGGTACAGATCTTAGATCTGGTTAATGAGCAACTTAATTCAAGTGCAATAAAATCGTTTATGGGGTATAACTTTGGTCATTTGTTTATTTTTCTCATAGTCAACAAATTGGCCCAAACCAGCACTAAATAGATCTTATGAAAAAGTGTTTCTCTTTTCTGTAACCTTCTACTGAAGACAAGATTTCATCACAACAAAAAAGAAAACATGTACACGTGTGTAATTTATTCAAAACCACTTAACAAAAAACAACTATTAGTTTCAAATGTCTGTAAACTAATGTCTGAAGCAGTCTATGTGTGTTTTATGGGGGTCTACCTTGCTGGAGTTTTCCCGGGCGGAGCTCCAGCGAGCCGGGTGGCCTCGTCTGACCATGCACCCGGCAGAAGGGTTACCAAAGGGATCCAGGTGAGTGGTGGAGCCTGCTGGGAGGGACCCACTTCCATGGGAATACCTCAACTCAAGGGCGCTGCCAGGCAGAGAGCGGCTGCAGAGACAAAAGTAAAGATACCTCCACCTTAAATGAAATAGTAACTCTGGTGAATGAGGTTATGGCAGCTACTGGCAACGATAAAAACAAATATATTGGAAATAAGGTGAGGAATACTGAAATAACAACAATAAACTTAAGAAGACTACAATTGGACAGTGGCTATTTATCAAAAAACTACAAATAGATTAAGAACAGCTGGTTAACATTAAAACATATTCCCATGAACGGATGCATAGGAGACAGTGTTGTGACATCCAGATGTGAAAGTGACAGTTAATGGTTCACTTGTGTGTTTATGGTGCGAGCATGAATGCATATCAAAATATTTACCCCGACTGATATTGTTAAGCTAATGCTATGTAAAGTGATTTGATTTACAGTTTATTAAGGTCGTGCAGGAGTCTTAAAGACAATGGATTCCTGTGGCACTGTTGTCTGAATGGTACCAACCTGGAATAAGACCCCCCGGGCCTCGCTCTCAGCTGATCCAACTCCAGCTGAATACGCTCCAGCTCCGCTATCAGCTGGTCCTGGAAGTGTAAAAGATACAGAGTCGGTAAAAAAAAAAGAAGATAGGCCTGCTGGCCTCAGCTAAGAAAGAGGCTTGGAGTTGTGATCACCTTGTTTGCCAACAGATCGTCCTGGAGCTTCTTCATGTTCGACAGTTCCTCAGACAGGGCATTCTAAACAGAAAGAATACATTTAGGGGAACTGGCAAACTATACACGCAATGATGGTTTAAATGATGCAGTGAAATGAAAAAGAAAACTTTGTCAAAACAGAGCAAGTTACTCAAATCAAATCCCACTATCCATAACTATCAAGTTACCTGCTAAATTCTGCAAAAAGACAATAAAAAGAGTATTTAACTTTGAACTACTGAGTTCAAACAACACTGTGCTACAACAACACTGTGCTGCATTGTAAATGCAAGCGTTACTAAAGTTCATTATTTCTATTTTTACTCCGACTTATTGAAACACTGGTTTAAGCCTCCTTTCCCCATGTTAAGGAAATGCTTCTGGTGACAAATCAGTTAAGGGTCTAACTTTTAAATAATTTTAACACTTGTTTTGTGTGTGGAAAGTAAATGCTTCACCCATGTTCAAAAATGATAAAACTCCATTTTTATAGAAGAATGAAAAACAAATGAAAACCTTAAGAGGGTACAGACGAGATGAAAACCAAGGGCTTGACAATTTAATCGAGTGGCCACCTCACACACAGAAGAGGCGAATAAACACACAAGGGGTTTATTTGGACAAAGTGTCATTTTTGTCATTCATTAAAGTTTCCCAAGTTCAGGTTAGGAAAAGGGGTGGTTAGATATTCTTGCTTTGGTCTGAGCAGGTCACCTTTTCCTCCAGGGCGGCCATCCGCTCCTTCAGGTGGAGCTGCAGCCTCTCATTGGACTCGGACAGCAGTTTGTCCACAGTGTCTGAGAGTCGCTTGTTGTGTTCATCATTCATCCGCTCCCTCTGCCTCGCCTGAAGGGGAGACAGCGAGACGAGTCAGGGAGAGATATTAAAACAACACAGGGAGGGGGGAGAAAGGAGGGTGGGAGGAGAGTGAATAACAAGCACTCTGCTTGACTGCAAGTGCAAGACAAAGATTTCTATCTGAATGCAAACGGTCAAAAAGAGGGTTTAGAAAATTAGTGTGCTTTGTGCTGAGTAAATCTTGACAAAAGGAATGGCACAAAAGAGGGGGAGGATGGAATAAGAGAAAGAAAAAGAAAGCGTGACTCACTCTCTGTAGCTCCTGGTTCTTCTCCTCCAGTTGCGCCTCCATCTGTCGCAGCCGCTCCTCAAAGTTGCCATGACGCTCCTCTGCCTGAATGATGGGAGCGGAAGCAGGGTTACCCATGTTGCAACACTACTTCAAATTATCACAAAGGAAAAAGCTTGTTGACCGAGTTGACTAATTAGCTACATGCCTGTACAGATCACTGTGTAACAGGACAGTTTATTATGGAGCACTAATACAATCCTGCCACAGATCCCATCCAGTTTGAACATGAAAGGAGAAACTATGGCCATGTGAGAAGTCTGACAAATGGGAGGGGAGTGAATATTATGTAAAGTCTGGCTTGAGGAAAAACTAGCTCTTTACAGGAATTGTTGACAACTGAACGTGAAATTTACGAGGAGAGCAGTTCTTGACATGTTTTGAGCCCGAGGATATAATAGCTGGGACTGTTTGCTCACAGCTCGCTTTCATCTCAGATTGCATGCGTATGATTTACTGACTTCAGCTTGATATAAACACTTGGTATTCATCTGTCATTTGACATCTTGTGTTTTGTGTCGCTCATGCATGTAATCACGCAAATTTACACACGCAATCGCATATGTTGATGCTTGCACCTGCCTACATGCCTAACCTCACACACTCGCACACAAATGCAATTATGTCTCTGCACAGGAATTCAGCCTGAGAGCAGCTGCATGCTCATAATTCTGCTGTACTGTGAAAGTATTTCCATTTCAAATGAGGACAAAGAGGTGTGTGACACTTTTGCTTCTCCTCAATGCACCAACAGTGGTTGTACGATTGCAGATGATGCCCCACGCACACACACACACACACCTTGTTGAGTGCAGCCACTCTCTGTGCCAGCTGGGCTTCGATCTCAGGCAGCGTTTCGGCCCTCTGCAAGGTTTGCTGCAGCTTCTGTTTGGCATCATCCAGACGTTCCTGAAGCTGCCGGTTCTTTTCTTCGCTCTGCAAGAAGACGGGGTGACAGGAGGTGCAGTTGAAACTCAAAGCAAAGACTGCCCAGAGCACCTGACATGATTAAAGCCACCAAGGGAAAAGCCAAGCTGCCAATCAGCAGTAGAAACTTCGGGACGAAGAGACTTTTCCCACCTGTCTGTGTAAAGACTCCTTGCTGGCCAGCTCGTTTTCTAGTTTATCTTTTATATCATGGAGAGACGTCGCCTCCCTCTGGGCACTCAGGTACCTGCAAACCAGAATTAAAAAGAAAGGAAGATGAAGCACAAAGAGTAGAGCATTTTGAAATAACACAATCTCACAGAGAAATAATTCAAACCTGCGCTCTAATGTGGTGATTCTCTCCTCCATGTCTTCCCTTTGACAGAGTGCCTGAGAGAATTAAGAGGCAAAGAAGCTGTATGTGAAGACTTCAAGGCAGAAATCGGAAAGACAGGACACAAGAGCAGGGAAAGGGCAAATGTTAAGATTACAGAAGGCTGGTATTCAATGGGTGTTCACTGGGCTTCTATTAGCTGAAGAATGATAATTACTAGTTAATAGCTACTGTTGACAGATTTCAGAAGCACCCTCTTACGCAGCTATGGAGGTTGGAAGAAGATAAAAGGGCAGGAAGTGAGGTGAAACTGTCAGGAATGGCAAAGATGCAGAGGGAAACTGGCTTGACTCACACATGCCCCACACAACCTTTCAACCAGCTGCTCGCACAAAAAGGGCCCGAATCATGGGAGATACACCCGCAGCTCCACTGTTGAGTGTCACCATGGCTACAGTGTAGAGGCTCTTTAGTTTACAGTAGCAGCCGCCGCTGCCAAGTGGGCAAATGCTTAGTTACCATGGCAGACGATTAAATATTTCTGCTCATGAACAAAACGGACTTATTGTGCCACTGTGTTAGACACGTGTAGTGTTGGTTAATTGTCTCTCAACAACTCAGAGAGTCTCACCTCTTTTAAATCCCTCTGGAGTTTCTGGTTGGCCTCTTCAGATCGGGCCAGCTCCCTCCTGGCGGATGTCAGCTGCTCCTCAATCTCCCCAACCTGACAGTAAATGAGAGTGTGGCAAACAAGGCTCAGAGAACCATGGACAGATCATTTTCTGCCTGGAGTATTTGTTTCGCTGATAGCATTAGACTATGAGAGTCACTGAATGATGTACCTGTCGGCACATGAGGGCCAGTCTCTCCTTCAGCTGCCCCAGCTCTGACCTCTGTCGCTCGATCTCGCCCTCTCTCTGTCGGTCGATTTCGCCGTCGTCCAAGATGGAGGACGGTCCGTTAGGAAGCCGCTGAGTGACAATATTTACATCATTTAATAGAGCAAAACATAAACTTTGAGCGTCTCTGATGACAGACTGTGTTTTCAGTTCAATAAAGGATCCAAATTATTTGACTGGCCTGTAATATTTCTCTCTTCTTCATCTTCAAACAACTAAAATGTAAGTACCGTATATTTTACTGTGCAACATGCATTTTTTTCATGATTAAGAGTGGGCTTTATGGTATGTTAATTTAGTTACAACCTTTAAATACAGGATTTTATGTTGTAAAAATTCAGTCATTCACTGTTAAATTAGCATGGTTTACAATTGCTACTTTTAGATTTGATTTTTATTTCACACCAAGGTTGCTGTTGCACAGAAAATAATCGCAGTAAAACATTCAATATACACCTTTAGAAAAGCACTCGTTGCATAGCTGGCTAACGTCATGCTGCCTGCCAAGTCTTAATTTACGCTTCACTTTCAAGCAAATCATTATACGAAAATTCTGTTGATAATATAAGTAATACAAATATTC
The DNA here is from genome assembly GCF_027942865.1 of Odontesthes bonariensis. Taxonomy (NCBI): domain Eukaryota; kingdom Metazoa; phylum Chordata; class Actinopteri; order Atheriniformes; family Atherinopsidae; genus Odontesthes; species Odontesthes bonariensis. Next base: position 8,695,099 of record NC_134526.1, on the reverse strand, counting down.
AAAGCAGCTATGCTGTTCATACACAAGGTGGCAGTATAGATTACAAACCTGGAACTGTTTCAGCTGTTTCAGAAAAATGTATATGTAACATATAAGTAGTGTGCAAAAGTCTAGATCCACCCCTCATTTCTTTATGAGGCCAGACTTTCTTATAATCCTTTAAAGTGGTCTTGATCAATACCTTTGTGTCTGCAGACTTTCTAAAAGTTTTTCAAAGTTTTTCTTTGGACATTTGATGCTTTTTCACTCATTTTCAGTACAGTCCTTGTACCTAGCCATTTTCAAAGGAAAGTGCACTTTACTGACGCCTCTTAACATTGACTTATGTATGATTCCAGTATAGAAAGGCACCTAACTCAAGGGATGAACCAGTGTTGTGTCTACACATAACAGACAACTTAGCAAAGATACAATTTGTAATGATATCTTCTGACACTGTTTCCTTTTCTTTAGTTGTATCTAAAGAAATGCCAAACACAGTTTAACAGACATAAAAATAGTACTTAGCATCTACAAAACTTTTGTAAAGTACTGCATATAGTACAAAGCTCTACAGCTGAAGGATGCAACTATTTCTTAACAATTGCAAAGGTTTTGTATGGCAAATGTTGAAAAGGGTAAAAACTGCCAGCAACCTGGCAACACAGCACACTTGTGCATACGTTGTTCAGCTATTGCAGCCTCACATGTTAGGCTATCTAGCATGAAAGACACAAACAACGGAAATGTATCTATTTCTATTCAAAGACAGCGGCTGGTTAACGTCACGTTAACGTAATGGCAGCAAAGGCGAGATTAGAGTGGATGCATTACATATGTTAGGAATGCTGAGTAGTTTGTGTTTTGTGGTAAAGGGAGCTCTCCTGATTTTTTTTCTCTCAGCAGCGTGGCTCTAATGTAAAATCACTGAGAACTACTGTACTAGTATGAGCAGTAGAATCCAACACAAACAGAGAAAAATCAGAAAGGGAGCCTTGTTTGGAGCCTTCATCTGTCCATCTCATCTTATTATCCCTTCTTAGCCAGAGCATGTGGTTCACTCAGCGGTGAAAAACCTGAAAGTTGGTCCACTGAACGCTACAGGGACTCGCATAAAATAACATACACATGTGACCAGATCGGCAGCCAAAACACAGAACCCAGCTGCTCGGATAACAACACACACACACACACACACACACACACACATAGAGGGATGCACTCTCGGCTAAGAATCAGGTTTTTTTTATCCTGTTTTGAGGTTCAAAATGTAGTATATTTAAGCTCTGAGTTACCTGACTGAACGACACATTTCAGTGCTCACTCGTCTCTTCATGACAGAATTCCAAATGAAAATAAAAAAGCTAAAACTGTAAAACTAAGCTATCATAAAAAAATAAACACAAGTCAGGTGGATGAAAGACACAATGCACTCTATCTGATTGAAGTTGGAAGTTTTCATCCAAGTCGACAGAGCCCATAAAAATAGAAGACGGTGCATAACTTCCTCCTCGCTGAATGACTGATGGCTGAAAGCCATATGGCAACACAACTGATCCAGGAATATACAGCAGACTGTAGCAAAAGCTGCAATAGCTTCTGGCAATCGGTGGCCTCTGATCAGCGTTCCAGCTGCAGAGTGAAGACAGAACTCTGCAGCATTTTGGAGTTCATATGTGTTGTACTGACAAATGGAAATCATCCCTCACCTATGGAAGCAAGTTGTGCTTTTAGTTGGCGGGTCCCACAATTTGGTCCCAACAATACCTGATATGCAAACACATTTTGGAATGATAGGCACAACTTTTTTACATTTATGCTGCCAAAAGAAGGCAATGACCTCAGTGGATTACCATGGAATTTGGTGATAGTCAGACTTTGTGTTAATGAACATAAGGAAATATTTGAACTCTTTGACTTGTTACCTATGGATGATGCTTCAGAAATTCACTCATTCAAATTCATTCGGTTTTGTATTTTCAGACTTCTAGTTTGGCTAAATTCAGAAAATGTGTCGGCGCTGATCAGATAAATGTCAGCTGTAAAAGCCATTACCTCTTTGCCGTTGTCCAGTCCTTGTTGCCGTCGTTTGATTTGTTCCCTTAAAGACACAACCTGTAGCAATGCAGAAAAGAATCAATCAGCTGGAACTTTCATCTACTTTTTCCTGCAGAAAAATAAGCAGCAGTGGGAACTCACCTCTTGGGTAGACGACTGCAGCTCCTCTTCCAGGGTGGACACGCGCTCTAAGGCCACCCGTAGCCTTTCCCGCACCTTCTCATCCAGAGCTTTGTGATGCTCAAATAAGGACTTAAGGGCTTTCAGGACCTCCACCTCACTGGAGACCCCGGGCTGCCTCTTCATCACGGTCATCCTCAGGCTGCGCTCGTGGCGGGACACCAGGCACTCCAGATGTTCAAGCAGCAGCTGTCAACATATATGGTTCACATGCTGTAAAAGGCCTCCAAGATGTGCCTGTGAACCATCTCAGATGATTACACTTTCATGTGTGGGGTCTTTCAGAACATGCATGCCAAAATGAGGGTAGAACATTTATCATGAACAGAGATAAAGGGGTACTGACTCGTGTGTTGTTCCTCTCAGCCTTCAGCTCTGATATTTCCTCCTCCCTCTCCAGCAGCTGTTCCCGGCAGAGGTTCAAATCTTTGGTCAGCACTGCAAACTCCTGCAGGGTCACAAGAGGGTGCTGTTATTGCCAGAGTGCTGCTGGTACATGAGGTCATAAGCACCATTTATCCACACTGATCACACACATTCATCAAACTGTAATGGTCACTGCATCCACTGCTGCTGAATTGAGGTGCCGTATGATCCCTAAACAGGGTTTAACTGCTTTATCCCCTATTACTTAACTACTTTGTTTACCAGAGTGATTATACTTTGATTTAACTGGCAGGTTTTATATAAGGAGGGATTGGTAAGGAGCTAACAGTAGAGGGTAGGTTTCTCTATCTTTCATCTTAAGGCTTCATTACATTGTTCCTGTATGACATGTAGATGCAGGGGTAGGGTAGTTGCCTCAATTTTCCCTTTTTTCTTTTACATTTTCTCCAGTTGGGGTCTATTGTGGGAGGCAAGCTTTACTTTAACAGTACTTGTAATTACTTCAGACAGAAGTACATTCATCAATGTCAGAAAAGCTAAAGCAGAGATTTTGATTACCTATAGCAGACCCTCAGACCTTTCCAGCTCCAAGTATAGCTGGACCAAACACCAGTGGAGCAACTGAGTCTAGATAAGATTACATTGATTCAGGACTTTAGGCTATTTCTCTGCCCAGCATACTTCAGACTATAGCACTGTCTATGCACAAATCATTTATATTTATCTAAAAGACGAAAATTCTGGCTTTGTAAAACAAACCTGAAAAAAATGTTTAAAAGGTCCATTTTATTTTTCAGATCATGAAAAGGGTGGCAAAAAACTAAATTATGAACCAAAAAGTAGAACTTTGTTACGGATCTTTCTTGAGGAAAAAGCTGAACACTTTTTGCTCTGTAGCAAGATGCATTATCATTTCCACAATGTCCACAATTTGAACGTCCACCTGTTCATTTACTGTACATGACTGCCATCTTCCCTGGTTCTTTACCTGACATCAACCTCATATCATCAGTGATTATGGAAATATAATTCATCTTCACTGTACATCATCTCCTTGTCCAATGCAGACCGGTGATTAATCACTAAATATCACTTTCATCTAATCATCCACAGTCCATGACTGCTTCTCTTCAGCCCACTGCAACCTTTTCTTATGTTTTGGTGTTAATGATGGTTTACAGTGGGCTTTTCTTTATGGAAATCCTATTTCCTTCAGTCTGTTTCTTATAGTTTGGTGACAAACTTTTTTCCCCATAAGTTTTCCATTTCTTTTGTTGTACATTTTCTATTTTCAGGCACTGCCTTGGGTTTTCCGTCCTGAATCTTTGACGTCTTCCTTCGTCGACATGTACGTTGATGACTGGGAGCAGCCTACATTTTTTGCCACACTCAGAGTTGAATTACCTTCTTGAAGGAGTTTTATCATCCTTTCCACTGTTTCCACCGACAGCTCTGTAGTTGGGGACATGTTTCCTGTCAGTCAGCCAGGTGCAGCAGCTTGTTAAGCTTTACAAGCACTCGCTTTTAGCTGCAGACTCATTTGAATATTTAGACTTGTGCAGGTATTTGTTTTAGAAATGCAAATTAGAAGGTGATTGCAATTTCTTTCTCACCTAAGTAATTCCCAATTTTTTCCCTCTACTTGATCTAAGAAAAAAAAAAAAGAAAGAAACTGCCATTGATTAAAACAATTTTATTTTTATATTTATTTGAGGTATGTTTAATAAATCCAGGATGTTTAGAAGTTAAATAAATAGTTTTGGGTTATATCTGAGTTTGATTTTTTTTCCCAACTAGATAAAACAGCTGAATGAACATCATTGAGAGTGAATTCTTACTGCATCTTATCAATTTGTCTGGTAAGCTGAAGCAGCTTGTTAAGCTTTACAAGCAATTTTGGCTGCTATCAATGATTTTTTAGTTATGTTTTTTTTTTTTTACTGGATACCTACTTTTTTTTGGTGTTTAGATGTTTTTTTTGTTGCTGTTTACGTTTTTAAAATGGAAACTCTATGAAAGCTCTACAGAAATGGCATAGAATCATCTGCCATCACATTATTATTAAAGGAATAGTTGTATGAATTTTAAAAAGATTTTTAAGAAACCTTAAGAGGTGTTTCAAATAATTCCCAACAGCATGGTAGCATCTTCAACAGAGGAAGATATAGCCTGAATGTTCCTGGCAGCAAAACACTAAAACATCCTTATTTGCTGTGTGGAGTAACATATAGAATTTCATTAAAGAATCCTGCTTTCTATCATGATAAAGAAATGAATCTAAAATCTTAAATCATGTGATTCCGAGTGGAATTTTTCTGTATCCTTTCATCTTAGAGGTAATCATGTTTACAGAAGATTTGAACAAACTCAGTTGTAATCTGTTTGCGAATATGTGAGCATGATGTTACTGTAGCTCTTAAACTTTTAGCCAGTTATTTCTAATAACAATAAAAACACCACTAATTATGAAACTAAAAAAATATTCCACGGTGCTCCTGCTGTTTTCGTTCAGATGCTACTAACATCTGTGGAAAACTAGACAAATCTTGATTCAACAAGAATGATTAAGCATTCAGCATTAGTTTAGCTCTTTGTCTGTTTCCTTAAACCTGTCATGTCTGCTTCAGCTTTCATTGATTTGATTGAATTTAAGCACAAACCACCAAGTACAAACCATCACACTACTGCATTAATTTGGTGAATCTGATTAGTTCAACTATTCAACATCAACATGGTGAGTGGAAGTTTCAGGCAAAACTTTATTGCACTGATATTTAAATTTCTACTTCAACAGATTTCTCCCCGAAAAGCAACCTGAACAAACAAATGACTTCATGATCTATGAAAATGTTGTTTACAAACTCCAACAGAGGTGAAACAGATGCAATGAGAGGTGAAGTGGAAAACACTGATCATTTAGTTATTGTGCAATGTTTTGGTGGGACACTTTTGAGAAGGCAACAGCGCTCCATGATGATGGCAGCCTGCCCCAGCTGGATAATGCACCCTGCCACTCCACAAAAACTGCTCAGCAACAACTGGAGGGAAATAATCCAGACTCCCCAGATCCCAGAGTATCCGAGGGGGGCACCAGAATAATCCTGACTCTCAGAGACCTCACCCTGCAGGGCACAAAGAATCTGCTACCAACATCCCGCTGCCAGACACCACAGAAACCCCCGGGAGGTCCTGTGACAACGCGACAACATGTCAAAGCTTCTCTGGCAGCAGAAGGGGGTGCTGCACAATATTAGTGAGGTAGTTCCAATGTTAAAGCCTTTCTAACTTTTAACCAACTGCAAGTTTTACTGCCAATATTTACCCTGAACCCACAGCACATTTAAGTACAGCAAACAACTTGACGAATCTTGATTTCATTAGAAAAATGAGTCTCACAGACTTTCCCTACATTAAACACACTTGGATCCAGTCACAGTAAAGCTGCCTGCCAGCACTTACAGGACAATCAGTGCCATGTGACAGAGTTCAGAAGTCTTAAACCAGGCCTTTATATAGAATTATACAACTGTGTTTGGTGCATGTGTTGCACCTGAAATTGCTTTAATTGCACAATAAGCAGAGCAGTCTGTTGCCCATCATTAAAACCTGGAGGTTAAACAAGCATGAGAATAATGGAAGTCAGACCAGAGCATCGCAATGTCTTCTATTTCCAACTGAAAGTTATCCAGCTGAACTGATTTTGTGTCATTCACTCAAATTATGTCTAATTGGGAGCTTAGCAACATGATTGTTACAATCAAAATCTATTTCCTTTAACTAAATGGTAGCTATAGCAACACATCAACAAAGACATGATCAACTATCTTGAACTGAATTGAACTTTCAGCTGTCTGCTTTGCTGAGATTCTGCAACCAAACGATGGACACAAAGTGCAGCGACTGTCCTCCTGTTTCAACTCGCGTGTGACCATGGCGTGATGCATATATGACACGGGCGCACATGCTCCAACACGCGTGTGTCTCATCATGCGTGTTTTCAAAAGCAGTTATGCAAACGAGCCATTAAAGGGCACTGATGCATGCGGGGCGCTGCTGCCGCTATCTTTGCTCTGTGCTAACAGTGATCAGTTTACCCCACACGGCAGCAAACAGGCGTCTGAGCTCACACCCTCTTTCAGCCAAAATGCATGAAAAAGCACAGCATGTACAGTCTAAGCTGATGTGAAGAGAAGAGAAATGAAGGCGCTTGTTTGAAAAGGGAAGTTGCTGTGTACAGATGGCATGTTCTGGGCCCCAAGGATATCATAATACTGGGATTAATTCTAGTAAAAGATGTGAGATAGAGCACAGGAAACACACACTTTCCTCTCTCTTCCCGTCGCCATCATTTCGGTCCAATACACTTTTCTTCTTCTACATAGAAATCCTTCCATTTCAATCTTCCCCCGTCATGATAAACATCTAAAACAGACTCTGGAAGCCACTTTATTAATATGCAGCAATATGCAAATGGTCTTGATTTGTTAGTCTGTGTGTGTTTCATATCACCAGGTTTTTTTCTTTCTGTGCCATGCTGTCGCTCTCTCCATCCTTCTCTCCTGTTTTCCTCTCTTGGCAGCATCGACACACAGAAAACTCAGTGAACTCATCTATGTATTACAGCAATCCATGTGTTCCCTCATTGCTGTGTATGCGTGTGTGTTTCAGCAGATGTGCGTGCCGTATTGATCTCCTCTCATAGAGGCAATACAGCCCTTTAATGTCCGGTCACTCTCTGTTAGGACGTGCACTGCCGCTACACCGGTTGTTTCATTTTGATATTTCAGGCAAAAAATAGGTACAAATAATGAGAGAGGCATCATCGTGGCCTGAGGCGACCGACAATGACTCCTGCCTGAAAATAGAAATGAAGTCCTTCTATGTTGAGTGGAATTACAACATGATTAGCTCTCTGGCGCTGGGATGTGGGATCATATTGGCTTTAGCACCACAGGGGCAAATGCAGCATTTCGCCATCATCTCCAGGTTTTAGATAGCTCCAGTTTGGGCCTTAATGTTTCGTTTGAAAAAGGTCTGCTAACACTTTGTGCCGCTTCAAAGCTATTTTCAGAATCCTGAAAGACTTTTTTTTTTATCCATCTGGATGACAAAATATTCCATCTGTTTGTCACTTTAAAAATATTCTTAATAATTTCTCAAATTGAAAATCCTTGGGGCTCGTACAACAATTAAAACAGCTTGGTTCAGATCGCTAAAACAGAAACTATATTAGAGTAAAGTTTTAATTCTAACTGACAGCTCTTTTTTTTTCCTGAGATAATTAAGCTTAAAATGAAGCTATTTTTCAGCTAAAACATTACATGTGAAATGGGATAAGGTTGTGAAATATCACCATTAAAAGGCAAAATCATAAATCCCAACCTAAAATCAGCAATGTACTTTTTGAATTAATTCATATTTTGGTCTGTATGTAATGAAATAATGTTAAATGTCTATCACAATGTCTATAGATACCTTGATTCATCCAAAAACCCAACGTTATGCAGTCTTATGTCATAGGGGAGAAAGAACAGACAAAGATTATCCATGCTGATCAATCCTGTCATCTGACTCATAAGTGATCAACTCATCTGTTACATTCAAGTAGGATAACATTTAATCAGACTGTTTCAGATGAGGCTTTTAATTTAAATGGCACAACAGTAAAATAAAGCAATATCTGGATTAACTGCAACATTACTTATGTTACAAGGTCCTTCTCACTATAACCGATCACTTACACAAGATGTATTCTTTATTTATTATTTTAAGATTTTATTGGTGATTGTAAGTATTTAAGAACCCTTTCTAATGTAGCTATGCCTGCTATTCTCAGTGTTCATGTGTTTAATCAGTGTTAAGTATGTACAACAAATCATTAGCTAGAATGCATGAGATAGAAAATGGTCGTCTTTATGTACACATATTACCATCACCATATTCTAATATTTAGAACCTGTGTGATTTTTTTTCTCTGATTCCGAATCACTGGGCCTGGCTGACACACGAACTATAGCAATTCATCAAACTTGTGTCTAAGCTGTAAACCTTCAGAGACACACTCATTGTGTTAGTCACTTTTAAAATACATGTTAACACAATAATACAACTAAAATCTAATAACAGATTTTAGCCAGATAATGCGGATTTCAATTGGACTCAAAGTGACGGAGGCAATGCACAGGCTCCCCTGTTGAGGTGTGAGCCAGAAAGAATGTAGAAGAAGAAGAAGCCGAAGAAGTCAGGAAGTGTTGCGGCTGAGTGAGGTTCATCTCATTGGTCTAAATCAGCCTCCTTGTCTCCTCCTGCCTGTGATCCAGAAATCCTTCACAGCCAAATACTTCCAAGGATATCTCAATTCCCAAAGGAGAGAGGAAGGAGGAGAGAGGAGGCTTGCTATACGTAAGGACACACCAGTGTATCCTTTGTGAAAGATTTTTTTTTTTTGGCAGGCATGACTTCTGAAGGAGGGTATAGCACACTGATCCTCAATCAGAAATTGAATTAAAAGTAGCTACAGCAAATATATACTTTCACAAAAGATACAAATATGTAACCAGTATCTAGGTTTCATAGATATTTTTCGCCCCAGTTGCACAGTTATAGTTAAAGATATACCCAGGGATCTTCTTTTTTTTTTAAATAAATCACACAAATCCCAGTTCAACACATAACCCAGCTCAATCGATTTGGTCTGTGACATAGTAGGCTAACCAGAAAAAGCCCAATACTAACATACAGAACAGGTCCATATCACCAACTATCATACTTCAGTCAATGAGCTGATTTCACTCAGTTTTCTGAGACAGAAGGACAGTGGTCCAATTAAATGGCCGAGTTGATGCCACGACTTAACTGCGAATGTAAACGTAGTGACTCAGTGAAGAGGCACAACACGTGCCTCTCAAGAGTCTCTGACTATTAAAGCTAATGTTTGATTTTTATTGCTCTAATGAAAATATAGAACAACTGTAAATAGACAAGTCCAAATGTCAAACATTCACCCAATTGTGTCCCACATGTTCCATGTGTGCAGTACACTGTGTGCTTGTACTTTACTGCGGCGTGAGAACCAGTGTCAACAATGTCATGACTGAACAAAATGTTGCACTTCTGGTTGCAACAAGCACCAGCCGGAGTCTTCCTTTAGTCTAACGTGCAATGCAGGATAAGAAGGATACTTTCGGAAGAATGCATGCATGCTGTTGCTTTCATAATGAGCCTCAGTCTTCATACCTGTGGCAGGGCGATGGACAGCTGCCTCTGCAGGGACTCTTTCTCGTGGCCCAGCTCTCGCAGGCGAAGGTGTGCCGTCCCCAGACTATCCTGTGTCTCCCTCAGGCTCTCCAGCAGCCTCTCCCTCTCCGTCAGCATGTTCACCATCAGCGACTCCAGGTTGCCCGTGCTTCCCCCTTCGTCGCTCCCTCCTCCACCACCGCCGCTACCGCGGGAATCCCGGCTGCCATAGCCCCCTATGCCTCCTATCCCGCCACCCATGCCTCCTCCACCACTCGCCGGGGAAGACGAGCCGCCTCCTCCTCCGCCGCGCCCATCCTCTGAGATGGTGGGCATCACCTCGCACATCATCTTGACGCCTGGCTGTGAGAGGCGTTATCTGAGGAGATGACTAGGAGGCTCTGGTGAGCAGCTGATCACGCGTCATGAAAAGTACAACCAGTATTTTGTTTGTCGGGGGTGTTTCCTCTCAAGATGACTTGGTGGGATTCACAGGCAAAGGGCAGGTGTTTGTGAGGGAAAACTGGGAATAAAATGACGGTTCTAGGAGGTTTTCGGGGAAGCAGTGTATGGATCAGGGATTGGGGAAGGGGGTGAAGTGGGGTGCAGGGACAAGAGGGAGAAGTGCAGGTTCGGTGGGTGACCTCTGACCCCTCGGTCCAAGCTTCACAGAGCAGCCAGATGAACCTGGAGGGAGGAGAAGAAGATGAGAAGTCTTGTTTTCAAGCAAACCAGACATGATAAGAAGATCAGATGTGAGAGGATGGACGCCAGAAGTCTGCACTGCCCTCCAGGTTGTGATCTCTTCTGTCCTCACTCGTGTGGATCCCCCGGGTACATGCACCGACGGAATATACACTTTTCTCGGGCGTTTTTCCAATCCTCACAGGAAAAAAAATAACCACACCGACTTGCATCGCGATACTCTGGAGTAATTCATCAATCTGTGCATGTCACGGCTTTATGTATCCGAGCGTTCACACTCTTAATGGTAACGATAAATGCGTATGATGTACGGAAATGAGAGCAGCTTCTGCCAACAAAACGCCGTCACGCAAACACAGAAGAATTGTCAAGGCCTGGAGGTTGGAGAAGGATGCCGCGCCGTTTCTTACATTTATGTGGAGAGGGGAAAAAGGGTGTCATCATGAATTGTAATTACTGGCAGTACCAAGAGAAGATGTGCTTCTTTTTTAACGTCTCCGGAGCCTATCTGTAAAACATTTCAAAATGTTTATTGTCTTCGGGGTGTTGGGGCAGATAATTAAATGCTGTCTTGGAAAAATAAAGGGCCTAAACGGGGAAAAACAGCCTGTTTCAGTACATTGACGGCTGTACAGGATAGCCTCACACCGCTATCACATCATGGTGGGAGGTGCCAATCATCCTGTAAATGATGCAAGCCTAATTAACAAGATTACACCATAAAATGTTACACAATTGGATTATTTCATGTGGTATTTTGAACCTATATGGGGCCAAACGGTGCGCCGCTCTGGCTTTATTCCGACAGTAAGGCGTCTATTTCCTATCAACACCCCGCTGCCCCCCACTGCCCCCACCCATAAAAACAGCTGGACGATCTAACGCACGGCTACATCCGCGCGTGCCGCACTAGCTGCGGATTACAATCGCCACCAAACCACTTGTGTGTCTTACCCTTTCCATGATCGACAGAGGGAGGAAATAAACGCGCATCGTTACCCGGTTCACTCCATCAGGGCGTCTGAGAGACGGAGGCTGCAGGTTATCCCCGTTACAGCCCGGTTACCAGCCTTCCCCGTCCCCTCCCTCCCTCTGCTGTGGGAGCGACGGCACGGATCAGCTGCTGCGTCAAGGTGTGCGTAAGGAGCGCGGACCACATCCGGCCATGACTTCAGAATAAACAGCTACAGGAACCAGCTGTTGTCCGTACCTTTCTCAGCGGACCACATTTAATCTGTGACTGTGTTTCACCTCAAACCCCCCCCTGAGATTATCCTCCCGGTTTGGACGGATTGATAGGCCCAGGGCTCAAGGAGTCAAGCAACCCCTTGTTTTTAAACAAATACAGGTAATATATATTCTAGAATGAGAGTGCAAGAAGAATGAGACACAAAAGAAACAAAAGGAAGAGTAAAAAGAGCAAATGTCAAATCACCATAATAACGCAAAGAATGTGCTTTTTTTTTGTTCATGTTGCCTCTCCTTGTAGCCAAAGTGACTCAGACATGATGAAATATTACCCCAAAGGGCCTCAGATGTAAACAACCACAGTGAGACAGAAAAAAAAGGCCACCAAGGACTGAAGAATGACCAAAAAAACACAAAATGGCCTATATTTGACAAACAATGGAAATACAAGATGAAAAGTGAGCTCAAATGTACACAATGGAAAAAGAATAGGACCACAAAGAGATGTGAAATGATCCAAAACATCTGCAAGGTACAGTTGGAGAAATAAAAGATGAATCATCTCAGCACGGCTTGTGGTTGTTTTGTGTTTCTTTCAACCTTGGTACTCCTGGCTCCATTATTTTATAGCATCTATCTGTAAAAGTCAACAAAACCAAAAGAAACAAGAAAACAAAGAAAACAAGAATTAAGAATAAATGTAGCTGCAAAAATCCCATGACAAGTCTTTCAAACCTTTCAAATCTATGTCTAAAGTTATTGTCTTTTTGTTACTTATCTTGAGAGTATTTTAAGTCTCTTATTCAATGTTTATTTCTGTATTTTCGATGGCGTATTATAGTTGTATATTTGATTTTATTATTGATATTCTATACTGTTCATTTGTGACTGTTGATGAGGATCCAAATGTCCCTAATGTGGATGAACGAGGTCTATAAAAAGAACAACTAAAAGAAAAACATGCGAGTCGAAAGTGCCTCACTGTTTTTAAACTGTTTCTAGATAAAGCCTTTGTTTATATATGCACATAATAAATGTAATTTCTCATGGAAAACAGATGAGGAGACATTTTCTTTTGTAGGTTAACGCTGCTGTTTCCGCCTGCGTTTATCAGGTTTCTGTGTAACTTTACGACTTCCAATCGGTTTTTTTCTCTTCCTCTTGAAGATGCTGCGTCTTAAAGAAACAAAACTCTACAACCGTCTTTCACCTCCCATCCTCATACACACCTCCAGCTGATTTCTGCAGCTTTTTACTGTATTAAGTTGCCAATCTAAAGCCCTTCATCACAACTGTCGCGTATAAGATTTTATTCGCAGTGTATTCTGTTTCTGTGATATTACAAACTGACCAACATCATTGATCAATTGCACCCTCTAGCGTTTAAATTAGGTACCTGCAGCACTCTGCTCCCTACAAGGTTTTAAGGTAACCAATATCACTTTTGTCACACAAGCAGCTCTTAAAATGTGGGTATCAATATTAAACATCTTTAAAAAAAGAAATCAAAACCCTAAACGTTTGGAGAGTTTATTTTAAAGTGAGTCATTTTTCGGTGGGTACAAGGGATCTTTCTAGATAATCAAATGTTTAATTTAAAGTACAATTTCTTACCTTTTTCACATCCAGGTAATACTGTGGAAGGAGGTGGTGGAGGAGACGATGTAATGGCCTCTGCAGAAAGCTCTAAGTGAAGCCAGATTAAATCTGATGAGATATGAGAAAAGACCAAAAGTACAAAGAGGTCATTTTTTCCCCCGATATTGTTTACAATTGATTGATTGATTTTTATTTATTTGTTTATTTTGCCATTTAGTCATTTATTATTATTAAGTTAGTAGTAGTATTATTATTGTTGTTTTATTGTTGTTAATTCAATCATTGTAAATATTTAAAAAAAATGTTGAGCTACTTGACGAATTTGAATTTCCCCCATTGGGGGGTAAATAAAGTATTTTTCTATTCTATCCTATTCTATTCTATTCTATTCTATTCTATTCTATTCTAATAGTATTAATAGAGCTCCGTACCAGCGATCATATATCACAGTATAACATTGGGAAAATTTGAAAAAATGATAATGCAATGGTAGTTTTTGGTCATTTTTCTAGTTTTGCGCATGCAATTTGTCAACTTTTTCAAATCTGGAAGAAAAGAACAAAATCAGACATACAGATTATAAGATTTCAAGATATATAACTCCCTGTCTAGATACTGGTTAAAAGCACATGTGCACTTTTGTTTGTAAAAGCCTCAGGTCTGTCTTAATGTAGATCACTGATCAGACTGATGAGAGGAACCCGAGAGAGGATTTAGTTTTAAGAATTTAATTATTTTGTAAAAAATTCAACATGATCTGCAAGCACGTGGGGGAAATCAGCCTTGAATTATAACTTTTTGTGATTTTGTCTGAGGATGTAAAAGCACAAGAAGAAGCAAGGCACTAGAGAAATGGATAAAGAGGCAGACTGTGATTTGGCAACGCCGCCTCAGGGAGATCTGTTACTAAAAGCTCAGCACAACAGCAGCAGGAGGAGTCTCCATTTACAGAATTACAGTGTTGGTTCCTCTTCAGGGGATTGCACCATGATGATGAGTTAGGGCAGAAATACTCAGGACCTATATGTAGCTACGAACATCAATGCGGATCCTAAAAAAATATTTAAAGGCAACATTGGGGGACGTTTTCAGGTAATTTACTTAAGTAGAAGTACTGGTATTGCATTATACAATTACTTTGTCACAAGTCAAAGCCCTGCATCTCAAGTACCGTATGTAAATTTGTTCACACATGATTTAGATATTCTTTCACAAGTTAAATGTTTTCTAAAATGCAATAAAATCTGTAATTTGTTCATTCCGAGTCCAAGTTAAGAGCAAATAAATTATTTTCAGCATCTGCAATGACCAATTTCATTGCATTTAGAAAATCTAAACAAATTTAATGTTCGATGCCAACAATACACTCATAAAACAAAAAAACAAAAAGGTTTTATAGAGTCATGCTTGTAATCCTTCACTTTAGATCATTTGGGAACCGAGTTGCAGTTTTTCAGAGGAATCTGTGTCCATTCACGCTGGATCCAAGAGTAGCCCAACAGTCTGTGGTTGTTGTCTGATTCTCCTCTTCATGACGCTCCATACATTTTAAACAGGAGACAGATGTGGACCGCGGGCAGATGTGGACTGCAGGCAGGCCAGTCAGACACACACACTCTGTGCGTATGAAGCCATGCTGCTGGAAGTCCAGCAGAATGAGGTCCGGCATTGTCCTGCTGAAATAACCACCGAGCTCCTGGGAAAGACACCGCCTTGAAGGTGGCAAACGTCTTTCAAAATTTGAATATACCTATCTGGATCAGTTGTACCGTCACACCGATGCTTTTAAACATGTAGAGCACTTTGTGCTACGTTTTTAATGTATGAAAAGTGTGTTATAAACAAAGTTTGATTGATTAATTGATTGATATGGGCTGATATTTTGGCTCACTGTGGCAGGAAAAGTGTAGGCGTAACTGTGCTTATTAAAACTATCTAACACTTGCACTTTTCCTGCTCAGATACTTTATCTTTTTTAATTATTCCCTGCACATAAAAACACACACATATGCATAATGTACATTCAGTTTGTTCACCAGACGTTTCATAGGAGAGACCGGAGATGAGCAGTCTGAAGCTCCTGCAAGTTGGCACTATTTCTCTCTGCGTGACAATGATTCAGCTCACATCAGAGTATTCCATCTGATTCCATCAAATACACAGAACACATTACTATAAATCCAATCCTTATAGCTTTTAAATTACGTATGAATATCAAGCATTTACAACCCTGTAAAACACAACATTATCAAAAGAATCTAGTTTAAGTATTGAATGTTAAAGAGCTGTTATTATACATTTAATCAGAATTTATATGAAAGGGTCATTTAAATTTCTGAGCAAAGAAACAATTAGTGACTGTGTTGAAGTGTTGTAAAATATATTGTGAGGCGTCACAGCGATGTGGAGTAACGGTATTTCATTGTATCTGATTGAAGTAAAACACCAGATGACGGAGTATCACGCCGTCCGACCGTGACGTCTTAACTAAACGGACTTGCTGACTGTGTCGACAGCTTCAGTGCTGCCTCTGCTCAGAAAGCTTTGGCAGAAACCTCAGATCTGCTGGGGAGTGAGATGTCCCCCACAGACAAACAAAGACAACACAAAAGTTCATTAAAAACATTCACGCAAACCTATCCTCTTTTTTTTGGTCTAAATATACTTTAATACATTTACATCCACTTTAGTTTTTATGATGGTGATGATTTCTTACTGCACGTCTTGTTTTCAACACTTTCAACAACTTGACATGTCAAGTTATTTTGAATTAGTCTACCTTAAAAAATAATTAGAAAAAGGTTTAATAAAGCATGTAAAATATATCTGACTAACTGGGGAATATGTGCAGAACAATTGGCTAAAAAATGAAAACATTCTGCATGTAAATATTTCCTAAAAGCATCTTTGTTCATCCCCAGTGTTCATGCTGATCCTCTGTAATGGAGGAACAAAAGCATTTACACACACTAAACATGAAAACTCCAGAGAACTTTTTTGAGACGTCTATATTTGCCTGAAGTGACACTAGTGAGTGATTAGTGGCAGCTGCACGGACACCAGGAGGGGAGGGGCCCTGCAGGGTCATGACAGGTCATTGGGTGAGAGGAATGCTGATAGGAATGCCCGGAGCTGCAGCCAGTGGTGCAACAGCGAGGATGAGGAGGTCCTCTGGGAGCTGTGGCAGTGGACAACAACGAGGATGAGGAGGTCCTCTGGGAGCTGTGGCAGTGGACAACAGCGAGGATGAGGAGGTCCTCTGGGAGCTGTGGCAGTGGACAACAGCGAGGATGAGGAGGTCCTCTGGGAGCTGCGGCAGTGGACAACAGACCCAATGTCTGCAGAGACTCTGGTGGAGCTGAAGGAGGAGAGGAGGGGGAGGCTGCGTTTACAAAAACACGTGAACAGGATCAGAACACAGTGTGTTATGCATACAAGCATACTATACTACATCACATAGTCATAAACTGGACTATATAAGATTTAATGCACATTAAACCAAAAGAACAAATGAACAAATGTCAACAGGAAGTTCTTGTCCTTCACTGAAAATAAATCGGTTCTTTAGTTTAAATAAAACTCCCCTACTGATGTGTTTTTCCTGAGACAACCCAACTTCCCTCCAAATCATGAGGCTGCCTGTAACATACTTCTCGTTTGTAAAATTTTATTATTATTAACATGAAATATCTTATCATATACAGAGATATACGTATGGTATTACATGGTACAGCAATACCTACAACTGTTTCTGAGCAGTTATGTGGATTATTCACAGTATGTACAAGATATAACCGTAGAACAGGCAGTGCCGGGGAATATTTATCAACGTTTGGATGGCACCGTGAGAATAAGAGGCTTTTTTTTTATTTATCATGACATGAAATGTGAAGGAACCAGAATAAAAAAAAGAAAAGGCACATTTCTCATGAGAACAAAACAAAATTAAAAAGGACACAAATCTCTCTAAACAAGACTGAATAGGAGGCTCCATATTGCACCATGCAAGATATTAAGAACAAACATGCCTCAAAGTTAACAGCACATTTATGGGGCACTTCCAGACAGCGCTGCCGTCACTGCCCAAAGAGGAGAGCAGCTAAATCCAAAGATTCTCAATCTCAATTTCCACAACTCACCGCTCAACATTTGTGCTGAATTTTTTTGTAATAAAATAAAAATGCAAAAAAAGGGAGTTTCATCAGTCCACTTTACAACCAATACAAAACAGAAACGTACGCTTGAAAAGTTCAATCATACAATAGTAAGTTAGAGTGTGATAACGAAGACATGAGTGATGATTTTAAGTAAAAAAAGTACATGAACCGGACGGTGAAATTTACAAAAGTGTTTATCATCCTACAGAATACACAGTGTGTCACACAATCCTGCTGTGTGAATGTGGACAGAAGCCCGCCGCAGTGAGAGAGACAGACACTTGGTGTCTAAAACACAGGCATCCTCATCACATATAACCGTCCGTCTTGCTCAATCACACAACATTTAGCGACGATGTCTCCACACGCCACCGCACACAGCTCATCTGAGCTCCTTACTCTTACGAGGAAATTTGCTATGTTGGTGTTGATCTGTGGGTCGTGGATAGTTGGCTGGCTGCTTGTTGGCAGCAGTTTTTGGCAGAAAGCAACAACTTGTCTGCAGGAGCAGTTGGAGGCTTCCTCACAGCTGCAGGTTTTTGGTAGAACCACCACAGACTCCACCATAGCAAAGCCACTGCTTGTTTCTATGGCAGAGTTGTTCCTTTTGCACGCGACACTGTAATCCACAGCGGTGACTAACATGTCATCATAAACAACACACTTGTATTCAGTCACGTCACCCTGATCTTGCTGGTACTTTGTGTCATTGCCCTGCAATGCAGTTATTTCTCTTGTGGTTAAAGATCTTTGGGATCCACATCCTAAAGCCACCACGTTTTCTCCTGAGTAATTTGATGACTTAGAAACGGTATCAAAACTCACCATAGAACAAAAGAAGTCTTTCATTTCTGTGTTTGAATTCTGAAGTGCAGCACTTCCTTTTCTGATAACCTCCTCAAAAGAAAAGAGCTGCGTGAAAACCTGCGAGGAGAGAGACTGCGTGCCGGAGTACATCTGCAAGAGTCTGCTGTTGGTGCCCTCAAAAACAAAGGCCGAGCTGGCCCATAACAGACCCCAGTTACGGGCGCTCTCAGTAAGATGCGTCAGCAAGTGGCAGTTAAATGAACAGTGCTCAAGCCCATACAGAGAAGGCACTTGTGCTACAAACTGAACCAGACATAACTCTGCATAACCGAGTTCATCCTGAGTGGCGGACCGGGAAAGGAGGAAGTGAAATGCACAAATCAGAAGCATCCAGTGTTGGTAGTACAGCTTTGGTAAAGCCTTCTTCAGTATTACTGGAGAATAGAGGAGAGCAAAAGCTCTCCACTCAGACGCTTCCCAACACATCCTCTCACTGAGCCGCCTCGGGCTCTGTTGGATTTCGTTTGGTGGTTGAATGGCACAGAGAGCTTTGTCCAGGTCTTTCAAATGCTGAGGTGTCAGATGGAAGCGCTTGCTGGTATAAAGAGGGTTAAACCAAAGATTGACAAACTCAGGGACAACACCGAGACAAAAACAATGCATATAATCTGGTATAAAGCCTTTGATAATGTCAAATGATGGCAACAGGAGCAGTGGACTCGGACCTTTCACACCCATCTGGCCTTGTTCATAACCATTTTCTATAACCAGCTCAGCCAGATGCTCTATTTCAGCCATATGTCGCAGGTCACACCCGTCCATCTGTATCGGATAAACTCTGGTGTAACCCCGGCCCTTTTGAACCATCTCACCTCTGTGGTAGCAAAACCCACAACCAAATTCTCGATTAAATGGCTGAAAGTTCTGCACCAGCGGCCGTGCTACTGAATTGCACACGCATATTTTAGCCTTTACGCGGGTGCGATGTTCTGAGCCGCTCTCATCTTTCCAAATGAACCCCTCGTCAGCGAGTTTATGAAGTTCATTGATGAACGGGGTGAAAAAGCTCTGAACCTGTGGCTTTCCTCTGCCGAACCACAACGTGTTCAACAGAACATTTTTACAGCGCTCCACGTACGGCAGCTCGTTGATTGTGCACAGGATGGGCCACACAGAAAACTTTGGTGTGCTGAGCAGCGGGGAGCCGTCACATCTGAAGGTGAGAGTGATACTGCCGTCCTGTTGAGCAAGCTTGTACGCGCTTCCAGTGTTAACATCAGAAATGGAAGAGCTCTTTGTGAAATGCTTCCCTAGCTTTGAGTGGACATGTGCAAGGATGTTTCTTAGCTGAATTTCGAGCGGCATTACAAGGAAGTAACAAGCCTTCTCAAGTAGAACTTTTTTGCTCAAGCGCTGCTGACACACTCTGCACTCAGTACCAGGCTCAACACCAAGGTAGTTGGCACACTTGGGACAATACAAGTGAATCTCTGTCTTATCGTTATAATCAGTCAAGTGTTTCTTCAAACACCGCAGGGACCTGGGAACACATCCAGGCACCGCAAAATTTAGGAGGTCCAGGAGGTCTTTGGTTGCTGCTTGTGAGAGGCCATGCTTCAGGAGGAAGGTCAGGAGGAAGAGGAGGAGAGCACCCACGGTGATGGCAGAACCAGCATAGATCTTCTTCTCCCCGTCAAAGCTCGGGTCAAAAAGCTGCTCCAGGGGACATGTTACAGAGCAGAAAGATGTTTTACAAAGTAACCATGACGATACACCCAAATGAACTTACTCCGAATAAACAAATGAAAGAATATCCCAAATGAAAAACAAACCGTTGGATCTTCTGTGGTGTCGTCATCAGATGAGGCCGAGCCGCTCTCTCCTCTGCGCTGGAACAGAAGAAACAGAGAGACAGACAGGTGAGCACAGTCTGATGGCCAAAGGCCTTTCCACACCAAGCCAGGAATGTCGAGAGCATCTGAAAACATCTACATACATTTAGAAGCCTTTGCAGCACTTTACCATGGTGATAAATAACATGCACTCGAACAGTACAAATATAAAGACGGGGATGATTTCCATTCCTCGCCTTAAGAAATCAGATTTCATTGTCCTATAAAGAACCAAAATGATGCTTTGTGATAGAATCTATGGAAGGGTGAGAAAGGAAAAGCAATCACCAACAAGTTTACACATTTTCTCAGTTATCTTTGAGGATAATTTGCTTCCTGAATAATCTGTTAAATATCAAACAGTCATTCATCAAATGAATTATATTTGGACTAATTTTCCAACATCTACGAGAGCATTGGTCTTTGACGAAGGCAGTCCATCAGCTCTTTGAGTCTTTTTGGATAAAATGTCAACAAATCCATAATAATACAGCCACATCCACAGACTCAGAGAGCCGGTGAAGTTTGCCGAGTCGTCTCCATTAAAGGCAAATATGTCTCTATCCTGTCTGAAGGATTTCCAACATCTGTATGAACTCAAGCTGTCCCACACGATCTGTTCTCATCTGCTGTCTTCATCTCTCCAAAAACAAGCAACACGTCTCCCAACAACATGATGAAGCGAAGAGACTGAAGACTAAGCGATCACCGTGATTCAGGAGAGACCGACTCAAAAAACTCAAAGCAGCCGCTGCTTTATCCAAGCCTTCTTCCACTCCCCCCACTGGATAAGAAAGTATCAATTCTTTCACAAAGCGCTTGCTTTCTAATCTGCCTTTAATAAAGACGGCATTAAAGGCTCCTCTGGTCCTGGCATGATGACACCTCATGGCTAAATGGCAAAGAACTACACAACTTTATGTATAATCTTTTACTATTTAGTGGAAAATACTATGCACATGACTGTATTTTACCAGGTCAGGGTCTGGATCTCCTCCTGTGTCGTCTGCTGGCCTTCCAGACAGATAACTGGCCTATGAGACGCACAAAAAGAAATCTGATAAGAATCTTGACATAAACATTTAAGTATCTGTAGAAAATCTGTTTCATGTAGAAGAAGCTCACGCACCATGGGATCTTCTTCATCAATGTCAGATGAGAGGGACTCTGCGTCCTCACCGACGTCGTAGACAATCTTGTAGTCTCTCTGGATTTCAACATGAAAACAGAGTGAGGACATTTTCTCCGACTGAAGTCAAACCATCTCTGCGTGAACATATTTTACCGTGTCGTGGTCCGGGTCTTCCTGTTTGACACGAGCTGGCCCAGCAGACACGCGAACAGCCTAAGAGGCAGCAAATGATCAGTTTCTAGGATCTCCCTGTGGTCAGTATAGTATCTGTAACTACTTGTTTTATATGTTTGATTAGCTCACACACCGTCGGATCTTCATCTGAGGCTTCAGGAGCAGATGTGGAACAACCTACATTCCTGGTAGCTTCAGGTATGACATTGCGGTATTTCTGTGTTTCAAAAGGAAAACAATCAGTGAACTTTCTTCAATTAAGAAATCCTTGCGTGAAGACATTTTACCATTTCATGGTCCAAATATCTTCCTCTGTCATCTGCTGGTCCCGCTGAGGCATCATCAGGCTAAGAGACGGAAAATTATGAAAAAGAATTATTCAGACATGACTTGTGATAACTTCACCACAGGCAGATCTTTAACAAAAGCAATAAATAAAACGAGACATCTTTGCTTCTGAGCTGTGATGCTAAACCGATGTTGGCTAAATGTGATGTGTGGCACCGATGCATCATAAAAATGATTGTTTTCTCACTTCAGTCTCTGTACCTGACTATTTTCAGAGGAATGTTTGTTTTTTGTTTGTAAAGCTACTTAACACGGACCTATGAATCCGAACCCGGACCTCAACATTAATAAAGCAGTGTGGGGTCATTGTGACAGAGAACAGAGCAAAAAAAAAGAGCTTTGGACTGTCCTTCAAGAAGCCTGGAGAACTATTCCCAAAGACTACTTAAAGAAATGACAAGGAAGCTTGTCTGAGGGTTCAGGTTGTGTTGAAGAACAAAGTAGATCAGACCAAACATTGACTTTCATCTCATAGAATAGAATTTCCATTTATGTTTTCATTTGTTTCAATATATTGCTGCCCATATTTGCTGTTATCCTGGTCATACATAGAGACACATCAACAGAACCATCAAAATTCTAAGCTTGGATTGATTTTCAGGTCACAGACAGGAGGATGGAGGACAGAGGAAACATGAGATGAGCCGCAGGTCTTTCTTTGCAACACCAGAGCGGACAAGCACATTTAAAAAATCCTCTGGACTGGGTGCCTGTTCAAATGACAGGACATAAGACCAGATGGAACTATAGTACCAAAATCCACCTATCGATACCCTTTCAAAATAGCTGGTCGTTCATCTACTTGTACTTCAGATTTTTACTGAGTTTTGTTACCGGCTTTGAGCCATGTGCTCCAATAAAAGGTTTGGATTTATTAAGACAGAAAGAACCCATCTTAAATAACACATGAAACTAATATCAAAGAAGAGACATTCTGAGATATTACTTTGTGAATAATAGGGTCATGAAAAAGGGCAAATAACAAACACATTTAAGGCAACACAGGACGAGAAATTGACATTTTTATCGATTCCACGGGAATAACCCAGAAGTGACTTATTTATTTATTTAAGAAAGCTTTATTTATGGAAAATGGACACAAATAGGAGAAAGTGAACATATCTGAAAAACAAATCTGTGCAGCAGAAGACAGATTATGATCCAGTGCCAAAATATGTGAGCATCCTTGACATGCGTCTGAGCAGCGTTTAGTGTGCAGAGCTTTGTTTAGTTTGACAGTCTGACAGAGATGTTCTGAAGCTGTGCCACCCACGAAGCTTTCTGCTGTTTCTTACCTCGCCGGGCATCCATGGTTCTCTTTTTGGAGATTTAGAGGGACGCCCACATCGAGGCAGCGTAGCCACAGTATTAAACCGCTTCCATTTGTAGATAATTTGTCTTACTGTAGAATGATGTACATCTAAACTCTTTGAAATCACTTTATAGCCCTTTCCGGCCACGTGCAATTCCACAACTGCCGATCGGATACCTTCTGGGATCTCATTTCTGCGAGGCATTATGACGCTACCCTTTAATATCTCCAAACATTTATTATTGTTATTTTTCTTTTAGCAACAAGGAAACACTCCGAATCCGTTATTTTCACTTCCGGTCTTCACCGGAAGTGAGACTTTTTTTTCTACATAAACTTTACTGAATGCAGTTGCTTTACAAAATACAAACATGAGCCCAGAGGACATACGCCCCTTTCACACTGCGACCCGCTACCTTAGCGGGTCCAAATTGCACCTTCGACCCGCGTTGAGCAATGTGAACGCTTGGCGTGTTGATGACCGGTGTCGCCAGAAGCCGAGTTCAGGGGGAGTTGCCTAGTGGCAGAGCGTCACACGAAACACATAAAATGCTGGGCGTGTACAATGACGTAGGCACAAGCCATGCGTCGGAGGTAGGGTGAAATACACCTGTCTGCATCAAATTTTTCAAACAAACGATGGCGGGACACCTTGAGAACTCGTTTTTGCAATTGTATATGCAGTTCATGGAGATGTTACTTTACAGTGCGTCTTGCTGCGTGGGAAACCGCGCTCTCCCGTCTTTCTCGCCAGCCCTTCCAGCAGAGGTCCATCCTTCACCGTCCCCGACATGTGGCGGTAAATAACGTCCTCTGCTCGGGGGCTGAGGAGCTCGCGGACCTCCTTGTCTTCCCAGTTGGCCATAATAAAAAATGTCTCGAACTTGATGTAGGCTAAAACAGAGTAAAACTTGTCCTCACCTGTCGCTGTTGTTCTGAATCAGCTGTCCATTCTGTCTTTTAAACTCCTCACGTCACGCCACGCCCACGTCTGACCCGCGTCGATTGCGTTCACACCAAACTCGGCTCGGCAAAAAGACTAGGGTCCGACGCGGGTCGAAAGGCGAGTCGAGTTGACGCGGCAGCCCGGGTCGGCAGTGTGAACGCAACAGCGGACACGCTAAATTAGCGAATTAAACGCGGGTTATTCGGCAGTGTGAAAGGGGCTATAGACTACTTACAAAATATTTTACATAATAAATCTATCAAAACAGTCGGTTTACAGTTTTACGATTGTCAATTAAAGTTTTTAATCTAGCCGCTTTTTTAGTTTTAAGCTTGACAAAAATGTCTATTTGAAACTTGGTTAAATTGAGCTTTTTCTTTTGACCATCTCAGTTTATGTAGACTCATTCTAAACCAAAATTGTCTTTTGCCAAGTTGCCATATTCTGTAAACAACTATTTTTCTATGATTTTTTTTATTGATATTTCATACTGATGGATCTTAATATTATAAGGTCTACTTAAAATAGTGAAGCACCACAAGGCTAGAAGCCCAACAACAGACACAACAGACACATTCAGCCCTATTCCAAGCTACGTTTGGCTCTTATGGCTCAGTTGGGCCAGGAGAAGCCCAAAAAAATGCTAATTATACAGTGATGCACTGTACATATCAATATTCAAAGAGTAGAAAAAAGGAATCTGTATTATCGTCATTCTAAGACCTTGAGGCAACTATTCTTCTTTTTGTTGATTCTTGAACATGTTTCACCTCACATTCGAGCAGGGTTCAGTTATAACTTGAAACAATGATCAAGTATCTCACAAACCAAAAACTTGAATACCTAAAAGTGTACTAAGTTTGGCCAATCAACAACAACAACAACAAAAAAAAACAGTGACACTAAGAAAGACTGAAATATAATGACCTTTTTTACGGTAACATCAATACATTTTCTTTTTAGTGCAGTTTGATGAAAAGTAAATAAAACAGTAAACTAATGTCCTTTCCACAGTCCAACGTGTGGAAATGTCTCATCTCAACAGTAAATCTTAATATTAGATTATTTTCAGATTTCGGGTACATCTGCCAGTCGTAGTCATGGTGTAAAATAATTGTCTTCTTCTAAAATCTTTCTAATTGTGCATGCAACTTAAAGCTAAACCCTAATATTTTATGAAAAGGAATAAAAATAAATGTGTAGAATGACAAGCAGGAGGAGGAAAGGAAAAACGTTTTCCTGATGAGTTCCCACAAATAATCTGAGCTCAAGAAGTCTGGTTCACAGGTTTTAAATTAGGACTTTATTTGTGATTTAATACTGAAGACACTGCATGAATGAAAGCTTCAATGAAACTGAAGACACCTGAACAAACATGTACTAACAGCTGGTGTTTGGAAATCTTTAATCTAATATAGACCACAGAGATGAACACACAGCAAAATATGTAACGATAAACAAGCCGCCCTGTCTGAGTTTATTCACACAGTTCACCTCGTTCAGTTAGCAGAACCCATCTGTCTCAGTGCAAGGTAAAATGTGCGAGCCTGTGTGTGTTAAGGCTGTCAGAGGGTGCTGCCTTAAGTGTGTATGGGCAGATTCTGTGGAGGTTCAGCAGGCAGATTGTTCTGGGCTTCAACTGGGGCTTTAGCCACTGAGAGAAAGAAAGAGAGAGAGATAGGAAGATTCACTTAATGGAAACAAACAGAACAACAGTGTTTGATGGTTCCAGCTAAGATGGTTCACCTTTAACTTCAGCCTGTGGTTGAAACTGAAGATCTCCATTAGGACCCGCAGGAGGCTGTCCATCGGCTGCCTGCTGGTCTTTCGGCCTCTGAGACATTTCTAGCACAGCCTGGAATTACATAAAAAAAAAAAAAAAAAAAAAAAATCACTTAGGCTCTATCCATACACCATGACTCAATTTAAAACTTGATGAAACTGAAAGAATCCAATTTCTTTTGTCAGTAATGTGGAACAGTTACCTGCTGGTACTCTCTCCTCTGGGCCTCCAGGGCTTTTCCTCTCTCCCTCAGCAGCTCCTGCTCCTGACGAAGAGTCTCTGCCTTCCTCTTCAGCTCCTCCTCTTTGTCCTTGAGCTCGGCTTCAAATCGCTGGAGCTCTTCCTCTGTGTACACTGGGTTGGCATCCAGAGTCTGGGAGAGAGGGGCGAGTATGTAATACACAGATTACCACCTCTATTGACAGTCTGAAAATACTTTTTGGCAAGATGCCCATTTCTCACATGAAAGGCAAGCATCATGAAAGCAGTAAGAAAAAAAAAACAGCCAAAATAATAAAAAAATATATATATATATATATATATATATATACACACACATATATAGAGATATCTTGGCTTCATAAGCAACAATACACCTTAAACTGTAGCATCAGTATGCAGGCAATATATCAGATGCATTAAAACATTTTTTATTTATTTATTTATTTATTTTAAATCATTATTTGTTATGAGGATTTTCTTTTAATTTTGGCATTTGATGGTATTCAAGGGGAATTTGTGCTCATAGGAGTAGGGCTACTGTAGCAGAATATTTAATATTGACAGAATTATATTGGCAGTTTTCAGTGCTTCTTACTCCTTTAAATAGTCTTTTGACTTAACAACTAGTAAACTTTCAAGTCTTCACTTTTCTATTAATGTCACCCATGGATCGTATATGCACTGTATCGATGAGCATTACCACAGGCAAAACGTATCTGGATAGCAGATATAAAAACTACTCGCCCCTCTTATGGGAGGACGCCCTTTCAAGCTTGGGTCTTCTAACAGAGGCCTGGGAGCTTCAGAGTTCCACGCGGAATCTCATCTGTTCCTAGAACTGTGTGTTTTCTGGGCAGAGATCTCTGATGGTGGTCCTGGGATCTATTAGAGCCACTTTCCCAGTTTGGACATCACGATCCTGAGTGCTCAGATTACCACTGGCACTAATGTTCCCTTCCCTTCGCACATCTTTTTAATCTCTTTCAGTCTTTGTTCCCTCTTGAGCATTGTGTTTCTTTTTCTTCATGTTGCTGTCACTTGGAATTGCTATCAGGAAGTCCAACAGGATTTAGCTCTCTTGTTCCCCATCACCTTTGGAGGCATCTTCCATTTTGACTTTGGGACCTCCCGATTCCCGGTCAGGGCATACCTCCATGGAATCAAATATGAGCAAGAGACACAGAAATGAAGCCATGCCAGCTCGGACATCACCCGGATTAACAAGGTCCGTGTCAGATGTTGGGGAACCAGGACATACTTTGACAAGTGGGCTACACATTCAAGGACAAGAATGGATAATCTCCCTTTGTTGGAACGCTACCACTCCAGCCATCCTAGTGAGAGGGGATATATGTAAAGGATGTGTGTGGGTACATTTCAGCGTCACCCTAAAAACATTCCCATCACTCTCTAATAAATCCTGATTCTCACAGACCCTCATTGAACCAAGCAAATTTAAACCAGTTCAATCCAGAGCTGATAGCATTAATCTGACTTCACTGTGGTTATCCTGGGACTTGAACCATAGACTCTCCAGTTACCCACACACATCAGGCCACTCCTGAGCCATTTACCTCCCACTCTTTGGGACTATTGAACTCCTTCTTCTCTGTGGATTTGAGGAACTCCTCCAGGCTGACGAGCCGGTCTTTGTTTGTATCCACCTTTAAACAGAGTGCGGATCTGTATCAGACAAAGCAAATCATGGGAAATTGTGCAAGAGCAAAGTGAAATATGTAAGACCTACGTTGTTCATGACATGCTCCCTCATCCTCAGCCTTTCTTCCTCCATCTCCATCATATCATCCTCCTCATTCTTTGGGTCATAGACCTTCTCCAGCTGGAGCACGGACAACAGCAGATGTTAGAAGCTATTCCAGTGCCATCAGGTCAACATTTTCCTTGTTTCTACAGAAACTGATTTCCGCAGACAAAACAACTATATTTCTAAACAGACCATCAATCCAGGATGTTAAATGTTCTCATAAGGGTTTGTTAAACCCTCAGTTTTGAATACCTCCTTTGTGAAGAGTGCCTCTAATTCCTGCTCATCTAAAACACCATCTTCATTCGTATCTACATAAAGTGGAGAAGAAATAATAAACTTTTGTCATATAAAACACATCTCAATGAAGTGACAAACAACAGAGTTTTTACCCACCATGCAATTTGAAGAAGGTTTTAGGGTTAAACTCCTGAGGATCCAGTCCATCTCTCTCTTCCCAGACTTCCCGCAGCTGAGCAACACTGCCCTGAGATTTGGAAAATGTAAAATAAAGAATTAAAACGTGTTTTGCTCTCATTTAGTTTTTTTACTATACATTCAACATGGAAGCATCTGCTGCCTACAGGAGCGTTAATCTTAGGGTGCTGGCGGTGTTTCTCCTTCAGCTCCTGCATCCTTTTCTCCTCCTTCTCCCTTTTCTCCTGGTCTAGACCCTTCAGGTACTCCCGCCTCTCATGTTCCTTCAGCATCTCGTAACGCTTGAACTCCTCGTGTCTCTCAGCGTCATAATTCTCCAGGTCCTTAGTGGCCTAGATGAAGAGTCGATGAGACAAACGCCATTTTCTCAAAATACTTTCAAGACTTTAAGTGAAAGTCGAGGTCAGTTGGGGCAAATCTTCATACATCTTACCGTAGAAATCAGCAGCTTGAGGTCTTTGGCCTCAAAGGTGTTTTGATTGTGTGGATCCAGATGTTCAAACTGCTTCAGCAGCGAGGCGTGGTCCATCTGAAGACCTGCAGAGGAGATGCATTCATCATAAACCAGATGCTGCACTTATATTATGTTCTGTATATCTTACCCAACACACAGGCACAACTCTGTATTCACTAATAATTGACATAAATTTATACTGAATAATATTAAGTATTAATAAGTATCATCACATTTTTCAAAAGCCAGCTAGATTAACAGCTTCCTGGTGGTGGGCTTCTACCAGCATGTCAAGCTATAGTTACCATTCATGATTCAAGTTCCAGATGTAAATATAGTCACAGTTTCCCCTTTGTTACTGAGTTATGGCTTTGGATAGTGAATGGTGATCTGAATTGTGCTCTTTTTAGCATCTCGTGGAGTCTACAATGTCAAAAGTTGTGTCTAATAAGACAAACATTCTTCAGTGGCCTGTAGGAAAGCATGCCCACTCACTCTGTGTGTTGGTGCTGTCCAGTTTGGCCTTCAGCAGCATCCTGAGGCGAGAAACCTCCTGGCGCTTCAGCTCATCCAGCCGGGTCCTGACATGATGACCGACCAGATCCAGCTCTTTACTGAGACGCCCGTTCTGGTGACAAACACAAGATGACCAGGTGAGTTCAATGAGAGATCACAGTGTGACAGTCACAAATAAAAAAAAAGAGGTAACAAACCATGCTGCTGCACAAGTAGAAGCTAACCTTGATATCCTCTGTGTTTGCTGTCTGGAGTTTCTCTCTGAAGTGAGGATCAGTCTCCAAAACCTCAATCACCTCTCTGAGATACCTGTCGTAGTACAGGCCGGTGTCCTGAAAACGTGCGATGGAAAGTACGGGTTATAACAAACTGACTCTCAGCTAAATCTAATATCAAGAGAGCATTTGACATGCTTACCATGTTCTCCTCCTGCACCTCCTGTTTAGGCTCCTGGTTACCTACATTGCGATCAATGGGCACTGACCTCACCCCAGCAGAGATGAGCAGGAGCAGCAGAACTCCAGGATTTGAGTTCATCCTCCTGCAATATGAACATTAGTGAAAAAAAGTTATTCCAAATCACTTCTCCAACTCTGTGGCTCAGTGATAAATCCAGAGTATGCAAGTTTTGTACGAGTATGTCAATCAGGACCTTTAAGAAATCCATGTGAACCAATTAGAGCACCAGGTTGCACTTTATTCCATTAAAAGGGCCCACAACAAAACGCCAATCTGACTTTTCACTTCAAAGCAAATGCACCTTGGAATATTTCACATGCATACGGGCCCCTAAGTGCACTCAATATCAATACCATCTCATCTGATTCTATATTTTATTGCCATGTCAACACAGTTTAATGGAATCTGTTGTGGTGAGCTCACCACTCACTCATAAAATAAATAAAATGCATAAAAGAACGCAACAGATGGTAAGACCAGATACATAAAAACAAAAATATTCAAGTTTAAAAATCAAACCAACAAAAAACCCAAATACTCTAATACCCAAAGAGGGGTTTAGCAGCCGTACCAATATCATCTGGATAAGGTGCTTCAGATATGAAGACTGAAAGACTTATATAGCAACCTAAGATAGCATCAAAACAATAATAAATAGCTTCAACTGCAAAATGGAGATAATTAAGGAAGCAAAAAGCATTGGCATATGTGCTTTGTTGAAGTCCGGTTGTGTTTATCTTAATTAAATTGAAATGTTATGCGAGATGGGAGGAAAAAAAAAAGGCCGTTCCTGTAGCTGGGTAAGAAGAGTCTGTTAAAACCTTCAAGTCTTTTTGTTGAAGTCTAGCTTAATAAAGTTCTGCTACAGGTGGAAGGCCAAACCCAGTGATATTTGATGCAGTGCGCGCCACCTTGTTCAACTAGTTCTCATTCAGTACAAACAAATGTCCAAACCAGACTGTTATTGTAGAAGTGAGGATGCTCTCCACAAGTTAACGATGAAACAGTGTCAAAACAGGACTGTCATCCCCAAAAATTTTAAGCCGGTCACCTTTTCTATGACTCTCTTGTTGACAATAAAGGGAAGATGGGCCTCCCAACTCTTTACATCCAGAATGATCACCTTTTAATCAACGTTTCAGCTCCAGGTTGTTTAAGTGGCACTGATCCACCAGGAATAAAATCCCCCTGCTGTTAGCAGTTTCATCATTCCCAGAGATCTGGCAAATTTGAACATCCTAACACTCTGGGAATGTGAAATCCAGTCATTTGTGTACAATGAGCACAGGGGTGGAGCCCCAATAGTGATGGCGGAGGTCAATTTATTGTTCTCAACATTATCCATGGAACAATCCCGGGGGTTCCCTGGAGGTTAACTTTAAGTGAACTTTCCACAAACGTTCCTTAAGGGTCACAGGATTTGAAACCTTCTGGAGACGCTCCCTGAAAGTTACTGCATGCTGCTGAAAAATATAAATAATTGTAATAATCATATGCTTCCCAAAATGTCTTTAAATGGGGTACAACTCCAGTTTAAAGCACATCTGCGATAGCAACCCTGATCATATTCGACATTTCTTCTATAAAGCGTATTTTCTTACTTTCTTATTCGTTGATACGAATATAATAAAATATCTAAATATGATTTTGGCGTTATTCGTATTTTCCTTGTATGCCTTATGATTTAAGAAGCTCAGCAAGGACACGGATGTGGAAAAAGGCGTGGGAGGATTCAGCACACATGGATGTTTGCATAGTATACTGTCTGTAACAGTAAAGCATGGAAAACAGTTTTAACCTTAAATAACACATTTATCTTACAAACGTCCTTTAACAGGTGATGTAACATCTAAGAAAACATCTAGAAAAGTCTAGCACGATTCTGTCTACGTTGCCTCCCTTTAACCCCCATTTTTTTAATAAATACCACGTAAAATATTGGCCGATGTTAAACTCACTCACAAAATGCGTCAAAACACTGGAAACACTTTAAAAATACATCGTTTCTTACCGTTTTTTTAAATCTGCTCCTATGTGCCGAGCACGAATCTGTTTATGCGTCGGATAAAAATGACGTCACCAGAATGCAGTGCTTTTTTTTGGCGTGTGCTGCTTTCATGTACACTCGGAAATAAGTGTGCGGTGTAGCTAATCCCGTTAGCTGTCCCTAAGCATGTCAAACTTTATGTATTATTATCGCTGCTGAGGTTATGTAAACTCATGATAAACGTGCAAGTTTATTAATGTGTTCAAATTTGTCCTTTTTTCTTGTATTATTTATCAGGAAACTTGTGTTAAATATGTAGCCCATTATGTTGGTATGGGAAGTACGTGTATACGATGAGCACCTGAAGGTATCATCTGTCCAAATAACACATGAACACAGATCTGTACAAGTGGGATTTCTTGTTTTTAATTGCTTTGAAAAATAGATTTGTTGTATCTTTAATTTAGCTCACAAAAAAAAATCATGGCTTTCTGTAATAAATTAACATCAAAAGAGAGAACAATTGCACGTGGTCATAAATAAAGATATAAATATAATGCATCAAAAAACATCTAGGCCTATAATAAAGATAACTCAAATAGATAATCAAGTATGGCACATGGAGCACACAATTTTCACAAATAAATAAAACAGAAATAAATTAACAGTCACTCAATAAAGTAATTAAAGTTATATAAGTACATGTCATTGCATGTTGAGGTCATAATCAATTTATATCAGTTTGACTGATGAACTTAAGGGGTATTGATTGATTTATACTTTCAATGTAGTTGATTCAGTGTTTAGAAATCAATCTCTCTCATGTCTGTTGGTGTTCCAGGCCTTTCATGCTCCACCTCTTCCTCCTTCTCTGTTGGGCCTTGTTGCAGCCCACTCCTCAGCCGCTGTTTGAGGGCATATTCGATCATCTCACTGTAGCACTGCAGCACTGCCTGGGAAGCAAGACAGACACAATAAATGGGTTTTGTAATATATACATATGACAATATCCTTGTATTTGCAATCATCCTAAAACTCATAAACTTTAAACAATAAACTGGATTTAAACCATTTAAAGTCAACTTAGACTCACCACGTCTGTCTGGCATAACTCTGCCAGTGCTTCACCCATGAAAGCCAGCTGAGTGGACCCCTTGTTGCCAAGACCCCGCAGAGCACAGTTAAGTGACGCTGCAGCAACAAGTGAAGGTGGAGCTCCGAGAAAACGGGAGTCACACACGCATAAGGCCGCCAGTGTGTCACTGTGTCGCCGTAGGGTGGAGAAGAGCTCCCGCTCCGAGTCCCACGTCTCCTCCAAAGTAGCAAGAAAATGTGGGAGGAAGTCCTGCGAAGTGACTGCTGCTGTGTCCCACCGGAGGGTGGCCAGTATAACACGCTCCATTTCCTGGTGGAGGGAACAGGAAACACAATAATGCACTTAAGACAAAATCTTGTTAAGGAATGGCATGGAAAAAGAAACAGAAACACAAGGATGCTCATCTAGATTACCCTTAAAGTTAAAGTTAGTGCTAAAACTGAGGCGCAGAGTTGGAAAAGACCCTTGGGAATACAGCTTTGATTTGAAAACTAAGCTTTCTGTTAACTACCCCTGTCAGAGGATGCTGTGAAACTAACTCACCCGCAGGTTGGAAGACTGGAAGCTGTACTCAGCTGCTGCACAGAGAGTGTCAGCAGTGACAGAGTCACATTCTGTGAGTTTTGAGGCGATCAGAATGCAGCTGGCAGCCAGGCAGTACAGTGAGACGGGTGTAGACAGAGATGCAGACAGAAACCTGTCCATCAGAGAGACAGACAGGGGGAAGACTGTCTCATCACAACCACAGTCACAGCACACCTGAAGAGATAAAAAAAAAGAAGGAAGACATCAGCAATGCAGCTGCCGTGATGACATAATTCTCCCAGAACTGCGAGGAAAACCAAGATGCTGAAACAAGAGGGAGTTTGGTACCTCCAGGGCCCATTTGGCGAGCTCCTCCCTGCGCTCTGGATCCCGCTGGATGAGAGTGACGTAGAGCAGGGAGGGCATGTACCTCTCCTCCATGTGAAGCAGCCTCTGGATCACTCGATGCCCCGATACGCTGGGGTCCCAGGCAGCTCTCAGCTGAGGAGAGCCCCTGATATGGCCTTGTGCTTGTACTTGTGCATTCTGTTCCTGGTCCTGGCTCTGGTCGTCCTCCACCTCCTCACACCAAAGAGATACAGACATTCTTCTGTCCATCTGCACAGCCTACTGGGGTATATAGTCCAAGTGGGAAAGAAAAGGAAGAGATTTTGTCCCTCTGTCACTCAGGGATGCTGTATGTTTTCCAGGTAAGTGCAAGATGGATAATCCCTGCAGATCCTTGCTTTTCTTCATGAGTTGCTCAGCTGAATATCACTCCTCATTATTCTCTCAGAGTTTTATACTTAGCAGGGAGCGAAAGAGGGAGTGACCAAGAGGGAAGGGAAAAAGCCACAGAGAGGGGGCGGTGACCCTCATGAGTGACATAAAATAATACGAAGACAAACAATAAGGTCTGCGCAACAATTGCTTCAACAGGTGGGGAGAGGGAGAAAGATGGAGAGGGGAGAGAAGGAGGTAGGGAGGAGCGGACAAGAGAAGGAGTGGCCCTCAGGGACGGAGCAACAGCTTGTCTTCGGCAGTGAAAAAGAGAAGGGAGGAAAAGAAAAGACAACGAAGGGACAAGAGAGAAAAGGTCATCTCCAGACTCTGACAATGGGCATGGATGACAAAGGGATGAGAGTGTTTGTTTACAACGTGAGCATGGAAGGAAATACGTCAAATACTTGTATTCATCCTTCCTCGTGTTAGAGAAATATCTTCAGCATCCAATTTTTTGTGTTATTTTCCTAATAAATAACTTTAAACCTTACTATTTGCCTTAAACTCACTGTATGAATACCTTCATCATAGGATTTTTTCTCCTTGTAATAGAATAAGCCAGTAGTTTGCAGGTTTTAAAATGATCTGTTTCTTTTGGGGAAGGGGGTGTAAAAAAATTAAATGGAATAATCAGATCATTCAGCTGGCAAAATATTGTGATTGCAGGCAAAAATTAACAGTTTTTCAGACATTACTTGGCTTTGAGATATGCATACATTACCATTTCTGTCATTTCATAAGACAAACAGTACAGTACAATCTTCAAAAGGATTACATAAAACCTTAGTTGGTGCAGGATTAAAAAACTGAACAATAAATTGGTCAATTTATGAATGAAATAGCAGTTTACAGGTTAATTGGTAACTGATGATTAAAGGACACTTACAGACGTTGTTTACTAACACAGTCTAGAAACGTAAGCTTTTCACCCTTTATGATCAAATTAGATGGAAACATGAATGACCCGACTCTAAAGCTGCCAAAATGCAAACATTTTACTCTGTGAATGTGTTCATCAAAGTTTTGGCTCTCTCTGTCTTTTCTCATTGTCAAAGCAACCTGTGTCCCGTCAGCCTCCCCTCCCTGTGCCTGTGGCAATCTGCTGCCCGTGTTTAAAGAGCAACGGAGCCACCAGGGAGGGCTGGGCGAGGTATGTGCAACAGACAGTGGAGCCGGGCAGGTCAATGAGCCGTATTGTCTCCCTTTACAAATCAGTGTCAGACAGCAGGCCCTGGCCTTCTGCCTGCTCGCTGGCTCCTCACACAAACGCACACTTCACGCATTCATGGGGCAGACACACTTTTCACACACTCCCCAGGGAACCCTGTGACGGTCACAATAGGGTCGCACTCACCAGTGGAGATACAGATTGTATTTGACAGTCATTACAGGTGGCTTTTCACACATTTAGGACTACAATAGCAGGTTGGGTTTCTAATGGGAGTTAAATGGACGGCTGCGTCGACAACATGCTGTGATACCGGGGACTTGTTTTCAGCTGAGCATCAATTATTCATACTTTTCGTCATAAAAGTGACACCCAGTTTTACCAGCTTGACTAAAAAAAGCAACTTAAAAAGTTATTTTGAAATGTTTGTTTTTGTGAAAATTAATAAAATAAAATAAAACTCGGTTTGAAAAGCTTTCCTATTCTTGTTTGATACGGAACTTCTGCTGTAGAAGAGTTTGGGGCTTCCTTATTCACATTTTCCATTTCATAGAGCTCCATTTATTTGTGAGTCTCTTATATGTACAGAGATTTCTCTGGATCTTCTGAATCCATCTATCTATCCATCCATCAAAGTCAGGAATGTCAGGCATCTTCTCAGAGAAAGCTAGGAATAAAACGCTCCCCTTAATTTAGCTCAATCCCTATATTTATGGAATTATCATGCTAATCTCATTTGATTACACAGACACTCATTGAGTAACCAAGGCCAAATATTGCTGTTTGACTTATGGTCAGTATAATTAAAAGGCATTTATCAGTTTCTAACTAATGAAAAGCTGTGGTTTTAAATCACTCAGAGGGTGGATTATGTCTTCATACATGACCATTTTGAGTGTTTTTGTGGGCTTTTTTTCTCCCTTTACATGTGATTATTTTGAGTCTCTTTGCGGTTGCTTTGAGTTTATTTGTAAATTATTTTCTTAGGACTGTTGCTCACAGATGATTTTACTAGCTTTTTTTTTTTTTTTTAAATGTTCTTTGTTTAAAATACACACAGTTTTGCCAATAAAGGTTGGTGAGCTTTCGTTTGTGATTGAAATAAATGGAAACAATGATTTTTTTTTCTGACTATTTGATTAAAACTTGAGCAAAACGTAATAGAGTGAGATATATGGGTGACAAGTGTCTTAAAAGTGGAGTGAATGAAAATAAAACATGTAAAATCATTATCTTTTATGAAGTATCATAGATTCAAATCTCAAGGTCTCACAGCAAAGAGAGCTCTTTCTGCATGATGACAATATGACGAGACCATAATCCTAGTCGATTGGAGCATTAGCGAGAGAATATTGGGTTTAAAGCTGTCGACAAGGCCTTTGGCCATCAAACAGGCTTTGAAAGGAGCTGAAAGCAGATTGAGTTTGAATGAGGGAGTGAGTGAGTTTGGCTCTACCAGTCAAGTGAGGTCAGGTTGGGGTGGCCAGGGAGGGAGGGCGGAGGGTGAAGCAGAAACAGACTGACAGATCGTCAGCCTGTTTAAGCAGCCTGTTAAATTCATACACCGCAGCTGTATTCAAACAACATGCACCGAGAGGGAAGGAGACACTGACGAGCCAAAAGAGGAGTGCAGCGGGTCCTGAGAAGGAGGTGTGGCTGCCCGCCCCTCATTTTCCAGCTCATTTCCCTGGATGGTGGGGAACAGAGGTCCTATTTTCCCCTCAACCATTCCCCTTACATAGACACCTGCTGGCTGGTGGGGGAGGAGGGGTGAGAGGCCAAAGTTTAACCAGTTCACAAGTTAAGACACTATATCAACAAGTCAGTGTTACTGTAAGAATGACTTTCTCTGGGTGTGATTTCAGATGACAGTTTTCCTTCTTAAGCTTTCTTTTAATCATGTCTAATTTTGGAGTCTTGCAAAGTCACCCTAGTTAATAATAAAGTGACTATAATAACGAAGGATGTTGCAGCATTCCCTGAGCAGTAAAATATAACACATACTAATTTGAATAAAGTATTTTTCTATTTCTATTCTATTTCTATTCTAAAAGGAAAGACTCACGCACATCACATGACTAATAAAACTGGTTTTGGAAAGCTCAATCCGCAGCACTTACATGCACAAATCTTTCCCGTTGCCATGGTTATGCATCATAACAGATGCGGCCAGACTTACTTGCAGAAATCTTTCCAGGAGCACAGCATCCAAACCAGTGAAGAAAATAGTTTCAGAAACTATTTTTTTTTAATTCACAGGAAAATGCTCATTGGAAAATCTCAAAAACAGATAGTTTACAGATATGGATCCATATTAAAGTACATACAAGCGATCTCCTTAATACAGATGTAGGCTCATTTTCCATGGACCTTCCTGTCCTGCCAGAACTTGGAGCAATCCACCCTCTGAGTCCTGACAGTCTGCTGTATTTTAATTCAATTAAATTCAATTCAGTTTTATTTATATTGCGCCAAATACAACAAGAACTAAACAATGGTGTCCAAGAAGAGCCATCAAGGATTTTAGGCTGAAAAAGTCCTCCTTGTATATCTCTTGACAACTTTAATTGATTTTGACATATCTTATCTCATGTTAACTCATTCAACAAAATGTTTCATTTTATCTACAAAGTCCTTGTCCCTACCGGAGAGTAACATCCATTTCAGACGTTTAACATTCTGCGGTATTGCTTGTATTGCACCTGGATTCCAATTAGTCATTCGACACTTTTCCAGTTACTTTGTAAGATTTGACACAGAAGAAATGCTCAAATCCTCACCAAAGATTCTAACCCAGTAATTTGAAAATACTTCTGCATTCAATAGTTGACCCTAAGTACTCATGTATTGTCAAGAAACTGTGCTTAAAGCACGAAAACAAAATAAAAATTAAATAGGCCGACGTGAGTGATAGTATTAGACTGTTAATACTGAAGCATCGATGTGTGAGCAGCTTTTACTGATGTAAAAGGAACTTATTTACATTACTATTAGTCGGGACACAAACAATCTGGGGGTTGTAGGAAAATTGACAAAACCTGTGATGAAACAATAAGAAACTGTTGCTGCACAGTTCTGTACTCAGGTTCTGATGCTACTCCAATCTTTGGTTTTGTTGTGAAATATAATAATAATAATATAATATATATTTCATTTTTTTTTTTTAAAAAGCGCCTTTCTCAACACTCAAGGACACTTTACAACACATTAAAAACACAATAAATAAAATAACACAAGCTAAAAAGAGGCTAGAGGGAGAATGCAGCATGCATAATATATGCTACTTTCTAATAAACAAACAGCCGTTACTGAAAAAGACAAGATGTATCGTTCCTAAAACAAAAGATGAGTAAGAGATGTACACATTTGAATACATGATTTGGTAAGATTTATACATTTATTTGGTAATAATTTGCAGATGAAAATGGTTTTACATAATACAGATAAATACAAGGCATAAAACGTTACTGCGCAGCATGTAAAAACCATAAGGCATGCAAAAACTTTGCATAGGGCTGGAATGGCATCATAAAGTACTAACATGGCGCTGCCAGTGAGTTTACCTTTCATCTCCTTCCCTTTCAGATACAGTGGAGGGGTATGACCACGAGACAAACAGACAGACAGAAAAACCCACTGATAGTATGCCAGGGACAAACGGAGGATTACAGATTTAGGGTTATTCTAACAGCAGCAGCAAAGGGAGGATACAGAAGAAAAAGAACGGCAGAGACACGGGTCGTGTCAACAAAAGCCAAGCTGTGAAGAAAAAGGAGGATACACACAGAAAAGCACCACTGCAAGTACGGCTACACTGTTCAGACATCCTGGATTTTAACATTCATGGACTCACATTAAAAGAAAAATAACCTCAACGGTGCCCCCTGCCTCTGACAAGTCATAACAACAGTCTTCACCAAATTCCATTCCTTCTTGGATATACTTCATTTATAAATATCTTCAATACATTTCATGATAAATGTCATTCAACCAGCTGACCTACAGATCTA
Source organism: Odontesthes bonariensis (assembly GCF_027942865.1). Lineage (NCBI taxonomy): Eukaryota > Metazoa > Chordata > Actinopteri > Atheriniformes > Atherinopsidae > Odontesthes > Odontesthes bonariensis. The sequence goes on along the minus strand of NC_134526.1, from coordinate 8,655,793 downwards.
AGGATAGCTGGGAACATGTGTTAGATCTGAAGAGGCAGCTCCTGCCTGTGGCTGGCTGAGGAGGCGTTGCATCTCACTGGCCTGTGAGTCTGGGCTGTCCTCCTCGGAGCTGGACGGGACGTAGAGGCCCAGAACCCGCTGCACTTGGAGAGGAAGCTCCTGAGGCAGACAGCGGAGGACAGAGAGAGTAAAGTATGAAGTTACATGGCTACATTTACACAAGGCCTGCTGCTTAATCAAGGTTTCCACCCCGTTTCGGCAATTGTTTTGAGTTTGACGTAAAGTACAGATCTAAATGTTATTTTATGAAAAATTAAAAGAACAAAGAGGGAGGGACTATGCACTGACAGAATGAAAGGGTCATAAATAATTACCACAAAGAACTCTGTAATATAACACAACAAGAACACAGGAAGTGATATGTTCCTCTATTTTCAGTTATTCATGTGTAAGCGGAAGAGGAAAACAAGAAGCTCTGCAACACAATCCTGTATCAGTTCGTCAGACTTGTGTCAAAGACAGATCATTTTGATAGGCTTAAAACCACATTTCAGGTGAATCCACCAGAAACATCTGGAGAAAAATTATCTGAACTCAGACAAAGAATAAAGAGCGACAAAAAGTGGTCTGAAGAAACTTTACATGTTGATCTCGCCTTCCGAGTACAAATATCTGATAAAACACTGCATAAGAAATGCAATTCTTTCATTTTTCTCATTTTCACTCCTCAGATATATGATGTCATCACTTGCATCATCGAAAAAAAACAAAGTTTTCCATGATCACCAGCTGGCAGGAAAATGAATAGTCTTCATTTCCCACATAAGCCACACTGACACTGAGGGGCTTCGTGAACAAAGAAACTATTCTCATTTATGCTGCACTTTTTAAAGCAGAGCCACCCCTAAAACACGCTTCAAACACTCTTTAACTGGCTGTGTTGCCAAAGTAAAAATCCAGCAACGTCTCAGCTGCAAACTATCATCTAAAATATCCTAAAATGACAAGCTGCGAAATCTGGTATCAGATTTCCCACGCTGGTCTTTACAAATGAAATGTGAGTAAGAAATATGTGCAGTTGATCAAGTATACATTACATTACATTACATTAGAGCGTGAGGCCTTCCCTCCACAGACACTGGATGTATAAAATGATTGAATGGTTTAAAGAATGATGCATATCTGTCACATACATACAAATGTCTGACTGTTAGTTTTTGATTAAAACGTAATTTCTTGATGATGCATTCAGTCTACAATGAGTCCTAAAAACAGATGCAGGGCCTGTTACTTCTTTAAGAAAGTCAGTGTTATTTATTGTTTGGGAAATTGGTGCCGATAAGGGTTCGGGGATTATTATTTTGACGTGCAGGCTTGGCAGGAAGGATGCACAACTTTTTAGAGCCTAGGCTGAAATATTCCACAGATGGAACGCTGAATGGTGAGGTGTGAAGCAGGACTTACCTTGCATTGAACCAGCTGCAGGTAGATGGCCTCCGCCCCACACAGAATACTCTGCAGGTCCAGTCTCATTGTCAGCTCATTGATGTGCTGCAGATCAGTCAGGGTGAAGAAAAATAAAATGGGTATGTTTAGCTATAAAGTAACTGTAATCTGAGGTCCCGTCACACGTACACATACCTTCAGAATAGTGTTGAAGTCGTGGTCCGAGCCAATCAACTCCCCTCTCTGGGATTGGAGGATTGAACAGGCGATCAGCAGATGGAAGTTGTCACAAGGAAGACGAGTCCAGAGGACCTGAGGCAGGAAACAGGATGTTAGAAAACATCCGTTCATCATGAAGCCAAAAACAACACTGAATGTCAACTTTTGGAATACAGCATCCAAGCAGTTGCATTACATATTTGCTTTCGGCGGTCGTGTTGTATAAAAATGCAGTGAAAAAAAGCACTAACCTCCCACAAGATGAGGATGTCCTCAAAGGAAAACTCTCTCTTGAACCAGATGAGCAGCCAGCGGAAACAGAAGCAGAGTGAACCGCTGTCCTGCGAGTCTGCACCAAACAAAAAGGAAGTGTTTTATATTTTTATGATAAACAGAATATACAGAAGCCTGCGGACGCCCAGCTTTGCCTCAGGGCTCATCAGGGTTTATTTTACTCTCATTCAGTCTGACTGGCTGAATATAAGCTGACTAACCCAGGAAGTCACATAGCTCTGGGTCCAGAGCCTTCAGCAAGGCGCTGAGTTGAAGGAGCTGCTGCTTCATGGCCTCCTGAGACTCTTCAAAGTTCTGATGCTGCAGAGAGAAAAAAAGACTTGTTTATCATAGGTTTTATTTTACTGCTGCCCCCAGATCCCTTACTTTATAAAAAATGTAAACTTCACTAAACTAAATTCAATGTAAGAAATTAGTAATCTATCCATCTGTCTATCTATCTATCTATCTATCTATCTATCTATCTATCTATCTATCTATCTATAATTTGTTTCTATATTCTGAGGACCAAGGGTCACATTCACAGAACATGCCTACGTTAATCTGCATCAACAAAATCTGTGGCATTGAGAGGAATTTATGTTAACTTTTTAACTTTGACAACCCTAATATATATATATATATATATATATACATACTGTATGTATATAGCGAGAAACATTCAAAATCTAACCTGCTTTGTGCTGAAACTCAGAGAGCGTAGATTTATGGTGAACAGAGAAATTTTCACTAACCACCAGCTCCATGAAGCCTGTCAGACACCAGAAGGACTCCACTTCATTCTGGGTAACAAACAGGATTGGAGAAAGTAGGTCACTCATCCCCTGAACATAACCTGGACCAAAGGAAAAGGACATGAAGTGTCAGAGAAAATCTTTACCCACTCAGAGCGCATAGAAAAAAAAAAGAGAAATTAAGATAAAAGAAAAAAAGATTAACTTCAGTTGCTGTGATGGAACCAAACAGCTTGAAACCTTTAGAACTTGGAAAGAAAAAGTCACCAAATGTTACGATACAGGTTTATACTGCAGGTCTTTGCTGCTGCATCCTGCTCTTGTGTGTGTCTCTGCTGTGACCTCATACATCTGCATACACACTGACAAGGCCAGGGTACAACCTGCTCACATGTATGATGAAGGGAAAATCATTTATTTGCAATGACTGATCTGACAAACTAGTATCTTAAATCAGAAATCCAAAATAGGGATAAAATCTCAAATTGTTGTTGGTTTAATGCTCTTCCTCTCTCAGGATGTCATCTGAAAAGTACATTACTTCATCATTTTTAGATCAATTTGTCAATATGTGAGTATTTATGTGTGAATTAATGCTGTTTTATGTACGTGTGAAATGCACAAATAACCCCAATGTTCTGTTTTCCTTGTAAAGCCCTTTGTGATCTCGGTTTTTGACAAACCCTACACTATTAAACCTTAATGTTAAGCTTCATGCACAACTGCAATTGATTAAATCATTTATGTATTTGCTGACTGTCATTGCCTTACTCATTTCTTGTTACATCCTGTTTCAGAAACTACGCAGGATTTCATGAAAGGGAAACTATACTAACGCACGATCACTCTAAAATGCAGCTAACGCACCTCGGTGGCCTTTGCGTTACGTACATACGCACCAAGATCAAAGTTGTACATGCAGTAGGTCATCAGCACATCATGAAGCAGAGTCAATCCCGGATTGTCGTTTCCAGAGAAGAAGGTGTTGTTTCTGTCCGTCCTGCTGACGTCCCTCTCTGTCACGACAGAACAAAGAAAGTTCAACATCTGCTGCACATCTGACACGCAGCTGACTGAAATGATGAACACATCTCGTGTTTTTTGACAGATTGCAAAGCTGACCAATCAGGCTCCTGTATCCCCTGAGGAGGGAGTTCCTCATCTCTTGTTCTTCACTGACTGACTTCCACTGCACTTTCATTCTGAAGTACTCATCACTGTGGACACAGAGGAACATAAAGCAGCTGACTAGCTTAAAAGAGTTGTCCAACATTTTGGGAAAAACATGCACTCCTGTTGAGAGTTAGAAGAGAAAGCCAACAAGCAAGAAAGTGAGTAAACCAAATCATCAAAGAGGGTGTAGGTGTGTGTAGGAATAAAAGCTGTTACGTTTTGACCCGAAGAATGTCTTCTCTTTCCTTTGCTGTGCTGTTCCATGGATAAAAACCAAGGAGAAACTTCCATATTTCTTTCCTTAGTGGTGGTGTGATGCCCTGCAAGGTACAAGAATAGCATGAAAAAAATGCCCATGTTAGAGAGTGCAGGTGTTTCACAGAGAGGATGTACTGTTACTCATTTTACTATCCTACCCCTCTGAACACGAGTTCGTTGATCTTCTCTGGGTTCTTCACTCGGCCCTCTGAATCTAGAAACTCTTCCCATTTGTTCAGAGGCTGTCCTCTGGTTACATCAGGTCGGGGACCGAGCTGCATGCCCAGAGAGGAAAAGAATCTCAAATATTAACAAAAACAGTCTGTAAGCTGCATCTATTAGACACCACTGGGTTCCAAAACCAGTCTCTTTTAATGCACTTACACAGGTGATGACTTCAAATCCGGGCTCATCATCGGGCTGTGAATGCAGACTGGGATCCTGAGCAGTCCGGAAGTGGGCCGGGGAATCGGGAGGTCGAAGTGCTGCCTTGAAGAAATTAGTGACTTTGGAGAATCCACCAAATGTTGTGGCATATGGGTCCTGAATAAATCGCTATTCAAGTGGGACAAAAGCAGAATTACAAACAAGAATATTATTTTTCACTAACTATAAATAGTGTTGATCCAAATTTAATTTACTTTGTTGGGTAGATAGAGGTTCATATTTATACTAAAAAGTTCAAAATAGCTCCAAAATTTATATTTCATGCAGCTAATGAAGTTTAGAAATGAATAATTGAGAAACACAAGACTCAAAAACCTCCCTATTTTCTAAAATTACCGAAACAAGATCCGAGCCTCCATCATCAAGGAGTTGCAGCTTATCGAAGGACTGAGAGAGAGCACCTGAGTCATGAGGGTAGGCGAGGAAGAGCCGCCCATCAACTGGTGACCTGATGAGAACAACAGACACCTTGTGAGGTCTTTGCCGCTCGTGTTATGTAAATGTAAATGTTCTTTATTTATACAGCCCTTTACAGACAATCATTACGATGTGCCAAAGTGCTTTGCAACAGGTAATAAATAAAGAGACAAATAAGTAAAAACAAATGAAAACAATAAAAGAACAGTGAAAGCAATAAAATACAACAAAATCAAATAAGATAAAATAAGATAAAAGTGTCATCATACTACTGGGTATTAAAAGCAATCCTAAATAAGTAGGTTTTTAGCCCAGATCTGAAGAGGCCCAGGTCAGAAATAAGACGCAGCTCGACTGGGAGCTTATTCCAGAGCCTGGGGACAGCGACAGAAAAGGCTCGGTCACCCCAGTGTTTGTATTCTGACCTGGGCACTTCCAGCAAAAACTGATTTGTTGACCTTAGAGCTCTACCAGGATTGCGGACTGTTAAAAGCTCAGATAAATATATGGGGCGAGGCCGTTAAGAGCTTTAAAAACAAACATTAAAAGTTTAAAATCAATTCTATAAAGGACAGGAAGCCAATGGAGGGAGTTAAGAACAGGAGTGATGTGCACACGTCTGTTGGTGTTGGTTAAAAGACGGGCAGCAGTGTTCTGCACAAGTTGAAGGGGACTGAGAGTTATGCGTAAACAAAGATGCAGACTTTAAATTTACAGTAACATGAACCAACATGAGATGTATTCTGACACGCTAACAGTGACAACGGGCCAGAAACTGCTACTAAAATCTGTCACACTCACTGGTCCAGGATGATGTAACGTTGCAGTGCCCTGAGCAGCTCCCTGGTTCCTCCTCTGTGGAAGTGCAGGGGAGGCAGTGGGTGCCCACCTCTGCTGGTCAGCACCAAAAAGTTTCGGCCCAAGGAGAAGCGGGCCCTCCGAAGAGAGTAGAGCTCTGACAGAGGCAGACTGAAAGCCCACTGACCTGCAAGAGAAAACAAGATATTTGGGTTTCACATCTTTTCTGCATGTAAATGTTTTCCAAAACAGCTCGAAGCCTGACCTGCAGTCGAATCTTTCACAGGGACGTGCTCACGGTCTTTCTTCACGGTGCTGATAACCGCCCAGTCCGGTTCATATCCAGGGTCAAATTTTGTGTCCTCCTCCCCTCCTTCACCATCCTAGTCGGGAAGAAACCAATCAGTGAGAAGCACATTTCGCTTCACGATAAACACAAATACGGAATATTTTTTTGCAAGTCATAAGCAAATGTTTGCGAACCTTTTTGGTGTAAAGTACAGCAGGAGCATTGTGACCATCATCCTCCAGTGGGCTCCACTCTAAAGCTGGCAGCCCGGCCTGAAAAACAGATGGTTAGCTTGACGAACAGTGAAACTCTGTTTTTCTGAAATCCATCCTTTCTGCCAATGACATGAAGGCAGTTATCACAACGTTCTCTTCTTCACCTCAATTCTGGATTTTTGCAACTTGGGTATCAGCCAGTCTCTGTTGTCTCATCTGCAGCCAAACTCCCAACTGAACCAGAAAGGGATAGTTTCACCTCTGTTCTAACATCTCCAAACTGGCTTGCAGTTAAATACAGAACTAATTCTAAAATTCTTTAATTTTTAAAGGTTTTTTAAAGGGTGACACCTGAGGGCATTTCCTGAACCTCTTAGATGCTCCCAAAAACAGTTTCTAGCTGTTCCCTGATCAAGATCAGTTAGTGTGGCAAATCATGTCTTTCCAGAAGTGGCTTCAAAGCTGTGTAATACTTCCCAACTGAAGACATATTTGTTCTCCTTGGCTTTTAACTAAATTCAACGGGTTTAGTGAATGAGGTATTTTTGCCTTCAATTTATTTTAGGAACTAATTTCATCACTAGGTTTTACTCTGTTTGCTATCATTCGTATCAACGGATATAATCATCATATAAGATGTAGTCACTGCTTATCCTGCACTGTTTGTTGTGCGATAATGTTGTGTACTACACTTTGGTCAACTCTGGTTGTTTTAAATATCCTTTATAAGTGAACTTCAGTTGATCTGATAGCTACTCCTGTGATTTTATGATTTTTTTTAAATTATTATTTGTGTTTGAGCAGACCTGGCAAGCACAAATTTGCTTACCCGCTCCACAACTCGGATGAACCCTGGGATGGAGGTGTCCTGGTTGCTCCTCTTGGCGTTTGTGTGGAGATACACCCCCTCCTTCTCAAATATGAGCTGAAGAGATAATGATGCCACACACACACACACATACGAAGAAGCCAAAATTAACATATCATTTGTAATGGCTACGATAACTGTATCAATAAGGGTTTCAGTTGACGACTATTTTCTCGATATTTTCATCAAAACAGTGAAAGTGCCAAGTATGATTTCAAACTGACAGATGACAGAAGCTAGAAAAAAACAACTTTTTATGTCTCGACTTTCCGGCATGAATGGCAACAAAAAATATAACAAGTCTGAGCATACAATGTCCCCTCAGACGGCTAACGTGTAGCTGTAACAGGTATGATCATAAGACAAAGCGCCTATGACACCGTCGTATCACATGATTATGGGGTGACCCGTTTATCAGGTCGGTGGGTGAAAACCAGTCTATCTATCCGACTGGGAAACTTATGTAGACTTTTATATGTTGATCGAACTACTTTGTCAGCAAGCTATTGTGTATATATAATTACACATATAGATATACACGACAAAATCAGACCTCTTATTTGTAGCCAGATGACAACGTAAAGCTGACAATGTCCGGATTTACTGTATTGAACGTTATTGACAACCGAAAACTAGCTTTAGCATCAGCTAACAGCGAGCTTAAGAAGTTTGACTCTGTATTCCACCATCAGGTGACCGACACTTATGAACAAAAACAGTTCGAGTTAAAACAGAAAATGAAACACAGAAATGAGAATACCTTGTAATCCTCTACGATTTCCTCCATTTTTCTTTCGCTTGTTTGGCTGCTCCGTTTTTCCATAACAAATGTTACGTCATACTTCCGGCTAACGCAAAGTCCCGCCCACTAAGAAACGTAACGCCACAAAACAGCCAATGGCACCGCAGGATATATTCTGTTTGGTTGATTTTATAGATGACATTATTCTAATGATAATTCTTACTCAGGAAAACTTTATGTCATACAGTTAATATAACTGCCATTTTTAAAGTCGTGATCAGTATTTCGAACTTGAGTATTTCTCAAGTAATGCATATTGACCACTAGATGTCAGCAAACTTTCCCTCACATTCTTCCCAAGACCTAACTCTCATGTTCAGGCCGAATTTCAGAGGTAGTCTGTCACAGGGAAATGTTTCACACATGTGACAAGGTTCTGCTATGCTGGTCTTTAAAAAAAATACTTACTCTCTGTACGCATGATCCAAATATGGTGTAGGGTGTATCGTGCACAGAAAACCCATCACTTCTTGTTTGTCTTCAGTTCTGTAGGGACAATAAAGAGAACAGATTAGCGCACATATCCAAAGGTTAAGATGGCAGAGGGAGGCGCTTAGATGCATTACAGTAGGTTACAGTGCAGTTACTTTTTACAGTGAGCAGGTGGACTTACAGGCTTTCAGGCTTGTCTTTACATTCTTGATGGTTCATGATGAAAACTGCAGAGGATCTAAAAACTTCAGGAGTATCTGAATTCTTGTAATTATAAAGTTCAGGTTAGAAAGTAACATCAATCACAAGTTGTCACTTTGGATGCATGTTTATATCAAGTGTAAATCCTCTCTTGGACTCTATTCATAGATATTGACTGATATCTTTGACTGAGTTTCTGGCAGACAGGTTGTGACTAATGTGATAATCACACTCATAATGACTTGCACTTCATGATATCATGTTAGCCAGTCTCATGTGGTGTCTTATTCTGAATACCTCATACATGCGGTACACAGTACGTACTTTGTAGAGTGTGACTGTTGATAATGTGGAACTATAGTAAACTGAACACAGCAATTTGTGCTCTCACCTGAAATGAAAAACCTGAATGAACCCAACATTTGAAATATGATTGTTAGGAGCCCCATTTTTCAAACATTTACAATATGTCAAACCTCCAATCACATACCGAATATGACACCAATGACAACAGTTTAACACACTAACAGGGCTGACAGTGGATGCACCTCCTGAGAGGTTAGTTGTACCTCCTTTTTTTCTAACAGTTTGACACAGTGATGCTGACATTTTTTGCCTCGTTCACACTGACCAAACCGATGTGATTCAGTGCCACCTCTGCGTGTGCTTAACATGCTTGTTGAATCAGTGAAGTTTGTTTGACCCCACTTCGTATCTCACAGCCCGAACCGAGGAGCAGCGATGCACCATATGAAATGATCTATAATAACTGGACAGGATTGTCAATGCAGGTATCCGTAGTTATACTATTCCTTGTCACAATGAACATTTCAAATATCTAAAATGACATTCTTTCTATCCACAATGAACAGTTACGTCATTTCTCCTGTCATTTCCCATTCATGTGTGTTGGGTTTTCACTTTCAGATGACCAAAATTGCATTCTTTCTCGATAGAATGAACATTGTGGATACTAACCTAATGATATCTGCAATAGGCTACACATTAGTCAAGTAGTCAAATGTTAAAATGAACACAACTTTTGAAGGATTTTCAAATATATAAAAAAGTCTAAATATATCTTTAACTTGTATTTTTAACTACAGTTCAGACTATCTATCTATCTATCTATCTATCTATCTATCTATCTATCTATCTATCTATCTATCTATCTATCTATCTATCTATCTATCTATCTATCACTAAAAAAAGACTATTCGTGTCTTACAAAAACTTGGTCAAACTTATCTCGAATGAGTCAGCTGTTCACAAAGGTGGACAAATCAAAGCATCCGTGTTATTCATGTTGTTATTCATTATGATAACATTCCAGCCAGGCTATGAGTCCTAAATATAAGTACATAATAATTGTATCCAACAGGATTTTCCACCACGTGTACCTTAGGGCTGAGGCAACTTTTTTGTTTTCAGATTAAGACTTTACTTGATCAATAAAAGGGAATATTATGGTGTGTGCTGCCGGAAAGGCAGTTTATGAGCGAACAGCCACACGCGCACGAAGACATGGCAAGTACGTGCCCGTCAACAGACTCTGATCACGTGTACGACGTGCGTCCGATTGTGGGTCAGTAAACAGGCAACGTTAGAGCGGCGTCAAGCCAGAGACAAAACCGGATATAGCACATATTTACTTTATATTGAATAATTATACAGAAAACAAACATTTTGATGATAGTAACTCATTTAATTTGTCATTTGACACGCATTAGAAACGTTTTTACAAATACAAGTGATCCTCTGGCTTATGAATCAGTAATGCTTGCAACTATCTGGAATCAGTAGATTTGACGTTTAGTAATAGTATCCCAAATTTACGACAATTTGATTATTAAACAAAGATTAATTAACAATAAAGTCCTTATTTAATTACAAACCGGAGCAAAACATTTATTTTATAAAGAGAAAAAAAGAAAAAAAAGCAGCGGCAAAGCAGGCTTTTATTTTGAAAGTGATAACCGGAAACGTTGCAATTGTAGCTTTCTAGCTTGCTGTCACTGGTGTCAAGCTTAGCTAGGGGAGAGAAACCGTGGGTGAGGGCAGTATACGTATGACTAAAAGAAGATTAGGCTCGATTATCATCTGGCAACGTGAAAGAAAGAAACTGAAAGGGTGAGTGAAGATCCTCCTTCGTTGTGTGATCCATAGTGCCGTGTCTCAGTTTCTGTTTAAGCCTGAAAATGGAGGTGAAATGTGGTTCCATCATGAGGAGGTTGCACACAACACTGAACAAACAACAAGATAAACAACAACAGCTGCAGCAGCGTTAGCAGCCGGGCTGATAAATCTAAAGCATGCAGTTTGAAATGAGGTGGATGTGATTCCAAAGACGGCGGTGAAGGGGGTCAGCAGAGAATAAAGCCTCTGCAAAGCGCTAACGTTGCACAAGCTACAGTTGTTAGCATTAGTTGGTGTTTTGCAGAGGAGGTGGGGGCTGCGACAGACACTACACAGACTGTTCGGGTTTATATGTTTATCTACACAAATGTAAACGTGTGCAATCGGTCTATCGATCCATAAGCATAACTTACACAACGAAGAAGCACTCCGTGGAAGGTCCTGACATTTTAAAGTCTCACAGTTGACGTTGTTTTTGTTTTATTTCGCATTATTTTTGCAGATATCACCAGCAACTTGGCAACATCTCTTCTCTCCCCTGGCTCTCCAGTGTGTAAGGACACCGCCCAAAGTACCATATCTTAAAGTCACCCAGTGCCTCTTTACCTGATAAGTTCCTGATTTCCCCCGCATCTTCATTAGTGCAAAAACTGTCTGCAAACTACACCAGCAAGAAACTAACAAGTCAGACGCATCCCACCTACCAAAGTCAGTACTTTATTAAGTTCCGTGCCCGATTCAGACACTATCTGGGTCTAAATCCTCAAAAGTCTTCATCAGCATCACTCAGTTATCTCATCAAGCCAGTCCAGTTAAAGATTCTGTAAACAGTACTTAGCACCATTATGGCCTCCATAACTCAGATGTCCGAGCCTGAGATCCCAGACAACCACAAAGAGAGCTGGCTGGCGCTGCTCTCTGCTGCGGAGACGTATTGCCAAAAGTCCGGCTGCGACCTGGCCATACTCACAGCCTGTAAGAAGTTCCGCTTGTCGACTGGAGAAGGAGAAGGAGGGAAGAAACGGGAGGGCAGCGCTGCCTTTCCAAGGGAGTGTGATTTCTCATATAACGTGTGGGGTCAGGGATTTCTGGCTGAGTCGGCACGCCGGTACATGGATGACATTGGCGTGCTGCACTCCACCACCATGCTGACCGCCCAAAAGCACACACGCCAAGCCGGAGAAGAGGGAGGAACCAAGGTGGTGGTTAACTTGACCTCTGACCCCGGACACAGGGAGGTGAGTGGACTGCTTGTAATGCCCGCCACGCTGAGATGTTCGCTCAGAAGGTTTGCGTGCATAATGTGATTGGTTCTCTGTTGACGTTACAGAGCTTTACGGGTGAGGGTGGCGTGGGTGGAGTCAGTCCCAATAGTAGACTGTACTCCCAAAGCTACCCGTCGATCTACAGCTCAGAAGCTATGAGTGGGCAGGGTGGTGGGCAGAACGATAATGGAGAGAGGGAGCGGGAGAGGAGTGCTCTGGAGGCCGAGCGCGGGAGACAGAGGTCTGGGATCGTGGATTTGGAAGAAGAATGTGAAGATGAAGAAGAGGAGGAGGACGATATGGATGAGAGACGGCCCTATGGCAATGAAAGTGCTGGTGAGGAATGGAATAGTAAATCGTTGTTAGTTGTTGGTGGGCACTGTTCTCCTTCAATGCAGCACACAGAGGAGAGGTGGCTTCCACCCTGAATGAAACTTTCCAATATATTACGTCTCGATTCTGATTTTGTTTCAGGCGTTTTCTCGATGGACGAGGACTCTCTTTCTCGGGACTGTGAGCCGTTCTTTGAGTCTGATGGAGAAGAGGAAAGCACCGATGGTGAGAGTTTTGTTGTACTCGCTGAAAGTTTTCACTTACAAGATGCACCGATATATATTTAGAGGACTTCCACTTTCCCTTTTCCATCTACACCAGGGTCATTGAGCGAGGACGCCCCGCCGCCATCCCGTGGCATGGCTATGGGTCAGCCAGCCTTCTCGGCCCGCCATGCCCACCCCATGGCTCTGGCCCGCTCTCTACCCGTTTCCGTGCCTGTGTGGGGCTGCAAAGGCACCAGAGCTCAGGGAGACAGTAACAGTGGCGAACGGGTGAGCACAAGTTGTTTCCAGAAGGATTGCACATTGTCAGCATTGCAAAGGGAGATTCGTGGACTCCCTTGTCTTTTAGATGGAAAAGTGCCATGCTCACCTTTTTACTGTGCTGCAAACCCTAACCTGAGTCTGGTTAGGTCAGGCCAACTTCGGTCTACTGTTTGAAATAAAAATGTATTGGCACTTTTATAAATCAGAAGTCACAGACATAGAATTGGTTGAAAACAATAGTTTCCATCAAGGTTTTTTGATGGGCATTTTAGAAGTCGCACATTAGAAAAGGTTGATGGAAACGGCTAAATTTGGAAAAACATCAACGAACAAAAAGGTTGTGGCTCAGTTGATTTGGTTTCTGCTTTCTTTGATGAAGAGTTGTGGTGTATCATGTGAGGTGGAAATGCCGACGTACAGTGCATGCCACTCACTCCACTGAACACATTATCCACATGAAATCAACTCTTTCTGCTTCTGGACAGCAAACATGGCCGATTCTTGCACATGAAATTACGACAGGTGAAAGAATCCCTGAAAAAATGTCAATTGTCCACTTTCCTCTTGGTTTTGTTTGTCTTCTGCTTTGAAGTTTTTTGTCCAGCTACTCTGTTCATTTCAATCGTGTAGTCTAGCCTATGCTGCCACCTGCCAACATCACTACTCCACCTATTTTCATTTACACCCAACCAGGTAATGCACGTGAGCCTGATGGTTTTGCAAAAAGTTAAAAAGTTTGCCTGAAATTTGCTTCACAACTGGATGGAAACAGCTGCAGCCTCCGCACACTGTTTCTGATGATGAGCAGACTTTAGGATTCAATAAGATGATGTTTATATATGTTCCATTCAAACAAATGGAACTAAACGTACAATCTTTTTCTTCTGGACGATTCTTGCATAGAGCATGTTTAATTTCTGTGTTTTTTGACAACATCTATTTATCTAAAAACATTTAAACTATTAAAGAAAAATAATCCTCACCTTTGTTGAGATGAGTATTGCAACTAGTGTTTCCTCTGCTCCTTATTATGTTTCAACTGTGCAGATAAGTTGTGTGGATTATTTTAATCATGGTTTCATCTTTTGCCATTACATGCCCATATGCCCATTTCATATCAGGACTATAATCTTCAGGCAACCTAAAGACAACCACACCAAGTTACACTGACTCTGACAGCTGGTGAACCTGTAGTGCATGAGAACATGAGCCCAGCTTAATGTCTTTTATCAGATTGCTGTCATTTAATAAGTTTGACCTGTTGTGAAATCATTTCTGGAGCAATTTAAAAGGGGGAAATATGTAAAAGACGGTGTTAACTGTTGGTAACTGTTTACGCAAGTAGGCTAGAAGTCTAATATAATCCACGATAGCCGGTAAGATCAGTAAGAGCTGCAGAGCTGGTCTGGTAACATACTTATTCTTAAGGGTGATGTGCAGACTTGTTACATGCTTTGTCAGATTGGCAGAAGTTCTTAAGAATACATGTGACAAAAACAAATCCTCCTGAGAGAAGGAAAATGTGTGTTAGCTTAATTGAAAAAATTCATTACAGGCAGGCAACTGTTGTTTTTAGCTGTTTTTAGGCGTCAGTTGATCCTGACATATTTCATTCTGTCCAAAGACAAAGACGCCATTCAGTTCTCACGACTGATCCACCAGCTAACAGCCACAGCGGCTTCTTCGGTTCATGTGACCGTAAAAGTGTCTGAGGTCATTCTAGGCAAGTAACGTCTCAGAATGTCAGAAAGGCTGAAAGCAGTCTGAAGACGATCTTTGTTTCCAGGTTTAAAACGAAGTGTCCTGTGTGTTGGTCTCTTAGGTGGGCTGTGCTGACCTGGAGCACATCGCTGCCAGTATGAAAGCCCTGCTGGCCCCCGGAGCCACTGACGGCACGGAGATGTTCGGGGCTCTGCCACGACCCCGTCTCAACACAGGGGACTTCTCTCTCAAGCACTGAGAGGGAGATGATGATGAGAGAGCAGAGAGAAACCGAAAGGGATAGAGGCAGAGGGTTGGAGAGAAGTTGTCATGATGAGCAGAGACCTGGATTTTCTGGCAAACGTGACGTACAGTTAGTGAAACCGTGTGAAAGCTCGTATCTCCATTTATCTTTCACTAACCTAAATTATCGGCACATGCTTTCAGGAGTAACTGTCGTGAAGAAATGTTATCAACACTAATGACATTCTCAACACTACTACCCCCACGCTTTGTCACCAAACATCTCGCATTGATAGCTACTACACGGACAACAACACTACATTCGGATTGGGCATCAACATGTCTGCATAGTGGCCCGCAGCACCGAACAACGGGGACTCTGTAACGGTGTGTAAAGTAGTTTTGACAGGTTTGTCCTTTGGTCAGATTACTTGTGAAGTGATTAGATCTTTGGGAAAAAACATCAGGATCTGTTTCATTTTAAGAGATGTGTGGCAAATACTTAGTTATTTGTTAAAGATTTTATTTTCTTTCTTCTCAGTTGTTGAATCCAAAGATTAATGCCGCCCTCAGCTTTGTTAAATGGGATGTTAGAATCAATAAGTTCAAAGAAAACTGGGTTTCATTCACGCATCATTATCCTTAAAATCTGATTAATTGGCAATTAAATGGAGCTTGGTCCAAGCCACAGATGTCTCTTTATGCCACTGTTAGTATTATATTAGTGGCATTCGTGCTTTTTACTGCCATCATTTTGCTACAAATAATTGGTCTCCATTTTCTCTGTTGTAAATCCAAATTTCCACAGTGATTCTGTTTAACAGTCATTGTAAATAGATGCTCATCAAAGCGCAGTCGCCATGCGATAAAGAGATGGCTGCATTAAACAAGCTGGAGCACAGGTCGCAGATGATGGAAATGGTGGTGGAGACGTGGCGTTTCTCAGTTTTATTCAGCTTTCCGGCTTAAAAAACTGTGAAAGGCTGCGATGCTGCTGCCAGAAATGAGAGGATTGTGGTTTTTCCCCTGAGTTTTTCCCAAGTCCAGGTCCTGGGGCCCCTCTTGCATGTTTCAGATGTCTCCCTGATCTTACACCCCTGATTCAGCTGAATGAGTCAAGACTCATTCATCTGAATCCATCATGTTGGAGCAAGAAACTCTGTAAAACACTCAGAGCAGGGGTTTCCCCTTTATAAAATAGTCTTAAGATTGTTTTCCGATGGTGTGCTTACATCCAATTCATAAAAAAACAATACTCATGAATCTTATTTGTAACTTAACCACCAGAGGTTGAGAAATGTCAAATCAGCTTATTTTGACTGCACCTGCTTTGATAGCCCCTCAAAGAGAGAATTGCCACGACCAGAAAGAGAAATACAAACTCTCACACTTGTAACTGCTCTCACATTGTTCATAAAGCTCATACAAACTTTCCCCACAGGCTTAAACTTATATGTAACCCAACCTGTGTTGCCTTCACATAACCAGCAGAAAAATTACATGAAAGCCAAGACTTTCCTTAGATACCAGATCATTTCGACATCAAAGGAAGGTTTCATAACTGTTATTTTCTAAATCAATCACCTAAGACTGTTCTATAAATGCGAACCCGATGTGGAGAAATCATCTTGGCCCAAAGCCCTTTGGATCCAGGTCCATACATAAAGCAAAGATGTCACAGCCGGCAGTATCCTTGTTTTCATCAGTCTGTTGCAGAGAAAACTCATTTCCAAAATGTTCTTTGAATGTTTGAAAGTATCAGACAGAGTCCAGATTTGATTGGCAGGAGACCATGTACCATTACTCCAAAAATGACCTTTCAGAGACCAATCATGAGGTCAGTTTGAACTGTTAACTTGCATCATGTACCGGGTAAGATGACCAACAGGTCTATTCCTTTTTATGCAGGGGTAGAAACCACAGAAAAGGTTGATTTAACATGAAGCTTACGGCTTTTGAGATGTGAGCAGAGGACACCAGCACCTCCTCATTACATGCCTATTTTTAATTTTGCCAATGAATGACTGACTGATAGAATGATTGTATATCAATAATGAGTTCTAGGGGATGGTATTGTTTTTTTTCTTTTCTCTTGCTCTGTTATTGAAATGATTGAATGAATGAGAAAAAAACTGTGTGTGTGTGAGACAATAAGAGAGATGGAATTGATTTGAAAGGCAACGTGTCCATCTCTGACATAAAAATAAATAAAAAATAAATGTTCAGTTCAGTACTTTCATGTTTTAAATAAAGAAGCAACACCAAGAGAAGAGTCTTCTTTCTGTGCACTCATGTTGGCAGACATTTCAGGATGCAATATTATTATAGACCTCTAGAGGGTCTCAGCAACCTACGTGAGTGGAGAATAACGTGGCATCACACATTAATTCAGTTTCATGTTTTTCTATTGCACAACATTCAGAACATAAAAAAGATACAGGCTAAAATCAAACAAGCACTCCAGCTAATTCAAAGGCTTATATGCAATAAATAGACCCTAAACCTAGCATGTTTATCTACCTTGCATGTACATTTCCACATAAGCAATATTTAATAAAACAGTTAGGGATTTGGAGTGTGATATAAACTCAATAAGCTTCTTCATGTATTCATAGAAAGCAGACAAAATCTACATAGATACCACCACAAGCTTCAGTTCGGCTTCACGCCTCCCACACTTGTTCCCCACATTTCACCCTTCTGTTTTCCCCACTTGTGCTAATCCTTCTTCTGAGTCACTGCCCATTTTTATGAATAAGACAGAAGGAATTTGCGCCAATCCAGAACCCGGGAAAAACCTTTCCCTCCAAGCTGGTTTTATATGTGTGAATCAGTCGCACCTCCTTCTCATCTTCCCCCTCCACCAAGAGAAACTTAATGATGCCAGCAGGCTGGTCGACGTAGACGCCGATGGTGGAGGACGAGGGCAGCTGGAACTCCATGTTCTCGCTGTTGTGCCAGATTTGGTAGCAGGAGCCAGACAAGCCGACGCCCCAGGAGCTGCTATTTTCCCCTAAGCCGCAGACTCCATCCTGGCTCTTCCGGGGTGCGCTTTCCAAGACCACCCCGATCACCACCCAGCCATCATAGTCCACCTCCCAGTAGCCTCGACAACCCAGCAACCCTTCCTTACACAGCACCTGAAAGGTGTGACATGGCACAGCAATACATTTGTGTTAGTGAGCAACAGTTTAAAGTCACTTAATGTGAATATCAGAATTAAAGCTCTAACAATGAGTTCAATTGGAGTGATCCACAGGTTGTCCTGAAGGCATCTGTTTTGACAATTAAGCTCCTGTATGTGACATTTTCAAGGATTTATTGGCAGAAATGAAATCTGATATTCATAACTATGTTTTTGTCAGTGTGGTTTCATGGAATCTGAGTAATTTATATCAAAAGATACTGCAGATCATACTCGGACAGTAGTCCAGAAAGGACAAACCACACACTGGCTCTTAAAGCTGCAGTCTGCAGGATTTGTTGTTGTCATACGTAAAGTTCTAATTTTTGGCATTTTAAGAGTTTACATGATCTATCAGAACACTTGAAGTTGAAAACGGTGACCTCCGTAGTCGCAAAATGCAAGAAATGCTTATTTTTTAACCAAAAAATAAAAAGCTTTTCAACTTCCTGTCCCGCCCCATCAAAACACATGAGAACTCGTGCACGTCTACGTGCACGCCAGATTCGCGTACACGGCTCCTCATTCATCAACTCACCTGTCATTTGCGATCATGGAAGACACAGTAAGTAGACTAGCCCGTAATGATGTTCAATAGTCTAGATAAATAAGCGTGGGGACGAGCCTACCTTGTATCGCGCGTGCACAATCGGTGATTGACAGGCAGCAGAGCCCAGCTCGTAACCTGATTGGTTACCTTTTACCGGTCCGGTCTGCAATTTTGTAAACAAACCTGCTGGCTTTGGAGGGACCTAGCGGGACATATAGGGGACCTAGAGAACTCTTTTTTTTTTGTATTGGGGTATTTAATGTACTACTTTCAGAATCCCCGGACAGTTCCAGGCATTATGCTTGAAAAAGAGTTGCAGACTGCAGCTTTAAGCATTTTCTTTTGTGTTTGGTTGCTATGTGCAATTTATGCCACAAGATGTCACTACATCCCACACACTGAATCTTTTAAGCAGTTTCTCAAACAAAAACGTCAATGACTTTCTTGTTCCGGCTTCTAAAAGCTGAGTCATGTCACAGTGAAAGATGAGTAATGCTTTAGGTTTGGTGTGACTCATCAGGTTTTAAGTCTGAGAGACTGTAGTAAGAAAACAGGTATTCTTTTAGGATTGAATTGATTAGTCGCTAACATAATAAGCACTGATAAGTTGATAAGGCAAAGAACTATCAGTTGCAGCCTAATCTAGCAGTAACCTAGTAGCCTAGTTATGCATTCTAAAAAAAAAACAAGAATCTCACAAAATGATATATGAGTGGACACAGGTGAACGAATGTGTACTCCAGTAAAAATAATGGTACCTTTACTTTTACTTAAATTCCTCTTCCAGCTTCAAATCCTAAACATTTAGTGCTTTTTCTAACATTTGTTTTTACTCAGTTATGTAGTCAATTATATTAAGCATCTATTACTAGAAACATTCCAGCTTGATTCCAGATTTTATACACCATAATGTCTTAAGAAGCTTATAGGCTATTGTTGAAATGACTGAATTTGATAAAAGTCGTGTCTCGGATTGATACTTAATGTATCATAACTATGAGTTCAAGGTAAAATGATTCAACATTCAAAAAGGAGATAAAAATGAAATAGTACATAATAAATACAAATTTACTTGTTTTTTCTCCTTTTTTATGCCATTTAGCACCTTACACCTGTGAATTTCTCAACCGCTGAGATAAAGAGGATTTGGGGTACCTGAAAAACTGGGCTCAGTGATCAATCAGCCACAGGAGCACTTTTTCTGTGTGAAAAGCTCTGGTTTGGTCTTAATTTCATTCTGACACACACAACTAAATTAAGACTGTGACACTGTAAGTGGGCCTTTTCCTTCAGTCTTAGGCCTACCTGTGGGGAGTCTTCATATCTCTCAGGCCTGTTGGGATATGGGCAGACTGCATCAGTCGTACGGGCCACCTTGGAGCCACCCTCAGAAATCCACAGCAGCTTCTGGGCAGTTTTATCATCCAGAGAGAGGGGGAACCGGTCTGAGAACATTATTTGGGGATATACAAACTGAGAACAGAAGGCTGAGGGTCTTATAGTGTTATAATATTATAAAAAGACACTTTAGATCGAGAATTTAGAATAAGGTTCTGTTTCAAAAGCTGAATGTGACCAAGATAGAAGTTAGGGGACACTCAGAACAGAGCTCACCTGGATGTAAAGTGGTAGCTGAATTTAAAAGTTTCAGATGTTCAGAATTTGCTTTCTACTGCAATAAAGTACATGTTCAGCATGAAAGAAAAAATGATAGGATCAACATTCACATCAAAGTACTTGGGTATGTCACCGACAGAGTCAGATTATCTGACGGCATTATGGAAAAGATCTCTGTTTAAAGGAAGGAAAATCTCAAAAATCTGTTTCAAAAGCAGAGATGTGCTGAAGACTGTGTAAAGGTTTTATTTGGAGTCTAAATTCTTCCTCATCCTGTCTATACTTTATGGGAGCTTTGCTTTGGATAGTCTGGCTCAAATAAATGTCAATAAACAGTCAAAAATTAGCTACATATTCCACTCTGTCATGGGCAAATAAATAAATGCAAGCAGTTCCTCTGTATCATAAGGTACCACTGAAATATGTCAGGTTTGATAAGCAACAGTGTGATTTTTCCTTTTTCTAAACACCATATAACACACCTCCCTGTGCAAAAACAGGAGTGACATTACTGAGACTGGAGGAAGCAAAACTTTCTTTCCTAAATGTTATCTTTCATGACAGTTTGAACCTTTCAAAAGGGTTATTCTGAATATCAGTATTTTACACCTAAATACAAAGAAAAAAAGAGCCCATCTTGAAAAATCCAAGAATTTTCTTTATAGTTTGGAACTTGCAAAAATGGGAAATCTTGTTTGATTTTTGGCCTTAAACACAAGTTACTGTGTTTGCATTTAACTGAGACTCTCGGCTTCAAGAATTCGAGGTCAAGGCCAAATTTATTTATAGAGTACATTTGAAAAAATACTTTACAATCAAATAAAATGTACAACAAAAAACAATAAAACACAGCCACTGGCTGGTTGCTGTAGTAAATCAGTCCAGATTCAGTCCAGAACTGCATTTTTCTTTAAGAATAAGCCATATTTTCATGTATGCTGTCTGTTTTAAACATGTTTGCTGTTGTAATTATTGCAGTGGGGTAATTAATGCACAGTAAAATCGAACAATGACGTATTTAAAAATCTAAGAAGGTAAAACAGCCTTACATTTCATGAAGTCAGCCCTGGTGGTTGGCTCAGGGATATTTGGCTCATATGGTGGCAGTTTTTCTAAAGAGAGATGTGAGGAAATGCATTAAACAAGAGTGCTTTATCAGTAATTAAGATGACATCCTGGATGATCTCATTGTTAAGCAATTTACAAAGACTTCTCCATAGAAATGCTCCATGCTGGTCTTTACCTTCTTGACCATTGCAGCCTTTCCTCCCTGGAAAAGAAAAAGAAGTGTCATTTCACTGCTATCTACCGCAGACACTGTGTATAGAATCACAGCTTCTGCTCAGAGAATCCTCTCAGATCAGTTTAGATAACAAAGAAGTGAAATGCAGAGCACTCAGGGTGGCACTGCTGGTTACTCCAAACCTTTTCATCTTTCTCTGTAGGCTCCTCACTCATCAAAGCTGCTGCCACCACCACTCATCTGCAGTAAATCACCTGCTGCTCTCAACATACTGTAGATCAGAGTGTGCATGTGTGCAACGTCAGCTCAGCACTGATTCATGAAGCCCTCCAAGCTTCAGGTTTCAGTATAAGAAATCCGGAGGCCAGAGCCCACATTTTTTAATAACACACACTGACAGCAGGGGTCTCATTCTAAGAATATACTTTCTATATGATGCTGTTGCAACACCGCAGAGGGAGTGTTTGTTATGCTGTGGGATGGTGTGTAATCTGCTCCTTTGTTCCTCCTCCAGTGTATGAGTCATGTCATCTTCTCATCGATATTTGGAGAAAGGTGTAATTCCATATAGGTCGCCATCAGTCACCTGTCTGTGTTGGTCACCTGTGCTTGAGTGAGCGGTTCAGATTTCAAATAAGGAATCATTACTCACCCATCAGACAGTTACATTGCTGCTGTCACTTGATTTCCTTCTTATTCTATATAAAGAGGCTTCAAACTGTGGTCATGCCTCTGACGTAAATTAGTGGATGTACGAACGGGCTTCCTATTCTTAAAACGAGATATATGGCCCTATGATTAACTATGATAGCTCATTATGTTAAATATATCATTTCCCCTCTTATATCCAAACATTGTCCACTTCAGGCTGTTTTAGATTCACTGCAGGATGCATTTCTAGGTTTTAAAGCTGTCATTATCATGTTCTTTAATGAGCTCAACTTCACTTGGCGACACCTGCTTTATCGATGTAAACAATGCATGGCAATTTGCTTGTCAAATGTTGAGCGTTGCAAGATTTTGGATCAATTTTGTAATGCGTCGTGTGTTTCCATCATTTGTTTAAACATTTAAAAATATTCAAGCTGTAGAAAAATGGTTAGGTATTATAGTGGTCTGTTGAATTTAGCAGTAACTATATTAGAGGGAAGAGCTTTAGTTTTTCAAACACGAAAAGAGACCTCGATGTATTAACTAAACACAAGACAGAATCTAAAAATGCTATTGGATGATCTTACACAATGTTCAGACCTTAATTTGATGATTGAAAGTCCATCCATCCATCCATTTTCTATACCTCTAACAGGCTTGGATGATCTTTTAACAGACTCGCCACAACTAAGGCAAACCTAATCTTAACTGCCTGTCAATGTTAATTTATTAGACAATATCTGTAAACATAACTGATAATTAAAACATATATTTGAATGTACTCAGATTTAAGATAACCTGAATTTAGACATTTATTGCTGTACTTTTCATTATTAAAATCACTGTTGGTATATGCATTTTCAGAGTTTAGTCATATTTATGTATTTGTATTCAAGCATGTCCATATTTTCTTGAATTCATATCTCATTTGGATTTGAGTGTTTAGTTTGTTGATATCTGGACAAGTATGCTATTTGTGGGATGTTTCATGACATTATGCAACTAGATCTTTGAAACGATTAAATATAAAGTTCACAAGCTTTGTGTTTATGTGGCTGTAACTGAATTCTGAAAACATGAATATGAATGCATGCATTTCCAATGAAAGCCTCCCTTTTTACAAAAGATGACAGCTTGTCTTTGATCTCAGCGTTACTGGCTCTGCATGTGCCTGAGGAGGGTCAGCGACATGTCTGAGCCAGAGGATATGTAACCTCTCCAGCCTCAATGACCCTTAGCTGGGGAGGATGCCAGCAGCAGGACAACCAGTAAGACAAACAGAAGTACAACTGAAGTCACTAAGACCAGAAAATCTGATAATTGACTGAGTTTGCAGACAATAACAGGACCTCACTAAAGATTAGGATTGGGATTACAGATCAGATCTGAGTTTGGACATAAGCTTGGTTAATGTCTATATTGATCACTGTTTTTGAGTTCAAAAGGAAGCGCTCAAACATTTTTACATCATGTACATAATGCTAAGCAGCAGATGTGGCGAAGAGGAAAGCTTTGGCGGGGTGAAGAGGGATAGAATAAAGGTTATGATGCCGTCATTGGAAAATGGGCAAGCAGAGAGCCACTGGTGACAGATCACTTCATCAGTCTTTCTTCCCCTCCACCTCTGATCTTTTCAATCAAGGAAGACGGCGGGTGAAAGAGGGACATGATAAAAGAAAAGCCCTCTGGAGTGTACAAGGTTCGTGAATTATTCAGATTCGAGGAAGATATTTGGAGAAATCCAACACTGTGGTTAAACCACAAATCAGTAAGACATCTCTGGTGTCTATGTGTAGGGGAAGGAGTGAACACATTAGGTACATTTGGAGTGAGATATCAAGCTGGTAAGTTGGGTGACTGAAAATATTTCAGTTCAACCCCCTGTGGATGGCCATCCACGCTCAGCTGGATAAACAGGAAAAGCCCGCAGGGATAAACTCAAAAAGACTGATGACTTGACATCACAGCAATAGAGACATCTAGGACACAGTGGGGTGCGAGACTGAAGTGTGAGGCAGAAAAATATCTACGGGCAGGAGGTGCATGAAAAGACACCACATGAATCAAGTCGGGAATAATGGATGTATGGCTGGGTGAGGCCATTTCTTAGAGGGTATTTCAGCAAGTAACTCAACAACATTTCAGAATAACTTTAAGATTTTAGGATGGATTTACACAAACAGTCATCTGTATGTTTAAAGTTTAATATCTAGTGGTCACGTTCGCTGTCTAGCCAATTGCATCCACATCAGCAGGCTAAATTACCTGTTGAGAAAAAACAAGGCAACTGTGGCATTTCATTAGTTATGGCCAGGCCTTCGGGACACTGTGTCATTCGTAAAACATAAGCTTTTTCTTCATAATCAGAGGAAATGCCACTCAGCTATCCTTAAAATGCTTTCACCTCTTCATGTTTTTGCTCCTATGACAAGTATTCTTCAATTCCCTTTTCACGATACAGCGTCCTATACTGTTAATTCCTCCACTTTCTTTTCCTTTGTGGCCTTCAGAACGGTAATCTTCCTCTTTGTCATTTTGTAGCTGTAATATAGCTGTTTGCTTGTGCAGAAAAACCTGCCGTGAAATGTACACGAGTGGTTAATTCTAGAGTATAAGAACAGATTATTTGGGTTGAAGAGTAACATAGCTTTTGTGACCAAAATCATTCTTGTCTCATAGATCTTTGTTATGGTTACATACTGCAACTTCAAAGAAGTGAAGAGCTAAGCACAGTCCAGCTGAAAGGTCAGCAATGGATCTCAGAATGCTTCACGAGAACTGTTTGTTTTGGACGGTCACAAGGCAGACTTTCCTTTCCCTGATTCCTCTCTCAGTAGGACAGAGCGACATTATCTGAGCAGATCAGGTTCAAAACATCCCACTGACACAGCAAGATCAGAAGATGAGAGGGAGGAGGGAGATCCATGTTCATCCTCCTTGTTCCTGTCAAGTGTCAAGTCTTCCTGGCTGGAAGCCCAGCAAATGATGAACATACAAGAGATGCAAGGGGTATAAACGGCATGGAAGATGGGTGAAGGACTCTGGAAAAGGGTAGAATTCAGGGGTCTTTAAAAGGGTTAACAAGCAGAGAGCAGACTGGCTTCGACTTCTGTGGGCTTCAACAAAATGTTTCCAAATTAAATTTCTCAATCGTGTCCTTTGTATTTTTATTCATCATGCATCAGATGATCTCTTTAATTCATTAGATTTGCCAAATTTTGCATACATTCATTTAAGACAAAGTAAACTTTTGATGTCATAATTTACTCGAGGAGACTTGTGCAGAGACCGGAGGTGCTCTGTTACATAATGCCACAATCAAACAGCCATAAATAACACCAATATGAGCATTTACATTTTGGTACTTAAATAAATGTGCATTTCACACTTCATTAATGTGGCAGCCAGAGAAGGGATTAGCAACGACTGGGGATGTTGATGTCCTGGGCATGTAAGCTGTTATACACAGAGTAAAAAACATCCTAAAGAAGCAGCAAAAATAACTATATATACGATATAGAATATCTACCCGTAAGACAGTTGAAGAATGAAGCAACACATGCACAGCCAAAGACCCCAAAGACAGATAAATATGAGCTCTGAAACTGACTGTGACACTGAGACTGTCAGCGAGATGTTCATTCGTGCACTTTGTTGACATGATTTATAGGCCTGAGAAAACTGGCAGAAGCCAAGGTGAGGAAGGATGTTTGGCTCAGAGCTGACTTACAGGGATGGTCAGCATGAGAACACTTAATAACATCAAATAAACAACATTGGAAACACATAATAAACTAGTAATAAAACACTGTGACAAGCTGTCAATTAAGGTTTAGCTGCTTAGTAGTGACAGGTTGTGTGAGTGAGAAGTAATACAGCAACTACATCTCTGTGATTAGTGGTGATATAATAATGTGAATTTTAAGATCTGAAACCGGGGCAATTGCACAGTTGACATTGTAGAGGGAGACAGAAGGAAAGAAAATTGTCATTCTGTATTCATTTGAGAAAAAAAATACTTTGAAAAGTTTACATGGTATTGAATTATCTGAAGTAGAGAATATCAATTAAATTGATAAAATCCCACAATTTAACCGGCATGTTTGATAATAAGTTACATTTCAATATTTTGATTCTCCTGACAGTGAGGTCAGGGTATGATTTGCCTCAAAGGTGCCTGTAACGCCTCAGATGGTGATGCTTTCTTACCTGCTTTCTTGGGCAAAGGCATGATTTTCTTGGTGTTTGCGGTGCTGTTTGGCATCAGACGAGGTACTCTTGGGATAGTGCTCTGTAGTCATCAGAAGGCCACTTTTATTAACTTCCAAATGAGTGGGGAGGGGGGAGGGGGAGGGGGGAAGCGGAGAGGGGGACATGTATAGGTTTTGGTCAGATTGAATGGAACAGCTACACAAATGGACATTCGTGCCACATGAAGCGCGTGATCCCCTCAAGGGATCAGATTGATGGAGACGGTTCCTGGTATATCCAATATATGCACACATATTTGCATAAACATGGACTGAGCATGTGCACCGGGTACACACCTCAGATCATTCAACACATAACTTTATGATGAACAAGGATAACATATTTGTGGCTATTTTTCCTTTGAGGTTCTATAAATTCAGAATGAATGACCAATAATTTTTAATCTGTCCTCCAAACAAGCTATAGGTGTTATTTTCTGTACGAACAGTGTGTTCCATGAATATGTAAGATGGCTGCCAGATTCTCACCAGGGGGCTGTCATCACCCTGAGATCCCATCCATCAGCAGCTGCTGGTGTAAGGAACTGAGGGCAAAGTGTACTAAACTGCTTGTGCAGGGCTTAAGGCTTGTCACTAGAATGTCAGCAGATGTTCCCACTGTGACTGTTCTGCTGTCTCAAGTAAATTTGTTTAATCTTGCATGGATTTTCTTTTCTTAATGTAACCATGGATGCTTTAAAGTTCTCATAATGAAGCTTATTTCTGTCCATATTTCCGATTGTTTCGGACTGCTTTAAAGTCCCCATTAAGCGTTTGCCTTGGCATGTTTCCAGAATTCCTACTAAAGCAAAAGTTAGGGAGGCATCCCCCCTCCCCCAAAAGCCCAGTCTGCACTGATTCGTCATTTTACTGACCTGACCAGGCACCGCTTGTGATTCTGCATCAGCTCTGCTTAAATACAAGACAAGTATTTCATTGGATGTAAAATAAGTATGCAACCCCGAGTGCAGGTTAAGTCATTATCATCTTTAAAACATTTTTTTCGGGAATGATATCTCTGCCACTACTTGTTTGTCATAGATACCAGAAACAGGTGCACTGGGAGACTTTGATCTTTAAAAGTCTTTGAAAAGCAAAGTTTTTCTGCTTGGCATTTTTTGGGCAGATCAGAATGACGACACTATGCATTTAAGATGACCTTGTCCCAACACTATATCTTACAAAAAGATCACTGCAATGATCGGCATTCTTATCCCATGCCTCCGGCTACACACCCTCTCTGTACCCAGAGCTCCCCCGTCACACCTCGACAGTGTCAGCCGCAGTTGAGTCATGGATCTTAACACTGCCTCACCAACACCCCCCAACATCGGGACTCATTCAGACCTCTTCTTCTTCCCCCTCCGGATTATCTGTGTCCTGCAGTCAGGTGAAGAAGCAGTTGGAAGGACTGAACCACAACAAGGCTACAGGTCTACATGGCATCAGCCCCAGGGTCCTGAAGGCCTGTGGGGAACATCTAAGTGGGATTCGACAACACCTCCTCAACCTTATCCTGAGTCAGGAGAAGATTCCAGTGCTGTGGAAATCCTTGTTCTGGAACCTAAAGAATCTCATCCATCTGCCCTCAGCGACGACAGACCAGTTACCCTAATGTCACACATTGTGAAAGTCCTGAAGAGCTCCCCTAAGTATGCAAGTGAACATCTTTTAGGACCCGCCTACACACATCTTTCCTAGATGCAAGAATTTGCAGAACAGCTCAAATCCTTTGTTAAAATGACCTCAGAATGAGGAAATGAAAAGAAAAGGGATTCATTTTTTGAGGAGACAATCTGATGAGCGGCACAATGATTGTTTCCAGACTACTCACTTTCTCAGAGAGTCACACTTCACTTTCTGGATTGATTTTGTGAAGAGCCACATTGATGGAGAGCTGAGAAAAAACACTAACGCCTGTCTTTGCAGCAATCCTTTTAAACCTGGTTTTTACCAACTTTCATTGGAGTCCAAAGGGTTTACCGGATAAACCACTGCTACTGATGAACATGGCCAGCAGCGCTGAAGTCCACTGCTGGAAAGTGAGAAAGATCCTTTGTATTTTACATCTAATCTGTTAGGTTAATTGAAAACAAAGTCTTTTGTACTGTTTGCCTGGTATTACTGTTTATTTCAGCTGGTCTGGGATCCATCAATCAGTGTCTTCAGCAGATCTGCTCCCTACATTTCAAAGCAGAGATTTCTAGAACTAAGTTTTGTATTCTTGCCAACTTTTTGAAAAAATATTAATTATTTTCAATCATTCACACCTTAGTCAATCTTGGTGGTTAAAAACTAATTTTGTGTTGTTTACACATACTTTAAATGTGGTCTAAATGTTTAGATGAACTTAAAGATGAACTGATTGGAATGTGGTGAAAGGTAATTTATAACTCACAAAACTTGGTTTTGCAAGTCATTTTTTACACATAATGACATAATATTAAATGTTTATTATTCAACACCATAACTAAGAATCAGAAGGACAGAAAGTCATCACATTTCATATTTGGTTGGATGAAGAATTGCAACAAATTTTGGTTACAACCATAAACAGTCGAGACTGAATATATGGGAGGTTGGGATTGTCAAACCTCCAACAGTCAGACCAGTGTGTTGTTGTTATACCAATGGCCTGAAGCTGTTAGTTTAACAATAAGGTTTCTCTTTATACTACAAATAATGGAGTTTTGACTTGCTCCTTTAATTTTGTAATCATGTGAAAGACGTATTATATGTTATATTTTTGTAAGAAACTTGGGTCCTGTCAGGTTGAAGATCTATGTCAAACATTCTCATTTTGAAATTTGTAGCTTTGCAGCAACATCCTGTATTCTCTCATGGCAACAACTTTATGTTCTAACAGCTTTATTGGCCAAACATACAGTTGAAATCATCTATTATAACCTGACTTTTGGAAGAGGGACAAAACCACAAGGGGGTTGTAATTCTTTTTATATAACATGATGTAAAATTTTGTCAAACCTTCCCTGTTCTTTGCTATGTATAAGTATGTAAGTGAATTCATATGTGCGTTTCCTTCCTTCATTAAAGCATGATCTTTGGTTATGATGGGAGTGAAATAAACACATGCTTTTCTTCTTCTCCTTTTCCTCCACCTTTTATTTACCCAATATAATACAAGATCTACCCCCCCCCAGAAAAAAAACAAAACAAACAAAAAAAACACATCTCCACCTGAGACTCCATAACTCAGAGTTCAGTAAAACACTAAAAATATCTCCTCTGATCTAAAATATTCTCTTGCATGCATGTCTACATCTGCAATCTTTCCATCAATCCAACAAATCCCACTTGTGAGAACTGAAAAATGTCACACTGGCTGATGTGAAAATGATTAAACCCTGAGAAGAGAATAAATTGAATTTCAGGCAGTAAGACATAATGTAAACCCTGTATTAAGTGTAAGATTTGTTTTCACACTCTGTGGGAATATGTGTATTATCTGTGAAATAACAACAAAATGTACAAATTCTCTCAGGAAAAAGTATTCGTCAGGCAGAAAGCCCCCTTGTATCACTCCTCGGGACATTACTGGGTACTTAACATTTTGAATTGAATTACAGTGCTGGCCTAATCATGAGGGACTCCACACTTTTTCTTGCCTCATCTTGATTGTTACAACTTAATGGGAAATAACTGCCTGTCATGAGAAAGTGTCTCACTGTTATTAGAGGAAGAATTTTAATGAAGCGTAACTACCCGTTTAGCGCCGGCCACAGTATTACCACATACACTCGGGATGAGGCATGAAAACACATTTCAACACCTGCCGCTTAGTGCTATCAGTGACTAGGCTTAAATGATATTGTACCATGACCTTTGAGTGCATTTATGGGTGCTAAATTATACACCCATCGAGCACAATGTAATGCCAGTGTACATTACTGCCCAGCTGTTAAAGACCATATCATGTTACTTCATTACATCCAAACTTGTTGGGGCAATGGTGAAATGTACAGCATGGTTAGGTGCAGGGGATACTATATGTGCCTCGTGTATGTAGCTCTCAGTGTGAGGTCTACGTAGTATGTTTGTCACAGAGAGACTGAGGGATACATTTAGAGTCTGTGAGTCATCCTTTGGCAGAATGTCAGGTCTCTCACAAAGTCTTAGTTTGAAAAAACAAACACCTAAAAGGGTTAGATGTGCAGTTTAGTCCATTGGTCCCAAGCTTAGGGGTTAGAACAAATCATTTCATCACAATGTGAATCAGAGAGATAATGAAGTGACAGCTGACAAGAAAGCAACCAGGGTAATACTTATGTTGTTACTTATTAAAAATGGGCCCTAGTGGGTAAAAAGGTTCTACAAGAAATTTCAGAATAATGTTCCTTGGAGTAAAAATGCAATTTCATTCTCTTATTTCATCTAGTTGGAATATATCATCATCTACAGTACATAATATCATCAAAAGATTAAACATAAATCTGGAGATATCTATGTATGCAAGGCACATAGATGAAAATCATTTCTGGATGGCCTTGATCTTTGGGCCCTCAAGCAGCATTTCATTAAAAACCAACGTGATTCTGTCCTGGAAATCACTGCAGGCTTAGGAACACTTCCTTAAATCACTGTCTGCGAACATAGTTCACTGTGCCATCCACAAGTACAGATTAAAGCTCTATCGTGCAAAGAATAAGCAATATGTGAACATGATCCAGAAACACTGCCGTCTTCACTGGACCAAAACTCAATTAAAATGTGCTGAGGGGAGGTGGAACACTTTAATGTTGTGGTCTCAGCAATAAAGAGGAGAGGGTCTATCTGGGTTGTTATAATTGCTCAATTCAAAAGCCTGCATCTCTGATGCTATGAGGGTGTATCTGTGTCTATGAAACTGGCAAGTTGCACATCACTGCGGACATGTATAGACATGTTTTAGAGTGACATACGCTCCCATCCAGAAGACATCTTTTCCAGGAAAGGTTTTGCATATTTCAGCAAGACGATGCTAAACTGCACACTACATCTATTAGAACAGCATGGCCTCATAGTAGAGGACTCTGGTGCTGGACTGGTCCTGCCTGCTGTCCAGACCTTTCACCAACTGGAAACATCTACAGACGGTTGTTAAAGCAAGAACGGATGCCATGTTGCTGCCATCAAAGTCAGGATGATCTAATGAAGAAGTCAAATATCTCACTTTAACTTTTTATATGTTTTATGTCCAATTTTGAATAAAATATTCAATTCAATTTTCAATTAATTTTT
The DNA here is from genome assembly GCF_027942865.1 of Odontesthes bonariensis. NCBI lineage: Eukaryota > Metazoa > Chordata > Actinopteri > Atheriniformes > Atherinopsidae > Odontesthes > Odontesthes bonariensis. The sequence continues at coordinate 8,624,301 of NC_134526.1, read as the reverse complement.
ATTTATATAGCGCCAAATACAACAAATGTCAATGGTTTATGACATTTTTGCAAATCATTGTAATCAGTTTAGAATTACATTTTATACAATGTCCAACCATTTTGGAAGTGATTGTACAAGATTATTGGATGGATTTTATAAAAATATGTGTCGTTATCTACATCAGTGGACCGGTGAGACTTGATAAACTCAGGAAAAATGTACATTTTGCTTCTTCCCTTTTTAAAACCGCACACTTGAATTGAATTGAAGTACAAAAATGCTGCATAAATGTAGTTAAAATGTTATTCAAAGAGCTCTTTGTTGACACAGAAAAAAGGTGATGGTCCTGGTTTTCTGCACAGGAAGAACTCAAGCACAACACTTGAGTAATAGGATAAACACTTAATTACTTCCCACCACTGATTATTCTTCTCCTAATGAAGGAAAAGCAAGTCTGAAGATGAAGCTTTTATCAAGTGGATCATTTGACTCTGTGTGCAAGCTGCACATTTCAGTCATGGTTAACGGCTGAGCAGTTATTAAAGCGTGCATGGTTTAAAGTGAGCAGATTTACAGTGTCCCAATCCGTCCCCCCACCCCACCACACCATATTCAGCACAACATAAACCTTGCAACAGTCAATAAATCCTGATATGTCAAAGGAAGAGGATATTTCTTGCCTGACATACAATCTCATGGTGACATTGGTCTCAAAGCAACAGAGATTTATGAGTTTTGGACTGCTATGCAAGCTATAGCCTGCATGTGTCCCCTTTCTACACCCATATATATTTTTTTTTTTTCAGCACTAATGTCACATTATTTACCTTGATTATCTTGATTGTTATAATAATAATAATGCTAATGGTATGAACAAAGCTGCTATGTTGCCTATTTAAGCCACCGTCCCTCTCAAATCATAACTGTCTTGCTCCTCTATGGGTCACCAGTATGTGGCCCATCAGTGACAAGAAAGTACAGTTCTGTAGGTATTCCTAATGCCCTGGAAAATCATTTCGAAGTTCCAGTTAAATCATATTGAATGCTTAAATGCTCAGGTATTACCACCAACTAGTTTAGAACTAAAGAGAACTGTCGGATGAGAGGTGAAACATCTTCAAAAATGAAATTGAAGTCCAGCTACCCTAGTTCAAGCTCTTAACCATAACCATCTTTGACCCATACAATGGTCAGGTGAGTAAATGACACAAACATGACCTTAACATGACCACCGCTCCAGGTTGGCATCTATCTCTATGAGTGTGTGACCCTGTGCATGTGTGTGTCAACAGGTGCCAACCTGGATGGGTTAAAAGTGGAGGACAAATTTCGTGTGTATGCATGTATGCATTACAAATAAATCTGATCTTAATCTTAATGATCCGCCAAGTGAAACTGTTTTTTGAGCTACTTAGAAACCTAAACTCCCCAGCGACTGGTCGAGAACTGAAGAAGCCTTTTGGATGACGGGTGAAATGTCTTTAAGAATGAAGAAAAAGAAGTCCAGTTGCCCTTATTCAAGCTTTTAGGATTACCATGGCCTGAATGACTCCAAATCTACAAGTGATAGAACTTTCTTCTTACTGTTATGCACTTATGGAAAGCAGCTCAGCTCAGTGTTCCCCTGCTTCGTGGCTGATTGACATAGATCACCCTCGATGCTGACAGGCCTCCCGTGGTTCACTGGCACATATGTGCACGCTCCCCCACCTCTCTGTGAATGTATTAAAGACCTACGGAACAGCCGTATATTTACAGCTGCTTCATGTGTCAACTGTAAGGTCCCATTTTCTGCTCAGAGAGCCTTTTCTGTGAAAGGAGCAGAGATTTGGAACACAAACCTTTGTAAGACACCTGTTTAACAGCGGTTACCACAGCAACGGACTTGTGCTCACGTCAAGCTTTTAAATATTTTTCCTTGACTGAGTTCATTGAGCTTATTCTTTTTATTTTATCGTTTCAATGTAAATGCAAATTACCATCTGCTTTAGTCACCATGACAATGACCACGGAGAGTTTTCAGCTCTATTAAAAAGATAATACCTTTAAATGAAAACATGTTGAATTAGCTTTGGCTGTGATCTTTGATTGAACAAGTAGCTTGGTTTTTAGGAAATATTTCAGTGTGAATAATCACAGCTAATTGTGTTAGTGATGATATCACATGTATCCACAAGCTTCTGCCCCCACCCGACAGGAGCAGATCTTTTTACATTCAGATGACTCTAGCTGTGCGGCTCATTTCAGTCCATCTCTACTTTCTCTCAGCTGTTGTCACCATCTTATCCCTCGTGTTTTCCAACGAGACAGCACAATGATGAATGATAACAGTCACAGAGCAGGGCAGGGTGTGTCAATCTGATCTTTCAGGTGAATGGACGAGGTTCACTTTAGTGTTGAAGCTCAACACTCAGCCTCCCAAAGTAAGAGGATATTCCTCACCGTCAGAGGTGCTGACTAAAAACAGCCAGACTCAATGACTGACATGCGGATGAGGAGTGGCAATGTTGACACAGGGATTTTGGGACATTCTTTATTTCGTTTTTAAGGCCATGTTGTTTCGAGGCTGGGATCTTGCTCCCTGACTCATATATAAAAATACAGAGATAGATGAGAGGAAGAAGTTTACATGAGCTCTCTTCTAATAATATCCAGAGTCAGGATTGGTTGCATACCAGTATTTGATCTGCTCTTTTAAATGTGTTACATGTTAGGCTGTACAAGTTTCCAAATTCAGCCACAAATCAGAAAATGTTTAAACAATATGGAAAATTTAAAGTGATTCTCACATTGGCTTTTCATTCACTGCAGACAGTATGAACGCAACATATTTCATGTTTTGTCTCATCAGCTTCAGTTCAGTTGTTGGCGAGCAATTTCTGAATTTCAGGACTGCAACATATTCTCCAAAAAGTTGTAAGACTACGACTTTCATCACTTTGTGATGTTGCCAATCCTTTTCACAACACTTTAAAGTCGTTCTCACACCAAGTGATGAAGCATTTCAGCTGTTGCTTTGTCTCATTTTTCCTGCAAACACATCCTAAGGTGTGCAACGGAATGGGGCTGTTTTTATTCTCTACTGGTGACAGCCCAGTCCTGCAGTCCAGTACCTGCGCCCTCATCTTCCTCAGCCATGTTATTTATTTCAAGTGCTCTTTGTTTTTTTTACCCATTTCTGACTTTTTTCCTGCTCTGTTCTGCTGGTGGTTCACTTATATGTCCCCCATTGTGGGGTAAATAAAGTCTCTTCTTATCTTAATGTGTGCAGAATGTGGTTCTGTGTTGTCTTGTTGGAAAATGCATGGCTGTTTCTGAAAAAAAAACATCATCCTGAAGGAAGCATTTTGCTCTAAAATCTCTTTATACTTTTTCTGTTCTAATGCTGCCAAACTAGAACTACAAATCAGCTTTCTAAGGAGCCCTGATACAACTCCATACCGACAGAGTTTGGCTTTTTCAAACCGTTACAGATAGCAATCTGGATCCTCCTTTATGATCTGGAGCACATGGCATCCATCCCTTCGCAGTCTGACCACAGTACACATTTCCACGCTGTGAGTTTTAATCTGCATTTATGAATGCTACTCCTTATTGCAGAGCTTGACAAAGGTTTTCCACCGTAATGCCTTGCCCATGTGGTTAAGTAGGCAACTGATGAAAGACAGTTTGGATCAGCGTCTGAAGATCACAAGTGTCCATTCTTGTCCATTGCATTCTTGCCCTTTACACACTGAAATTCCTTGTGATTGCTTGAATGGTTTAATGACAGTGTGCACTGCAGAGGGATAGAATATGTAAATCTCTTCTAATATTTCTTTGAGGAACATTGATTTAAAACATTTGCATGAGTTTCTTAAGCATTTGTTAAGAATTGGAGATGCTTTTACCCATCTTTGTTCATTGTGTTGTGAATATCTAAAAAAACAACTCATTATTAGCATTACATTGCACCTTTCCAAGCTTTTTTTTGGAATACATTACAGGCCTCAAAATGCAAGAATGGATATATATATATATATATATATATAAACAAATGAAATTAAGTTGATGAGACAAATCACGAAATGTCTCGGTTAAAATTTACAATATTTAATGTGTTCAATGAATACTTTTAAATGTAAAGAAATGTCCAGAACAAGTTGTCTTTCACATAGAAACAATTTACCACTGACACTGTGATGGAAGTCCATTGTTTGTGTTTAAATACACTTATCCTAATAATTAAACCTCTTCTAAACACAGAAGAAAGTAAAAAAAAAGTCTCTTGAGAACAGGAATCAGTTTATATAAACACTCACATGAAACATTCTGAAACCACTGAAATATCTATATAATAATTTACATGAGTTATTAATTCAAACAACAGCTGACACTGGCTGGGGATGACAGCTGCTGCCCTAATTCCACTGGAATAAACCTGTGGCTGAATTATAAAGGGTTAAAGGGCCGATCAGAGGCTTTTCAGCTAAAATGTGGAATAAAAACATCCTGCAAGTCACTGTAATGAGAAATGATCTGAAAATGATGACTCGCAGATGAGAAAAGGACAATAATCAAAACTATGGTGATCAGGATGTTCTATCTCCAGTTGGGACTCTCTCTTTAAGATGTGGCCTGGTTGAGATGGAGCTGTTGTGGGAGAGGAGTGAGTCGTGGCCTGTGCCTCAGCTGGAGGACACAGAGGAGCAGGACAGAGCCTGGTTGTAAAATAAATGCATTCCAGGAGAGAGGACTTTAATGATCAGCCATTAAAAGTCTTGATAAGCTCAGGTTCAAGCATCGACTTTCAATTGTTGTACAGGGTAACTGGTGTTTCAGAAGAGGAAGTGCTGTTAAATGCTGTCGGGTATCTGGAACACAACCATTGATTTTCTGAGGGTTGACGGTTTTCATTGAGAAGTATTGTTTTAATTTACATATTACCAGAACTACTGCTGTTGCTATCGGCTTTGTGCTTGGCTGGTATGTGATCTGATGATCTGGATGGTAAAAACTAAACTCACTGAAGCCATAAAGTGGTTTGTTTTTCAATATTTCATACCTGCGATTATTAAACTGACTTTTCAAACAGTGTTAAAAAGAGAATGCACCAACATGTTATCATATCATTACCTTTGAAAATGTGAAGAAATTAGGTAATAATTTTGTGAAAGTTGCCTTTCAGGATCTCTTTCTTTTCTCCTTGCTGGAGGAAATGCACAGGAAAAAAAACAAACAAGTTTGACTGAGAATGTTTTCAAAAGAATTCAATTAAACCTGTATTTCGAAAATATTTGAAATTTATAAGACAGAAGTTCTTCATTTTCATTGTTCCTGTTCAGGAGAGAAAACATTTGCAGACATTAAGAACCAGAGCGAGGTGAATGGGTTCTGCTCGATGATAGTAAACCGAACACTGGTTTAATCTTTATTACAGGGTGAACTCTGTCCAACATCTATTTCATGAGCTGTAATTTAACCCCTATCAATGAGTTTTTCACCGCTCTACTGCTAAAAATAAATGTGACTGAGGAAACAGATCTGTGGCTCCAATTTAAAATGACAAAGCAAAAAAAGACTTCAAGTAATAAATACTTTATTTTCACATTAGTATTAAAAATGCAGTCTTCAGGGGCTCACAATCTCTACTCTATCCTGTACAGGTGTAAGCCATGTTTATCTTTCTTTTTATAGCAATATGTACAGCCTTTAAAAACTGCCTAAGAGAATTATTGTTCGCCGAACGTTCACCGGAAAAACTGTTGGCTTGTTTATCATCGGCCACCTCCGTTGGCAGCTCCACCACCAGCACCTCCTCCTGATTGGTCCTGAGCGCCCGACATCATCAAGAAGAGAACAAGAGGCACAATGTACATCCACTGCAGCAGAAGAAGAAGAGAAGGGGATGTAATTACAACAGCGTGTTTGTTTTAAAGATAACAAATGATCTGTGATCACAGACATGTCCAGTCATGAGAAAAATAAAGAACACCCTCTTTAAACACACACATTATTTATATATGAAAATAAATCAATCATTTGGCCCTTAAACAGGTCTTAGAATGAGATAAATATCACAACACATGACATAACACACTGCGTCTCTATTAAATTAGCAGCAGGTGCTGCTAATGAAATGCACTTAATTGACCATCAGCCAGTGTGAGCACCTCGATAAAAGCAAAAGTTTTGTCGGTTTGCTGGTCTGCAGCATTCAGTTGTGTGTGTTAGCACAATGCCAAGGAGGAAAGACATCAGCAATGATCTTAGAGAAGCAGTTGTTGCTGCCCATCAATCTGGGAAGGGCTATAAGGCCATTCCCAAACTATTTGGAGGCCATCATTCTACAGAGAGAAAGACTATTCATAAGTGGGAAAAATTCAGGGCAGCGGTCAATCTTCCCAAGAGTGGACGTCCCAAAAAAGGTCACCCCAAGGTCAGACCATGCAAGGCTCAGAGAAAACTGTAGAAAAACCCAAGAGCTACATCTCAAACTCTACAGGCCTCAGTTAGCATGTGAAATGTTAAAGTTCATACAATAGAAAAATACTTTATTCATGCTCCAATGGGGGAAATTCAAAGACATGACGGTACAATTAGGAAAAAAAGACTTAATAAGTGTGGCTTGTTTGGAAGGGCTGCAGGAGAAAGCCTCTTCTCTCTAAAAAGAACATGGCAGCACAGCTTAGGTTTGCAAAGTTACATCTGAACAAACCACAAGACTTCTGGAACAATGTCCTTTGGACAGACCAGACCAAAGTGGAGATGTTTGCTCATAATCTACAGCAGAATGTCTGAGAAAGGAAAGAATCAAGGTGTTGCAATGGTTCAGTCAAAGTCCAGACCTCAGCCTGACTGAAATGCTGTGGTGGGACCTTCAGAGAGCTGAGCATAAACCAATGCTGCAAACCTCAATGAGCTGAAGCAACATTAGAGAGAAGAGTGGGCCAAAGGTCCTCCACAACGACGTGGGACTGATACCGTCATACAAAAACAATTACTTCAGCTTATTACAGCTAAAGGTGGTTCAACAAGCAGTTTAATCTTGAGGTGAACTTAGTTTTTCCAGCACTGCTTCTGCACTTTGGCTTATTTTCTGTTAAATGAATACTGATGCTGTGTAATAGGTCATGTGTTGTTATCTGAGGGTGTAAATACCTAATTAGGACCTGCTAAGGATGATTTTTTTATTTAGAACTGAGAGAGGGTGTACTTTCTCTTTCATATGGCTGTACTTTTAAAAAGATTCAGATTTTTTTCCTCCCAGATTAGGTTACTTTAAAAAAAACAAAACAGAAGAAGACAAGAAAAGGTAAAGGACTCAAATAGGTGAAGGACAGAGTAGCGATCGCACGGTCAGACACCAAACACATTCAAAACATGTCCGAACTGATTTAACCTATACTGCCGAATTTCTAAAAGATTGAACTAAATTTGGTCTCTGCATTCATCAGCTGGAAATAGTATTTGGCATTGGGCGTGGAGGGAGAGCACCCGAGTGAAAAAGAGAGAACAAATTGAAGATTGAGGGATGTGCTTCGGTTAGTCACGTTTCTCAAAGGTTAAAGACAGACAGACAGACAGAGGAGGGAGGAAGGGGGACAGAATGAGCCACAAGAAAGAAAACTGTACTTCAGTGGGAATCAGCTCTGCTCTCTGCCTCCCCCTGCTGGGGGCTGTGCCGAATTGGAGACCATGAGGAAGATTGCACCTCCCAGAATCAAATACCACTGGAACACAGCACAGCACCAAGTCAACACACTGTCACTGAACACAGCACGGGTCACTGAACACAGCAAGGCACACACCACAGAACAAAACAAGACAGTCAGATCATAAAAGAGCTCAGATGAGCCAAGCGATAGGACACGGGACCAGGTTGTCTCTGGAAATGTCTCCAAAAATGTGTCATGAATGGAAACAGTTTTTACACCAAATGACAACTCGAAATGTCAGAAGACAAACAAAATCTCAGCTCTGGTTATAAGAGATGACTCATTTTTTGTTATTCAAGTATAAAAGTGAACTTTGTAAAACGATTAATATTGCATGGCGAGTTGTATAGTGAAGGAAATGTCACGCAGGGAAACGTGGCAGCACAGAACTGAGTGTAAAACCCATCACAAAGACTCACAACTAATCTGTTTGGTTCAGGTGACTCCGAGTTTGAGCGAGTATAAAAGAAGAAGGGCGCCAGACAGTCTGAAAAGCCAATCCCTTTGCTTGATTGCGAGGCAAATGAACCAAACTATATGAGTAAAAGAACCCTTGAATAGAAAAGACTAGTATAGTGAGTTCAAAATAGAAAGCAAGGAAGGAGCACTTTGAATTTTTGAGGAGATTCTTACTTGTTGGCCACAACTGTGGCCATGGTGAGTTTGGGAACATTTAACATTTAACCTGCTGACTACACAGGTCATTCCAATCACAGCACATACTGCCTATGGCAGAACAGATAATTATGAACAACCTGCAAGCCATACCAGCAGTTTGCATGATGAGCACTTACATATTTAGCAAAGAACGATTTCTGCTCTTGTGGATTCTTCCCCTTCACCTTATCAGATTCTTGTTCCATAATTTCGAGGAACCGAGCCGTCTCAGGTCTGGAAGAAAGACAACAATTCATTTGTTAATTACTTCATTTCTGTTGTTAACAACAACAGAATGTGCACTTTAAAGGCAGCAAAGGTGCACAAAGACTTGTTCTACCTGCAGGAAAATTATGTAAAACTAATAAATCATGAAAAATATCACCAAATCAAAGGCTTTTGAAAAAGCTGCTATCAGAAACAAAATACTAACATAGCAACAGATATGGACGGTAACTTTGTGCTCTGCTAAGAAGAAATGCACCAACTGCAGTTTTCTCCTCTCCTCTTTTCCCCCCCCCCCAATCGGCATGAACTGCTAATTCCAATTTTGTTGGAACTACAAGAACACTAACGGATGGTTTTACACTGTAACCTGCATGCGTCTCTGAGATAACCAACCCAGTTATTATTTTTGACCGGACATCAGCTCATTGAGTGGGACAGAGAGTGGGCTCTTTTTGTCTGAGTTGTTGCTGTCAGTTTCTGGGCATCTCTGATAGACGACACTGTTGATCAACGTGCGTTCCTGTAAAGGGAAAGTGAGCTGTGCCCACTCCTGCAGCCCTGACAGAAGCATCATCATTGAAAATGCTGCCATGTTCTCATTTATTCTGTGCTGGACGCAAGTCTCAAACACAAGATGTTAACAGGTTTTCCAACCACTGTAGAAAAGAGGTAAAGCCGCCAATTTGGCAACAGTGATCTGTGGTACTGTGTTTGATGCATTGACTTGAAATAATATTAGTTAAAAAAAACAACTTATTTTTCTCAGCCTCATCTACAGGTCACATGTTAGAGCCAGTCAGAGGAAATCTGTTGGGCAAGGGCACATTCCCTTAATTAAGCACCTACATGTGTACATTTATCAAGTTGTTGGGACAGGAAAAGAAGATCGAAATGCTAATCATATAAGGCTTTCTAACAGCAGCGAAGTAGCAGATAACTGGACTGACCCAGGTGCATTGACAGGAGCCATGACGCTGAGTGTGGTGTTGAAAACCTCAAGATCAACTTCATCCTCAACCTCAGTGCCCCTGCAGGCTCCGGGGAGTGTCACTATGGAGACACCGATGAGGTATCCAGAGACGTCAGTGTGAAGCGTGATCACGTCGCTCAGGTGGGACTCAACCATGGCACACTGAGGATCACATGAGAAAATACATGTTCACACCAACATTAAAACTATTTCATCTCTGAATCAAAGAGTACATTGTTAAGAAGTAGTCACACTTCATGCTGATTGCATTGAATCGGCGTCTGCAACTCTGAAGTTCAACTAGTGAAATATCTCAGATTCTTGGAGTCTGAATATAGTTTTGCTGTCTGGTTACACATTGCCTTTAAAAAGAGTCTTTGTGGATACACTGAATACTCTTAAATGACCTTTAATTGTGCATAGAAGTATGTAAAAAAAAATCTATTATACATTTTTTTTGGTGTATTCAAAGATAAACTTTGACCTTGAGTTCCTCTTTGTTAGCTTAAAGGTTGCCTTTACAGTTTGCACTATTAAAGCAGATTCTGATGAGGAAGAGTTAATACACACCGCTCTGACAAATGCTGTGAGGTAACCTTCCATATGCCACTCTGCCTGTCTGTCTGCTTGAAGAAAAACACGAGGCACTCTAATTCTGTAGAGACCATCAACTGCTGCTACTTCCTGAAGAGAAAAATATGCTGTGTTAATTCAATCACAATAAAATCTTCTCTACAATCTTTATCAATGACTAAATATTAACAAAGCATGTCATTTTTTATTTTTACATTTGCGGAGAACTCTTTGGAGCAGCGTTTTTGTAGGGTCCTGGGAGAAAGTCTCCACAAATGCAAACATTTAATTGAAACAGGATGAATCACTAGAAATAATTGATCTTGACCCGTTGGTCATGGTTCACCTTAAGTTTGGTTCTGTCCTCCTCTGACAGTTGGTTCTGAGTTAGTGAGAAGCCCTGCTCCCTGCCAGCTTTCAACACCAGCGCTCCACGCACCTGAAACTGTGCTACATCATCTGAAGATAGAAAAACAGAATAAACAGCATTGAATGACTGGAGAAGAAGCGCTATAGTTTTAGATTGCAGATCACATCTTTTTTGAGAAAATCTTCAGGTATTGGAGGTCGGTTACCGGTCTCAAGTTCCCTCTTTGGACTTAAATCAAACTGATGCCATTGGCTTATAACCTGATGCTGCAGTTTGTTTCATAGAGCAATTCAAGGAATTCTTTCAGATTGTTTGGAAAAGGGCAGTCACATTCCAAAAAATGCACACCAGATGATTAGATTAAGTATCCATCAATCATATACCCTTTCCAAACATGAGATATGGAAAATATATGGCTTCATGAGACTTTTATAGTGACGGGATGCAGTCCTTCATCACTTTTGTAATTTCCTCAAAGCTTTATTCAGACATGCCAGAGACAGTGTGCATGTAACATCTGTCGTTTGTGCAAGATTGGACAAACACAAGTGAAGCATATCTTTTGATTGATTACAATAATAACCATTGAGATTCTGGAGAGTCACATCATGGAGTCTACAGAATGAGCTTCTAACGAGACAATCAAAAGCAACACTCAAAGTGAGCAAGACCAGAGAAAACCTATTGATCAAATAAAAATCTACTATGCTTCTACATCTGATGTGGCTACGAACAATTTACGGAATCATTTGAAAACGTGTAGAGTCTGGCTTGTAGGTATTTCATTCGGATATGGCGTTATCCTACTGTATGAGCACCAGGTGCTCAGTTAGCTTAAGAGCATTAGCAAGAACAAGATATATGGACACAACAGTATCGTGATAATATTTTCTCACCGACTTCAAATGAATGCTCAAGAGGCACAGAGAAACCACTCAATTCTGTTTCCAAAGCATCGCCAACCTGGGGATAGAATCAATTTACAGTTAAGTCTGTAGCCCGTCAAAAACGGCTAATGCTAACCACTTAGCCAACAGGTAAAGCTTCCACTTCGCTAAATTCAACTCACGAAATTTAATATAGCACTCTTACCCTTCGGCCGTTATTACAATACACAAAATTTTCGCACAAGAAAAATAAAACAGTGACAACAGCAGCAATTTTAAATGTTGGTAGACGAGCCATTTTGACAGAAATCGGTACCGGATGTCAGGGTCTAGAACACCACCACAACAATGGCACTTCCGGTGCTTTTCATAATAAAGACATAATAATAGAAATAAAAGTTAGGCTGCTTTTCTTCTGACAATGTTTGTGTTTTTACTGAGAAATATGGTTATTAATAAACATCGCCCATCTATAACATTTGATTAAACAAAAGGGATTAATTTAAGCTTCATTAGTTACTATTCCTGACCTTAATCATTCAAGATTATTTGTTTTGCCATGAGTGATGCTGTCACCAGACATCCCTCAGCACCTCTTTATTTATGTCACTTGTGTAGATAATATAGGTAACAAGAAAAATGTTTCATACACATGCCCAGACACACTCACATGGTGACAGAATTGAGTTGAACATGCTGACATGCTGTCTGCATGTTGTTAAAGCATACTTCACAATACAGCACATATCAGCTTGCCTCACTTTTCACCAAGGTGTGTTTTTGAACGTGTCACCACTTGCTGTATCATTGTCAATGCATAGGACCTGTGTTCCGCCTTTGAATTAATATTTTTAGCATTTTGGTATTTACTGAAGTTTCCTTGTCTCTTGACAGAATGCAAATAATTAAATAGGCCTGTATTTGCACTGTTGTCTTGACATGTCAGCAGTAATTTATTTTCCTGGAAAATACCAACAGTACTTAACTGCTCTTTTTGGCTGTCAACTCTTTAGCATTGCTTCTTATTCTGTTTTAGGCTGAAACAGGATGAATTATTTACTTTCAAGTTTCAAAATGAAACAGTAAGCTTAGCCTTACATTGGGTTTATTACATGATTTACTGTATGTATAGGATGGATAGTTTAATAGCAGTGGTTTAATAGCTGTCAGTTCAAACATGGGCATCCATGTGATGACAGTATGCACTGACACAACCAGAGCCAGCAGAGGCTGCCAACAGACCAGAAAAGGCATCAACCTTTCTCTCACCCCAGCACTGTTCCAAAAGCCCTTAAATGTGCCACTTTTATAAGCTGAATACTAAATATTTATGTGCTGTGATGAAGAGAGTAATTCATGTTTTTAAATCCATTAGTCAGCATTTGATGCTTTACCTCACCCATGATTTTATTCAGCTAAATGTCCTTTTAAGGAGCAAGTCTGTACTGAATCACATAAACTGCACTGCTCTCAAGACCCAGATTTTTTTTTTTTTATTATTGGGGATGTGACGTTAAGCTGCAATGGACAGCTGTTCACATCTGGCACAAGTCTCAGATGACTGTTTGTGATTAGTTTTCTTGCCAAACTAATATTTCTTTTTTTTTATCTATGGGAAACATCAATTAATTCATTAATTGATTAATAAAAAAAAAATGGGTTATTTGATGCTTTGTGTCTGACTCCTCAACATTGTACATATTGTTTAACATATTGTAGCCGCAGCACCCAAGTGTCACAGAGAAACTCGTAAAAGAGTATATCAGCAGCAGGGATATTTTGATGGTGTATAGGGGGGTTGAGATACTATCATAATGTCCCAGTTTGAGCTCTAGCTGGCCCCTTCTCTTCTTATAATTTTTCAAATGCCCCTGTTGACTAAAGGCAAAACGCACTCCTATTTTGTCATATTAAAATGTTAATTCCAGACTTTTCTTATTGTTTTTTTGGGAGTCAATCACAACAGTATTAAGAACTGCACATTCAATTCAACATTTTGTCATCAAACTGGGAAAAACGTTGTTTCCAGGATGGATCCATTAAACACTATCTTTAAATTGAATTGAAATTTTTTGAAGGTCATTGGTTTGTTAGCAGCATTCCATCAACTCAACAGGTTCAATAAACACGGACTACGATATGTGGCACCTCCAAGCCAGAATCCATGGATCGTTGTTCTCCTTTTCCTGACCTGCATGCATTGATGCTGGGCCCTAGCAGCTCATTTAACTAGGTCTGAAGATGTCGTTGAAGAGTTTGGGTCAGCTAAAAGGGTATCAAACCAGAGAGAAGAGAACTCATCCTCTGCTCTCTGCCAAATGTGATTGATGTGAATTATTTCTCAATGCTTATTCTTGGCTGAGTAATTCTGCTGACATGCAATAAATTCTCTGGATAGAAGTGAAATGCATCCATCATTTCAAATGCCAGTATTTCAGCATCAAAGTGCTGAAAAGGAGTTTTGAATACAGTAATATTCTGTGAAAGTTTGGAATATCAAGAAGTCAAGACTATTTTTGGAGACCCACTTGCTCTAACCTCTCTTTTGTTCACAGAACTCTCGTCTGGGATTTCTGTCCTGCTAGTTGTGAGAATGACAGTTTAGCTCATATAAACAGATCACTTGTAAAACTGTAAACACATTTGACAGTGACAGCGGTGTCATAGAGTGTGTCAAAACACAGAAAAGAAATTAGGCAAGAAGGAAAAAGATTTTAAAACAAATGGCGACATCATTCATCAGTTATACAAGATAACTGCAGGCTGATTTTTCTTTTTTCAAACAATGAAAAGTATTTTCTCTATCTTTTCTGGAGATTCTATCATCAATAACTCAGTGACATATGTATATTCTGTGTGTTTATAATATTACAATATTGATCTTTAGACAGCAATGATTTGATGGATGTTATTTTTATTAGAACAATGTTGATGGAATTAATCTGGGTCTCTTCTTCTCGTAAAGGTGGCAGATCTTTGAAAGGAGCATATGGTGACTGAGGCATGTGATTCCCTCAGGCTCTGCCTCTGAAACTATGCAGGCTTATACTGTATCTGTTCCCCCTTACTGGGACAGCCCATTACTCTCTGTCACCACCCTAAACAACAGTGTCACCTTACTATTCTTAGTCAAAAATGAAAGCCCCAGTGTTGATGTCAAACGACAGCAGGGCTTTCACTTTGTCATGTCCTGTCTGTGTTCCTGCTGTTAGAAATGGAGTCGTGTGAAAATTGAGGAAGATAATCGATTAAATGTTTCAAAAACATGTCCAGAGTTTCACATAGACTGCCAGAGTTTGGGGTTAATTGCTGAAAAATCACTTTCTCCTGAGCCTGTGCAGTGTAGAGGGTCTTTGATTATGATGCATTAATATTGTAGGGCTACTATCTGATCCTATAAATCATACACGAACGGGAATAAAAATAAAACGATTGTTTTCAGTATTTCAACCGCATAAAATGCCAGTCAATAGTTTGAACACACACATCTACTTCGAATGAGCTGGAGTGTCCACTTGTGAATGGAAATGTGTATATCAAATTGAATTTTTTTCTTATCAAGCAGAATGAGTCTAGTTACAATATAAAGAACTAAACCAATGAAAGGATGTGAGAAAACCTTATTTTATACATTATTAGTGTCAGAGAGCTTCCTCCTAAAACTGGGCATACTTCCAGTTACTGCTGAACCTCAGAAAAAACACCCCAGGGAGAAACCTACGTTGGTTTCTTGAATTGAAATAATGATGTTTTGTAATATTTGCTATAATTGTCCTTATAGTAATACGTGAAGCGGTCAATCTCATTCCTCTGGATCCTCCTTCTTTTGATGCCTGAGGTGGAAACAATCCATCCGAGCCAGGAGGAGATTTAACTGGTGTCAGTTGCTGTCACAACTGAATTGCTGTGGATACAGCATCTGGCTGAATAATGATTATTAGAATAATCTTGGTTCTTCTGGATTCTTACTAGCCTGCACATACAGCAGAAGCCTTGATGCTGAAGCACAGCAGAGAGGCTGGAAGGGGGCTCCCACTTGTATTAATTGAAATTTTTAAGTAAAGTCAACATATATCTCAAGGTTACTTACAAGTCTTGCTTTGAGTTTAGTTGGCTTAGGAAAAGTAGCTGAAACACCTTCTAAAAACATGATAGAATTGACTAGGTTCGAGTACATAATAAATAACTGCTATGTTTTCATAGAATATCACTCAGCTGAATATGATGTATTAATACAACAACAACAGCTACAACAACAAATAGAAGCGTGACAAATGCCAGCTGTCATGTTTGTCCTCTGTGTGTTAAGTAAAGCCATTTATTTTGGTGTGAGAGTTGTTGTTGTCAGTGTCATATATGTAAGCGTATCCATGGTGATGGTGATTCTCCCTCAGGGAAAGACGGGAGCTTTATGCATGATGATGTCACTGTATGAGCACTAAGCAACAACCAGCCTTCACATATGCACCACACAAAGGTCAAGTCTGTTTGCAGTGTTGGGAGCATTGCATGATTATTCCTTCACGGTGGTCAGGTTGAAAGCAAAGGCGGTTAGGGCTGGTCATGGGAGGTTCATGTAAAGTTAAGAAGTGAATCAGAAGATTTGAGGAACAAGAATCTAAAACACAGTAGTTCAGTTTTGCACATTTTGAAGAGAATAGCCTTTCGGCTGACCAAGAGGTGAAGCTGGAATACAGTATAAGAAAAAAAAATATATATTTTTCATAATAAAGCATGTAAACCAGTCCTTTTAGACCCTCAAATAAAATGATGAACCTTTAACTGTTTAATTAACAGTAGGTCATCACAACCCTGTGCTGGAATGTAAATAACATTTTTAACATCGATTCTGCAGCAGAATAAAAAAGCAGCCATTTATTGAAAATATACTTTAAATGATTTTTCTATTCGACGAAAACACAAATTGTTTGTCACACGAAATTGTTCAAAACATATTTTTATCAGGTACAGTAAAATACTTTTGCACACAAGTTAAAAGCAGCTTCACAATCAAGCAGCCTCTAATACCTTTAATTAGTTCATGCCGTGAAGCCAATAGCAAGCTAATTACACATCTAAGAGATATGATACAACATTATCAATGTTTCTTTGTATGTTAGTCCAACATTCAATCTCTTTTTTAGCTCTTTTTTGCTGCTCACTGTTCCACTGATTAAGTTTAAGTAACGTCAACACACTGTTCATTCAGATCAGGGATGTCCACATCCGGTCCTTGAGGGCCATTGTCCTGCAGGTTTTAGATGTTTCTCTGCTTTAACACAGCTGATTCAGATCAATGCATCATTAGCAGGCTTGTGCAGAACTTAACAATCTTTTGAAGAGATCCATTTCATCTGAAAAAGAAACGATGAAACTCCATATAAAGCAGAGCACGACACAGTTATTATGGCCAAAAGCAACGCTAACAATATAAACAGAAAACATGAAAAATAAATCACAGTCAGACAAACAATGTTTTGATTTCTTCTGCTGAAATCAAATCACAATATTATCATGTGTATTATAGACACAATGTTGATATGTAATTCTTTTAATATCAAGATCTTTGTGAGTACTGATACTGATGTTGGAACATCTAAGATGCAGAGGATCATTTGATCTTTTTATTCTACGAATTTGCTCATTTTAGTTGCTTTGAGGTAAACCCTGTGTATGTTCAAATATGCTTAAGAAGAGAAATAGTTTCATTTTTAATTCTTTGCAAGCCTCTATAAGTGGGACAGTAAACACCAAGGAAAAGACACTTTGCACTGTGCTGTATCACCCTGAGGAAGAAAAATTCCATTCCAACATCCTGTCTGTGTGTTTTCATGAGACACGGCATCAAAACCAACTTGGTGACACTTGAGACGCAAATATTCCCCGGCCTGCATGCCGCTGGCCCAAATCAGACCCGACTGTTTACTGAAGACAAAGTGTCTCTTTTGTTGCATCATAACAATGGACTGTCAGAGTCTCTCTCTTTTTTTTCACTTCCACATAAACGCTTATGTTGACTCAGTAGTTCTGCCCAAAAAAGAGAGAAAAAAGTCAAACTCATAACATTCATAAATTCAGTTCATAATATTACATGTTGATGCTCAATATTGCCCATTCACAAGTTTAATTTCTAAACAGGTGTGCAAGTGTCACGGGAAAGCAGCTGTGAGGGCGGAGGGGATCTGCTTCAGTTGGCTTAGAGTGCACTTCAGTGAGGCTTAACTAATGAAAGCGTTAAATAACTTTGATGTCATCCTCCACAGCAGATCACTGGATCATAAAGGACACCTATAGTTAGTCTCCTATATCCACTTTAAATCCATAATATATGATCAATATGAATCAATTCAAAGGCTTTTGTTACAGTATAAATCACAACTGATGAGCTGTGCATGCATCAGAAGGTTTTATTAAAGGTAATTCAGCTTAAAAATGTAAAGTTACAGTAAGTGTAACGACTCAAGGACCTTTTATGTCCTATTCGAACAGCTCTCCATAATCTTCCCCGAGGGTATTTTGTTCTCCTTGGACATCCAAATCTCAAGTTGCACTTGCCTTAAATAGCTGTTCCTCAATCTCTGCCTCTCTCTCTGACTTATGTTCTCTCGTAAAATTAAAGTCTAAAAGAATGTTTATTGTTATTGCCAAGGTTATGGCTGCCTGGGCAATTTAACAGCGAGTGCAGAATACAAAAAAAGGACACATAGATGAATAAATGGAAAGTGAAAAGATTATTAAATGCATAATTTAACACTGATGTTTATCATTTCCGTATGTGGATGGCATTGCCATTCAGAATCAGCGGGAGTATAAAGGCCACTTTTTGGTCTTTTGCAAAGAAAATAATACATTTTTTTCCACATTTTATAACCTGTGAGATATGGTAAACTTATAGAAGTGCAAAACACATCAATATTAGACATACCAAGAACAAAAACACAACTAAATTTGTCAGCAAAACAGAGAATATGACAACAAAATAGAAAACACGTATTACAGTTTTTTGTGTTTTCTGAAATGCTGTTTATCCTCTTTGTTGTCATGTTTTGCACTTGGACAGAATGGGGTTAATGGGCTAGTGAGTAATGTTGAGCCTCTTTTAACCTGATTAGATTACCATGGTAACCGTATGCATAACTTCTTCCTTTCTTCTTTCTCTATCGTGCACATTCATACACCAATGGATGCAGTGGTAGGAAATGTGGGGTTGTCGACATGTGGCCCGGGGAAGCCAGGGGTCGAACCACTAACCTTCTGATTGACAGACGACATGCTCTTGCCACCGGAACAAGAATAAGTCTCTTCAAGAGTAAAAGTACTGGATCTGGTAAAAGATCTGGCAAAATGTCCAATCAATAAAATCAATTTAATTTTGATTTGGTCAGAAACTAAAGTGATTCCCACTTAGCTTTCATTATGAGACCATATCAGAGCTAAATGTATCTATTGTGCATTATGTTAAAAAGTTTAATAGCCATGCGTGCAGCTGTCATGTTAAACACAAGGAGCAGGTTTATTCTAATTTACAAATTTGTGCCATTAACTTTTTTTCTGATAAAAGTTCTCTTTTGTCTTTACTGTAGCATCAGTGTTTTGCTGTAATGATTTTTATGTCATTCACAGCTCTCCATTCAAACAACCTACTCATCTTACTGACTGAAATATCTGGTGATCAGTTTATTTTGTTTCAAATGATGCCCCCTTTATGTGAGTGAGAGCTTGAAGAGCAGAGTCTGTGTTACCAACAAAAGATTAGAGCCGCAGTTGTTGTGCCTGGTGATTGGCTGTAAGTTTTGTCAGAAGAAGCCTGGCTGTGTTGAACTTGCTCTGCTGTAGACCCCTCAGGTCCACTGTGCAAACCCCTGAGGACGCACACAGCCGTGCTTCGGGAAGTTTATGCGTCTCCAGGAACTCGTAACTTCAGCAGTCTCCCTCTAATGTTTTAGCCCTTGCTCCTCTCATCTCTGAGTGTGGGCTCGCCGTCTCATAAACTACACCGTGTGGACAGCTGTGGCATCCGAAGAGCAAATGGGATTGTTAGAGCCTTTTCTATAGAACTCCATAGCTGATGCTGTTTGCTGTCATTTTGATTCCTTCATTTTAGCCCCTCTCTTTTTTCTCAGCTTTTAAATTTTTTTTTTTTAAATGAGGGCTGTTAGTTTGGGGAGAAGGGTTGATTTTTCTTTAGTTTACTTCTATAGGAATGCAACACCCCGATAAGGATTAGTGATATTTGGTCTCAACTCCTCTGCTGATACAGAAAAATGTTTTTTCATTAATCTTGTTACTTAAGCCAAATTTCAAATATGTTAATGGAACAATGATCCACAGATTGCATTAGATGTTGAGTAAATCATAGCCAAGCTACTCTTTATGTTTTTGGCAAAGAGACACGAAACAAACTCTTATTTATGCTGAACATGAACGATATATTAGCTTAACTTTACATGATACATTTAATCGTCCCATTTGATAAATTTTTTTCCCTCAAATTTGACATAGTGGACCTGCTAGAGACTAGAATCCCTACATAATATAATTGTAACCTTAAACAAACCTTTTATGATTCATTCAGCTTGTTTTTACAAACCGTTGGGTTGTATCTGGTTAGTTCCTCCCCCAGCAAGAAACTAGAACAGTAGTTTAGCTTTTAGTCACAGAAAATGAAAATACGGATTAAAGATCACTCTGCTTTTTTTTTTTTTTTTTTTTTAAAATGGCTCCTTCCCCAGGAAACATACATGTGCAGTCAGGTGTGTGCAGCACCCCTTAGTCAAACTGTGAAGCGCTTATAAGCATCAGTCAGTTTGTTAATGTTCTGCCTTCAGGGCCTAATGAGTTAATCAGTTGGCAGGTTTTCCTGAGGGCCGGACTTTTCTTTAAGGCTCTAAACCACTTTTACCCTAATGGTGTCTTCCTCCTCCTCCTCAAACTCTTGCAACTCCTGCCAAGGTTTCAAGTGACAGTCATTCTGTCGCTCTCCTCCTTTCTTGTTCCAATTGGGGGAGGATGACAGTGGTGGCGGTGGTGGGGGAGAGGTCATAAAAGGGGATGAAATGACATGCAGGCAGATCCACTGAGAGGCAGAAAGGAGGAGACTTTCATAGGAATCTCTGTAAACAGACAAAGAAATGCCTGAGCCCACGAAGCCAGGTAAGCTGGTCCATCCTGTGGTATTATGTTAGGAAAGTCCACTGATCAGAAAGTGGAAGCTGACGGTTCAATGTTAATGTTTAAGTATGTGAAAAAGGAGCCCCTAGTTGTAATGGATTCTTGGTAAGAGTGCTTGAGTGCTGCATAAAATAAGGTGTTATTGCATCATGATACGGTTTGGGTTATAACGATAATTGATTTCTTTCGATACAAAAAACAACATAACGGTACTGTTAAGGTTTTTCATGGAAATCGTGTCAAAGTTTTACTAGTTTCCAAAAAGTAAGAAAGAAAGAAAGAAAGAAAGAAAGAAAGAAAGAAAGAAAGAAAGAAAGAAAGAAAGAAAGAAAGACGATTAATGTTACTCAAAGCAGTTGACCCGGATTTTACTCAATAATCTGTCATATAAGTTTAGGCTTTTTATTATTTTCTTATAATTTCATTTCTTTATTCATCACTTCTGTGTTGCTTTCTCTTTCCTTGACAATGTTCTTGTGGTATAGTCTTTAATGTGGGGCTGTTTTTAACAAATAAGCTCAGACATGTCTTTGACTTATCTGTTTTAATAGTCAACATTTATAATGTTTTCAGAGTGAAATATAATGAGATTTGTTGTATTGCTCATTGTAGGCAGCTTTTATTTGACTAAATGCAGGTAATCAATAATAGAATGAGACAAAATGAGGAGAGGTTGAAAGATACATATAGCAATGCTTGAGAAGGAGGCCCCTAATGGTAGTTATAATGGATCCACAAGCTTTTATTGGAACAAATTTGTTGTTTGAGAGGGAATCCTCTACAGTACTTGAGGTTCATTAAGTGAACGAAAGCGGGAACGTTGACTGGGCAAAAATCAGTACACTTACAGTAATATCTGATAAAAGGTTCAAAGTTAAACTGAGGGTTTTCAATTATTTGTTATTAATCTATTATCTTTCATTAAAACACAAAGTATACAGGCTACATCACAGGAAACATTTGCACTACTGAGGTGTTATAAAATAAAATAATTACTTCCCTCAGCACTGATAATAAGCCCTTTCATTGCATCATAAATTGCATGTGTGTGATTCCAGTAATGTGGTATGATATTACAATACATACGGCTCAACATCCAATAATCTCTGCGCTGAAACATTATCCAACCACATCGCTGTGGTATGTGACATTAAACTGTACAGGCTGTAATGTTTCTATCAGTCACTGGTTCTGAAATATGCTCTGCTGTCTTTGTCAACAGCAACCTCAAAGTATCATAAATCAACTGGTGACTTGAAATGAATGAGAGAATGCATGAGCCAAGGTGGGAAAAGAGAACAGGAGGAAAGGAGTCGGTACCAGATAAAAGCGGAAAGATGAGCGGGATGATTTGTTTGAGAGACCTTTGCCAAGTCAGGTGTAACAACGTTGCGTGGTATCTCTGCACCTCAGACACCTAATCTATCTGACCCTGATTGCCTCGCTCATTTTGTCTCCCTGGCTGGTATCTGTCTCTGCTAGCCAATCTGCATGCCGTTCACCATATCACCATCGGTGAAAGGTAGAACTCCAGTTTTTTTCTTGAATTTGATTTAGAATTCATCTGTTTGAGTTGATAAAAATTCAGAGATCCCTTTTGAATATTGAGCTCGAGCAAAACCAAAAAGATGAAGCCAAAAAAAACAGACAGTCCATATTTATAGATGCATGTCTTTGCTGATGCATGATGGAATGCATTTGACTTGATGTCTCTCCCCTCTAAAGATGCTTTCGGCTTTTCCCTACAGTAATTCCATCCCTGCATTTCATTATATCATACCAATGTGTTGCCAGTCTGGTGTCCTGACATCACACGTATTATATTCCTAACACCACATTACTAACTTCTCTCAGGCTCCTCTTGTTCTTGTGTATCCACCCATCCCAAAATGCTGCCCCTGTCTTGAACTTCATCACACTTTCTCGGCTTTGGAGCCCCTCTACCCCTGTCGAGCAGCTGGTTATAACTGGTGTGACTCCCACAGCCATATCTTGCTCATCACAGGAAAGCCTGCCTGGGACTGCAGAAGCCATGGTGATCTGGAGGAGGCACGCATCCCAATAAACAGTCACAAGAATAGATTTCAAGTGTGAGGGTGACGGTAGTGGCCTTGCGGATCCACAAAAGGAGACACGTCTCTGGGGAGGGACATCTGGTTTGACCCTGGTTAACCCAAAGAAAGGGGTGAAAATTCGTATACACTAACTGAAAAACCAGCCAGAATTATTCTTTCTAATGAAAACTATGGTCTGTTTTATCTCATAAAATGATGGGCGTGTTAGATCAGGCCAGTCATAGAATAATTAGACCATATGTACCAGAGCTGGTGCTAAGAGTTGCGGGGTGGCTGCTTGCTGGCGATGCAGAAATAACAACCTAATTTTTAATTACCATTCACACTGCTAGAGGTCAGCATCTCTACCCAAACACCCCTCCCTCCTCTGTTTGGAAGGAGCAGAGCAGGGGCCACCTTCATACAGGCAGGCTTAGATTTAACTAATGAGGAACAATTGCATTAAAAAGACTATACATAAAAAATACAGGCCCCAATGTAGAAACGCAGTGTAATAAAAGTAAATACAGAGTGAGAAAAACATAATTATTCTAACAAATCTGAGTACATCTGTTAATTCTAAATAACCTAACTGCATGAACTGCATCTGTGAGCATCCATATTAATCAACCAAAAACCAAAGTAAACACAGTTGGAGCACTACCCAGGAGATACGGAGGTACAGAACGAGCCACGGAGCCCAGAGTCGTAATGACTATTCTCCTAAAATGAATGCACAATCCAGCTCTGAAAAACAGATGGCCATGTGCTCCAGACTTGGCATAGAGGTTATCAGTGGAAATCAGAGTGAGTGCATCAGCTCAGAAAGTGCAAAAGACACTGCATAACGTTAACATCAGCGGTGTTCAGGCAACAACAAAAAAAAATCCTTGTATGCTTTTCAACACAAAAATTTGCTGGAGAAGATGAAGGGAACCCTAATGAACTTCCAGTGTTCACATGAGACCAAGACAGATTAAGGTAGGCTCCAGCATGTTTTATGCGAAGTGGACCAGGTCTGCCACAGAGAATGCATACTCCAAACAGTGGAGCATGGGTGTGGGCGTGTAATGTTAATGGGCTGCAAAAATGCAAGGGTGCAAAATGTGTTGAGGACAGAATATTTATAGATAGCACCATGAATGACTGAGGAACGACGAAAAGATTGGGTGACAAGATGACTCACAAGTTTGGCAGAAGAAGAGTATCCCAACATGATAACTATCCACAGCACACTTGTAAAATAAGACGAGTTTTCGCAGAAGATAAAAATGAAAACGATGAGTGGGCCTGGTTGTCTGCAGCAAATCCATCCTGAAATCCAGAACCCTCTGGGATATTTTTAAGGGGAGGGGAAAGCAGCTCAAAGTCTCCAGCAAATAGTAGCTGAGAAACAGCTGAAGATCTCTCCAGAAATGTCTGCAAAGAATTTATAAATTCATGACGAAAGATGTTCTGACTTTTAGAACAAACCTTTACAGTACTCAGCTTAGAGGTAATGCAATAACTGAGAGTAAATAAAATGCAAATGATTTGACTTGTGATATTCCATAGGGGTGCATTCACATCTGTACACTAGATACAAACATATCTGTGACATAAAGCTGGCAAGTTTTCTGGTGTAATTTTCAGTTTTCTGGGTGTTTCCAGATTCCTTAAAAACTGGCAGACTAAGTTACATCATCCAGTCGTTTCCCTCTTGCTCTTATCTCCTTAATGACTTTGGCTAAACTCTTCAGTCAGACCGAGTGAAGCTACTTGGACAAATGAAAACAGCAGTCCTCCCTGCTGTGCATTTTCAAAATCTAACTGCGCTCTCATCACTTGCTCATTACTCGCTCATTACTCGCTGCCATGAAAACATACCTCTGTATTCGACTTGGAGCGAGTTGACTTGGCTTAAAATGCTTTAAGAGGCCTGATTCTGTGGCAACATTTGCTTTTTGTAACAGCTTTTCCAGAAAATAAAGACTCTTTACTGAGTGATAGGAGTTAAAATGTTGTTACTCAGAGCTGACCCAATTTATGAGAATTCAGTGCAAATATGTCCTACTTTATATAGTAAAGAGCTGCTGTAACAAGATGCACGCAATGGATAAATTTAGATGTTTAGCAGTGGCCCTAGAAATCTGGGCATCTACGAGTCCATCTTCTTGTTTTAACAGAGTAGCAGTTGTTTAGTGAAAGGTTAAACCTCCCCTATAGGCTGCAGTGTAGAAGAAAGTCTGTATCACAACTGACCCAGTGTAACATTACTTCATACCAAAGCCATCATCAAGCCCCCACAGGTATGCACCCGCTGCGTGATGGATTACAGACAGATGCAGAGTCAAGCAACTGCGCCATGCGGTCCTACAATGAGTGAAAAGTTAACCGACATAGCATTTACAAAGAGTCTCTAAACTCAGCCTGAGCCATGTGATGTGCAGTAGAAACACAACCAGGATTGATCGTATATTTCTTAGAGCTTTGTCTGTGATCTGAGAGGGGCCTTGGCCTAATTGGAGAACAGGCAATGTCGACGTGAGCTGGAAGACAAAAGGAAACTGAAAAGCTGAAGTGGATGACAGCTTAATATAAAATTTAAGGCTGCCCTTGTTTACTGAACACTATAGACTCCTCATCCCTAAACTACAAGTGCATTTAGCGATTGTTTTCTTAGCCACTTTTATTTCTATAATGACCATTCATTCAAATTGTCAGAAAAGTTTATAGCATTGCTATGAAATCTAACCTTCATTTTCACACCTCCTTTATCCCTCTTTCAACTCCATTACCAAATCCTTTCCTTTCTCCTCCCTCGTTTGACCATAAATCTTCATCCTCACACGTGGCCGAGAGTGGAGGGGAGGGGTAGAAAGACATCACCCCTGGAATCCAAACAAGTCATAATTCTCATCATCATCACCATCACCTGGTGTTATATACAGCCGTTCCATCTCTCACATTCCCTCCACATGCTTGTGTGCCTAATCCCTTGGTCCTCACCCGCAACAGGCATTATGCACGACCATTACAGCTTGCATAAACATTAAATAACACAGCAATGTCTGCACCTCCAAAGGTTGATCAACTCATAAAGCACATATAGAAAGCTCAATTCTGCCTTCTAAGGTCAAGATGAAATAAAGAGAAATTTAATAGGTTCATGTGATAATAAATCAAGACATAAATCAAAGTCTGTTGAAAAATTGAAAGCAAAACAATTTCAAGACTGAATCTTTGACCCAGAAGAATATCTAAGGGGTTGGTGGCAGATTTATTTAGCCTCATTTGTCAACTATCATTGCTCAAATTGTGGAATACGCTCATAAACAGCTTCTCTAATGTGAGCTTATGTCATCACGATTAATCATCTGAACCTCTTAAAACCTTCACGAAGTGAGTGTTCTCTGTAATGAATCTATGTCTGATTGTTAAAGGAATTATAATTAAGAATTATAAAAATTAGAATTAAAAATTAGAATTTAAGCAGCACAAGAT
Source organism: Odontesthes bonariensis (assembly GCF_027942865.1). Taxonomy (NCBI): domain Eukaryota; kingdom Metazoa; phylum Chordata; class Actinopteri; order Atheriniformes; family Atherinopsidae; genus Odontesthes; species Odontesthes bonariensis. The sequence goes on along the minus strand of NC_134526.1, from coordinate 8,598,229 downwards.
AGAGGAGACAGTGTTGTCTTCGAAACACACATTCAAAGTACCTTGCACAGCATCTGGTGCAGGTTCAAAATAATAATAATAATAATAAAAAAAAGATTCTTTAAAATATTAAAGATATTCTCTTTTTTTTTCAAGCTGAAGCACAGCAGCCACAAACAAAAAGTATTTGCAGAGACCTCTCATGTTCACATCAGCCCACTAAAAACGCTGAGCTCCTGTTTATCATGTAGAATAACCTGCCCCCTGATGTGTCATTTCATCAATACATTCCAAAAACTACTGGAAGTGGAATAAAAGAAATTAAATAATAAGATATGGTTTATGGGATTTACACATTTGAGACAATGTGCCAGAATAATGAATCACTAACATATTATGTTACATGATCATAACTGAAAAATTTAAAAATGTAAGATGACCTAATTTAGAATTCATTTTAATGGAAAGCTCCATTGCAGCACGTGATGATCATTTTTATCAGTGGAATATTTATTCTTTAATGCTTTAGCAGCTCCATTGCTGCCTGTCAAGCAACCATTCAGCTGCTGCTTAGGATGGATCATTTTAACTCCTCCTCCAGGAAAAAATGACACTACATTCAGTTCATTATACAGATGTTGGTAAGATCATCAAAACTGTCACATTAACTTGGCAGATGACTGAGTAATAGGGAGGACAGAGGCTTAAGTGTACCCTGGTTCTGCCGCCAGCATCGTTCTCCATCCTCATCATAAAATGGTGAAACTCCATCAGTCACACTCTGCCCCCAGCGTGGATGCAAGCCAAAATGCCGATTACACCATTGATACTCATGCAAACACTCAGTTTTATAAGTAGACTGTTAATAGACTATTAATCTTCCTTTTTTAAATACTCCTCTGCCAATATCCAGCATTCTGAAATATGTAGATTTGGTTGCAAACACAGAAACACTCTCAGTTGCAGCATCATGCGGTTTGAATACAGATGCAACGGCTCTGCCATATGTGATGATGATGTGTGATGATGGAGTGAATTGATTTTAAAGTAGGATTAAGGTGCTTCACAGGAACTGAGAGTTTCACTTTTGAATAACATATATATTTAGTGTAGCCTAGATACTGGTGGAGTGGAGTCTTAGTTGTAGAAACACTCAGAAGCAGATGTAACCTTTCTGGTTGAGTTAAATCTCAAGCTCTGAATTCATTATTAAAATGAGTTGTAAATTCCATTATGTCACTCTCAGACTTAGCCTTGTATTCAAATTGAGTCCTTTTTTTCATGAATCAATGCTATTGGTCAGCATTTATGTCTGTGCAATCCAGTCTCACTTCAGATTGTGTAATAACAACATCTTTTCGTGTATGTAGTAGTGTCACATGAAAGGCTATAAAATTGCAACCTTTATTTTGTCAGTTGTTTTGTACAGGCCAGTATTCACGTGGTGTGATGGCTATCCACAACCATGATTTTTAATACCTAAAACTAATTAATTGAGTCAGAAAAGTTGAAAAGGGACAGAACTTACTCCAACGTGAGTCTACGGTGTGACCATGGAGGCACCGGGCTTCTCCGTAAACCTCCTCAGAAAATTTTTATGTGTCTGAAAAATGGCAAACATGATCTTTGCTATGATTTGCACTGTGAAGAAATGCACCCATGTCAGAGCTGAAGGGGAAATGTGAAGATGTCATATTTTTTAAAAACATTTTATGAAAACTCATTTCCACTTTATTGCGACAACTTACAAATTAAAACAGGGATCATGCCTGGCTTAGTTGTTCTGCATATGGTATGTAAGTATGGTACCAGTATACCATCAAAATAGCCTGAGTGCCTAAACCCCATGTTAAAATGGTGGCTTTTTCTCAGTTATAATAAGCTTGTGTGATTTATTTAAGATATTTTATAGTTTGCTCAGTTGCCAGCATAATAACCAGTCTTATATGTAAGTGCCCCTCACTCACATTATGTCTTCTCTTTTGTTAAAGAATAATCAGATGAAAATAAATTCTAAGATCCCAAAGTTGAAAAACCTCCAAACTTATGTTAGAATGCGTAAACTTTATCAAAAATGAGCTCTGACTGATGTGAGATGGTTTGATGTTGGGAAATTTGAGAAAATGCACAGATGTTACAATTCCTGCATGACTGAGATCTGCATTTTTGTTTTTAGCCATACATGATGTCTAAATAAACATCTGCTGAGGAATGAAGTTATAACACTGCAATGAAATATTGTCTCTCATATACAACACAAGTAGTACAATGCTCGCAAAGTGATGTGATGCCAATGAAAACAAGATCATTCCTGTAAGAACTTTTCCCCCACGTTTTCTGTAAATTGCAACCAATACAAAGAAAGTGAGAGCAAAACAGAAACTGTCAAAGGAAAACTAAATTAGATGGTTACAATCATCTTTTTGTATAAAAGTGCACACCCCGTGCACAGATGTAGACACATGTTCATGATCAACAGGTAAAACGCAGTCTTATTCCTGCAATAGATGAATCAGACTCCAAGTAGATCCTGATAACTTCTTGGTTGCTTCTGGTTGCTAAAAAGCCACGGTTCACCAACAACTTTCAGTTCACTGAAAGATATCAATCAAGAGAGTTGAAAAAGAATTATCAAGGAGTTAGATATACGGACAGTTGGAGAATATTTGACATGATGCTGCCTAAAAAAATAGGATGCCTCCTCAATACTGATGAAAAGACACTTTCACCCTTTAAAGGTGCAGCAGTGCTTTCTGGCTGCTCCTTGTAAGTTTGGGTCATGGTTTAATGGGTCAAAAAGAAAGAAAACCCTGCCTAAACATATCAGAAACACACATCCAACCTTTCAAAACAATGTGGAAAATAGAATAGAATAGAATAGAATAGAAAAGAAAAATACTTTATTTTTTCAAATTCGTCAAGTAGCTCAAATTTTTTTTTTAAATATTTACAATGATTGAATTAACAACAATAAAACAACAATAATAATACTACTACTAACTAAATAATAATAAATGACTAAATGGCAAAATAAACAAATAAAAATCAATCAATCAATTTGAGAAGAACCCAGCAGTCACTGTTATAAAGCCTTATGGCTGTGGGAACAAAGACCTTCTGAACCTCTCAGTCCTGCTATGTGCTATGAGCTGATGGCATGAAAACAAAACAAGCTAAGAACACCTTCTTTAGGTTTAAGTGTGGTGGAGGCAGCTGGAGGGAATCATGAATAGCTTCAAACGGCTAAATTATGGCACATTATGACAAGTCACAAAGTGCCCACCATTACTTTAAAGGACAAGACCGTTTTTTTGACATTGGGCCCTTGATTTCACATTATAACATGATGTTCTACTCACCCCTGCTTGTTGTTGGTAATTTGGAGCTGTTCCGAAGATATTCGAGAGGCGTCTGGCTGCTCTCTTGAGATATTCGGCCATGAAACGGTTTCCTATGGGCAACGTTATACAGGCACAAACTATGCTGTTTATAATTTATTAATTACTGTAGACTAGCACTGATAACGTGCAGGATTTTTTTAAGTAAGCGACGCACCTCCACGTTATCAGTGCTAGTGTACAGTAATTAATAAATTATAAACAGCATAGTTTGTGCCTGTATAACGTTGCCCATAGGAAACCGTTTCATGGCCGAATATCTCAAGAGAGCAGCCAGACGCCTCTCGAATATCTTCGGAACAGCTCCAAATTACCAACAACAAGCAGGGGTGAGTAGAACATCATTTTATAATGTGAAATCAAGGGCCCAATGTAAAAAAAAACAGTCTTGTCCTTTAATCTATACCTATCCTATAATATTTGCATATATTGCAGCTCACAAATGATGTTGGAAAAGGTTTATCATTGGTCAAGTTTTGATATTTTTGAAAAAAAACCCAACCATTTTAAAAGGGGGAATTTAGACTTTTTTATATGCACTGTACATAAATACATCATAACAGATATTGTGGTTCTCTGGGCAGGTTTAATTCAAACAACTTTTCCTTTAAAGGAAGCTTGACTCCAAAAAGTAACTTATAACTTATAACTTGTGTATACATTTACACTATCACAAACACACATGGTAACTTGAAGCTTCAGTTTCACTGACACACCTGTCAAATGTGGAGTAGTTCCCCTGCCTTGCTTTGTATAGAGCAGCAAGCTACATCAACAAAGCATGAGCCGCAGGAATATATTGCTACAAATTAGCGTTGTGCTGGACCAAAGAGGAGGCCTCACTGGCCCCAGTAGTTAACACATCTGCTGTAGTCATGGCTTATGGTTGTAGACATGCTTAAGTGACCTAATGTATCCTGCAGTCCTTCAACATTAAGCTCCAGCAGAAACAAAACCAAGTAAGAAGCGTTTTCTTCAGCAGCAGTGGTAGATAAATCAGTCTCTGAGTTTAAAGTGACAGCTGTTCAGCATCTGGCATCAAAACACACATTTAGACTAATGCACATGAGGAATTTGTGCCCTTTTTGGCTTTGTTCAGTGATGAGAGAGAAAGATTTCAAGATTCAATGTTTGCTTGGCCTGACTCCTTTGGCTTAACTGCCTGAACAAGCTGGAGACGTACGCAGCAGAGGAAGACAGGGAAATGTCAAGAGAGATTAACGAAGCACATTCCACAGAGGTTACCCTTCAAAAGCAAGTTGGGAGGAGAGAGCAAAGGAAAAACAGAGAGAGCAATGTACTGTTAATCTACTTGTTTTCTGAATTATAAACAGATACTGATATAGTTTTCAGAGAGTCCAAAAACATCACATAAGTTTTTTTGTTGATATTGAAATTTAAGTCAGTCCTTGCAGTAATGTAACGCAGTTTGAAATATTTTACTATTACAGAAATATTGACATAAAATACAGTTAATTTAAACTGTCTGAAGAAGGTTAAAGCAACTTACAAAAAGTAGGTTTTACCTGTTACAGATTGCATAAACACAGGAAGGTAAGAGTGAAGTTAAGGCCTGAAGCCTGAAAAGTACCAATATTGTTTTGATCATGTGGATGAGATTTGTCCTCCAAACTTCCAGGCACTCCAGTTTTCACACATATCAAATCACACAGGTTCTCAACGGAATTAATTGACTTTAGAAGTTTTGTGAAATGAACTTAAAAGCACTTATAGTCCAAGAGTGGAAGCGCCACCCATCCGTTTAAATCAAGCCAATCAAACCAACATCCTGGCAGAGAGTGCGGTCTCTGCCAATTCTATGTCTCAAAGTCAAAATGATCCAAGGCAAATTCTGGAATAGAAAAAAACAGAATGAGGGGTTTCAAACACAGAGCAGATATCCCAGGTTCTCATTGGAATGTATGGACATACAATTAACCATTTGTACACAGGGCACATGTGTAAAGTCTACGGAGCCCCCAAGGGGACAGGGAAAAAAAAATGATGGGTGGGAAAAAAAAAAGGACGGACGGATGGACTTTTGCGAGATCCCGCAAACAAAGTATTCTGGATCAGACTGGTGTTTCGTTTACGAAAGAAGAGGAGCAATGGAGGACGACTTGGAGAGCTACTTGAATTCAAGAGAGGTCCCAAAAGAGGACACAAGTCGAATAAAGAGAAGCAAGGTGGTCATGATAATAGGCTAATATTGTATAATAATTAATTTCTATTCATTAAAGAGTACGTCCTAAATACGACCTGAGATCTCACAAATGTCCGTTCTTTTTTTCCCCAACCGTTTCCCCAAGAGGGCTCCATATAATTGAGACCCTTAATGAGAAAATTGTGGTTTGCTGTAAAATATTGACTTAAAAAAACACACTCTTAAGAGTGGTTTCTTGAGATTGAAACTTTCTTCTTTCTATCAAATCAAGTCACAGAATTAAAAAAAGGCTGCTACCACCAAATACACAGATTTCAGTGGGATTAATATTTGTATACTGTACTAATGTTATTCAGTATTTGAGTTTAAATTGTTGTCTTAAGACTCTGACATGAGAGACCTGTATGGAGACATTACTGAATTCATGAGCTTTCACCAAAACAAACTCTTGTGGCACCAAAATGTCATAAATATGGCCAAAACAGCTAATCTTTAACGTTGACAATAGCTGTCATGACTACTATTGATGTGGAGGAGAATTTTAATCGAGTATATTACATCAGCTTGATACAGTTCATGTTATATTTTTGGTTTTCAGCACACAAATCTTCTGTTTTGGTTCAGTCTCACTGCTCTAGTAAGTGGTTGGTGAACACTGTGGAGATAACTTCCTCAAAAGTAGCCAAAAATCTGAGGTAAAAGAAGTTATTGGGGAATTAGATTGGCAAGGTTGCTAAAGGAATGACTTCTAATGTGCAGTAGATCAGTGAATCAGTAACTGCCTGCTAAAAGCTTCAGTTATTGCAGGTGTAAGAAGATGTAGAGAAGTTTGTATTTTGCCATTATCAGTACACGAGTCACAGCAGAGCACTACACTCCTTTTAAGTGCAAAACTGTGAATAAAATATGTACAATGTGCCATATATGGAACATTACATGCTATTTAGTGGACTATTTTACCCAAAGCCCCATGAAGAAGCAAATACATATGCATGTATTTTTTAATATCAGTGGTGGGAAACAAATCCCTGAGCCTGCTGCTTTCCTCTGTCGGTACTTTTTTGTGCTATCCAAGCTTAAATATTCTCTCTATGTCTTGACTTCAGTCTTATTACTTAATCAGTTTATGGCCAGAGCCATATTACAGTCCCTGGGAGTTTGAAATTATGCCAGTAATAAGCTTTCAGAAACAGAAAAAAATGAAAGTTTAGAATTATAGATGCACTGAGGATGAATTAATGAGTGTTTTCAAAGAAAGTATTGACAGTCACAGGGTCGGCGAAAAGTCAAAAAAATGTTCTCAGTCAACTTCCATCACACACAGTAGTTATTAGATATAAATAGTGTAGCCTATATCTCATCTTCTCCACGAAAGAAGCCAATCCTCCAACTCCTTGAACCCTGTTGGCCCGGCTCATTGTTCTTCTCTCTCCTATCTTTACCTCTTTGCTCTCCATTTGGCTCTTTTTTTTTCTCCCTCAGAGGACAGAGGAATCAGATTAAAGTAGGACAAAGAAATGGTGGGACCAAAAGCGCTGAGAGTTAGGATTTGCATTAAATGAAAAGGAAGAGACATTATCCATTTAACAGATAGCTGGGAGACAAGGAAACAGACGGCTGCTGAGTGAAATTATTTAGGCCAGAGAGGACCATCAACGAAGCGTGGACGATAATGAGAGCAAAGATGGATCCTCACAGACAGAGTGTTCATCAGCTGTGCATTACCTTCAGCATTAGCACGGAGGGTTCAAGGGTCACAGTTGCCCTGCTGGAGAATTAGCAGCTTGCACTCAGCTTTCACAGAGAAGGATGAACAGGCCTGTGATGGAGGAAGTGCTAACAACAACCACAGAGAAGATCTCAAACAGGAGAAACAGGTCACTTGTTGATAATTAGAAGAGGATGAAATCTTTTTGAACAGCTACACCTGGCTTTTTCGTGATATATTTTTTTCTTTTTTGAAAATACATTTTACAGGCATTCATTTCAAAATAAGACCACAACAGAGAACAGCCCTAATCATCACTTATTAAGATGCTACAGATTTATCTATCTGTCCAAATTCAATATGATTTTATTCATCTTAATTCAGCATTTTACTTTCCTTATTCATCTGTTTATTTGTAACAATGTAGAGCTTATGTAATTTCCCAATATACTCGTTGTACCAAGCTGGAATTTAGCTTTATTCATGACAAATGGCTTGTCAAGTGGTTCATCTCTTTGGTCCAGATTTTTAACTCGTCTGCTCTAAAATAGCTCACGGATCATTGATTATGGCCATAGTCGCACACGAACCACTGCAATCCTGCAATATTCTAGACATTTTCTATAGGGGCTGCATTTCAGAACCCAAGCATTCCAGGAAGACACTTATCTTTTTGTGGAGTTAACCCAGTGAATCAGTAATGCCAAAGCAGCAGTGGTCATCTCTCATTCTGTACCAAGTACATCAGGGTACAACAGCAAGGTCAGCTTTAAACATTGTTTCTGATGGACAGAATGACAGACAGATGAAGTTGTACAATTTTCTGTTCAAGTGTTGTAGAGCTGTCAGTATGATTAGCAGAGCTCATTTCAAAATCTTACTATCTATGTTGGAGTGACTTTATCCACTCCATAAAAATCCTCACCATGTAAGATGATAATGAAAGCTCCTGCAACCCTTCATGTGAAGAAAAAAAAATGACAGGAAAGGGTACCCAGTGTGTTAAAATGTGATTAATCTGTATCAGCTGGGAGAGAAAAAGTGTTGATTGTCAATCTTTTGAAGATACTGCAGAGAAAGTTCAGTATACTAATGAAAAGAGGGGTCAAGAATACCTTGACTCCCATGATTTGAACCAAAAAAAAAAATATATATATATAGATAGATTCTCAAAGTAGTAACCAGTGAGACTTTTAACTTCTCTCGCTCTGCCACCTATTCAGAAATAAAAAGATATCATTTACACTTCATATTCTGAGGTATTCAAATGATCATTTTTTTCAAATATTTATCTCTCATAGCCAGTTGGCACTACTAATATGTGGTATTTTTGATCTTGTGGTATATTTTGCATTTTCTTTCCGGTCATATATATATATAAAATTTTACACTTGGAACATACTAAAAAGCATTTGCCAGACACTCAGATCACTGCAAACTACCTAAATAGGAAGAAATAAGCAATAGAGAGTACAGAAGCTTATAGATTAGATATAAAATCGAAACCCTGATAACATGAAAAAAATATATATTCTGCATACCCGTGCATAAATGAGGTAGCACTGACCTTGAAGGTCTGTAAATTATTTTGTGGGAAGTCATTTTACTGCACAGAGAAAGCTGCTTGAAGTAATGAAGGAAAATGTGCTCTGATTGCAGAGAGTCTCCCTCACCCCTTTGCAGTCTGACAGCTCTCGCCTGCAGGGTAGAGAGATTTTTTTATCCTAAAGCCAGCTTATGATGTTTTATCATCTTCAGGTTATGGTGTAAGGATAAAGGTTGTCAGTTTAAATGCGCATTACTAGTTTGACTTGCGACCAAAACATTTGCTTTGTGCATATACTTATCATAAACATATCACCAGGAAAGCTTGGACTAATTACTGCGACAGTAGGATTTGCATCAGCCACAGGGACAGCTGTGAAAGTTGTCACATCACATACAGTCATGTGAAAAAAAAACAGTGAACCCTCTTTCCATTCTAACCTTTATGTATCAGGACAAAATGAAAAAGAATATCTGGTCCTTACCAGGTGTTGAAATGAGGTACAAACAATTTCAGATGCACTTTAATATTATTTATATAGCTGAGCTCAACCCATGATTCATCAGCTTGTAGGAACACCTTTAGCAGCAATGACTTTAAGTAATCCTTTTCTGTATGATGTTATCAGTCTCACATCGCAGTGGAGGACTTTTGGGCCATTTTTCTTTCCAACATTGCTCCAGTTCATTGAGGTTTGCAGCATTGGTTTATGCACAGCTCAAGGTCCCACCACAGCATCTCAGTCAGGCTGAGGTCTGGACTCTGACTGGACCATTGCAACACCTTGATTCTTTCCTTTTTCACACATTCTGTTGTAGATCTGCTGCTGTGTTTGGGATCTTTGTCCTGTTGATGACCCAGTTTCAGCCCAGCTTTAGCTGTCAGACAGATGGCCTCACATTTGACTCTAGGATACTTTGGAATCCAGAGGAGTTCTTGGTGGACTCAATCACTGCATGGTGCCCAGGTCCTGTGGCTGCAGAACGAGCCTAAATCATCAGCCCTCCGCCACCAAATTTCTAACTTGAAATCTTACACTGATGTTCAACAGCTTCACTTCTAATGAATGAAGCTGTGCAGATTATTATAACAGTTGAAAAATCCAAGATGGTAATTCAGATTCATCTCTATCCCTCTTCCCTCATTCATCCTAGTTTTATTAGTGTCGTTACATGTGTATGTGCTGGGTAACAGGAGATGAAAGGATGTGCTCAGTGAAAGAGATCAAAAAGTCCTCAGACCTCTCGACAAATGTTCTATATAGAAAAAATAAAATAAACTTAAAAAGTGACAAGGTTCAGAAAGAGGTAGCAGCCTTTTGGAGACAAGAGATTGAGCTTTGAGCAGATATGCCTTATTGTACTTTCATATAAAGCTAAGGAGCTTTATTAGCATTTATGAGCTGTCTTTGATATGTAATTTTCCACTCACAGACTGTTTTATTCCTTTCAGATTAGTGCGGCACTAGTGGGATGGCTCTGCAGCGGATACTTTTTGTATTTCAGATGTTTGATGTCTTTGGCAAAATGGTTGCATTATTGATCAAACACATGTGAAAGCAGCAGGGGGTTGCTTCCATGGTGATTTTATGACATTTATTCAATGGCTCAGTTGTCTGGCAGGATGAGGATTGTTTTTCAAAAGCAAACCCTCCTTCTGTCTTCTGCTATATAATGTGGCGTAAGAAATCTAATCCTGCTAGCATTGACATCAACAGCTCTGAAAAACCGAGGACCAGAAAAGTAAGCAGACTTTTGGTGACGACCTTCCTCTCGCTTTCGGTAAGACGTGGAATAGATGGTTCAGCAGGAACCTAAGGAAAGCTTTTACTGCCTGGTGAGTCACAGATCCTCTCTTGGATTGAGGTGCTGACAGCAGCATTAAGAGATTGTGGTCTGAAAAACAAACCTTATCCAAAATAGAAGTGTTGCCTCCCCACCAGTATGCCAGACATAGTGTGCCGACCCAGATATCAAGAAGGATGCCAAGGCCAAGCTGTGATACCTTAGACCCACTGTTAAGTAGACTCCTGGGATGGGATGGTCCAGTTGTGGCTTGCTGTTGGTGGTTTGGAGAGATGATAGCTGTCAAAATGGTCCTTATCCATTTTTGTGGCTCAGCCTTTTAATATCATTTGCAGTCTTAACTGTAGATCCCTGGCAAAGTAGGGCCCTGAGAACATTTTTAACATTTAAACATGGCCTCAATGAGGGCACAGACTTGAGAAATTATTGAGATAGATTGTACAGGACTGAATGCTGCCAAAGCTAAATAATTACTGTGCAGCTGCGTGCTTTAGTTTGTCTAGCAGACACAAAGTCATTCCTAATCTGCCATCTCATTAGACACCCTTGAGCTTCTAAAGTAACCTATATTTGGGATCCTGGAACTTTGATGTACTTATCCTATCAAAAGCACATTTGTCTTGAGGCTGGCCCTTTCAGAAAATTTAAAGCTCAATTATTCCCCATGATCTCAGAAAAAACTCACTTATATTTATCTCAGCCTCACTGTCTGTATAAACCTGGCTTATTTGGATCATGCAGCATTCCCTTGTTGAAATCTAATATTCTCTTGTGCCAGAGGCGGTCCCTACAGAAAAGAAGAGCAGCACCAAGCAGGGTTGCCTCAATGTGCTCTCCCGCTACAGGATCGTGTGAATGTGTGTTTATGGTATTGAAATGAAACAGTTTAGCTCTTTGATGAATCAATAATAATTTCTGATCTCTATTTGTGGAGATTCAGAGTGTGTACCTGCTTGCAGCATGTTTCCTGAAACCCATCTGGAAGAATGTGTACACAACGCACCGCTGAAATATATACAGCAAAGTATTACATCTAGTATTTTAGATGCACAGAGCGATAAACTAACCCCCTCAGTTATGTAAAGAAATGATTATCAGTTATTGTCTCTTGAGGATTCAGATCACAAGATGTGGCTCTTTACAGTTTGCTGAGTCTCAGCCTTTCAAAGCCGTGACGGTGCAAACGCTGTGCTGCGGGTGCTGTATGATATGAAATAATGAGGAAACAAAAAATTAATTTACATAACTGTTGTTTCATTGCAGCAGCCGAAGGCGATAATGCAGCAGCAGCCCCTGCTGGTAAGTGCCTTGGTGACATTGAATCTGAACGTAGCTGTGCTCCAGGATCCTGTTTAAGTTTGAGTTATGCAGATAGTAACAAGCTACTTTAGGATCAGCTAGAGTGATTACTGAAAACACATATTCAGATACAGAAAGCTTACGTTCCTAATGTATTTTCCTGTTTCTCTCATTTTCAGACAAGAAGGGTGAGGAAAACACACTCATTGTCCTTATCATTCCAATCATCATCATCCACAACACCCAAATAAAGTGTTTATTTCCACTCATTCAGAGAAGCCTGCAGAGGAGGAGGGTAAGATTTAAAGATGACACAAACACAGAAGCAGTAAACTTCTGTGGTGGTACGACTGAGCGTGGAGATGCATGATCCCCGCTGTGTTGCTGCTAAATGCATCACACACAAAGTCACAAAAGCACACACACTGTAGCAGCGACTGCTCATTGTTTCTATAAACTCTTTATCAGCATCAAGAGTTCATTTTTAGCTCCATAAATTAAATCATCTTGTAAAATCAGAGGCAGTGCAGAAGGTGTTTAATTTATGAGTAAGTCTCATACTGTATGTAGGCAAATAGGCACCGTATGAGTCTGTCAGTGTATTTAACTTAACTATTTTAGTTCTGCCATACTTAATTCTGCTAATGCATACAGTGAATGCAAATTAATCTTTCACATTTGTCCTTCAACTACCATTGTAAAAAATTTTTAATGAGCAATGCTAAATCTTGTGGGCGTAGACAACAGCTAAGGTCTTTAGACGGTACAATTCCCAGTTCAATTAAAGGCAGTTACAAAGATGTGTTCCTCATGTGAACAAGATGTAGCATGAACTTTGTGGGAATGGTTGATTAGCCATATACTTAATTTTTAGAGTTTCTTTTCCTTTTGGTTTGCCATCATATCAAAGAAAAAGATTGCTCAGTTAAAGTGTCACTGTCATGTTCTGGTGTTTGTAATGTGGCATCAAACAACGCTTTCAGTATTTCTGCCTACATTTTAAAGACAGTCTCTCTATAGACCACAGTGCAATGCAGCCACAGGACCTGTGCTGCCATGTTCCTGACCTGTGTCTCAAATTAGCCCCCTCGTGATGAGAAAGACTGGCTGCCGCTTTCATACGCCACAAAAATCACACGTGGAAGTTAAAGCTTGTAATCGTGGCACAAGTTGTATTTTCCAACTATTTGTTGTGATGTTTGATTCATTGCAGAGGTAGATGGTCCCACATCTAATTTTAGTTTAAAGAAAACAAGTTATGATCCAAATTCTGCCGTCCTTCTATTAGAGTCTCTGGAACTTAATTAGTTTATCTTTTTTAAATAACTTAATTTAGTTTCTCTGAGCCTGGCATTTGGGACTGGTTAGCCTATAGATAAATTCATGTAACTGCAGTCAGAGGACTACATTTATATTCAGTGTTGTGCACCCCTGAGGTTTTTCTAATTGAGGAGATTTTTAAGCATTTTTAACATTTCTAATTATAAAATTTGGAGACTAAATCTATTCTGTTTCTATTTATATCCAAGTTTGACTGGTACATGTAGCCTGTTCCCTTCATACCAGCCAACTCTAAAGCAGGTTCCAGAGCCTCTCAGTGATACTCTGAGGTACTGATGTTAGCTGCATTGTTATATCCTCAGTTGTAAGTCGCTTTGGATGAAAGCGTCTGCCAAATGCATAAACATAAGCATGAACATACTCCCAAAAAAAGCAGAATTATTGATGCTAGTATGAGCTCTGATGAAACCAGATATAACTTTAATAAATCTGTAAATCACTGACACCTTCAGAATTTCCTTTTTTAAAATGACCTCAGCTTCAGGGGTCAACCCTCCATAAAGAAACTCAGGTGAAAACTAAACAAACAGAAAAAAGAAAAAAACTTGATGTAATCTATAACAGGATGTGAAAAAAGAGTTCACTCAAAAAACAAAAGAATATCTACATAGTGAGAACTGACCAGTAATTGTTGGTCGAAAGAGACTTTTTTATCAACATCTTTAACATGTCATTGTTCTGTATTACATCAAATTAAAAGTCTTTTGTTGTTCTGTTGCCTTTAAATGCAACATTATTGCACCGCCCCTCTTGAAACCTCCTTATGCACTTATTGATAAGAATGCCAGCATGACATGGACACTTTAGCTTTTTGGAGTCTAATAGTGCAGCTGCTCCATCAGTTCAACAACACCAAAGTGCACCTTGTTTGCTTGTCTGTTAAGCCACCGGCTTTGACTAAGTGATATTTGATCCCCTGGGATAAGAACTACCGGGAGCATTTTTATCAACATTTCATTTAAGAGTAACTGTACTATCACACTGTACAATTTAATGATAATGAAACATTCGTCAAAGTAGTTTACATGATTGTGTTTATCATTTATTTGACTTAATCAAGTGAAATGTTTAACTGTTGACCAGTATGGAAGTCAAGACATGATGACAGCCAAGATTTTTCCCACCTTGTGCACTGAACTTGGGGACGTCATAAAGGATGCAATGAAAAGGTCAAACTTCCCATTTCTGTGCTTTATGAAATGCAGCAAAAATCTCAGGAATTGACTCATGATTGTGAGACTTGAAACTGAGACCTTCTGGGATATACATTTTTTTCTCACTTCCTTATGTTCTTTTCCCATCTCCTCTTCACTTATTCTTATTTTTTCAGTTGCACTCTGTTTAGGTTTAGGCATCAAATCAATTTGATTATGGTAGGGTTAGGGAAAGATGGTACACTTTAGATTAAACAGCATTGTTTCACAAAGTTGAATTGGTGCGTGTTCTCCCTGTGTATGCGTGGGTTTTCTCCGGGTACTCCGGCTTCCTCCCACCGTCCAAAAAAATGCATGTTAAGTTAATTGGTGTCTCTAAAATTGTCATTAGGAGTGAGTGTGAGCGTGTATGGTTGTTTGTCTCGTTTGTCTCTATGTGGCCCTGTGATGGACTGGCGGCCTGTCCAGGGTGTACCCTGCCTCTCGCCCATTGACCGCTGGGATAGGCTCCAGCCCCCCTGCGACCCGACCGACGGATTCAGCAGTATAGAAAATGGATGGATGGATGGAATTGGTGCGTAAAAATCCGACACTAAAGAATACTCCCTGTTTTATCTGTGACACCAGAGGATCCTGAAAAAAAAAAGTAATACCATGTGAGTGAAAATGGTCCCAATGTTCAGGAAACCTCTCACCTGAACGTCAATAATAGATTTTCAAACTTTAGACGGCATATATAGTGACACTACTTTGTACCTAATTTAATGTTAGTAATCAAAATTTAGGATGAAATCAATATTTTCATACAATGCCACGCCAATGTGAAATCATGTAACAATACCTAATTGTTAAACCTCAAATTAATTAACTGGTTTCTATGCCGCCTTAAGCATTAGCTGCAGGCAGTTGCAGAAATAAGACATTTATATGCAGATACACACATTGCATTTTATCAATGTAATATAGCTACATAAAGTCTTCAATAATTTATGATCAGTGAATCAATATTTAATTCCTATGAAAATCTGCAAAATCTCTTTTCCCTCTAAATTTAGTAAGTACCATAGATTGTTCTATGTGTAATTCCCTGAAGTACTTGAAATACACTAAGTAGCTACAATGATCCTAAAACCGCTAATGTACAGTGGTGCTCAACTGTTTGGGCTCATTTGAGGGCGTCTGATTTCTACTCTAGCTGTGATTAGTTTTCACTGAGTGTCAGTGTGTTTTTCAGCATGCTGTCGACTGCAAAATGATGCAGTTTTGGGAAACATTAGATAGAACAGCAGATTATTCCTCCTACTTTAGCTCCAAAGTTGTCTGAAAAGTTTAACCTTTCAAATGTAATCCACAGGAGGATAATACATTCAGCTGAAAGTGTGAAATCGAGTGTGAGTTATTTACTTCCCCTCCATATACTTGTTCTGTTGCAACCAGTGTTTCAGGAATCACTGTTGTCATTTCCATCTGCTCTGGCCTGGGAAAGTTCTGCTGCTTCATTGGCCTGAATTCAGCCTTTATTTGACTGTAGTGCTGGCAGCACAACATAGATCAAAGAAATTGACTCCGACCTATAAGATGTAATGTTAGCGTTATTTTCTGATGATCAGGGCTACTGTGTCACAAAGCAAGTTATGGGTTTGGCTCCAGTTAGAGCTAAAATGTTGGATGTGATTTGATAGATGTTCAGCTTAAGTAGCCCACATAGGAAGAGAACATGTACTCAGTGACGCTTGATGCAAGACAATTTAAAGAGTACTCTTATGTTGTTATCTGTAGATGGGGGGGTGCAGTACTGCAGATGTGAAGAAAAGCATGCAACAGGTTCATGGCTTGTTAGCATCTTCCTTTTGAGTCCAATGATCTGAGACTAATCAGAAACAAGCAAAACTAATTTCACATTTGTCACATGTGATGATTAGTATACATGACATATTAGGATGTCTGTAAGGCCAAAAGGTCTGTTCACAATGTCTTATGTAATGCATCAGACCACAGCTAGATTGCTCAATGCATGGATGTGAATGCACCTTGGATGGATTGAACAGCAATTGCTATTTGATTGCTGACACCAAATTCAGAGGTGGTCTGGGCCACAGATGTCCACTTTCTCTCAGTAATCCAAATGCAAATGTGCCCGTACACTGGGCTGGACTGCTAACACTGTCCATCTGCTGAAATTTCTAAACACTGTACATAAAAAACTACAACGTGGGCCAGAGTGGATTCACTTTACGGTCTAAAAACTGACAGCCATCAGAATTCAACCCCTTTCTTTTGGCTAATTTATTTAATTACAAGCATTATAGAACTTGCTTTATTTTTTATTTTTTTGGTTTGCATTGGGCAGATATATTCAGCATTTAGTTATAAGGAGTAGAAATAGATTGAGGCATGATTTTTCGAAGTTAATTCGACAGTGTTTACCTAAAAAGATGATCCTTAAAGATAGTAAACAGGGTCCCGTCATACAAAAGTCAGTCCTGGTGCAAGCAGGATAATCAGTATATGACGTGAAACCAAGACGTGACCCCCAAATAGTCCAATTCAACACGATATGACCTCAACTTTATATACAACGAGGAGCGAAGGTCTGGATTTAAGGTGACTGATAATAATTTGTGGTGCATGATAGGAAGCATACTTGCTGCACCTTCACCTTCCACATATTGATGTCGATGATGCTATATCTCCAGCACCTTTAGCATCTGTTGTGGCATCTGTTATTGTGATGATATTTCCATGATGAGAGCAGTAACTTTGCGTGATTTTTGAAAATAAAACATAACCCAATACACAGGAGTTTTGAGGTCCCTGTGGGACACTTTTACAGGCAAAGTTGCAGCATGCTGTAGGAGGTGAGCACTGTCCTGGCCAGACGGTTTTGTATTTGTGTTTGTGTACATGTTGTAGCTTTATTCATCTGTTCAATTGAAAGTTTATTAATATAGAATTATCAACATAACTTAGAGAAGCCAAGCATCATTATGTCAAGAATGTGTATGTGCACTCTGCTTTTGTGTGGAATGCCTGGAGTACATTATATCTGCATTACCACTCATTTGTTTTGTTTTATCTGCTTAATCTGTGCTTATTCTCCATTAACAGATGTCCAGCCTACTGTAGGTAAGCGCTTTGCTTTGTCATTATTAGTTTGAGTGTGCGTGAGTGTGTATGTTTGTGTGGAAGTACACAGCTCCAGCCTGACTGAAGATATTGTGGCTGTCTCAGTGAATAGGCTTACACAGTGCATTGTCTTTAATCTGATCTTTGTTGAACATCTTTTTCATTCATACTTACACACACCCACACACACATCGATGCAGAGTGAGCAGAACAGAGCCGTATTGTAGGAAATGTTTTAACCCCTCATTGTCTACTAAACTGATTTCCATGTACAAACTGTCTCTTTTCATTTAGACAACAATGAGCCTAGGGATGGTAAGGAAACAACACAGTATATCTAAGCCTGCTTGTACTTTCTTTTTTTGTGCTTGCTTTGTGTCAACCACTTTTTGAATAAGTGGACCTCAGGCTAAATCGCTTCCTCCCAGAAGCCTGAGATTGCTCTGGTGACGGCCATCATGGCTTCTTAAGATAAAAACAATTCTGTCATCAAATGATGAAAAGGTCTATTTCTCTCTCCAGGGATATTGCCTTGATCATTTCTGGACATTGTGTGTTATATTAATCACAACAATGATAATTTATGTAGCAAACAAAAGTAACAAAATGCCTCAGAAAATAGATAAAGGAACCAATATCAAAAGTACGAAAACAATGAACAGACACAACTGAAGTCACAGCAAATTCTTCTGATAAACTGACAGATGAAAGGAGGGAATGGTTATAAAAAGTGTTAAATATAGAAATATAACAGATGACAGTTAAGCTTATCATGGCTGACGATTAAAAAACATTTCAATGTGATTTAAGATTGTGCTTCATGTGGTTAAGATTGCTTCCACCAAAGCATCCGAACAAACATTTGAGTGTTGTATAAGTGAAATGAACTCATAGGGTTTGGCTCATAAAAAGTTATATATCCTACCTGTATGTCTGGTGGATATATGTTGTCTCTGTATGTGTGATGTGTGCGAAGAATATTACATTGGAATAATTATAATTGTATAAAAAATGTTCTAAAAAGTTATTTTTAATCAAAGCCTTTTTTTTTAATTGTTAAATAATGATAACAATAATAATAATGATAACCAAGACTCTTTCAGTGGATATTTAGTTGGGCTGAATTGCACCAGACT
Organism: Odontesthes bonariensis; assembly: GCF_027942865.1. NCBI lineage: Eukaryota > Metazoa > Chordata > Actinopteri > Atheriniformes > Atherinopsidae > Odontesthes > Odontesthes bonariensis. The sequence goes on along the minus strand of NC_134526.1, from coordinate 8,579,573 downwards.
GCATTTATCTTTCGGCAAGTATACAGTTAATGATATTAGATACAATTGGATGAAAAATGGTGTTCATTAAGTGAATTAAATATTCAGTGAATTGAGCCGTTCCAGAGGTATTTTCAGACATTTACTCGTATCAGCAGGATAACATTATTTATCAAATGAAGCATGAATCTGTTTTGTGATGCGGATCCAACATTGTTAAGGACTTGTTAAGAGGCAGTCAGAGTCAGTTTCCCCTCAGAGGCCAAACCAAACGGGTAAAAAGAGAGCACCGGCCATTTTTTAAGTGTTAAAAAGATTTACAAATTTTACACATGACTTAAAACCCAGAAAATTGAGGAAAAGCCTGTTGTGGGTGGAAGAAGTTTGTTTTCTGAAATGTAGTTAATATTGCAAAAGTTTGAATTGAACATATTTCATTGTATGGGCACAACATACGAAGACATGGATATAAAACATTACTGCCACATCCTGGTATTACTAATCCTGTGGCCATGATTTGATAATGCTATGCAGTGTTCTAGCTTTTAAGACAGATGTGACATGAGCTTCTACCATGCCTATCACCTCCAGATGTAATTTCTATAACCTCACAAAGTTCTCATAAATTATGTTTCAGCAAAATAATGCCTTACATTTTGGGAGCCACTGAAAATTGACTTAATCTGTTGTTTGGGAGAAAACATGTTGAGTTTTTGAAGCATTTAGAATAACTGACACGTTGCTTCTCTAACACTGGTGCTAATTGACATCAGTGAGATCATCTAAAGAGGACTGAGAAATTATGAGGAGATATTTAGCATTTCCTATCTTTTCAGATGTGTTATAAACTGATCAAAGTATAAATAGGCTCTATAAAAGTCCTGGCAGGCTTTTGCCCAAAAGTTAAAGCCCCAGCGTCCAATGCCAAGAACAGTGCCTGCCAGGAGTTAATATCACAGAGAAACGCTGCAAGTATCCAATGTAACAGTGTAAGAGTGTAAACATTCAAAAGTGCCCCCTGGGTTCCATTTTAGGATCAGCTCATCCTACTTAGCATTCTAACTGAAACCTTTTAAATCATTCTGAACATCTGAACTTGGATCTGTCCTCAGGGGTACTTTTGATTAAAAGATCAAATTAACTGAGCCCATAAAAGCAGAGAGAGAGGAATAGGCGCAGACAGCGCGGCTCTCTGAATTTATGGAAGCGCATGACCTTATTTGACACGTGACCCTGGATCCATTCTCGTAGCAACTGGTCTTGTCCAATGGATGTTCACACAGGGCCCTACTCACTCTCCTTGACTGGAGGCCCAATGTGCTTTTCTCTTGTTGTTTGTCTGTCAACTTTCTTTACCTCTAAAACGTACGGTATGTCTGACACGGATCATGACAGAAACAAGGCAGTTTATGTAAATAATTGTACTGTTAACCTCCCTAACTTCAGCACAGTTAAAGTGACTTTTAAACTTGAGTGTTATAAACATAACTTATTAATGTCACGTTGGAGACAGACAGAGAGGTGAGTTTTGTTTTTGGAGTGTAAGAGCACGTTGATTTAATGAGTGAGTGTTCCTCACCTGAAGTCAAGGTTATCATTGGGCCAATTATTGCGTGTGTATAACAGCACAGCAAAGATTCTGCACAGACTGACGCTGTGTTCCTTGCTCTTTCTTTCTTTTTTTCCCCTCCGGTGCAGAGTTGCCTCCTGATGGTAAGAGAAATTAATATGTTAGCATCTCTGTAAAGCGTATCGACTGACAAGCAAACACCTTGCAAAGGTTACATCAATTTACTTGAAAAAGACATAAGTAAGCAGATAAAAGAGCGGCTCATTTTTTTTATTGCCAAGATAAGACTGTTCTGATTCAGCTTACTTTGTGTCAGGGTGGCAGATGATTGCTTGCATAGAGTCAGCCTTAATATGACGTCTTCAAAGGTGATCTGAGGAATTCTTTATTCCCTGTAGGCCAGTGTAATCCAGTGGGCTCCTTAGTGGCCTGTTGTTTTTCAGAGGCTCCTTTATAACGTAAGCAGTGTAATAGCAAAGGCACGCAAACATCCTGAATGGAGAACGGGCTGTTGCTTTCAGCCTCAAACAACCGCGGCAAAGGAATAAAACACTAAGCTAAGAGAGAGAAACTTCATGGTTTGAGACCTCATAAATTTTCTAATGAGAAAATCCAATATCAAAGACAATTTTGTTGTTTGCTTGGTCCCTTTGTGTCCTGTTGTTGTCTATTACTTTTGTGTATTTATCAGAGTGGTGGCAGGATAATGTTTCCTTGTTTTAATTTGTTCTCTGTGATCAAACCCCCATCACAGAACATGCACCAGGAGAGGGTCCTCAGCTGTCTGAGTTGACTGGGATGTTTGTGATGAAGCCAGAGAGTGTCACAGCAACAAAAGGTATGGCAACATGACAGATGATGAATTATATCCATTGTGAAAGGAGTGGCCACTTTGCACCAAAATCCAGTTGGAGTACGGTTGGTTTAATCTGTTTTGATTCATCTCTGCTTCTCATCTTTGGCTATGGCAGGGAAGGACATCACATTTGTGGCCAAAGTGGACTCCTCAAGCCTGACTAGGAAACCGGCTATGAAGTGGCTGAAGGGGAAATGGCTTGACCTGGCAAGCAAAGCTGGAAAACACCTGAAGTTCAAAGAGTCTTACGACAGGAACACCAAGGTACCTGTTTATCATCTGTGTGTTTATTATTTAGCTGTACTTGCAAAGCCCTGTAGCTTCCTTTTAATAGGTTGAAAGATACCCAGTTGCTGTGCAGATGTGGGCATTTTGTAAAGATAGCTATGGTGTCCCAAAAATCCATTGTTACTCCCAAATACTGCTATGATACTGCTATGTAATCAAAGCCCATGGCTTTTCAGATAAACACATAAGGAGTCCTTTGGCATCAGTGTTCTAAGACAACTTTAGTTGGCGAGACCAAATGCATCAACCAGTTATGAAAGTGGTCTTTGTGAGGTGGAGGAGGGTCATAAGACTAAAAAATTAGACTGAAGCTCAAGACTACCTTGGGACAAGGAGCATGATAAAAGGAAAAGTCTCCTTGACTTTTTGTCTAGCAGCAAAAGTCAAATGGACTTAACATCTTAACAGCTCAAATGACTGCTACAGATCTTTAGGATGATGAATTCTGATGAGCCTGACCTCTACTTTAATGTCATCAACAGGTCAAATTTTTAGTTCCCATGAACTTTAGCTGCAGTTGTGCTAATCAGAAAGTTTTTTTGAAAGCTAATACACTTATCTTAAGAAGTAAAAGAAGTAAAAACCCATAGACTGTATTTAAAGATGGGCATAGCCAGCGTGACATGACCCGTGTTTGGGAATTTTTATTTGAAACCTAAGCCTTTGGTCATCAACATCTTGGTCTTTTTTGAGCCAGAATATTTGGGCAAAGTCAGGGAGACATACCTAAACAACTAGACAAAAATGTTAATCTTTGGTGCCTAATGTCTATTTCACCGTCAAAAGGACGGCCAAAACACTTATCAGCCGCAGTGAATATAGCTAATGACGCAATGATCTTGTGTGGGAAAAATGTATTGAATTAAAATTTCATGAATTGAATTGATGCTATTTGAATGGGAGTCTTTTGGCTCCAGAGATATTTCGGAGCCAAGTTCATCAACCAAATGTTCATCTTTTACTCTTGCTTTTAAATCTCAGAAACCGCGTTTACACCCTCGTCTTCATTCAAAGCTTTTGGTATCTGCGACATTGTCAAAATGGAATAAGAAAATGTTTGTCTTAATAAAGACATTAATTCCTGCAACTAACAAAAATGACATAAATTAACAAAGCCATCCAATTAAAAGGATAGAATTTAGGAGGATACTTTTCCACATTTATTGAATATTTCAGTCATTATTTGCAAAGATCAACAGCACACAAAGTAGAACGATACAGAAGAAATCATTAAATAATCATATTCTCCATTTGACAACATTTATTTTATACATGTGAACTTGGGCATTCAGTTAAACCCTAAACAATCTCTGACAGTAGTCCTGTTGGCTTTTTGGAAGTGGCATCACGTCCTTTACATCACAGCAACATCATCAAATGATGAAATATGCTCACAAACAACAAACATTGTTTCTATTTGCAAACAGATAGTAAATGATAAATGTATTGTTGAACAAAGTCCAGTAAACCAATAACTGAGTAACACTAATGAAAGCCAAAGTCATCCTGATGGCTTTATCTTTAAACTGATATCACTATAATGATATTGTCTGAATTGTGTGGGTGTGTTTGTATGCACATACTGCAAATCTGTGCATGTGGGTGTGTGTGCTTGGGTGTTCATTTAACTGCGTGTTTTCTTAGCATATCATCCCGTCTCTGTCAGATCTACACTTACGAGATGAGTATCATCAAAGTAGTGGATGGAGACGCAGGTGGCTACCGCTGCGAGGTCACCTCCAAAGACAAGTGCGACAGCTGCACATTTGAAGTCTCTGTGCAGGGTAGGTCTGGAGACAGACACTTAATCACATTATTGTCATCTTCCATTCAGCATGTCCACCATTACTATGTAACTGACTTTGTCAGCCAATAACTCAGCCAGTGCGATACACATTAGGTCCTCTCATTTAGTGGCCTCACGAGGTCATCAGTCCATTATTCCGTTGGTACTCAAGCCTGCTGTGTAATGAATTAACCTAGCTAAGCTCTCACCTGCCTTTCTGCTTCTATCTGGTTTCAGCTGTGGAAGAGGACCAGCAGGACAACATCTTGGAGGCTTTTAAACGATCGTGAGTGTCAGTGTTGGTGAGGCTCTGCTCAACATGTCTCCTGTCACATTGTCTCCCATATGTCCCTCTGTAAATCGCTGCCTCTGGGCACATGTCAGTCTCAACGAGTGTCTTTGCCCATGTGTCTGTCAATCTCTCCCTGGAAGCAGACTGACTGCCATATCTCTTTTTCTGTCACATCTGAATGCGTCTGCTGCCTTGCTGTTTTTACATTACCTGGAGTCCCTTGTGGTTATCCTATCTATCTGGTCACATGTTTCATCAAAAGTCTCTTTAAAGACTTTGTCTTTTTTCAATATGTACCTGTTTATCTCACTGTCTATTTCTATCTATTCCGCTTCTGCATGTGTGAAGCGACTCGATGTATTCAACTCGTGACTGTGTGACTTTTTAAGTTTTATTTCAAGCCTTCCCAGCTTCTATACTGTAAGTATATGTTCTGTGTGACTGTAAATCACCCAACACCCTCACACTGACACCTTCAGTTCCATATTTGTAATTTGTGTTTAAAAAGAAAATTTCCTTCCTTCAGTGGAGCTCGAGCAGAAAGGTGCAGGTAAGTTGAGAAAGTCAACATGCAAAAAGACAGCATCATATAATGCTTTAGACAGAGTGCTCATTTGCAAAGTGCTGATTTAAGAGAGACATTGGGTGTGGGAAGGAAGCTGCTGTGATAAATGAAAAGTGAGATGTTAGTTAAAATATGAATGTGTTGCTGGAGAGATAATATATGAATACGTTGAATTACTATATATCATTATTTGGAGGTCATGCAGCTCAGCCTGCCATGCATTAGATTATAGTTAATATATTTCTCCAAACAAGTGTTACAATATTACAACCAAATACATGAGGTCTGACTGCACTCTCTAATATACTCATTACTTCTGTTACTCATTACTGGTGTAATGGAAAAGTTTAAAGACCCTTTAAAGATTTCAGCATTTTGCCGTTTCAAACTCTTCTTATTCCGACTAAATTAACTTTCCTCTCATCAGTCTACACACGATTCCTTACAGTGACAAAACAAAAACATAGAAAAAAACAAAAGAACAAAATGAAATTTCCGATTTACAGAGGAATCCAGACCCTTTGTTGTGACAGTTTAATTGAGCTCCAGTGCATCCTTGAATGTGCCAAATGAAATTCATTAGATATGACTTCGAAGGCACATGATGCCCATATGAAGTCGCACAGCTGATGGCGTATTTCAGAGAGAAAACTCCGCCATGGGGCTGACGGAGCCGTCTGTGGACTTGTGAGTCAGGATTGCGTGGAGGCACAGATTTGGTGAAATATACAAGAAGAAATCTGCTGCATTTGAAGCAACCAAAAGCATTGCAGCCTCCATACTACACAAAAAAAAGGAAGTTTGAAACAACTAACTTACAGCCTTGGTCAAACAGGATTTTGATGTGAATGAATGAATAAGATCTGGAGTGACGATGGCACTTATGGTCTTTCAGTCATCAATGCCGCACCAAAGCAATCAGGTCCTCGAGGACTGATGAGATTGCAATTGGTGTCTGGGCTCACCTTTAGGGTTAGGGGGAGAAGCTCAGTGATCTAGGAGCTCAGAGTAGAGTTGCTCCCCCTCTGCATTGAAATAATCCAGTTGAGGTGGTTTGGGTGTCCTGTCAGGATGCCTTCTGTACACCATCTCTGATCCGACTGTTGCCCCAATGAGCTGGGCCCTGAAAAGTGGCAGAAAAGGAATTGATGGATCTAATTAAATCCATTCATACGTTAAATGCAAATTTGGAGGTTCCAGAAAAATAGCAATGTAATACCATGTAGCCATGTAACATGAATCTGGAGTTGTGATGGCTGTCACGGTTATGGTGTATAAAACACAAAGCCGCTTGGTGTGATGACACATGGACAGGTGTGCCGACACACAAAACAGTTCCTTGGTCACAATTCCACATGTGTCACAAAGGAAAGAAAACACTCAAACTCTCTCACACATACACACAAACCCAGTGAGAGTGAAGTGCAGGCACATAACATAACCAAGTTGAACCACACATTTATTATTAGACACAGACATGGAAAATGATGCTCCTAAATGCTAGCGCAAGAAAAACTAGCGCTGTATGAACTGTGGGTCGATGGTGGTGCCTGCAGCTGAACAGATAAAGTGGCTGTCCTTCACTCGGAAGGTTGTGGATTCAATCGGCAACTTCCTCAGTTCACATGCAGCGTCCTCGGTCAAGATGCAAAACTGCCCCCAATGTGTTCCTCACTCGTTCTGTTGGATAAAATGTAGCATCTGCTAAACAAATATAACAGATTGATGAAGAAAAAAGTTAACTGAAACACTTTCAGGATGAGTCTGAAACATAACAGTTCGCATTTTCTCTGTCAGCACTGTGCGTTTCGTAGACTTTTTTCACATAACAGATTTTACCATCTGTTTCATGTCTAAAATAGCCTATGCTCATCATTAAGTGCCATGGGCTTATCAGGCTATTTTTTTCCTCTGTTGTGTTTTCACTGATTGGAGGGCCAGCTGAAAGGGCTTCAAAAGGAAAATATCCTGTTGAATACATACCATAGGAGTGTTTTTAGTATAATTACTAAGTATTTAGTCTGTATGTCATGATAACTTTACACAAAGATGAAGGACAAAACCATGAACAAACAGTTAAGGCTAACAATCACTGTAAATTGAAATTCAAAGCATTAATCTGATGATTAACTTCATTGAGGATGAATGGTTGCATTGCTGCAATATTACTCAAGGAAAAAAATTATGTTTCAGCTTGCAGTCAAAACAATTGAGCCACAATTGAGTGTGTCTGTTCCCTTCAAAGTTTGCATTTGCACAAATGTAAATGCATCTTAATCTTAATCTGTGCTTGTCATTCCAGATTCTGACAAGACACAATTTTCAAATTGAAAGTTTTGTCATAGAATATGACAAAAATGGGTATTTTTCCCTATTGCACACAGTCACCACAGTAACTGCTCGACTGCCTTTTGATTGTGAACTTTCAGTCTGGTTTTTAAACCTCGTTCTGAAAAACATCCCTGCTTCCATTTTTTGGTGTTTAATGATGATGGTTTTTGGTCGCAGTGCTCCAGAAAGCCCAAGTTGGCTGATATATTTCAGACGTTGAGGACACAGTATACAGCTAACATTGTTTTCATGCTCACTCAACCATTTTGTGGTTATGTGTACCCTATGAACAAGGGCATTATAGCCCTGGGAGAATTTACTCCCATCAGGGAAACCTGGATGGATGTTATCCTTGAATGAACTGTTCATACATAAGATGAGCATGATCACCCAGAATTGCTTTGAATTTATCGGCATTTATCTTGGCCTCTGAAGAGTTCAATGACCCTCAAGCATGACTGAAAAAAAGCCTGCAGGATGTAAAGAAGCTGCCAAAACCATTCACAATGGAAAAAAACAGGCACTCGGTCCTGTATATGTTTTCATTATGTTATATTTGTTAATGTGCATGGAAGCGGTTACAAATGGGAATTATGTGAGAAAATAGTTTCCCCCACTGATCTCATCATATGACTCCACATGAGACCTAATTAAATCTTAAACATGTGTGAAATCATTTATTTTAACTATGTCACAGACATATTTTCTCCTTAAAGGCTGTGATTATTTAACCCATATGTACAAAAAAATGTATTTTGGGCAAAGGTATCACATCACTGCAAACTGCTAGAACGTCATTCAACGGGGCAAATAAATAATTGAAGAGCTTAATTTTGCAACTCGCAGACCCAGATTGTGATTACAAGTGTATGACAACATTATCTAAGGCCTGCTAAGGAGAACCAAGCAGAGTCCACATGGACAACTGAGGTGACCTCCTTAAGGTCCGAGCCAGATCTCCACTGGAAAAAGGTATTCAGGGTCTCTAAATGGGTAACATAAATAGGGCCGGTTTGGGTTTAACTACTGATTAGGGAAACACGAATGAGGCCCATGTTGCACCCACTATTATCTTTCATCAAACCAACATGGGCGGTTAATACTAGGCCAGTATGGAACCACAGACAGTCCTATATGGGACATATTTTAGCCCATTTACTCCCAACATGGGCTAAACATAGAGATGTGGCTTGTTATTGTTCCTTTTGGTTGTGTTGAGATTCCTCTAGTCTCAGTTGTGTCATTCCAGATGTTTAAAATTTTTTAAAGCCTGATAGTCTGCTTTAGGGACAACCAATGAAACAAAGCAACCTAATTTTCCCACATCACATCATCAATCACTGCAGATGTAACAGAGGGCTGGATAAGGAGTCTGTTCCATCTGGGTTGTCCCTTTTTTTGTCCTAAAAAACACTTCCATTGTTGTTTGTGCTACTTGCTCCACATCTGTCTGTTAGTATCGTGGGTTTTACATGTTCTCAAAAAGATGATGATAGGTGGTCATGCAGCTTGCTCGTTTTCTTAAATCACGGTGCACTGAGCTCCTCAACAACAGCTGAGTCATGAATATATCATTGCAGTTATTTAACCGTTGCTCTTCTCCCTCAGTACAAATGGAAAGAATTTTGTGCCTATAAATATTTTACCCTCAAATAAAGGGCAAAAAGGTGCACAAAGGTCCTATAATATCACCTTAACTAATTCAGTATTCACCTATTTGTTATCTTAATGTTATGTTTCTTCATCACGGTCTTTGAGAGGTTATGAGATCTTTTATTTAAACCACAGCAGCTTACATGAATAAATTAACCAAAGAGACTTAATGCGTCCTCTGGCTGATGAGCGTTACAGACAGTGATAATAAAATACAGTAATACAATGTTACTTGCTTAGTCAACTGCTTTTATGACAAAGCATCTGCTTTGTTTTCCTTATACGGATTTCTTTAGCTCTTCCTGCAGTATGTACTGTCTTTGATACCAATAATGTTTATGCTGCTTATACAGTGGCTTATTACTGTCATGTCTGCTGTTTCTATGTTGCTTGTCTGTTGTGATTTTTATATGTCACTTGAATTTAGGGCATGATGGTATTTGTAGTCCTCATCAAACGCTTCTGCTCTATGTTATTACTCATCCTATTTTTGCATCTGTTTGAGCACAGGATGAAAAATGGGTAAGCTTTAACCAGCGACACAAATGTATTGGTTTTATTTATTGGACATAAATGTACTATCTTTGCTGTTATTGTGTTTTATAATATCTGTGCCTATTTATAGTTTGTGGTAATGTTGTACAAAGGGGGTGTATAAATGAATGTACAATATTTCATAAATACTGTTTCCTCTCAAGGTTATTTACCTCTATTAGTGAACAGAGAATACAGTAAAAAAATTAAAGACACCGTAATAAACCCACATTTCTCTTCTCTTTGAACTCCAGTGGAGATGCAGGTGAGGATGCTGGTGACCTAGACTTCAGTGCGCTGCTCAAGAAAAGGTAAGACCACTTCTAAAGATGCATCTTCTAATGTAATCGCTCTCAAATTTGATCCTTTCTTTTTAACACTTTCTTACAGAAAGGAGAAGAAACAGGAGGAGCCAAAAGATGATGTAGATGTTTGGGAAATATTAAAGGGAGCCAAGCCTTGCGACTATGAGAAGATTGCCTTTGAGCACGGCATCACAGACCTGAGGGGTCTGCTGAAGAGACTGAAAAAGATGAAGGCCGAGCCCAAGAAGACTGAAGGTGAGGAGCAGAGGAAGAGTTAGGAGAGATGTTAGAATACAAAAGCAGACTGTGCATAGGGAGTTAGACAGCAGGGCGAAAACAAGGCCTCTTTAAGGCGGTAGGATGTAAATACTGACAGCACTTGAAGGCTTTGGTGGAGAAGATTTATAGCTTGGACTAAAGGTGGAATGCGTGCATTAGCTTAGATTGCTACAGGTTTGCTTTTATGGATCATTTGGCTAATAAAGCAGTGGTTCCCTAACATGCTACTTTCTTCTCAGCTTTTCTGACGAAGCTGGAATCAGCCTACTCAGTGGACAAAGGCAGGAGGATTCAGCTCTCAGTAGAATTAGCTGACCCCAACGCTCCTATCAAGTGGCTAAAAAATGGACAGGAAATCAAACCATCAGCCAAGTGAGACACTTATTCATATTTATGTTTTTCCTGTCAAAACCTAAATCGCAGACTTTATACAAAATTGACGTATGCACTCGCTTTCAAAGGAGAAGTTCAAGAAACCATTTCTTTTGAATCACAATATCTGCTTGTGTGAACATACTGTGTATTGCACAGGAAATGCCGTGCCAGAACATGTGGGAACAGGCATCTCTAGAAAATATCTATTGTCTTAAAAATACTTTGTTTGCCATGTTTGCTTGAATATTGGGTACTAAGAAGTGCTCTCAGGGCTGTTGCAGTACATTTGTACGACAATAGCTGTTCAGGAAAGTGTAGTTCCTGCACGAGATTGTGCACATATCACTTTAAAAAAGGCAAAATTTAAATTTTATTGGAACAACTCCGACTTTGGTACATATCTAACAGTAGATATATGTTAGCTTTGAGCCCATTTAGCCTGCCGGGCTTTATCTGGTGTCTGCATCCCCTTCTGCTCTGCTCTTTTCCCCTCCTCCTTCAAAGGCTTCTTTTGGTGTTTTATTGAAGAGGGTACAGCTGTTGCGAGTCAATTTTTTCAATGGCTCCACCATCTGCTATTTTGAGAACCTTCATGCTGTTCATAGAGAGTAAGGCAGTCCCCTTGCTGTTATGATTAAGAGTTTAGTATGGAAGAAGAGACTTTTATTTAGCCTTGAACAAACCTCTGTGGAGGACTGCTGAGGCAGTGCACTTTGACCACTAACAAGATTACAATGGGATTAGGATATTCCTTGTACAATCTTGGTAGTCTCTGCATCATTTCAAACAAATGACTGCTGAGGCTAAAATGTAAAACCAAAACACAAAGAAGCTGACACCTTGGTATGGATCGCTGATATTTATCAACTAACACTGGACAATTTAACCATAGAGAACAAGAAAATAGGTTTATTCCCTGTACGATCAGAACAACGGACATTTACGGGTCGAAATATGTGAAAAAAAAGTTGATTGAAGCTTAAAATGGAAGATAAAGTATGAAGAATACTGGCGTCATCAGACTCAGCTCGACTTTTTCATTTTCATACACGAAACGATGATAAACTTTTGGTGGGCCCAAAAAAAAAGCTCCTTTTGGAGACAAGCGGCTGAGTTGAATAGGTAAAAGAACAACGTTGCACTGAAGTCCAAGAAACAGTCATAAAAGAAGTGTTTACCAAGTTAAACTGAGTATAAATGGCATGTTACCCACAAGGCTACAATCCATTACACCCAATTTTCTGTTTTACACCAAATTTGAGTATTGCTTTCACTTGCTGTTTAATAAAGTTTTGGCATCCTAACCATATTGTTGAGTTCAGGCACTACAAACTACATGGCATGGGTTAAGAAAATGCCCTAAATAACCTGCAGCAGTTAGAAATGTCCTTTTTCTGTCTTTCGGAGCCGTTTTCACACAAGCATGTGAAAACCCAAATGTGTGCAACGGTTGATCCGGACTTCACAAAGCCTAATCTCTCCGGATCTCCATGTCTGGATATGTTGGCAAATATTCTGGCAAATTTTCCAAAGCATTTGCTGCTGCTGTGTGTGCTGGCGAGAATTTGCAGTACATGCAGTACTCATGTCAACACAACAAGGAGCCTCACCGCCAACGTGTAGTTAAGGAAACACAGCGATTTCCACAGAATCATTTCTACTTCATATGCTGCCCATTGGATGCTCATTTTCCCACATCCTCTCCCTTGCATTTCAAGCCTGGAGGGTGCATGTTCAGGAGAAAGCCTCCTGCAAAACTATCTGCAGATTTTCCTAAAAAAAATCTCCGGTGTACGACAACAGCTTGCGTCATAAGTCGTGATGCATTTGCAAAATGTGCAAATTTGGTATAAGCATAAGAAACTAAAAACTGAAAAGCACATTTCATGTCAAGCAACAGGAAGACAATTTTCATTCCAACTTCCATCAAGCAGACTGGGTTTTCAGACCAATTTGAAATAAAAAAACAGGGATTTTAAATTTAATTTGGCAGACGAACGAGTTTTAAGCAGGAAAATATCATTCTTTGGGGTGAAATTTCACACTGTTAACTATGTTACATGGTTAATATTTTAAGAATAAAGAAAAACTTCACCCACTACTGAGCTGGCATACAACTCAGCCACAATGATTGTCACAAATTCACTGAAATATTAACACAGCTAAAAAAAAAATACAAATAAAAAGGAGCTGAATTGTAACTTAGAAAAAGAGAGAAAGTATCCAACAAAGAAAATGAATCACCATTTTGTATGTATGTATGTGTTCTTTTAAGTCACACTTGTTCGTTACTTTGAGTTGTCTGATGATGCGAATGCTTGCAGCTTGTAACCATGGAAGTTTTCTTCTCTTACTGCCCTCCATTGCATGTGACGACAATGTAGCCCCTACATTATTGTCACCATATTTTTCTACAGAAACTTGAATGCATGTGTGTGGGAGCCTTGTACGTGTGTGCACAAGCACAAATCTGAAGGTCCGTACGAAAATGTGTGGATACAAAGCGTAAAGGTTGAGTCACTCTGTTGTGTGCATCTGATTATGACTGTTTTTTTGGATTCAGTTATTCATTACTTTCATTTTTGTCTCTGTCCCTCTCATTGTTATTTATCCTTGTTGTTGTATAATCTTCCCCCATCATTCATGTGTGTGCAGGTATGTATTTGAGAGCGTGGGCAACAAGCGGACTCTCACTATAAACAAGTGCAACCTGTCGGATGACGCAGCATACGAGTGCGTGGTTGGGGAGGATAAGAGCTTCACCGAGCTTTTTGTCAAAGGTATATGAGTCACTGTCTTTGGAGGAATCCGTCTTTCAGGAGGAAGAGGTTTTTCTGCTCGGTTTAGCAAATACTGTCATCTGAGCATTGAGAGACTCGTCAGCTCTGTTCCCTTTATGTGTTTGTGTTGTTGTCAGTTTATTTCAGTGCTTTTATGTCACACAGTATCATGCAGCACTCCGTTGTATGCTCACTCATTTCTAATGGGTGTGTGGCGAGGGAATCATTTAATGCTTTGTTTATTATCATGTCTCACTGTTGCACGTACTAATGTGCTGACATATTTATTAGAGTTTGAGTGATATGTGATGTGTTGGACATCAATATTTCATTCTAAGATTTTGACAGAGGTTGTTCAGTGTTTCTTGTAGAATTATTTTCGTAGCTTATAAGTGTGGGAAATGTTTTCATTTATATTATATTATATTATATTATATTATATTATATTATATTATATTATATTATATTATATTGAGCAGGGACTATGAAATCAAAATAACTGCTTCAAGTCTGACATGTCTCTTCAGTGTCTCTTTTAATAGATGTAATTGGGTCTTCTGCTTCTAAATTAATCTCGTGCTTTACTCTGTGTGCTCATTGCTGCCCATCCTGCTTGCTCATTATCAGAGACCAAACATGAGGGTAGAATTGTCAGCACAGACACCGCTCCCATACAGCGAAATTGTGTGTTTTTTTTATGTGTGCGCTATGTTTGCGTGTATGAAAAATAATTCATGCAACTGCTTGCAAACACGTTATAAGTGGTTTAATGCTTATTCATCTTGACATAAGTGAGGGCAGAAGGGAGTTTGGCAGATGTTTAGGCCTTTGCTGCACTTCAGTTAATATTCTCTGGTGAACATGTGTTTCCACAAACACAGCACCAAATGTAACACGCACAAAGCTGTGTGAAATTAATGACAACAAGTAGATGTATGTAAATATTTGTGTTACATACACAAACTTGCATAGGTTTGCTTTTCTTAAACTGTTTATTCGTGGGGTGGCATTTTGTCATGTTAAATCAGGTCATACGTGCAATCTATACGCCTCAAACAACCAGTGTAGAAACCCCGGTAGCCTCATTAGTCAGTACGTTTACTCATCAGAAAATCTTTTTACTTTCAGTGTCTGTTCTTTTCACTCCGACCTCTGTATGTTAAAAGTAAAGCTAGACCTACAAACTTCACTTATGATTTATCTTCTTCATTGTCATTTTTACAATGTATATTCCAAAATCAAATCGTTGTATTTTTTTTAATTTATACATGTATTTACTCTTTCCATCTTTACAGTCCTGTGTGTGTAAAAATTGGAAAAAGTCGCTCACTTCCACTGGTAGATAAAAACACAGGTTTACAGAAAAGGTCGGTAAAGTTGCTAGCCAGCTAGCCAAAATGTTTAGATATTAATCTGCAGTGTGGCAGCTAAAGACTGGTGAAAAATAAAGCCTAAAGACCCCCAACATTTTTTTAAACTTCTCTCCATATGTGTATTTTACAGTTGATAAAGGTATGCACACAGTATCTATATGCTTTATTTACTGATTACTTGGTTGGTATCTTACACCATGTATTTTTCTTTCTTTCTTAACCTTAAGCAGGACTTTAAATAACTTAAGCAAGTGGCTGTCGTGCATATGTGAAATGCCAGCAGCAGGACTCACAAGTTGAAACAGGGACATAAAAGGAAAAGAACAGTTTTCTTAATGGAGTCAAGCACAGGCCTCATAGCAGAAAGTGTATGTGTTTGATCCATCTGCCACCCCACCTTAATTCCTGATAAGTCTGTGTTTGCTGGCAGATAAAGTTGTTTGTGCATGCGTACCAAAAGGCAAATAATACATAAAGAAATGTACAGAAGGCAGGTAGACATTTTGCACGTGTGAAAAAAACGTAGGATGTGAAAAACATTTTTCAGTTTTTATGTGGACAAACCATAAATTGAATCAAACTCATCACTCCAAACTTCTGTAAGGCCTGCAGTCACATTGCTCATGTTGATGCTGTGACTCTGGTTCAGGGAGTTTGTGGGCTCACCAGCTGAGGGAATAGTGATGTCTGGAGGGGGACTGGATGCTGACGATGACAAATAGCTAAGGCTAGTAGAGCATCAAACACAACACCATGTGGTTACAAAACGTGACTCCCATCACCTCAGGAGATTTGAGGTACATTGCACCTCTATAAGACAGAGGTGTTTGGGAGCTTTAAGGACTTCAGATATATATGGTGTTACATAAGTGCAAATTATGGTTTGTCCGTTTTGTTTCTGTCATTCTTGCAGTCAAATAAAACTGAAGATGTAACTATTACAGGCTGTACTACATGGATAAAATCAACATCACTTAATCACTTAATTCTTTTCAAAGCTTATTGGAGTATTATGATATTCACACATTGCCAATAAATGACTCAAAGCTGTTTGTTTTTCCTCAGAGCCTCCCATCACCATCACCAAGCTGCTGGATGATGTTCATACTGTGGTGGGTGAGAAGGTGGAGTTTGAAGTGGAAGTGTCTGAAGAAGGAGCCAATGTCAAATGGTGAGCTCTTAAAGTAAAGCTCACTGACATTGATTATATAGGTATGAAATTCCAACAGTAGCCTCAGTAGTCAGTCAAGTCTAAACTGTTACCGGTCTAAATACAGCCCAATCAGACCTGTGAACAATGTTTGTTCACATCCTCAAATCCTGCGTCTCTCTTTTCACAAGATATTTAAAAACAACTATGGACAGCCATGGAAAGATGACAGAATTGGTTTAAAGTTGGATGTATTTTCACTTTATTTTGAAAGACCGATTCAAACAGAATAAAAATGACTGATGTTAGACTTGCAGAGAGAGCCTCCTACCTTTGCAGTAGTCTGTGTCTGTTTCAACAGTAACTTCCAATTCTCGTTTTACACTGATGTATACAACTACTCCCTCTGCTCTCCGTCTGCACTAAATCCATCAGGTCATGTGTGGCCTTCTACATTCATTCAGGTAAAATGAATCTAATTCACCAGATTTAATCTGTGATACCAGCAGACTTAACGGTTGTTTAATGTAAACTCTTGAAGCAACAGCAATGTAAAATGGACTTGGCAGGATATCAACACCACAAATTGATGACATATGTATCTTTTGCCTCATCAACTGAATGCATCATGACACATTACATTACAGTTTGTGTTGCTGTAACTATGCGGCTTAATTTGGTGGCATTATGACTCAACAGGTGTGCACGTCATCAGGAAAAGAATTCGTCAAAGTATTTTTATAGCAGCTTTAATCTGTCCTCTGGTGCTGGTTATATGTTCAGCATAAATAGCCATGATCATCTTGCCAGAGAGCCACCTCTTGGCATATAAAACTGTAGGCTTTAGGATCAACGTACCCATTAATCTCTGTTGCCATGTAGAATGTTGCTGACATGTCAACCAGTAGCCCCCCCTCTCTTCCCCCTCTGTGATGTTTAATTGATGCGCTTGTGTTTTTCTCCACAGGATGAAAGATGGAGTTGAGCTGAATAGAGAAAGTGCGGGTTCAAAATACAGGTTCAAAAAGGATGGAAAGAGGCACCTTTTGATTATCAATGAAGCAACAAAAGAGGATATTGGAATGTACCACGTCTACACCAGCGGTGGCGAGTCGAAGGCAGAACTAGAGGTTGAAGGTACTTGTCCCCCGGACTTAGTCTTTGTTCCAGTGTAATAAAGTAAATCACAAATAAGTTTGGGAGCACTTGAAACAAACAACAACAACAACAACAAAAACATGAAAATTATGCATTGCCTCATATAAATGTTATCCTAGAATGTTTCAACTAATGTTAATTGACTTGAATGGTTAAGAAAAGAAATCAGTCCAATCAGCAGGAACAGTAAAACCAAACTGCAGCAGAGGAAACTGCTGTTTAAAGTTGACTAAAATTCAGACTCTCTCCAGTTAGAAACTTCAACTAAATTTAATCTGCACATGTTGATGTTTTCCATTCTGACAAGCATGAAAAGCAATAAATTAGTCATTACTCATGTCATAATTAATATTACTTCATTAGTCCCTTGTATCAGTAGTTCATCGCAGTATTCGTCACACTAATTTTCTTCTACACCTCCAACGCTGATATCTTGTATCAGCTCTCAAGCTGTCTTAGTCGCTGCATACTTGCAAGCCAGATGAGTCTCCTAATTGATTATAGTGTGAGAAAATGTCTGTCTGTCCTGCTCACTTGAATGATAAGATTACGGAGAACATAGTAGTCCACAGTAACTGTGAATCTGGTGGTTAGTAGAACAGATATATGGTTAACATACATACATGTATGTGATGCGTCCCAAGGTCATTAAGGAACGCCTTCAGATTATTCCCTACTGGGTATGTTGCTTTCATCTTTAAAAAACACCCAGTTATTTCTTATCAGACTTTATACTAAATGTATGAAAGCATAGTGTTCTTACAAACAGTATATTAAGCAATTAGACAATAGCTAAAATAGGCTTATTTTGTGTCATGTAAAAAGTTTGATGAGTTTGAAGATTAATACTATCCTCCTGTCTGTATGGTAAAAATCAAGCATGACCAAAAGCTGGTAGATTTAAATCCATGTCAAGCAATAATAGAGAGGTGCTCTGAGTTACGCCACACACAAAAAGATGATGAGAGCAACTGAAAATATTCCTTTTCTACATGTTTTACCTTATTGCACAGTTGCTGCTATAAGCACTCAGAATATCCCCATGTGTGAAAGAGAAGCTCAAACGCTTGAATTCAGCAGATTTTTTCTGTTAATTTGACTCAGAGACAATGAAAAAGAAATAAATACCCTGCAAGGATCCACACCAAATTCAGTTGAATGGAACTGAACTGAATAATATGTCAATAATCCCAAAACAGTTATTAGCCATTATTCAATGTAAAAAAGCCATTGTTTAGAGTTAAATTGGAAGTGTGTACAGAGTGAAGAGAAATTGAGAGATTACAGTGCCCTACAGTGCTCATGTGCTGGGGTCCACCTCCTTAAAAATATAACCCTTAAGTCTGATTTTGAAATTTCTCATGTGACATTGCAGGCTGACTTGCATTAAAAGCACTGGGAAAGTTAAAGAACATGATCCTCACAATGCTGCCTGTTTTGTCCATATGATATCAGGACGTCTGAAGCAGGTAGATAATAATGATGATAATGATAATAATCAACACTGCTGTCTATTCATTTAATATCAGAATTTGTTTGAGAAGCAGATGATATGTCAGATTAAGACCCACATTATTGTGCATAGCTGTTAGTTTATGTGATGGCATGCATTTCAGGCTTGTGCAGCGTTGAAAGTAAAATGTAAATCTTCCAAGAATCAACAATTGCCATCACAAATTGTTGCAGAAAGGCACCAGGTCCTGTATGTCTGAAATAAGCGATAAACTCTGTTTTTGGACTTTTACTGTAAAGCATATTTGATCTACCGGTCTTAGTTCAACTTTTTTATCGTTTTAAAATCACACTTATGCTATAATGATAATAAAAAAGCTGTGCTTAGTTCATTTGGCTTAATTTTACGATCAAATCATTCTTGACAGCACTTTTTCAGGAGGTCACAATTCAATAGTTTGGGCTGCAACTGGGTTTGATTGTCAGCATTTAAACCAACCTCAATTAAACAAATATACAGACAAAAGGACCAGAGTTCCTTTTACGCAAACAAACAGTAGTTGTGCAGTTTGTCAATGTCACCCTAAATGATCCAACAATGTGGCTGGAAGTCTCATAATACATAAGCTTACCTAAGTTACCTACTATAAAGTAATTATAACACAAGCACTTAAGAAAAGTTGCACTCAAAAGTGTGCATACTGTATGCAGATGATGTAGCTATTTTAATGGGTTACAGACATGAGAGTGATGTTAGTCATCTCATCTAAGTCTGCAACAAAATATAAAAGGAGATTCCTCAAAATGTTGAACTATCATTTGAAGACAAACATTACTTCATCTAAATTTGAATTTTAATCAAATGAAGTTTCACATTTCCACTTGACACCATATGAAATAAACTGTGGTGTGAGATATTTGCATGCCACAGTATTTATTTATCTGTGTTTTGTTCCAGATAAGGAGCTGCAGGTTCTACAGAGCATAGCTGACCTGACAGTAAAGGCAGCTGAACAGGCTTTATTCAAGTGTGAGGTGTCTGATGAAAAGGTGACAGGAAAATGGTTTAAGGATGGTGTTGAAGTCCAGGCCAGTGATCGCATCAAAATGACGCACATCGGAAGGTAATACCACACATCGGCTTGCTGTAGGCCTGTGTTTTGATTTGGGAAAGTTGTTGTTTTAAGCCCACCCTTCTGTCACGCACAGTTTCACACATTCAAACCCACACATATACACACCGTCACACCGTCATAAGCACTGTCTGCCACATGGCTTGGCAAACCATTACCAGAGGGTTTTGTTCGTCATTTGACCCATTTTTCAGATAGGCTGCAATCTGTAAGGCTCTAACCTCTGCACACACACCTACAAACACACTCACATGCACCATACACATCCGAGGCGTTTGGGGTTTCTCTCTGTAATCCCTCCATCAGAGTGGCCTTTGGCAGGAGATATGCCAAGGCAACTGCGGTCACACAAGGTGAAAGTCATTTAGTATGTTTCTCACTCTACAATATTGCCTCATTGAGTATGTTGCCAGGGTAACTGTCTTTTGCATAAATGCAGGTTATATCAAGTGTTGTCTCCTTGGTAACATCTGGTAACGTCTCCAGGACCCACAAGCTGATGATTGATGAAGTGAAGCCTTCAGATGCAGGAGATTACACCTTTGTCCCGGATGGCTATGCACTTTCTCTTTCTGCCAAACTCAACTTCCTGGGTAAGAGCATTGCACAAACTAAAATATGAAGCATTTGATGCTTTTTTCGGTCATAAACTTAACATGTCAACCATTTGAATAAGGCTGATATATGTGTTTTTCTTTCTCAGAGATCAAGATTGATTATGTTCCCAGGCAAGGTAAATTTTGTTTTTTGGATAAATAGAAATGTTTGGAGGGTAAATGCTATATGAATGTGCTGACATTGTTCTAGAATTTGTCTAAGGTTGGGTGACACCTACAGTGTTTGTCAAAGTCAAGGACGCTTCCTCGGTTGCTCCTTTATAGACATGACTTGGAAGTACTCATACAACACATAATATAACAATCCTAACAAGTGGGTAAACACTTTGACAATGATCCCATCGTCAATTCCAACCTGTACACAACAGTTGAAATATTCACATGGCTGTCATATAGCTAGTTGTTTTTAGCTGGCTACCTAACAGCCATATACTGTATATTGGCAGTTTATATTTTACTGTACTTTGATGGATCATATTACTATACTAACAATTTTAAAGTGAAAACAAACATGGTAAAAACAAACGTATTAAAGTACATATTGTGCCAACGTTGATCCAACTTCTGTCTCGGATGTGTGCAAAGGATTGTTATTGTTTTGAGAAGACAGAAGGCACACAGAAGAATCTTTCAAATTTCACAGAATGAAGGACGAAGTCCTTTAAAGGATCCTTGAGGCAGGAACGGTCCTTTGAAGAGATTTGTTGACGTGGCATCTCAGAAAGATGAGCTGTTAAGGATCCTTCCTCAACTTTGAGAAGCACAACTTTTGTGTGCTTGTGATGATTTCTCTTCAACAAACCTTACTAGTTCGGCAAATTTAAAATGATTTTTAAGGGTCAGACTATGTTGCATAATTCAAAGAAAGAGCATGTTTGCATTAAGCTGAAAACCGACTGCTTTCACAAGTAACTTTGTCAGCCTGAAAAGAAGCGTTGACTTCTTTTTAGATGAAAGGTTTTCGGCCTGTTTTGCCTCTGACCAGTCTTGTCATCACTGATTGTACATCTAAGCAACCATTCAGTGGTATGACACATGATGGATATCATTTTTACATACCCGCAGCAAAGTTGGAAGTTAAACTACTGAAGCTCAGCAACAGAGTTTTTCATTTTAACCAAAAAAAGCCTGAGACTCCACCATGGTAACTGACACTCTCACATAAGCTTTATAAAAATATAAATATTTCATGGCAACCATCAAGAATGGACACAGTTCTCTCATAACATCCTCTAAATGTTAGATATTTCAAAGCTTTTAGGGGTTATCATTCCTGTCATGTCTGATTCAAACACGATGCACGCAGGAAAAAAAATTCTAAACAAACTCAATTTTTGTCCATCTACAAAATTGAAGGTTTTTTTTGTCACGTCTCTTTCCCAGCTTGCCGATGGACCAGGCACAAAACATGTTTTATATCTTTCATTTAACCGATTCCATTAACATCTACATTAACTTCCTTAGGTTTAGTTTGTCGCATGCACAAAAATTGTTGCACTCCCTGATGATGTGCTTGACTTGATTAGTAAAATTTAAGTTTCAAAAACAGAAAGAGGCTGGTGGGAAAAAAGAGTGTGAGTCGGTCCTTCTCCATAGGCATCTGTAGGACCCATTCAAACACAAGAGGGTACAATTATTGTAAATGTTACAAAAAGCATCAACTACTACTTCAAGCAAACCAGATTAGTTGAAAGTGTGTGCTTATGTTTATGATGTACTTCCTGTATGACTCCTAATGCTAATTCTGCATTATAGTGGAGCTATTTTCTCAGTAGTAGCACCAGCTTTTAGGATGAAGACTGGAGTGAGTCCAGCAAGTTCAAGTGCCGGCATAGAGGGTTATTGTGCTGTGATGATGTCACGATTTCCTGGTGCGATGATTGATGTATTGAGCATAATCAGCTCTTTAGTAGCTGCCATTACTGACTGTTGTCGCAGCTAAAATTAATCACTAGCTAATAGTTTAGGATGTTGATCGGTCTGACACTACTGAGCCAAAGCTACAAACACATGGCTGGGAAGATGGATCCTTTCATGCTCATGTTTTTCTGAGTGTTGTGAGAATCCAGCTTCTTTGAAGAGTCACTCAGAATCATTTCTATTAAAAACTTTGTCCTTTGCTCATGACACGCAACATCCCTTAGTGCTGTTCCTATTATTAAAAGAAAATAATCGAGCAAAACATTGTACTGAGGTTGTCAAAATTAGAGTTGATGATGCTAATTCTTCTTTATTACTCACTTTATATGATGCAAATGATGCAGATGTTAAACTTAAAGTTATTTAATCTAAGATTATCAAAAATTTAAAAATGATCAAACTTCAAGTTGATTTATGTCACCCCTCAGAGGCTTTATGTAGAATTATAGGATATTTACCCGAACTAAAATGATCTTTTTGTTCCCATTTCTCTTCCAATGATCACATGAAAGATCCTCCCAAAATCCACCTGGACACCAGCGGCACTGGCAACAAGAACACAATCGTTGTGGTGGCTGGAAACAAACTTCGCTTTGACGTTGAGATCACAGGAGATCCGGCTCCTGTTGTGTGCTGGATGAGAGGAGACCAAGTGAGAAAGGATGGAGGCCTCTCATCATTCACCTCTTACACAACTGAACACATGTCATATACGTTCCATGTCCAGCTGTTAGCGACCGAACAGGACAAAAGAAAAATGAAACGTATTCTGTACTGTAGGGTGGGAGGGCTGCATCTCCCATCATTGTGGCAGCTTTGGTAATATGAAACCATGCTCTTCAGTCACCTCTTTACTTCTGTCGTTCCCCCGGTGGTAGGTGGTGTCTGAGGCGGAGGGACGGGTCCGTGTGGAGACGAGGAAGACCCTGAGCAGTTTTGTGATAGAGGGGGCAGAGAAACAAGATGAGGGCCACTACACTATCATAGTGACTAACCCTGCAGGCGAGGACAAGGCTGAGCTCTTTGTCAAGATCGTGGGTCAGTGGCTTCTTCTCGCTTTTTCTCTTTAAGTTCTTCTTATTTTCTTGATCACACTGCCTTTTTTAAGCAGGCTGAGAGTTGTAAATCATCAAACTGAGACTGAGTGATGGCCAGAAGATATTTTCTGTGTCAGTTCAACTTCAGGCCCACATCCATGCGTGATACAGCCACAGAAAGTCGTCAATTTAGACATTTAGACTCTCATACCTGTGTCTCCTCTAATTTTGTGTCTGCTTCATCATTCATCATTTTACATTTCCAACTGTAACCTGCCTCTCCAGATGTGCCCAACCCTCCTGAGAATGTCAAATGCTCATCAGTTGGCGAGGACACTGCCACGATCACATGGGACCCTCCTTCATTTGACGGTGGAGTCCCCATTACAGGTACCCTTGAAACATGCAGTATCTAATGCTCACATCTGACATCTTCCTCCCAGGAGAAGACAGCAGTTTTAAGTCTTCTCTGATTATTACGATCATGGTGGTTTTCTAAAATCAGTGCATTTTTATCACTTCACTGTATGTTAATATTGTTCCTGCAGGGTATCTGATGGAAAGGAAGAAGGTTGGCTCATCCAGATGGACAAAGCTAAATTTTGATGTTTATGAGTCCACCACATATGAGGCTAAGAAGATGATTGAAGGAGTGCTTTATGAAATGAGGGTGTTTGCAGTCAACAGCATCGGCATCTCTCAGCCCAGTGAAAGCTCAAAGCCCTTCATGCCCATTGGTGCGTTGCCATATGTCGTCCGCAGAACGGCTATTTAACAGAGGCCTTTCACACAATGCTAATTTTGAGGCAGCTTAACCCACCTTCCCGTACCGTTTACAGTGGGTATTAATGCTTTAATTAGGTCTTTTCTCTTTCAGCCCCCACCAGCGAGCCCAATCGTCTCACAGTGGAAGATGTGACAGACAGTACCTGTTCACTCAAGTGGCGACCCCCGGAGAAAATTGGAGCAGGCGGCATCGATGGCTACATCATTGAGTACTGCAAAGAAGGAAGTGAGTATTGATTATTAGTAAGGCGTTATACACGATTTGTAAGTTGTAATTAACTTTATTAGCTCGTCACAAACACTCTGTATTTTTTTAGGAGGATACGATGAGGCAGGAAATCATTTATGTTCATACTTCATTCCTGGTTAACTTCTTAAAAAAGATTGTTTGTCATTTTATGATCTCTCATCCTTCAGGTGACCAGTGGGTGCAGGCTAATGAGGAACCAGTGGAAAAGAACCAGTACAGGGTCAAGGGTCTCCCAGTAGGGGAGAAGATGCTATTCAGAGTGGTTGCTGTCAATATTGCTGGACGAAGCCCCCCCGCCAGGCTTTCACAGGCCGTCACCATCAGAGAGATCATGGGTCAGAGATTAACTTTTACCATAAAGCTCCTCTTCTAATCTAATAAATTTGTCCCTGGCAGTAAGGCACAGGAAAAAAAAAAATTTAATCATGAAGGTTACCTTTTGGTCCAGGATTATTTCTTACCCACACTTATTCAAATGTACATTTTTATATATTGATAATATCTTTGACACATGCACATAACATAGAAGCTGTTCATGCTGTACATTTTTATATCTGTACTCCCCTGCATCGCCCACTCTTTCACAAATTACACTAATCGGTTCTCTGTTCGTGTCTTTTTCATTGTCTACCACCCAGAGAATCCAAAGATTCGCCTGCCTCGCAATCTGAGATCTAAAATTATCACACGTGTGGGTGAGAAGGTGAACTTGTTTATCCCCTTCCAGGTTAGTCTGAATATGGCTTTTTAATTCAATGCTTCATGCAGAGTTTTGATTCTATGTACTATATTTGAATGAGCAGTGAGAATAAGACAAGATGGTTAGAGATTACTGAGGGGGTTTCCATATTGACCTTGTTCTAAGAGGCTAAATCCGACTCACTCAAACCTACCTGCGTTAGAGGCCAAAGGAGCCACGTCATGCCCCACATAAAACACTTTCCATGTGAAATGTGGAGTTATTTCAGGTAAATTCTCAACTGGGCCAAAGGGTTAGGGTTTTAACACATCAAAATGCATTTTGCTTGTGTGCTTTGGGTAGTGAATGAACCAAGTATCAAGAATCCCCCAATGGCTGCAGTCTGACAAATCCCATTTTCTACTACTGGAATGCAAATCAGATTTGTAAATGATGCCCTTAACAGAGAGAACAAGTGCTCAAAGGACACAGGGAGAACTACAGGATCTGACAGCAACTTGCAAATTATGGAACTGGTGAAAAGAAGCTAAGCACAAGTAGTGTAAGGGCGTAAGCCCTTGCCGTACATAAAAAAACATAGAAAGTGAGCCATAGCCCTGCTTCCTTAACACGAAGATGAAAAGCTGGTTCTGAAATGTAGCGACATGATGTTCTCCTGGCAGAGAAGCACATCCACTGCTCTCTCATCTTATCTCAGAGCAGGACAGACTGTGATCCTGCAGCTGTTTTCACACTGAAAGACAGAGACCAAAGTTAAAGACATTTTCAACCTGACTAGATTTCATAAGCACAATTTCTCAATTTATTGCATCTCTACAAGTTAGTCTGTTGTTTCAGATTAATATACCTTGAAATATTCATGTTGATCTCATCTCATCACCCTAATTCCAGGGAAAGCCTCGCCCTGTTGTGACCTGGTTCAAAGACGGCGCTCTCCTGGAGGACAAAAGCGTGGGAACTCGTACCAGTGAGGTGGACACCATCATCTTCATCCGCTCTGCAGAGAGAAGCCACTCTGGAAAATACACTCTGAATGTTCAGATTGAGAACATGTCTGACAGCGCCGACATATACATCCAGGTTGTAGGTCAGTCCCTTCATCATACCAACACCTTCTAAGGGCCAGTTCATGGTTGCATGTTTGGACCCCCTTTGTATGTTGGAGGGAAGTGCAAATTTTGTGCTCATGTGCACTGTATGGATTTCAAGCACCTCAGCTGTGCGTGAGAAAACACAGTAGTTATTAAATGTGACTTAAATATTATTTTTCCTGAGTATGTGAGGCCTATTTTGAGGAAAGGTGGTGGTAGGAGATTCACCAGATACAGTAATTCATCATTCATTAGTAAAAAGGTCAGATCTGCAAAAAACATAGATTATTTTCTTGTTTTTCTGCACAGGAGCTCCTCTTTTTGAAGTTTCCAGTTTTCCTTCCTAAACCTCATATGTGGAATGAGCTGACTTAACCTGTATGAGCTTTGGATGCAGAAACCATGAATGGGCCTTAATCCTCACCTAAAAAGACTTGCGTTGCATGTTCTCCCATGAAGATTAAAACACTGTGCATGTTCATGTTCCTCACAGGGGACATGATTAATAACCTGTTTGGAAAGAGATGATGGTTTGAACTCAAATCTGTGACATGTCAAGATTTCTTTTCCTTTTTTGAATTTGATGATAATTCCTCATTTCATTCTCCCGAGGGATCTGCGACTCAAAGTAAGAAAATCATCAAAGAGCTCATTCCTCTCTCGTTCATAATCCTGGCTCCTGCTCTGCCACTGCGGCCGCCTGCTCATTCCTCAGCTTATGGCTTGTCTCCGTGGGTCGGAGTTCTGGGTGGATTATTAAGAAGGGCTCCGCTGAGATTATTTGCGTGTTGACTCAGATTAAGTTTGGATTTTGAGGGCTATTCTGTCACTTACTCTACTGAGAAGGTTGAGCTAATGAGAGGCTCTGATCAGCCCCCACTCTCTCAGTTGATCTGTTTGAGCAGAAGGAATAATGAAAAAAAAAGAAATGTTGAGCTGCTCACTCTTGGTACTGTACTCCACAGAGGAGGGTGTGCAGAGCAGGACTGATGACGCCTATGTTGTACAATATTTCTGTACGTTGTGTCATGTGGACCACACAGAAGAATCGATGAGGAGCACACTACATTCTTCTTCTCTGTAATCCAGCCATTAAAAGCAGACTATCTCTATGTCAGATCTACGGCGAGTAATGTACTCAGTTAGCACGTCTTTCCTTCATCCTTTGTCTTTTGCTTTGCTAATCTGTCAATCTTTCCAATCTATCTAATCTGTCAAATCTATACCACTGCGAGTGTTGATGTCTTTCTTTCTGTGGGATTTTCCTGCTCCAGATTTGTTTGTACCTTCTCTTCCCTTCTCTACCTCTAAGAGCCTCTTGGCAGCATTTACATCCAGGCAGGGATGAGCGTTATCTGAGATAGCTCTGCATGTGTTGAACACTTTTTCCATCATGCTCGAGCTGCGCATTCTAACAAACCTGTCTAGTTTCATAAAAAATCCTCCAGCTCTATGTTGACTCTGTCTCCCTAAAATTCCACTAGACAAGCCCGGCCCGCCCATCGCTGTGCATGTCACAGACGTCTGGGGCTTCAATGCTGCACTGGAGTGGAAGCCACCTAAAGATGATGGCAACTGTGAGATTATCGGCTACACCATTCAGAAGTCTGACAAGAAGATCACGGTATGCATTAAGGAGAATACAGGTGGTGGTGATCATTTAAAGTAACTCACAAGCAGTCAAATTAGAAGTACGGGAGTCAACAACACCCACATCTTATGTTCAACTGGTTGGAGGGAGACAAGATGCAGGTATAGGCCTGTTTGTGTAGTCTTCTGGTAAACCTTCCAGCTTCCTCTCTGAAGTACAGTGTGCTTTCCGAAAGCTTTGTAGCCCCTGACACCTTCCCTTATAGTTGTGATGTTACTGTCACAAAGTTGAGATTTTTTTCTGAAGGCCTCCACCTCTTGAGCTTTGATTTTGACATTCACACATCTGGACCAGTGGTTACTTGTTGAAGAAGCTCAGCCCTCCGCCATCTGATTCCTCCACATGGAGCCCATCGCACAGGCGTGTTCTTGTCTGTAGAAACCCCTTCCTGTGCTTGATAAGGTGGCAATGAGGCAGAGGTCAATCCTATGTGAGTGGGTGTGAAGTCAGTTATATTGGTTAATATTCTGGCTTGTGGTCACGCTGCAGAAAACCTTGGAAGGATCAAACGGCACCTTGATGGTACTGAATGATAGATCTTGAGAAAAGAATGATCATAATAAGGCCTAAAACATAAATATAAATATATATGATTAAATAAATAATCTCTATGGTCAGACTAGCTGCCGTTAAAGTGACATTCATACATGTGTAATTGAGCTAATTCAGACTCAGTTGGTTTAATTGGATTCAGTTAAATTTGTCATAACTTCTGAAAATTCTCTGCATTCATATTGAAAGGATTGTTTATGTAAAGCAGGTAAATGACAGAAAGGAGCTGCGTGTCAGATTGCTCTGCCCTCAATGGGTTTACTTTAAAGGTCAGAATAAGGACACTCCAAATTTAGAGGCAGTTACTTTCACTGTAGAGATGCGAATGTTGGCTGATTTTTCTGCCAGCTGAGGCAGTTGCTGATTACGTTCAGGGTTAAACCCATGAGCTGGGTTAGTTAAATGGTGCATTTTACAAACATCTGCTGGAGCACAAAGCATGGTTTACTTCAATCATACTTTAAGTTTACAGATCTCAAGCTCAGCTATAAGTCTCTTTGAAGCTGTCCGTCTCCTCTCTCTTTGGCTCAGGACTGGTTCACGGTTTATGAGCACAACCGCAGGCCCAGCTGTACTGTGTCTGACCTGGTCATGGGGAACGAGTATTCCTTTCGAGTGTTCAGTCAAAACATCTGTGGCCTCAGCGATGATCCCGGCATTAGCAAGAACACAGCTGTCATTACCAAAACAGGTGATGAAATCCCCTGAAGAGCACAGCATGCTGTAACATAATAGTATTGCTTTTGCTAGTAGGCGAAATACAATGCATGCAGAGCTGTAGGCCATACTGTATTTAATTGAAACATAAAGTGAGCATGATGGTACAGATACTGAAAGGAGGAAAGTGTCAGGAGTACTGATTAACACAAGACCTGCAGAAATGGGTGAACATTTAAAAAACTTTCATCACAAAATGTGCTAGCAACATTTTTATTCGTTCAGATTAATGAGCCAAATATATCATGAAGTAAAATCACTGCACATTTGTTACACTAAAAGAAAATATTGTTTGACAAAGTGTTAATGAAAGCAACCAGTCTGGGAAATTAACACCTGCCACCAGCCAAATGTTGCCACTGTTTTTGTGTTGTAGCATTTGCTTACTCTAGCAGAAAATCTTTCAGACCACGAGCCACCATCTTTTGTGTTCCCAACAACGGTCTGGCTCATAACATTGTGAGGATCATTGATCATAGTGCCCACATAACCTCAGGATAAAACAAAAGTCAGACCCCTGCCTCGATAATTCAAAGGGCAATCTGCTAATTGAGATAAATTGCCACTGTGGCAGGATGTGGTAAGGATGGTAAAAGCAAAACAAACCCAGAACACCAGAGAGTGATTACAGTAGGTTACTAATTAAGCTTTACACATTTCATGTACAAATTTAACTTGCTGTGTGATTGTACAGAAAAGATGGATGCAGCCACAGGTTCTGAATCGAGAAGCAGATAGGGGCGTAACTTAAAGGAAAAGTCAATCATTCTTGCAATGTGTTGCTCTTTGAGCGTCAACTGCAAAACAGCTACGATGTAATAATATGGGTAAAAACTTCCTCTCGGGGGACTTTTCCTTTAGTGGGACTTACGCAGAAATCCACTCCATGTTGTACGTTGCAAAATAACAACTTAGACTAAGCTGACATTAGTCCTGTTATAGCACAGTGCAGCTGTTTAGTGGATGCTGTTCATGGTGCTTTTGCTCAAGGGTCAAACTGCAAAGATTTTCGCACTGAAATACAAAGGTTGAGAAAAAGTGCAATACCAGCAGATTCTCAAGGCTGAATCCAAAACAAAGTGCTTTACTGAGCCAAAAAGTATGGAAATTAAGTGAAATGTAAAAGATGGCCATGTCAATTTAAATTTAGATGTGGAAATGAAAATATATCCCTAATCTTCTCCCATTTATTTTAAGCTATATGGACCTCTGGTCTTTTTACTATATTCTCCAGAAAATACAACTCTGAACACATGAATAAGTGATAAGGTCTCATATCCACTGTGGAAACAAGCAAACAAATGGGGTATTTTTTCAACTCTCACATTCATCATATCAGGCGATGGGTGCTTTTCACTGTGCTATCATGTCTCCTTCCTTCTCTCACTTCATTCTCTGCCTTGCTTCTCAGCATCTCAGCTCCTCCCACTGAGGATGTTAAGAGTGATACAAGGACTTCTGTTTCCTTGTTCTGAGCTCCTTGGTCCTCATCTCCTTAATGTTTATTTAAGGGACTTGAATCCTTAAGGATGTTAAGGATGCCAAAAGGAGAACATCTTCTGGGTCACAGGAGGAGAGATGATGTGAGGATGCATGAGTTAGGATAATGAAAAACCCCTGAGGTTGCTGAAAGGCTGGTACAGTAGGCACAGTGTTCTGGCAAAGAGTTGTGTAACACATTTTATTTCCGTTTGCAGCACACAGCGGTTTGCCCCTGCAGGATATCCTTTCTTAAAGACTTCTTCTCCTGTCTAGGTCTGACTCATAATCGTTCACCGTTCAAAGAGAAGGACATGACCTCTTCCCCAAAATTCACAGCTCCTCTGATGGACAGAAGTGTGATTGCAGGTTACTCCGCAGCCATAAGTTGTGCCGTCCGTGGTTACCCAAAGGTATTTAACTTGCTCAGTTGGAGTTAATGTTAGGCTTAATATATTTGTCTTTCACTCCCAATGAGTTAGTTTATTTTTTTCTTTTTATTTTAGAATATATCTATTAGCATGTTAAATGCATTTAGCTGAAAACCAGTGGAAAGTTGGCTGATGACCCAAAAAATAAGCTGAAATTTTCCATGCAGGCCCGGGAAGGTTCTAAAAACAAACAGGTGTCCATTAAAAATTACATTTATTTTAGGGCTGGGCGAGTTAACTCGCGGAACCGGAAAAGAAAGTCATCGGCGGATCCACCAAACATGGAGAAGGGTACGGAACTTTGACTCGGCCATTTTTATTTTAAAGTTCTTCCAGACGGCGGAGTCGACAGAACCAAAGTCATCTGTAAACACTGCCAAGTTGAATTGTCTTCTCAGCGTAGTAGTTCCAGTCTAAAATATCACTTAAAGGCAAAACACACAACTGATAGCAGCAAGTCATTCAAGGAAACAGACAGTGGAGCGAGGCTTCTACATAAAAACTACATAAAAATGCTGATGTTAAAAGTGTGTTTGCACAACAAATGTTATGGCACTTTCATTCATATGGCAGCACATTTAAAATAAAACTAAATGCTAAAAGCTATACACTACTTTTGAATTCATTTTTGGAATTTGCGTACAAATGCGATTAATCGTGATTAATCAGGGAAATCATGTGATTAATTAGATTAAAAGTTTTAATTGTTGCCCAGCCCTAAATTATTTTGAAGCTGACCTGGATGCAGGTGTAATATTTTAAAATCAAAAATCTATTATTTGAATAGAAAACTGGAACATTATCATATAAAATATTTACTTGCCTCATATTAGCATATTAGTGTATAAATGTTATGTAAACATAGGGTAAAGTAAAGTAATACTAGGGTAGAATTAAGGCAGGAAAAGTATAATACACTTTCCTGTCATTATTGAATACACAGAAGGAAATGCCCAACTGTGTCTAGCAAATACAGATGCTATGCACTACAGCACTACAACATCATCCCGCAAACACGCTACCTGCATCGGCCCCTGATAGCTGTGCTGCAAGGGTGCACCTCAGATTTGATGCTTTGTCTCCTTTATAGAGAATGAACAAGTTTAGAGTGTCAGACAGTGAGTGTAGAGCAATGAAAGGATTCTGATGCCTTTGCAGCAGGAATGTATTTTTATGTCTGAAGCTAGAACAAGAGGTGGAGCTGAAAGATCTTTAGAAACAGATTTCTTTTTTATCCCACCGAACCGGCAAAGATTTGTCGAGCCCAAATGTTGACCTAATTTTACCTCTCCTTCTGCTCCCCGCCCAACATCATTCATTCTGTTTATATGCTCCCGCCTCCTCCCCTCCCCTTTTATCCTCCATCCCGTCAATGTTGTCTCCTCTTCCAACACGCTGTTCCTCAGCCAAAGATCATTTGGATGAAGAATAACATGATGATTGAAGGTGATCCCAAGTTCCTGATGCAGAACAACCAAGGTGTGTTGACTCTGAACATACGCAAGCCAAGTCTGTTTGATGGGGGGAGATACACCTGCAAGGCCGTCAACGAGCTCGGGGAGGATGTGGTGGAATGCAAGCTGGAGGTTCGAGGTGTGCTGTCTGAATTTCTCTTCCCTTGAGATCATAGAAGTTAAGTAGAGCCCTACGGGAGTCAGAGCAAGTCCCAATAAGAATGTCAAATGTCAGAAAATCAAATCTTCATCTCCTCCTTGATCTCTTCTGGGCTACATTTAAATCACCTCATTGTATTTGTCAGTTAAAGCTTCAGACCCACAGATGACTCTGCATGATGTAGCTTTTTTTAAACAGGGTGATCTACTTCTAGCGTAGTAGTTGGTACTGTATTAAATTTCTCTTTTTCTCCACAGTTTCACAGGAGAAAGGAGAGGAAGCCAAGAAATGAGAGACAGCACGAAACAGCAGAGGATACAGTCGAACACGAATAGTAATGGATTATGTATAACAGGATAGTCATGAATAAATATGATTAAAATAGATCTCTGGTGAGGCTCTAAAGCCACTGCCCCCGTCCCCATATGCTTGCCTTTCCTTGCTGCTATGACGAATGCCACATCAGGAATATGCCGTAATTCTTTTAGTAAGCTGCCACCCTGTTACATCCACATAAGTGGTGTAGTAGCACTCCCCTGTTGTGACCACACACAGATGGATCCTTCTTATCTGTGAAGTGGACCTGCCATTGAACACACTTATAAACCGGCCTCTCATCCATTACGGATCCCCGTGTTGTCTGTTTTTTTGTGTGTCCTGGAGGTTTTTATAGCTTGGTATGAATTTATGATTGTGATGCAGCTGTAGCATTGAAACCATCGCGGTGTGAATGACCTGCTGAACACCTCTGCTTCCTCACTGCTGTGTTACAAGTGCGATGTGCGAGCCAGGGGCCCATCTTGACTCTGTGATGGTTCAGTGGAGGGATCAATATTCAGTCTGGCATGGAAGACATCGTGGAGTAACTGGAATTAAAGAGGTTCTCATACACAGATATAGCCCGGCTGCAACTGCCATCTACACACACACATAGAGTGTGTAGACACACAGACATGCTCTCTTTGTATTGCATTCTCACATGCTCTAATACTACATTCCTCATGGCATGACCTATAGTGGTAGGCCTTTACAGATACATGACTTACACTCATGCAAACACAAACACACACTCCAAATCAGGGTCTCATTAGCATCACACACTAGAGACTAATTAATGCACCCATCAACACTGCCCTAATTAGCTCTCCCACGTCATTACTGAGCAAATGAATTACCGCTAATTTACACACCCGCAAAACAAACACAGCACCATCTCTGCTGGGAGAGTCCGCCGCGGCTCGCCTCACGCACCAAATTAAAGCCTCATCGATGTGCTGCAACTCAGACTGGCGTCCCAAGTGACCCCGAGCCTCCTCGCACACACCCCACCCCGACCATCTGACTGAAGAAGGTTTGAAAAAAAGATCAAGTGAAAAGCAGAAGTTTTCACCAAAGCCATGTGGTAGTTTGTGGACTTTCCTGCTCTGGAATGAAGTAATTTCCCTCCTCCAGAGATGTGAGGCTTCTTTACACCTCAGGCCTGTCCCAGCACCGGCTGCATCAGGTCCTGGTCTCTCGTGTCTCTCCAGCAGAGGGGGTAAGAGCACAGTGACAAACACCACAACTGACCATCATTAGGGTCTGTGCTGTATTTCTGAGTGCTAATCAAAAACTATTACATTACTGATGCACCACTGACTGAAACTCTGAATCTGAAGGCCTCCAAAATGTACCAGCACTCACGCTGAAACACTTGGCACCACTGAGCACAACGTACTGCGTTTCCTCCTCTACACAACAGCATGTTGTTAAAGATTGGTTGAGAAAAGGTGAGGGCATACATGGTCAGATAAAACTGGAAAATCCTCCAGATACTGAAAAGGAGGCCATGATTGGCTGCACATCAAACCTGCAGTGCAGCACAAAAGCTCAAATTTGAACCCTGTCATGCAGTAAATGACTTTCCAAGCATGTGTATTTGAGTGCGTGTGTGCTAATACTGATGTAATCTTGTTGTCACTTAACACAAGTCACAGTGTGGTATGTTCCTCTGCTGATTGACACATGAAAGCGGTTCTGCAGATATGCCTCATGCTTCCTTGCATGGAAGTTTTTTTCGTGAAACAGATCCTTCAGAACGACGGCGTCTAACCTCGATACTCCGCCTGAGTTATACCCTCTCCTCATTCTCTTAAAAGTGATGTTCAGTTGCTAAGCAATCATACTAATTGTATCTACTGGCATAATCCGCAAGCCTTTAGAAACTTTTAAAACATGAGAAAGTGCAGGTTTTCAATGTTACTGTCAGTGTTCGGGTGGGTGCGCTTCCCTTCCTCACACAGTTTAGAGCACTTTAAGAAATAAGTCGAAACACAAAAATAATAGAGTTTTGTTTTCCCCTCATTACCTGTGACACACCTTAAGGCTCTTTAAGTTTGTGATGTCTGTCTTAATAATCAATGAGGGTTCATGTCAGCTCAGAGAGAAACCACCAACTTCTTCTTGTGCACTGCATCCGCTCTGCTGTTTTCCAATATTAGAACAGGCCTGTCTGAGATGAAGATGAAAACGAAGGCAAATGGAAAGCAAAAGCATGGCAGATTCACGAAGGTGCAAGTACTGTTGTGTCTATGCGTAGATGTGTGAGTGTAAAAGAAAGAGAAAGACAAGAGGCACCGGAGAGACAGAAACAGACCTCCTGAAACAGTAGGATAGAGGGAACTATAATTATGCAAGTAATTATACATGAAATCACAGACTTGGAGTGAAAAAGAGACCACTGGAGGGAAAGAGGCTTGCAGTAAGTCTCATCTGTGTAATTATAGTATAGGAACTACATGAAATAAAGGGAGAACACACGCATATTGTATAGGATCATTCCACCTATTTTATCTGATCTGCACACGGCTACATCAGCGTACTTTTGGATTTGAATGTAACGAAAGGATCGCCCCATCAGATGTGTCATCTCTGTGTCAACAAGACCCTTACAAACAACATTACATAACATTAAACCCAAATAAACAAAGGAAGCATACTCAAACACCTATTCCCACCCACACTTCTCACTAAACAAAACATGATAAAAAGTGAAATAGTCACAAAACAGAAAACTAGATTTTCTTGCTGATGAAGATGAAAAAACTTTTAATTTTCAAGCCATCCAGCACGACTTTCAATCAGGCATCAGGTTCATGTGTCAAGCTTGTTTTGTGTGCTCGGCCAATGGCGGTTAGACTCGGCAGGAACAGGATATTTAAAGCCACAACGTCTTCCTGAACATGACGATCTCGTTTTTAATACTTAATCTTAACCAAGTAGTTTCCTGGTAGCAAAGTCTCATTGAATTAACACTGAAACATCATTGGCCATTAACACTGAATCTATGTTGATGTCTGACATTGAAACCAAACTCAAAGCACGTATGATTCAGGTTGAATAAATTCTACTAGTATTCATACGACTGTTATCTAAATATAGAATATACAGTCTATCTAAGCTACATTTTGGTTCATTTAACATCTAAACTATGTCTGTGACGCGACATTTTATATCTATTTTTCCTTCAGTCAAAACTAAAACAAGGTTCTACTTCCTCAATATTTAGCCTGATAAAATTTTTTTCATGAAATGCCTTTGCATATAGCTTACCTTAATGAAAGATATGGCAGAACACACGTCTTTAGTCCTTCATTTTGGAAATTTAAAACAAAATTTACAATCCCGCATTGTTTATGTTATGTTCACTGTTGATGTAACTGTCTGTGTTGAACTCTGGAGCCTAACACTGACACTTTTTTCCTGGTTCTCTGAAGGCCTGGGGGGAGAGAAGCCATTCAAGAAATAACAAAGAAACAACAAAAACAAGAACAAATTATTAGGGTAAAAACTGAGAAGACAACACTGATACACAAAACTGCCACCAGTTACCTGTGTGGGGAGAAGTGGCAAAGCTTTTAGTTATTATACCTTTGATTCTTTCAAATATTTGAATAAAATGTTCAACTTCACTGCTGCACTAAAATGACCATTATTACCAAGAATTTGTCTCATGTTTCCACTAAAGATATGCAAGACGAGAAGATGTCAGTTTTAGTATAATGGGTGTGGTTTGGTCTATCCCCTGACGTCAGGTTCAGAAAAATGC
Source organism: Odontesthes bonariensis (assembly GCF_027942865.1). Classification (NCBI taxonomy): domain Eukaryota; kingdom Metazoa; phylum Chordata; class Actinopteri; order Atheriniformes; family Atherinopsidae; genus Odontesthes; species Odontesthes bonariensis. The sequence goes on along the minus strand of NC_134526.1, from coordinate 8,542,782 downwards.
AAAAGATGGGGGCAACGAGTCCGCAAAGGGATTTCTCCTTGTTCTACATTGAATCAACATGAAGAAGGAGATTCGGCCTGATTTGGTGGAGCCCTTTTAACTATCCGTACAACTTCACCCACACAAGTTCTCTTAAGATTTGGCACATAATGCGTTGTTTTTCACACAACTCTTAAGTAGATTTAAACTGAAAATGACCCATGTTCAAATGTCTTGGAACAAAGAAATTAGGATATTTCTTCTAAGCAAATATGAAGATGCATGGGACCAGAGATTTTTCAAAAATAAAGGACAGATGAAATTAACATTTAAAAAGAAACTGAACTCATTGAAAATGTCAATGAAGGGTATTTACATGAAACAATGTCAAATTCTATGCGAACACCTCAAAAAGAGTGTTAAAACAACACGCAGAGGTCTGTTAATCTACATCCTGTCTGCTGACATGGACATTTATTCTTCATCTCTTTTGACAGCTGACATAGTATGCTCTTTTGAAAACCAGTATGACTTATTTTCTATGTCATTGTGTCCATTGATTAAAGAGTCTAAACCCTCTCTGGGCTCATGACCCATATAATGAGCTCAGTGCATCTGCGGGGAGGTGGAGGTCTTAAAGGAGGAAGCTGCCCTCACATTTCATAATGACAACTTTATAACTTCATGTTTCTGATGGCTCTGTCTATGCTAACGGTGTCTTGATGGTGTTGAACTTCTGTGGAAGAAAAGCTGCTTGTCAGGTTTAGCAGCAGTAAGAGCTATGGGGGAAAGAGTTAGGGGTTAAAGCTAATATGTTGCTAGTTGAAGCGAGCTCATATGAACTAACATTCCTTCTTTTTTCACGCAAGTCAACAAAATGCAAAATAATTCTCTTTGTCCATTTGTTTATTAATACAATTTGAGTTGTGAGGTTTTGTGCCTTCAAATGATACACGGTATGTGAAAATTAAACCAACTGTTTTAGATGCTACTCAAAAGACAGCAGAAAAGTTTAATCATTGCCATGTATATACACTGAAGGAATAGCAAGTCATACATGGTTCATCAATATTATACTACAAGAGCCACAGCATTGCCACCTTCAGTTTAGAGCTCCTGCAGCTTCCAAATTTGGAGCTTTTTTTGCTTTATTTTAGTGTATAATTGTTTTGGTGCTAAAAATGGTTCAGGTCACAGGGGAAGCAGGCAAGCCAAGATGTCTTTTTCCTCTGTCACAACCCCTCCAGTGTTGTGTGGATGTTCCCCTTGTTGAAAACGCCAGAAACCTCCAGAGACACTTCTAAATAAGAGGCCTTTGAAGGTTTAATATATAATATTTCGAGACTTCATTTAAAAGGGAACAACTGTTCGCAGTGAACAGATAAGGTGATGCAATGACCTTCAAACCAGAAAACATAGTAACTCTCATCTGAATTTCTTTGTTTTGTGTTGTGGCGGCCGAGCCAGCTGCATAAAATGTTAGTGCACGTGATTCACTGCCGTGTTGCTCAGAGCAGGCAAGCTTTCATATTTTCCTCCATCATAAACCTTTGCTAAAAAGCGTCCCATATAGAGAGAATGACAACCAGAGTCCGTTTAACTCGGAGCTGTTAGACGTGCTCTAAAAAAAGTATCAGTTTTATTTTCATCTCTGTTTTTGTATGTATGACATGTACATATGACACGTACGAATGGTATTCTAATTTTGTGTTCTGTAACCTTTGGCTACAAATAACAGATTCTGATTATTTCTTTGCCAGAGACATTTTTATTTGCTACAGTGCACCAATGTCATATATGTAACATTATTACACACATATTGTTAGTATAACAGCTACCGGAGATGGGGTAAATGAGCAAGCACTGGTTGGTACAGGCAAAGCAAATGTCGGTGCATTTCCTGTGCATTTCCATTTCCTGTAGCATTTTTGGTATAAAAGGGCAGCACACACCTCTTGTGAAAAATATAAACAAAGGACTATTCAGCCTACTTTATCAAAATTGCAGAGTTGATTTCTTTATACTTGATCTAACCAACTCATTGAATGCAGTGAAAGCATAGTTATAGGTGCCATAAACGGCCTGTATACAATGCATCTTCATGTAGCCTTGGTGTGAGACTGATCCAAAACCTCCATTAATAAGGACAAATTCAGATGAGCTGTCCTCTTACTGTTTTCAGTTAACGGCAACATTTTGGGTTGCAGTTTCTATCTACAGCTTTGGCTTCTGCCTCTATCACAGAAACACCATCACTGCCGTCTCCTCTGAAGCTGTCCATCTTACATACCTTCTGTCATTAACACCCTGAGAACTCATTAACTCACACTAAACAACTTCCCAACTCTGGGGAAGCAAGTAACAGGTTGTGGCAAATTAGCCTTTAGCCTTGGACATATAAAGACTCACCTTGAAAAGCATGTTCAGAGGTTTAGTTATGTCTTACATTGTTGGTTATTGGATCCGGTAAACATTTTTTTTTTCTGTCTACTCTGTACTGGCCCCCCTAAAAGCAGTTTCAGAGTGACTAAAGTTCAAAATCATCCCAGCAGGCTTTGGCAGTTTTCTATCTCAAGCCGAGGCAAAGGGAAGAGAGATCCGGTCCAACAAAAAGAAAATCAGTGCCTCAGTGGAGGAAGTGCATGCCAGTCAATTTATATAGTCATATACCCGGCTACAACAGCAGTGGGCATGGACTAGATGGGAAGAGGTGTTGGAAAGAAAGATCTCCTGGTCTGAGCTGTGGAGGGCTGACCCCTTCCAAATTAAGTTTCTCATTGACTTTATGTATGTTGTTCTTACAAGACCATCCAATCTCTTCTGTCGAGGTAAGGTTGAATCTCCATCATGCCCCTGATACCCGCAGCTGCACTAAAGCACTGTCAAAAGGGCTATTGCAGGAGGCACTATCAGGTGTTGAGGGTGATTGCTGAGGCCATCTGCAGCACCATAGATCAGAACAAACAGCTCCAAATACCGAGACGTGACATTTCATTTGTGAGAGCAGGTGAACGTCCCAGTCCCCAACCGAAACTGACATTGTGCTAAGCTCTGAAATAACAAAGCATTTGGTCTAGATGGAGCTCACGGTAGCAGATGGAGGAGGCCGATGACAGGAAGAGGGAAAAATATGCAAAACTTGTGGAGGAATGCTAAAAAACGAGGATGCCAACTATGGTGCATGCCCGTAGAAGTGGCAGGGAGGGGCTTTACAGGGAAATCACTGCACCAAGCCAACATATCTCTGCACATCATTGTGGTACTCAGAAGACAGGCCGTTCGTAGAGTGTCAGAGGCTGCAATAAAGGCCTTAAGGTGGCTGTGGATCACAAGAAACAGGATGTGTTCTACAGCTTCTCTGTAACTGGTGATGCTTTCAAGTGCATCACTCAACACACAAGTTTCTTTATTCACGATAAAGAAACTAAGATAGAAAAAGAATAAAGTCAGTTCAAAGAAATACAGTCTAAGTTACAAACCTTAGAAAGCAATCTTGCTAAGTTACTTTCCTTTTTAGGGCAGAATCTTCTCAAAAATGTTTGTTTTCTTGCTGAGCTGCAGCGAGGAAGCAACTTAATAGTAAAAATCCTCGAACATTAGAGGATCCCAATTGGTTTCGTCTCGTGCTATCTGCAGAGATCACATGATCAATTTAGCATATTTTCACCATGAAAGGGGAATCTGCTGTGGGACCTCAGCCAGGAAAAAGGAAAAAAAGAAAAACAACTTCATCATCAAAAGCAGAGACGCAGAGATCTCCTTCTCATCCCTCGTGTACTGCCAGCCACTGTTAACCAGTACATTCTCCATAGGCTGTGGAGGCTGTTCTTAAAGCCTTGCTCTCACTACATTGTACATACAGATTTTTTTTACTTCTTATTTGATTTTTAATAGAATTTGGCTCAGAACGGATCGACATAATAGAAAACGGTGAGGAAGACTGTTAAAGCTAAAGGAATTTTGCTTATGAATGTCGTTTCAGCGGTTCGGTACAGGGATATAGGAATTATTTTAAAATTGGGTTGTGATGTAGCTGTGACAGTTTCAGGTTCTGGATATAAATACAGCCAACAGAAGGTTCCTGTAAGTAACATGTGTGGGCGCACACATGCATGCGTATGTCTGTAGGTTTTTATAGTGTTGGCACACATAAATGAGGCACATATTGTGTATAAATCCATCTGCATAGTGTGAAAGATACAACAGTCTGCAAAATCACTAAAACATATGCAAAAAACAGAAAACTGTGCCGATAAAACCAAACAGTCTTCGAGACAGACACTTAAGAGGGTAGCTGACAAGTAGTTAAAGAAAGAAACTGTAGCCTAAAATGACCCAATAAGTACTTCTTTAAGGATTGAACGACACTTGGACACTTTAGAATAGAATAGAAAAGAAGCATGCATGACATAAGGAAAAAGATTTTAGTTGGTTGTCAACTCTGAGACACGATGGTGGATCTGTAATAGCGGCTACTGTCAGTCACGCTGAGGCCTTCTGTCTGATGAGCGATGTGCATGGACATGTAACAGACAACGACTATGGGGCAGTTTCAAACTTCAGGTCCATACACTGTTTAATCATGAAGTTTCTCCATCCCATAAGAAACACTATTCCACAGTGCAAACATATAATAACAGATATCTGCCTCATAATCTTGGAAATTTGCCTTCTTTGTGTGTTTTTTTTTTTATTGTTGTAAAGTCTGTTTGGTCTCCCTTACGGTGCAGATTACGGTGCAGCCCATAAATGGTCATACAGTGATGTATTAGACAGATTTTCATGTTTCATGACATGGATTCTTAAGTCTTGCCTACAAGTACACGAGTACAAATCAGCAGTATATTATAGCAAAGATGAGGGAAGGGAGGCAATGCCTTTGGAATGAAATAAAAAGTTATATTTGATGAAAATAAAGCATAATTTGATTCCACAGTTTATTGGCAGGTGTCATTAGCAAGCAATTACACTGAGATATAAACAGTTGCGCTACGTGAAACCTAAAATACCAAAAACAATTCACCAAACAGAATTCAACTAATTTTTGTCTTGTCAGAGACAATTCTGTAACTCTGAAATGAAAAACCCTTAAAAAAATGATGAAAACAAAAAATGCCAGATCAGTGGTATTGTAGGGATTGTAGCCCTGGGGAATCTTTTATTTGGACTTGCATTTGGTTTTGATGAGGACAGTTTGATGATGTGGTCAAACTTATGAAACCGATGCAAACTGTTCCAAAAGAAAGTGTCTCAGCTGAGAGTTTTAAAATATTTGAAAACTAAACTGAAAACTGATAATCTGGTGACTTTTCCTTTAAATTAGGGATTTAAAGAACGGACAGGAGGGCCAACTGCTTGAAACAACTGGTGAATCAGGACAGTTCCCCTCTTCTTGATATTGACTTTTTTACTCCAGTTAAAACTCAAACACTGGGATTAATTGCCAGTTTTTGGGTTATTATGTAATCTATTGTTTGGATTTTTGCAATGCTTACTTTTGGCCTATAAATAGTATATTAAGGTGCTGGGTCCAGATGATGAGGTGTCTGAGGGTCAGAATTGTGCAGATATTGCTTTGAACATTACTGTCCTGTTGTCTGATTGAGCTTTCAGTGAGTTCAGTCTTAAGAACTAGATTGTGTATGTATGCATGGACATGCATCTGCATAGTCTGCCTCCTCAGTCACAATAGCCTCCAGCTGCAACTGGTAAAAAGTGAAGCCATTTATGTGAAAATGTACCTTTTGGAAAGGAGTTGATGAGAAAACGTTCTGGCTTGCCACCACAGATTGTGTGCCATCACTCTCTTTAAATACATGATAACAGTGAACGTGAACAGGAGATGGTGCCTGTGCTTATCTTGCTTTCAGGACTTTTTGCATGTTTGTAAAAAATGTACAAAGATTCACTCTCAGGACATTGGATGCATCACAATGAGCAACTAAAGTGACTGAAACATAATCCTACACAGAAGCAGCTGCCAATGTTTGGAATCAAGAACTTCCAGTATACATAATGTCCATTTTAATGTGATTTTACAACAACACATTTGGAGCATGACTTGTAGTTGTTGGTACTGGTGTAGGTGTGTGTGGTAAGAAACCAGGGGTACATCAGCGGGACGTTATTTTCCTCCAGAAAAATAAAATATGCTTACATTTTAAAATTATTTTGGTTATAGGGATGTTTTGAACAAGAATTTATAAATAGCAACAATGTCAGCAGATCTCTGAAAACTTCATCAGAGTATTCGTCTATCTTGCCCCTCGTAACTTGGAAGAAGTTCTACCACATGTGGTCCAGGAAACTGCATGAAAGCATCACAGGGAGAACTGGAGTTGTAACGTAGGAAGCAAAGGGTGGTTGTCTTTCTTATTAGCTGCTTGATATTCACATATTGTTGGGGTGCATCTGTTTTTTTGTCAACCCCCTGAATGTGTTCATTTTGTTTTCTCTGCATGCGTTTGATCATAATGTTCTCACCTCTGCTGGCTCCTCATCATTAGCTCCCAGGAATTCTGCAAACGTGGAGGTTTGTCTCCTCTGACTGCCACAAACCAGATTGGTCTCTTGCAATCCAACACACACACACACACACACACACACACACACACGGATCCCCAGTTAGGAAGAAACTGGCAGCACTGCCTGCTAATCTCTGCACTTAGGGAGTTTTTTTCTCACAGGATCCTCTGCAACAGAAAACCCTTGCTATTGAATTAGATTTGCTTACTCGTCCTCAAACATCTTCAAACGACTCAGATAACTGAATGTACCTTTTATTCATTTCATGGCATTGTAATTGTTTTATTCCAAGAGAGCAAATCCTAAGCAGGTCTTTGGGGAATAGGCTTGAGTATATTGCTGTGCTTTCACATCTGCATTATGGTTAGTTATAATATTTTTATTTTAGGGTATTGTTTTTGGTCTATTTTTCTTGTACAATTTCGACTGTTTTGCTGCTATCGTCCTTTTTTCCTGCCTGCTTCTTTACTGAATTTGGAGATGGTCTTGTGCTTGAGGTGAATAGGGACTCATCTGCTACCAAAGTTTGAAAAAAAAAAAATGCCTCGCGGCCTTTTCATTAAAATAATTACCCTAATTCTAATTACTTGCAAAAGAAAAAAAAACGCTAAATGTTTTATTTTAAGGAATTTGAGCTGGAAAACCTGCAGGCATAAAATGAATGCATACTGTAACAGCTAAAGGGCAAAGGTGAAAGAGAGGACAAGCAAAACATCCTTTGTATATGTCTTATGGCTGTCTGTGATGAAAACCAAATGGGCAGCTCAATGTTTGAAAATAAGAAATAATTAAGAGTTCTCCTTTACCTTTTATATATTTAAATATATTATCCTTTATCATTAAATTATTCTGTGTATGCAGTTCCATGATGAGAGTGATGTTTTTAGTTTCCCCATGCCTGTATGACCACAGGTTTAGGATTAGATTTTTTAGATAAAATCAAAGCCTACTGATGCATCAGAGCTGTGTTAAGATATAAATTATTACCAAAAACATCTAAAATAGAAGAGATTACATTTCACAGATATATCTTTTTTTTCTTTCTTTTTTGGCTTTTTTTTTGGTGCACGAGAGAGGTCCCTAAAAGGTTGTATTTTTGTAAAAATGTTTTCTTTCATCAGTGTTACATTCAAGCCTCAGTCTTAAAGAAACAACTGAAAAAAGAGGGAGAAAACATTACTTTCAGTAGCTTTTGGATGAGAATTCAGACCCAGCTCACAGTTGTCAGAGGCTCCAGTCAAGCTGTGTCTTTTAGCTAAGAAAAGCAAACAGTTGTGAAAAATTCTGCATTATAACAGAAGATACATGAAACTTTCCCCCAAAAAGTTGAGACCTGTAAAATGTATGATTGAATGATTTGCAAATCTCACAAAGCAAGATTTTTTATTTATTTGTAACAGATCGTGGAAAACATCAAATGTTGAAAGTGAGACATTCTACTTTCTGTTGAAAGATATTAGCTCATCTAAAATTTGATGGCAGCAACTAGCCTAAAAAAAACCTTCATCCACATGAAAATGCACATACAACCGAAGTCAAGCAGTATTTTGACAGGACTGAGAGGTGATCTCAACAGTTACCTGTCCTTCATTGTAAAGTACGAACAAAGCATATCAGTAAAACGCAACAGCAATGTCCATAAAACTTAAAGAACAAAACTTGATGGCTATCAAGTTTCCAGCCATTTACAAAAATGTATTTCCTTTAGTAAAAGACTCTGAGGCACATAGACAGCATTAAAACCCCGGAAAAGGCTGTATGGAAACAAGCTCGGCATTGCCCTTCCAAAATATGTGCTTTGAAAAAGTGGAGAAAGTGAAAAAAGTTAATCATGTTCCTCCATTTGTCATTTAGGAGCTCCGCTGTCAGTGGACTGTAAATAAAGTGAGCGGTGCATTTAAAACATACCCGTCATGGTGTTCAGCTTGAAAATACTACATTTACTTTGAAAAAAAATATGCTTGCATTTTGTCACCTTTAAGTACCAGGATTTCTGTGTTCTGTTTGTTAAAATCACAATAGAATTAGTGTTGGAAAAGCTGCTTTGGTTTGGGCTCTGAACTCACCTAATGCAGCTTTCTGAAAACCCTTTTTTTTTTCTTTAGAAGTGCAGAGGACATGATATATTTGTGGAGTCTAGTAAGGCAGGAGTGGGCTGCTGCAATTGGACTCGAGTCACTTCAGTTTTACTCTAGTTCACATCATCAGGCTACATCCCATGGGAGGAGTCGGAAGTTTGACAGGCAGGTAAGCTGCTGAAACACTTGCAAGTCGTGAAGGAGGAAAGGGAGCTTAGGCTACTGGCGCTTGGCCATAATCATGTAAGGTTCTTACAGAGATTCCACAAGGACGGGATATAAACCTGCACAGGCACATATACATGTGATGAAGACAATCGGCTCACACAGTCATACCGACAAAGCCCGTCAAAGCTCAGGCATGTGCAGCATGGTACAGATATATATATATATATATATATATATATATATATATATTCCGATGTATATATATACATTGATAATTATATAAGTGCAGGTATATTGAAGTGAAGAAAATGGAGATGGCAAAAATAGCATGAAGGAGAGGAGGCAGAGTGAGGGGACGAGTGCAGCAGTTTTGAAAGCGTTTGGCTCCGTTCAAATAGTTGCCATGGTTTCAGGATGTTTCCATGGAAATGCTAGCTGCCAATAAAATGAATTTGAGGGGGATTTTTGCAGCAGGTTGGCAAGAAGGTGAGAGCGATGTGGGAGAAGGGGGCGATGGGAGCGGCAGCAGAGTGGGAGTGGAAGAAAGGGGAGGAAAGGAGGCAGGAAGATCACTTCTCTGCATTTTCCTGCTGCACCAGCAACTTGTGTGAGTTGACGGCAGCAGAGGGTTACAGGGAGAATTTGGGGTAAACAAGGTGAGGAAAACATGCCATGCAATGGAAAGCAAAGAGCACTGAGACAATTTCAATCTAGATGGGTTGTCATGGTAACTATGGCCTCACAAAGCAGAGAGCAGGTAAATACATAGGAGCCTGGCTCACCACTGATTAACATGTGAGTGATCACAATCACATCTCTGTGTGTGTTAAAGATGGAAGAGAGCATGTGCATGAGCAAACGCGCGCGTGTGTGTGTGTTTGTTCACACAAACTGGCTGATATCACTTTCTACTAACTCTCTTTCAGGGAACTGGAAGCAGGGATGGGGGCTGAATGCTTTAGTGGAGCCCCGAGTCTGACGCACGTTTGTGTATGTGTGTGAACAAGTGTGGAAGATCACAATGTTTCATACTTTAGCTTCTCCTTCAACGGCTAAACAAGGCTTTCAATGCATGTTCAGCCAGTACGTCTGCTCCTCCTTCCGCATGCCCCCCCGCATATTCTGCCTCCTTGCCTCCTTCCTTCCTTCCTTCCTTCCTTCTTTCCTCTTGCCCTTTGTCTCATTCCTTCTCTCTTCTACTCTCTGTCTCACTCTGAAGGACAGAGGTATTCCCACATTTCTTGGTCGCCATAGCAACGCTGCAGCAAGAAAGAAGGAGAGGCCACTAGAGGAAAGAGGTGGTGGGGAGGTGGGGGTGTTTGGGTGGAGGTTTTTTTTTTTGGGGGGGGGGGGGGGTAAGCTGGGGATGTGTGAACAATGCTAATGCTACTTCACTGATCATCGATTGTGTGTCACCCCCCAATGTCTCTGCCCCTTTCCCTCATCACCCAATCTAAACCTCTGACACACGCCCACACTGCCTCGCCTCCTCCCTTCCACATTTATTTCCCTCTCTTCATTTGTATCGCTCCCTTTCCTTCCTCATTACTCTCGCGCTTGGGTCGGCGTCCTTTTCCCTGTGGTTTTAAAACTCAATCTCCACATAGTGCTGTCATTGTTATCGTTATTATTATTGGGTCATTTAGCAGGCAACGTTGGTATCCACAGCAACCCGGAGAAGTGCCACTGGTTCCTTGGTGAATACCAATATAGACAAGCATCCATCAATATCCCAGTGACTCATTATTAGTCTAATGGTGAGTCCGCTGCTGTCACACCAGACTATAAATAATGTTGTCTCATTAGGTATCACGACTGCCGCCAACGGTCTATGCGTGAACAGGTCCAGCATGTCCAGAGGTTACGTGCCACTGCATGGTCAACAGCCCTTGCATATGCACAAGTTTGTGCTTTTGTGTTTGTGATTAACTTCACAAATGCTTGTAAAGTCTAATTGAGATTCTACTTGCTTTGAATTGTGCGTCCAGATGTTTGGGATGCTACTTCAGTATCCTGCAGAGTTGTTTGTTGCTTGTGCAGAAATCAACACTACATGTACACAAGAAGCAATATGGAGGTGAGCAGTGAAAGTAGCAACTGGATATTCAGGGCCTCAAACATCATCTACATTGTGTAACTTTTGCGTTCTGAGTTGTTATTATAACATAAATTATATCCTAACCTAATCATTGATTTGGTTTCTATTCAATAACAAAGCAAATTCTAAGCTGCAAAAAGAAAATGCAGAACAGACACATTTCCATTAACTGATTCGAAGCAAATAAATTAGGCTGTGTTCTGTCACCAGAGGGTGGCAGTGGAGGCTAGTTTGCCAGTGGTTGTAATTCAGTAGAAGAAGTAGTCATCCTAACTTAAACAAAGATCTAGGAGGAAATAACAACAACTGAGATGGATGTCAACATCCTAGGGTCAATTTAGAATCACCAATTTACCTGACAAACCAGGAACCCTGATGCTGTGAGGCAACACAGCTAACCGATGTCCACATCCACAAGAGCAAAATGAGGAGAACTCTTCTTTGGGAATTCTTTAATCTCTGTGACTATCTGGGATGTCGTATCATATCTGGGAACCCACTGGTCAGACAGAAAAGAGCCAAGTCATTTTATTCTTTGCCAGATCAGATGCTATTGGCAGGACTGTTTCCATTCCCCATAATATACTTTACATCTTCTTCAAAACAGGCAAAAAAACACCTCAAGTGAGCATATAAACTTTTTAGTACATTAGTGGAAGCTTTTTCAAATTCTACTATTTCCATGCAACTTTTCTTATTCGTACACTTTAAAAGCAAAAACAGCCAAACAGAAATGGAAACCTGGCTATCGTTTACATCCTGCAAATCCTTTGGATTTGAGTGTGCCCCCTAGAGAAATCCTGTTACTGGATATTGTAGCACAAAAGGTGTGTAAGTGAACAATTTGGACGACAATAGATCTGGTTGCCTACATGTGTGCAAGGTTAAAAAGCAAGTATACTCTTGGTATTAGAGGTGGTCAAGCTGAGGGCACTGACAGGTAGCTGCATCAGAGCCCCACTGAGGGGGCTGACTCAATAAACAAGGTAGTGGAGTTAATAAGGATGGTACACTCCTTTCTATAGGTGTGCATGACTGTAGGCTCTGCCCTTGTGTTTGCTGTTCACACACACACACGTGAACACACACAGGTAATACTGCAGGACTGCTGTGGCAGCTGCCTGTCAGTCCTCCTCTGTGGGTAATCAATGGAATGAGGACACTAATGATACTTTGGAAAAACGAGAGAGAAAAACGATTCACCTTAACTATTGCCTCCTTGCCTCGAGTCATTATTGCGAATACTTGAATCGTTTAGTGCTGCAGCATTGGGATGGAGGGGGGCGGTGGCCACAGTGACCAAGCACATAAGCAAAAATAGCAAACTGCACAATACGTGCATTCGAAAATGTTCAGCAAGCGCACACTCACGCCTCAGCGTGCACTGATAAGCCACTCAATTCACCTTGGGGAAACAAACACCACACCTTTATGTAACCAGGAGACATGGAACAAAAAGTCAGAGTAAATTGGGGTGAAGGTGAGAGGGGTGAGGCGAACCATATTCAACACTGCTATGCACATGTCAATCATCTCCAATGTGTAAGAAGCCTGAGAGGACTCAATTCTGCAGGGTTGCGCGACACAACATTGTGTGTTGACTGCCTGTCTGCTGAATAGTGAGTGATGCATTCTTAATCACATCATGTTTGCATAGATTTTCTCCCGGTTGTTCCGCTCCAGTCTGGAATGCTGCATTTCAGAGATAATTATCCAAGATAGCAGCTTGCGATCTGGTCAGCCGAAATGCTCTCATTTCTTTTGTCAAAGTCTTGTTGGATGTCAAGATTTGAGCAGCTCTGTGAAGAAGAGTGCTTGGACATGATCCCGTTGCTGAGACCCAGTATGGAGCGTGCGATAGTGTCACATCATAAGTCAACATGCTGCAAACATGGCGCACCACAGAGGCAGTTTTACCCTCTCTTTCAAGAGCAGTGTTTAATGCCCACACATACACACATAGTGGCTGGTGGACTTGTGCAGTGTTGATGCCTCCACCGGTGTCTGACAGAACATATGCTTGCTCTCGGGGAAATAAAAAGACATCTCTTCATGGATAGCTGTGCATGAAATATAGTCCCTTGGTAAATGCTTGTTATAAATTACATTTTGTGTTCTTTGCTGAATTTTTTTTTACCTTCTCCTGGGATGACATATTCTCTGCTCTGTCTAACTGCAAACTGCTTTTCTCATACCTGCTGTCCTATGTGAGCCACATGTGGCTCAAAGTGTGTTTGCCTTTCATTATGTTATGGTGCTTAACAGCGCGTTTAAGATATGTCACAGTCAGATAGAAAATGGTATCTCCTGTGTGTTGCCTTTCATGAACAGAAATAAATTGCCTTGTTTTAAGCTTGACCAACACCTTTAACCTTGCAAAGCCTGAATCAATGATTTCACATTTGCAGAAGATTTTTGTCTGGAAAATATCCACTGAGAGTCCACTGAGCGTGGCAGCGAAAAGCCAGACTGATCTACAAATTGTAGAAAGTATTTTCAATGACATTGAAAACTAGCTGCAGTGGAACTCGAGGTGGAACTGAACACCAGCTTAGCGCACCTTAACTCCAGAGCACATATAGATCGCACTGAAGAATGCACAAAATCTGTGTGTGTGTGTGTGTGTGTGTGTGTGTGTGTGTTGAACTGTTCATGTGTTCTACTTTAAACTTTGCAGATGTATTACAGGGAACCTGAGGATGTACAATGCTGAGTTTGAACTTTTTTTACATAATTGGTTCTCATATTCTGTATACCCTTACAGCTACCTGCATGTGAGGCATAATGGAACACTGCTAAATTGCAGCTTGCTGAGTACAACTCAGTTTCCAATGATTATTTCAAAGCAGCGAGCATCTAATGCAAGTCTTTCATCAAGCAACTGCTTCAGTTAGCATTAGCTGTTCTCCTCTGGCTCACTTCAACTTGTTTTGTTTATTAACAGCAACTCACACATGTGCCCCTGGTCAGCAAGTTCATCCTTTACAGTTGTTTTCTAATCCAAAAAGTGTGTATGTGTCTTTTCTGCTGGCACAAACACCAACTGCCTGCATGCGAGGCATCTAGGGAACATATGTAAATCATAGTCTGGCTTTGGTGTGTATGTGAGGCGATTAGGGGACATATGTAAATTTCATCTACAACCTGGGCTGCACTCTTTCCGAGCAAAGATAAAGATAGCTATATGGTCTGAAATCCCCTGAGTAGATTTTTTTCTTTTTGGAATTTTTATTCTAATGAACCGAAAAAGAAAAAGAAAGATTTATTTTTAACACCTGATAACAAGCTAATGATCGATACAAGGCACATTAAATCTTTATTTATCTTTGATTTATCTCTGAATCCACTCATGGACTAGCCTGACTACGTCATACTCACGATTCTAGTCAGAATGTGAGTCTGATACCGCTCAATAGAGATTTGAGTATGGGGCGTGTTTCAACCGAACCAGGAGAAAAAATGCCTCTTCGCTCAATTGGATAGACCTATAACCAATCAGAGCAACGTAGTATGTGACGTAGATTAAGCGACACACACTTGTTGTAGGAACGACGGCAAAAACATCTTTTCTATCGATAAAAGCCTTTATCGCGTTCCTCTGTTCGTCTTTCAAAATGAATGCAATGTGGAGATCCTGTAGAACAGACTCGATGGCAGAATCTACACGCCCTAGCTCTCCAGCGGCAGCCGTGTTCAGCTCTTTAGTGACGTAGTCGATAATGTCCCTGTTGATCATCTGTCCATCATCGTATAAAGCCCGCCCTGGCAATCTGATTGGTCCGACCAATTCTTGGTCGGGCATAATGATTTCCCAACTGAGCAGAGCCAGACCGAACTTCCCGACCAAAACTTTGATGGGCGGGGCTAAGTTCGGCTGGCACCCAGGCTACTCATGGACAACCACATGCCCCTCAATCTGATTGATATTCATTTTTACAAAACGATGACAGTTTGTATCACTGTTATGCATTGTATGCATTTAACTGTGTTTACACAGCAAATTTCACATATGTTACATCGGCATGCGTGGGTACTGTGCTTTGATGCAGTATGCAGGATGTGTTATAGGTTGTACGTGTCATCCTGTCTTTATTCTCTCGCTCTCTCCTAGTCACATTACCTCGCTCCTGCAACCTGCTTTCGAATCAATAACTCATCTCTCGAAGTCGATCCCTCTCTATCCTCACAGGAAAACAAATGTCCTTCCACAGGACAAACAAAAAAAAAAGAAAAAAGGTAGAGGGGTGGGGTGGAAGAAAAGGGAAGAAGCAGAGGTTAAGAGGTAAGCTGATAATTGAGAAAATACTGTAAACCCAATGAAATGCGTAGATTGCCTGTTGCAGTGAAGACTTGGGGTAAAGGTAAAGAGGATGTGGGAGGCAAATACAAGGATTCGAATAAAGAGACAGCGATGTGGAGTGGGACAGATTAAAAGGGTGGCTATGGGATGGATGATTAGCCCCTGTCTCCAAGGTTACACTTTATAACTGTATCACTGCAGAGTGGGACAGTGGAGATGGGAGGGCGTGTGGGGGCTGTGGGAGGGTGACATAGACCGTTCATCACATGAGACTGAATTAAACAAGACAGAGGCACCTTTTTCTGCCTCTAACCTTCACATCCAGGACTTACGGCAGCCTTGACCTCCACATGAAGCTCACCTCCCGGAGTAATCATGCCAGCGATGCAAACAAAGCATGTGTGCTCGAGCAGAAAACCAGAGACAAATTGCAGCCAGGAGAAGGAGAGTGACAGACGACAGAAGGGGCAATCGCTCACATTTAAGCCAAATGCAAGAATTGGCCTTTTAAAAAAAATAAAATAGGGGACAGAAAACCTGTTTGCCGTTCTTTGCTCCCTTCCCCCTCCTTTGTTTTCTCCTTTTCCTCAAAACACCACCCCTGTCCTGCCATCAATTTTTATTTTTCCGATTACAGCTCCCCTTCCCAGTTCCACCACAACTATTTAACCTAACTACAGCTGAGAGAGAAATAGAGCCTTCTGACTGAGTTGCATGCTTCAGCCTTACGGTTTTACCACATTTAAATTGTACTGGATTTCACGAAGTCTGTTGAAATCTTACCTTTCTACTCTCGAGTCATGTAGATACTAGTGTCGGTGAGGTGAAAATGAGAATTGTGAGGTGGTTTGGCATAATCTATTCAGTGCGACCGTGCTGCACCCTTGACAGCAAGTGTGCAATGGAGGTGGTGTCGCATCAGCATTTTGAAGTTCCAATACATGACACCTTTAAATAAAACAATAAAAAACTCTGTATGCACCATGTACTTGAGCTCATGTACCCCTGCACAAATCACGTATTTTGACATAGTACTAGAAATTACAAAATGGTCATGCACCTCTGTGCTTTAACATGGGTTTTGCACGAATGCAAAAGAGGACAGTGCTCGTTTGCTATAGCTTTTTTTTTAAAATCCTGCCTTTTCTCATGCACACACCCACACAAAGGCCTGGAGAGTAATATTTATTGTGTCACTGGATTACAATAATCTGATTATAGAATTTACAGTGCTTTTGGCACACACACACACACACGAACAGCTAAATCTAAGTTCAATTACAGTTTTTGTAAGATATACATTAAAAAAGCTGTTTGAGGAGAACCAGATTGGTTAAATTAGTAAACACAAAAAAAAAATGGGTGGTTTAGAATAAGTTATACACTTGGTTAACTTGGTTGATTTTTTGGGTTCTTTTATGGAAGTCCTCAAAGGAAATAAAATAAGTACTACATTTGCAAAGTGTATCCCCTGTGGTTTAAATGCAGCACATTCAAATTATATTTTAAATAACATCCTTTTAAAGCATCGTGTAATCAAGATTTCAAGAATCAAACCATTCCTGCTCTCAGTAGTGCTCTCTTATGACTGGCTCCACACTAAAAATATCTCAACCATGACGACCCATCACAGAATTTTATTTAGATTTTTATGATCCCCAGAAGATTACTCCTAATGATTTTTGTCATCCTCTCACTTGTTGTCCAACACCATCATGAGGCACCAGCCTGTTCCTGTTGCCAGGATGCTTGGCATCACAATCCAGTGCAGAGGAAAGCCTTAGTTTATACAACAGGTGTAAACACTGAAATGACACAGTTCTGCATTGTTACCTGAAACAGCATTAAGGCAACATGATGTAAACCTATATCCAGTTATTTATGAATATTCAAGACATGTATTTCTTATGCAAAACACTAAATAATCTTGGCTAAGAGCAAATAAGATAAAGTGAAACGTCATTGGACAACATTTAGCCAGATGGGGCTTGAAGCTGGTTATACGGCGTGAGAGCACACAATAAAATGCAGTCAAAAGTATAAGCATGTTTTAGTATTATATATGTGCAATATCTCAATTGTGTTTCAACAGTTTAACGTAATGTAAAACATAGGCATGTAACAATTTTAAAAGGCAGGTGTAGACATAAGTTTTTACATTTTTTTTAGACTAACTGTTATGTGTTGTGCTGTGGACCAATGTACTGTAGGTACTGCACATTCTGGTGACAGTATGCTGGAGTTAACCTGATAAAACCCACTCAGGCACAAGGAAAACCAGGCTACCTCTTACCAAAAAGGACCAGACAATGTAAACTTTTACTTGTAATGAAGTATTTTTACTTCATTGCAAGGTCCTGCATAAGGACATCCCAGAAATACACAAGTATTAATATGAAAGTACCAGTGAAATTTATTCATTTTGAAGCATCAGTATGTAAGCAACATGTGTCAATCGTAGTCAGCGCCGCCTCATCAAAAGTTGTATGTACAGGAAAAGCACATTCAGTAAATCCGAAGGGTTTACGCATGTGATTGATCTGAGAGGAAAGAGCCAAAGAGACAGCTCTGATATGAAATTCTGTTTTCCATTTTTGGACTTCTCTTATCTTTAATTTTTGATGAGACACTGAATCATTTGAATATGTTTTGAAATAAAATTCAGTGTAGCTCTTAACAAGACATTTGACACGTAATCCTGACTAAAAGCTACTTTTTGTTCAAGCAGCAGGAAACTGCTGCTTTATTGTTCAACACTGTGTTGTATTTTAGCAATTTGGCATAATATACTATGCTGTAAAATCGCTTATCTTAAAAGTACCATGTCACTGAATTTTTCAAATAATGTAGTGGAGAGAACACAGTGCAACCCCAGAAGGTGGGAATGCTGCTTCAAATGTAAATAAAAACAGAAAGCAATGATTTGCAAACCTCATATACATATTATTTATTCATAATAGAAAATAGAAAACCTGATAAGACATTTCTATGGAAAATATTAACTCCTCTTGAATTTGAAAGCAGCAACATGTCTCAAAAAAGTTTGGACAGGGCTGCAAAAGGTTGGAAATAAACAGCTGGAGGAACATGTTGCAACTAATTAAGTCAACTGGTAACAGATCAGTAACATGATTGGGTATAAAAAGAGTACCTTAGAGAGGCAGAGACCCAGAAGTAAAGATGGGCGGATGTTCAGCAGCCTGCAAAAAACTGTCTTCAAATTGTGAAGAAACAACAGATAATGATCTTCAACAAAAAGTTGCAAGGACTTTGAATATTCCATTATTTTCAGGAGGGGAATCAGATGCAGAGAATCTGGAGACACATCTGTGTGCACGGGATACGACAAGCAGGCACAACTGCCATAAAAAACACAATTCTACCATGGAAATCACTGCATGGGTTCAGGAACAGCTCCAGAAATCATTGTCTATGAACACAGTTCATCCTGCCATCCAGAAATACAGATTTAATCATGCAAAGAAGAAGCCATACACGAATATTATCTTCTCAGGGTTAAAGCTCATGAATGTCACATCCTCAAGGGTAAAGAGAAGAGGGGCCATCTGTCATAAGTGCCCATGTAAAAAGCCTGCATTTCTGACAATTCTGGGTGATTTAGTGGCTATGGAACTGGCAACATGCATATCTGGAAAAGAACCATCAATGCCTAAAGGTGCATAATTTAAAACAGTATACTGTATGCTCTCTCCACCCAGACATCTTTTTCAAGGACGTCCTTGCATATTTCAGCAAGACAATGTTAAACCATATACTGCATCAATTAGAACAGCATGGCTTCATAGTAGAAGAGTCTGGACTGACCTGCCTGCAGTCCAGACCTTTCACCAACTGAAAACATTTAACGCATACTTTAAATGCAAAACATGTCAAAGCAGATCCAGGACTGCTGAGCAGCCAGAATCTTATGTCAGACAAGAATGGGACAACACTCCTCTCTCAAAGGTCCAACAACTGGTCTCTTCAGTTCCACAATACTTATGGACTGTTGTTAAAAGAAGAGGGGATGCAACAAAGTGGTAAACATACCTCTATGAATACTTTTTTGAGATGTTTTGTTGCCATCAAATTGAAGATGAGATAATATTTTTCTCACTTGATTGTGGCGTAAAATATGAATATTTTTAACAAAATCTACCTCAGCCTTTTATTTTGCTATTAGTGCAGTATTGTATGGGTCTATTTACTTTCCACCACTCTTCAAGAATAGTCCATTCTCACAGCATTTCAGGCCTAACAGGTCAAAAATCTATTAGCCATCTCTGACAGTTAATCATTGATTGGATTGATTTCAGATTACATTAATAAACATGGGTTCCGCCTGGATGTTTGCAGTACTGCAGTCTGGCCCAGTAAGGACACTGAGCTCTTTTTGTGAGGGTGTACACCCAAATAGTGTGCATTTTCTATCACAGTTGCGCTCAGCCATCAGCATGTTTGCAGCTATGTTTAGATATATGTTTGGAAAAGGCACTTCACTGAAAGAACATCTATCACCTTCAGAGCTTAGTGCCTTGTTGTCAATCAACAGGCACATAATCACCAGAGCTATGATATCAATATAGTTTCATGTAATAACATAATCCTCCAATTTTAGATGAGAACCAGTGTTAAGAGAGAGATGATCTGTATTAACACATCCCTACAACCATCCCTGCACCTCTGCATATAAACACACTCACATACACACACACACACACACACACACACACACACACACACACACACACACACACACACACACACATATATATATATATATATATATATATATATATATATATATATATTAAAACCATTCAGAAGCTGACCTCTTGGCAAACCCCCAGCCAGCACGAGCTAAGTTTTCACTGCAGGCTAAACAACATCCCACAGAACAACACAGACATTCACCCACTTAAATAAAAAAAATACACATGGGCATACATAGGGCGCAGGCGTAGGTCAGCGGCTTGGGTCATTATACACATCCTGCAGCCAGCCGGTCCACATCCTCAGTGGTAACGCACACAATCCCTTCAAAATACAAACAGAAACACGCATCCTGCAACAGTCTTGCAGCCCAACGAAAAAGGTGACTGAGGAAAGAGGACAGACACACAAATAAACATGGAAGAACACGTCAAGAATACATTTCGATTCACTACACACATAGACGGTAACCTGCAGCTGTTTGCAGTTTGTAATTTGCAATCAAAAATAAGCAACACAATCTCACTTTAACATTTGTGAAAAAACGTTATTTTTATTTCATAAATTTCTCAGTATGGCACATGAACAGAGATTGAATGTTCTGAAAAAGATTTGGCACAGAACCTCGAAGCAGAACAAATCCTCCCTCCTTCAGACATACAAACAGAAACACACCCCTTTGACATGTTCCTCCAGTGTTGTTTTGCACATTTGTGGTTTATAACAGGCTAAAACACAGTCTTAAAAAACAATCACAAAAACAACCATAGTCAATTTTGCTGGAAAAAAAGCTGAAGCATAACAAAGAAGCAGATGGAGGCCATGTTTAATTGAACAGAGGGAAGGAAATATCTGAGGCCTTGGTTTGTTGTGGGTTTGTTTTCAGTTTTCCTGAGAGGATCACAGTGGTGCAGGGGGCTAACAGGAACATGGGGGGGGGGGGTGTCTATGTGTGTGTTTATGGGGATGAGAACCATAACGTGACATCTAGCTGCAGGGGGTAAAAGATGGCAGAAGGAGGACGTGGGAGGGGTTAAACAGGAAGCATGAGGTAGATAGAGAAGAGTGGAGGACGAGAGCAGAAGGGGATGCAAGGTGCGGGATGAGGAAAGAGGGATAATACAAGACATACTCCTGGGAGCAAGAGAGCATTAGAGTATGCACGTGTGTGACTAAGACAGAAAGGGAGAGGCCGTGACTGATGATCTCGCTACATTTTTGAGAGCGAGGGTGAGAAAAAGGCAGAGAAGCAGGAGTAGTCAGCTGTGCCCCATCTCTGCCTCCCGTGGGTCGGGGACAGAGAGGAGTCATTTCCCCTCTGGCGCTGGGTGACATATAAGCACTATGGCGGCCATTCCTCCTTCATGTCTTTATCTCTGCTGCACTCAGTTACACAAACATACCATGCACGCAAGTCGGACACATGTAAATATGCATACTTATGGCACTCATGCAGATACTACACAAACACCAAAAGGACTCGCACATCCTGGACCTTTGTTTGTGTTTCACCCAAGTACACAAACTCATATGTAAAGAAAAATCTCTAAAGATACCACATGGTGTCTTTCAGTTCCGTCTTTTCTTTCTCCTGTCATCCTTGTCTCTTTTCAGTCTCTCTTCTTTCTCTTTCTCAATTTCTGTCTGCCCTGTCCTCCCTTGTCACTCTATTTCCTCTGGGCTCAGAGGGTGGGGAAGCCTGAGGCGACAGAAGCTGTTGCATGGTAAGCAGGCTCTAGCGCCTGGTAAATGTGGCACAGCCATGTTGGGCCACAGTAAAACACTGCAGCTTGGGCACGACGGAGAGCCTGTGCCTGAGCCTGTGCCTGCCGACTGACGCTTGTGGCAGTTCATAAGCATTTAGGGTAAGACTATATCTTGTGAGGCTGGTGTCACATAGATTCCGAGCAGAACTGAGAGCAGACACGAAATGAGGGTACCAAGGGCCAGACCGGATAAATAAATCAGAACCAAAGAGAAAAGGAGCATGCCTCAATAACTGACACGCGGGGGTGGAGACAAAAAAGAGTCAAGAAAAATCTATATCGCCAGTAAAATTTTATTTCATATTGATGACTGTTTACAACTCTTTTCTGCTTTTTAAAAACTTGCTTGAGTGAGACGAGGCTGCAGCTCTGATTCAGAGCTCTGCTGGGGAGGCTTATCTGGGTCAGGGCTGATTTCTGCTCCAGTTTCACCTTTCTGAGACTAGACGGTTTCTGACCCATGTAGTTGGTGGTTAGCAGGGGTTTGAACACATGTCCTTTGAGGGGTCCGCTACCTTAACAGGCAGATTAGTTAGACAGCTCCATTACCAAACCACTAGTTTCTATACATTATACATAGTTGTCTCTACCTCCTCACTCTCCTTCATTCTGCTCTCATGAATTTACACTTCAAAGCACTGAAAGGTGCAGCCCCTGCCCAGCTTCAAACAAACATTAGACATTGCAAAGAATGATTACGATGCAGAGCCAAAAAACAATAAACAGTATGAATGAATAGCAGGGAATGTGGAAACTTAACAGTGAGCCTGTCCTCTGAGAGAAGCAAAGCTGCTGGGTCAGCACATCCTTTAATAGTTAAGGCTGGTTCAGTACATTCCAGTACAAGTCCCAGAGTCCATACATTTTACAAAACTGAAGGGGAAGCTTTCTGCAGCTCCTGGGCATGAAGTCACTGCAAAAGTATGTTTGCAAATCCCAACATGAGTTGCAACATAAGCTGCAACATCCCAGATTGTTTCTGAAACCCAAATCTCTTTATGAAAGTTCAATATGGTTGCTGTCAGGTGTAAACCATGTACAGCCCCAAATGTCTGCATTTCAGAATCTAAGGAAAAACAGGCTTTTTTAAAAACTTTTTTTTCTTTTTTACCCCGTGGAGTACAAGATTTTTCACATGGCTACTATGATATTCCCCTTCATAAAGCATTCATGAGAAGCTCTATGATAAGCAGCGCTCTGGCTTCACGACCCCCATTAAGCAGTATTTTACAATTACATGGGCTGTAAGCGTGTCCCATTTTACTATTTCAGTGACTGTGGATTTTTCCTCTTTTCTTCTGAGCTGCTGCTCAGAGGCCTTCTGACCCACAGCTGAGTGACACAGAACAGATACTCATCGAGGATGAAGCACCACTCATCACTCTCACGTCACAGCCCACACATAATGAACAGCCCTTCCTGTCTCCACATCTCTACGTCAGTCAAAGCTCATCAGGTGACCAAAATTGACATCTTGTGGCCAGAGACATGGTTTCCAAGGCAACAAGGAAATAAGCCATGTGCTAATGTCCCGGCCATTCTCAAATTAAGGACACCTTCACAGGATATAAAGCACGCGCGCATGGACTGAAGCACAATGGCAGCGGCTGAGAGTTTGCATTAACCTCCACTGCACCCAGCTGCAAACTGTTGAAAACAAGCTCCTCCTCAATCAATAAATCACTCAGTCATTCAGCGGCAGCGTAAGTGTGTGTGTGTACAGCTCTTACATGTACACATACGATAGTTTGTGGTCAGGTTTGATCTGTGGCTTCAGGAAAGGGTTTTTACTTTCACAGCGATGACACAGAAAATGTCTGTGCGCATCTGACAAACAGGAGTTCTTCATTTCCACATAATATGACTGAACAGGATGACTGGGGCATAAAAAAAACAACTGGTGTCATCAATTCCACCTTAGACTAGCATGAGGTTGATAAAAGCAGCCCCTGAATGCCAAACATCCCAGAGCTGAGGCATAATGAAGCACCGTAAGGGAGAACTGCTGTTGCTGGTGCTGCTGTGTGGGGAGGAGGGGGGGCTTGGTGACACAGTGGCACACAAAACACCGCTGCACTTAACAGAATCCCAACAGCCGTCATGTGAGAACACAAGCTGCAACATTTGGCTCTCATGGGCAGTCCCATGTGAAAAATAATAGCGATAACGATGCACATGAATTACAACCAGTTTGAAGTTCTTGGCCTCTGCAATGTGAAGAAAATTAGCACTGGTGCTTTGGCACATGCATCATTGACACCATATGTATCAATAATGCATTAAGCCCTGCTATTGCTTCAATGCTATTTTTAAAAAGGAGGTGACAGTAAAAAAAATTAAGCAGTGTAGAGCTCACACAGGGCTCGTGGTGCTGAGGTTAACATCTGTGCACTTCTGCCTTCAGGGACTGGTGTGAATGTGGCCGTGGTTTTTAACACCACAGGCCACAATGAGCAGCAGATTGAGCCGGGAACATTCTCATATCTGAGGCTGCACAAGCCTCTCTCACCATAAGTAAGAAGCCCTAAATCGTTTCATGTGCATCGTTATAACTAAAAGTCACATCACCGTCAAGGCGATTAACCACAAATACGGCCATTGAAAAAGCGCATTAAAAATCACTTAAGCTTCACCAAAAGGTGCTGCTCTCTTATACAGATGAGTGTGTGTGTGTGTGTGTGGGGGGGAGGGGGGGAGGGGGGGGGGGGGGGGGGGGGGGGTGGGCAATGAGAATGCTAACCTTGAATAACCTGCAGAAGGTGAGAGGTAAAGAAATGCAACCACTAGACTTGACCCTCGACCCTGAGTTTGATGTGGCAGAGGGCTAAAAGGGGTTCAAATTGTTTTGTGAAAAGCTGAGATTTGTCTGACTGAACAGACCTTCCTTCAGTTGGGTTTATCCCAATATGCAGAGAAGGAGAGCGAAAGGGGGAGCTGCTTAAGCGGAAAAAAAATAAAAATGTTTTTACTTAAAGTCTCAGTGAGAGGATCATAAAAGTAGCCCGTAGCTGAGGAAGACAGACAGAGCTGGTTTAAACAGGGGATTTAAAATGGAGGTCTGACCACCCCTCCTCCGTCTCACCCACCTTACACAACCAGGCTTGCAGAAGCCCACCTGAACACAGACATGAATTGTATCAACAACAAGGGAACATTTTTTTGCCATAAACAGTTTCATAAGTTCTGATTTCTTTGCCTTATACAACAGTACAACGGGCCTTTAAAAAAAAAAATAATCCAAAGCTGTATATGCAATAAAAGATCCAAACAGACACTCACTCTCACACACACACACCCATATTCTGGTGATTTTTCACCTACTCCCTGAATGGGTGAATGAGTGGGTCCCTTCCTGCACAGTAAACACAGCATTTCCATTAGATTGTTGGGAGCGTGTTCACTACTCTGTGACTCAGAGACTGCAGCACTGTGACTGTGTGTCTCCAGCTCAACCGCTGCTCTCACTTACACCAAGCCTCAATAACATGGCCTCTGGTTTGTGCCACTTCTCAGGTGCCATAGGGGCTACGCATTCCGAAGTGATGAGCTACTACAGGCAGCGGGCAGGGTGTGCAGTGTCTGAGGAGTTAGGGGTAAATAGCTTTTGTAACAGTCCTTGCTTTCAGCCAGTGATGTACACAAAACTGACACACAGCCACATACACACACATTGCACTCTTACCCACAAGCATGCCCACATGACAATTTCTGTTATTTGCACACACAGAGGCAGATGAATATGTAAATAACTTGTGAGGGGAATATGGATCCCTTGTGCTGGGAGAGAAATATGTTAATGAGTGACGCAGGGTATGAGTGTTAATCACAAGCGTAAGGTACATAAATATGTTAAGTGATGGTGTGGGGTCTATGCAAATGAGGTAAATTGGGGATAGTGGCATGTAAATGGCGTGATTCACTGACAGAAAGTCAGTCAAGTGAGAAATATAGCCGCTGATATAAAAAAAAAAAAAAAAAAAAAAAAAAAAACGGGACCATTAGGGGGGAAAATTACCTGACAAAATGGGAAAAATCATAGATGAAGTTGCATATGTTCTGCTCTTGTCTGTTTAGCATTCAAAACCCAAATCAAGACGCTGTGATAAGGGCTGTCGCAGCAGCAACAGTTGCCAAGGAAACCTGATGGCAGGATGCTGTGGGTTGGGGAGGTGGAGGAGGGTGGAGTTTTATGTGAGGACATGGTTACAATGCTTAGGTTGATTTGCTACCACTGAAGGAACATCGGCCCACTCCTTGAGATACGGCACCTCAGAGGAACACGACTGACAGGGGGCAGAGGGGTGCCAGAGTCCATACAGAGAGGCGCTGATGGTGACGCCGCTTGGTGCATTAGTCTGAGTGTGTAGTCATGGCAACGAGGCGTTGACATAGCGCAATCGCACTCTGAGCACTGTGATGGTGATGACATTCACAAAAGTACACCGCAAGTGTGAGTGAGCTAGTAAACAAGAGCAGGGCCCTTCCTGTCCCCCTGTGCAGAAAAAAAGACCCGATGCAGACCATTTCACATTCGCTACGTCTCGTCTCAAGAGGAGCCAAAGGGATACAAACAGTGATACTACAATTAAAATTGATCATAACATAATGGGGGGAAAAAAAAAATAACCACCAAATTTCACAGACTTCAACTGCCATTATATGTGCCAGGTTTTTTTTTAAATTTTCAAAATGACCTCTGCTAACAGAACATCTCTCATAATTATAACCAGTGTAATTAGCTAATTATAATAACAATAACAATATTACAATAAAGATAACACGTGATTTAAAAAAAATTAAAAATCAAACTAGATAAAAACCAAAAATGAAAAACACTTATCATAATAGTTTGTTTTTTTTAAAAGAGATCTAGGTTCTATATTTTTTCATTTAAATGTCTTTTTTCTTTAAAAAACAAAAGTCACCCACCAGTGTCTGCTGTACTATATGCCACCTTCTTCCTCACCGAACAAGCATTGCTTACCTTTAAAAATGCTCGGCAATGCCGGTCGTCCCTTTAGCTCCCTGCTGCCATGAAATCCACTCATACACGATAACACCGAGATACAGTTGTGAAATAATCCTCTGCAAAGGTGCAGTCTTCATCAAAGGTTCATGTCCTGTCTTTAATGCCTGATAACACAAGGGTCCCTGACTGCTTGAGACATCAGAGGAGTCAGTGAGGGCTGGACTTGAGGAAGCCATTTTGAGGGCCAGGTTATTTCCTGCTGATGCACGTGGAGTTCGTTTAGTAGAACCTTGAGTCTGTCCCACTGTTGTTTGTTAGTCTGATAGGATCAGTCTTAACTTTAGTGTCATATACAAATGAAAAAAAAAAAATCACTTTTCAGTTTTCTGTAGGCACTAGTAGTAACAATAATTGTCACATGAATGATAATAATGATAACACAATAACAATAATATGTCATATTATTATCAGTGAGATCTTAAATCATGAGTTGAGTCTGAATATTTCAGAAATGACTGATTTTAGAGACATGCTAAATTGGCATGTGCAACATTTTAATAAATTCAAATTCTTCTAACATACTGTTAATAATTCAATGACAGCCATGACAAATAAAGCTAAGCTTGTTATCATTATTACTATTATGAGAATAATTATTTATACTACAGTGCCACTGTTCCGAAAGACGAAAAGCTGTAGTCATAAGTCATATTTTCGCAGCAGAGCATGAAGATTGTCCCCCTCAAATGACCCTTTTTGAGTGAATGAGAGGGGAAAAAACTTTTTGTGGCTACAAAAAAGCTGAGACCAAAATAAATTTACCAAAACACGGGTCTGTGTTGTAGCTTCATGGGTGCCACTCTCCCGCATGTGTCCAGTCAGGGTGGCTATTATGTTCCGAGATGGGAAACGTTGTCGTGGAAAGGGCCACCAAAACAGCTGCGCATGTGTGTTGTGTGTGTGTGTGTGTTTTTTTCAATATATTCTTCAGACTTTGTAGTTTTTAGTCAGAAGCTTGATAAAGATTTTTTATAATTTATTTCTTTGAATGAAAATATATTTACGATATATATAATATGCATGTTCAGTCCTTTTTTAATCTCTCTTTGTCCTTTATGCCTCAGGATTTTGCTTCTCCCCATGATAACCCACTCTGTTGCTTTCGTCCATTGAAGAAGACACTAGCTCGTGTGAGAGGGAAAAAAGTGAGAAAGTGTATCACAAAACAATTTTTGTGGTTGTGATATTCTGAACAGCTTTGCTGCACTGCTCTTATTTCCCTTTTGCTATGTTTGAGTGCTTCCTGGAAATCATCAGTTGTTAGTCCCTTCCATTGCCGAGTACTAATCTGACGAGTTTGCGGCCAATATTATGTCTCCCTCTAAATATATACACCGAATGCATCTGAGAATATATGAAGCAATCTGCATACAACCTAGAGGGACTCACTGCACATGTGTTTTGTTCACTTTTGTCCACTGAGTGAAAACAGTTAGCTTGATGTTGAGCTTCAGCAAAGACCATCGCAGGTTGCAAACAATGGATGACTTTGATGTTTCTGGTTTAAAGTCGACTTTGTGCAGATGTTATTGGTGAGACTAGTGTACTGTCTCCTACAGTATTCCAATATGCTCTTCTCTGTCAACAGGTTGACATCACAAAACATTGGCTATGTGAAATTTAGTCTTCTCTGAAATCTGTCCACAAGGACAGTTGGCCACAGTCAGTCTCATATGCTCAGCTTCACAGGAACTTTCTGTACCACTGTCTCTATGTACTATCCCCTTCTTCTTACCTTATACTTAGATCTTTAGCTTTACTCAGATTTGAGTCTCTTGCACATTTTCCTTTGAACCACTCTTAAAAAGGAGTGGCTCATTCTGGCCTTTTCCCTTTAGGCCTTTCAGAGAACTGTGGAGGCCCAGCTGGGGCAGGGGTACAGGGGAGGGCAGGGTGCCACCTGTGGACATTCCCCCACAGGAAGTAGTTGAAACTTGGGAGCAGGATATGGTCTGTGATTGAGAGCATGGGGAGGGGTTGTTGTTGTTGTTGAGGCCCATACCTGAACCTGTGCCCATGCCCAGGGTCATCATGTTGTTGCTGAAGTGATGAGTTTTGTAGTAGTGGTTGAGGTGTTCTGATCGAGCCAGGTTTGGTAAGTTGACTATCTCTGGGTGGTGCAGCCTTAGGCTCTGGCCCCCTCCTATTCCACTGCTTCCGCTCTGTGTCACCGTTGAACCTCCAGAGATGCCACTACCCCGACCACCCGCCCCAGGGCCCAGCTCATCCTCCACATTTATGATCTCGATGGCACGAGCAGGACCGTGATGTTTATGCAGCTGGTGCTGCTTCCTCAGCTTGTAAAACACCACCAGCATCACTGCTGCCATGAAAGTGATGGCTACAAAGCAGCCAATGATGATCTTGGTGGTCTTCATCACATCGTCCAGACCTGAGAAGCCTGGCTCAGTTATTGGCACAGTGAACGTGGGTCGAGTGGCTCGGGGAGAGGAGGAGGACCATCCAGCAGGTAGAGAGGAGTCTGTGGTAGGAACCCCATCTGGCCACAGGTCAGAGGGAGTAGGGCCAGGATGAACCCGAATGAAGGTCTCATTTATGGCAACTAATGCATACTCGTTACCTACTCCAGCTTCGACTGTTTCCACAGTAACTGTTGTAAAATAGGTGTAGTTGACACTGGCATCAGCAGCAGTAACATTGAGAACAGCAGTAGCAGTGGTATTGCCAGCAGCATTTGTGACCATGCATGTGTACTGGCCAGTGTCTCGTAGGGTGACATTTGTGAAATTGAGTGTGCCATCATGCAGGACGGAGATACGCACCCGGTAAGATCCATGGGTCATTAGCGTGCCGTTGGGGGTGATCCAGTTGACAGACGTTGTGGACGTGCTTGTGCGACACTTCAACTCAGCAGCCATACCTTCAGTGACATTAAGATCAGTGGGTGGCTCCACAATGACAGGCGCAAAGCAGGTGAAGTGCCTCTGGTCAAGCTCTCCGATGTACTTGCCTTTTAGGACTGGGGGAGCATGGCAGCGGGCACAACAGGTGGTGTTGCTGGGCACTGTCTCTTTCAACCACCAACTAAGCCAAAGTACATCACAGTTGCAGACCCAAGGGTTGTGGTTGAGGTGCACCCTCTCCAGCTGGTGAAGGGGTGTGAAGAGATCATGGGGCAAAGAGTGCAGGGAATTGTGGGAGAGGTTGAGCTCTTCCAGGTTTTTCAGGTCATCAAAGGCATTGCGCTCAATGACAGACACCTGTGAGTGCATTAGCCACAACTTGCGAAGAGAGGCCAGTCCCTGAAAGGAACCGGGACGAATGATCTCCAGACGATTTCCTGAAAGCTCCAGTTCTTCCAAACGTACAAGGGCTGTAAGCTTAGGAATGTCTTTCAGCCCACACATGCCCAGGTTCAGGTACCGTAGATTGATGAGGCCCACAAAGGCTGCATCAGAGATGAAATCCAACTTCTTGAGCTCACCCAGGTCCAGTCGACGTAACGAGGGCACACGGTGGAAGGCATAGCCTGGCAAAGTCTCAATGGGGTTGTTGCGCAGCCACAGCTCCCGCAGCTTGCTGAGGTACTCAAAGGCATGTGATGGCACCAGTGTGAGGCCATTGTCGAAGAGTTCCAGTGTGTTGAGGTTGGGGAGGCCATTGAATGCTCCAACTTCAATCTGATTTATCTTATTCTTGGAGAGCTGGAGGATTTCAAGGTGCCTCAAGTGCTTGAAAGTGTCTGACTTGATCACCTGCAGGAACAGAAAATGACAAAATTACTGCACAATAAGTAGAAACATAAATTTAGTTTTTAGACAGAGTTTTGTGGTTATTTACACTGTAAGGGCTTTTTGCATGTTTCTACGAATCACAGACACATTGCATTATGCGTGTGCATTTGAGCCACAGACGTTCACAAACACTTCCTACGTTCCCTACGGCAGATTGTTGGTTTGTTGTATAAGAGCTCTTAAACAACATCTGTCTTTCTTGTTTTTTCGGTGTGAAACACACCACCGACTTTGTTAGACTCTGTCGAAACAATTCGTTACCTTAAATTGCAGCTAGGTCAGGCAGTGATAGCGATCACTCGGATCATCTGTTCAGTCATGAAAGAACTCAGAAGTACGTTTTTCTGATGCATGATGAATTTCTGATCCATTAAGCTTAAATGATTGATAAAAGCACAAGTACAAAACAATCCTTTTTGATTTATTAGTGTAAACTGAAGCAGGTTTTTTGAGTCGAAATACGCTGAAAAAAACTATAACTTAGCAATAATGACCTGACTTTATATAACATTGTTTCGTTTACATTTTTAACTTACTAAATAATTTAAAGAGTCCTGCTGTATTCGGTTCTATCTTGCACAGACATACATTGTATGCTGGAGTTAGCAGTTGAAGGTTGTCTCTGCGGTGTGTTCAAGTAGTTTTTTCCCCAACGCTACTAATGTGAGAAGACACAACAGGGGGTTCTGCTCTGCCATCGTCGCTCATCTTGATGTCGGTTCGGTGTATAAGAGCCCTACAACACTGACTTCTCATAAGCACTTCACAAAACACCACTTAAAAAAATAAAGCATATTTCAGGTATGGGTGTGATGGGCCAAGTCCCACACTGGGAAAACCATCTCAACACACTCATCTCACCTTTGTTTTTTCAGTTACAGCAGTTGTCTTACTTTCTGTTGGAGTATAAGCTGGAGTCGAGCATTTGAGGACCGTTAAATCCAGGAGCTGGTGCATCAGCTTATATCATATGCAACTTTGGTGTGGGGGGGTTTAGGTTTGGTTAGTTTGTGTGTTATTCATGACTGATTTATTTGTTTCCCCTTTTTGTGTTGTTTGGTTTGGCCAAAGCACAAAATAGTTAGGTTGAGTTTCTTCAGTCAACTATTTTTCCACATAAAGTTATGTTTAGTTGACCAAAAGTTTAGTAAGAATTTCCTGTGTCCTCTCTGCCAAACTACATAGTACCTAACAGTCAGTGGTGTTGCAGTGTCTCGAAAAGTGAATATACTATACACTTTCTTTTTTTCAAAGCATGTAGCATGAATCATCTGCTGTTTCACATCAGGGAGTAAGGATCAGTATCGGTAGTCATTGCCTCAACTTATCAACATATTCAATAAAGGTAGCTCCTAATAGCCAGAAAGAACCAGGGCAAGGCAGGTTGCCTTCCTATAAAAAGTAAAAAGTGACTTGCATCCCACTACTAACTGTGATGCACATCAGATGGAATTTGGAAGTTGATATACTCCACTATACTACACGAAAAATGTGGGCACACTGTATGCTTGCGAATACCAGCACTCACCACTGATAACAATAGAATACGTAAAATGGCTTCAATATCAATCTGTTAAAGCAACAACAACCTGTTGTATTTATCTGAAAAGCCAAATTTACACCTGTGCGTGTCTGTCTGTTAATGTGAATTCACGAAATATGAATGTGCTGTGTTGAAAGTAATGAATATTACTATAAAAACTGATTCCCATTCAGACATGAAATGAACTTGTTCAGCTTCTGTCTGAATAATGAAGAGGGATACATGTCTGAAAGAGCATTTAGTTCCAACACTTTTGTAAGTACCACATGAAAATGGATGGATGTTGTTGTCTTTCTCCCCTCGTATTTGTTGTGGTTCTCGACACTAAAATCACTGCTCGGCTTCAGATGGACTGTGGTGTGGTTTGAAATACAGCTTTTCACAACAATGCACTTTGACATGTTGACAAAGTGTCAGTATCTGATGAGTTAGGAATAAGACCATACTCTTTTGGTTCAGAGACTTTGAGAATATTAGTATTCTTGGTTTGCTGAAACGTAAAATGTTTACATGTTATGCTGGTAATTGGGCTGATTTCAATACATAAACTACACATATTCTGAAGTTGCCTGTGGTCTAGTTTCTGTTACAATAATAATCAAAATACATTTTGAAATTTTAATTTGCCTTTCATACATTAATACTTAATAGGGATTAGGATCACACACAGCTTTCCTAACGGTTTTGATTACTCTGATTTTTCATTTATTATAGCATACTGGATGGCATATAACCATGAAAGACATGCACTTGTAGTGCTAACATGCCTTTTTTTATTTAGAGATGGAATAATTAGCAAAACATTGTGAATCCATGTGAGGAAGATACAAAACTTTGAATAAATGATTCATAGGAACCAATATAATTGAGTCCATGTTCAATAATAATAATAATAATAACAGCTGACCCTTCCACCTCACTGACCATCACGCATCAGCTTTTGAAATGTACGAACCCTGAACAGCAACATGAACCATGAAACTGTGGCCTCCATGTTGAACTTTAATCCACTCATGAAGATATAGTGATTGAATTGATCCAGGATTGAAGTCAGTGAGCTACATTTAATTTCTTTAATTACGTATTTCAATGGCTTTCTGGTAGTTTAACAACATTTACCTTTGTATCGGAATTCAGAACCTATTTTACTTTTTTTTGTGTGACTATTGAAGCAACAAACAGCTTTGTGCCCTCTAAGGAGGGGAATTAGCTTTCCTCCTATGTTATCATTGCCTCTCTACTGTAATTGAACCCCCGTTGACCGTTTTCATCCTGAATGCTGTGAAGGCATGCCCAGGCAATGCGTTCATCAGGCAGTCGTACCACACACTAACTTGACCTTTGTGTTGTGCATGTGCAAAAGGGCAGGCTTTGCTCAGTGCTCACACAGCAACAACGTCATCATGGATAAACCTCAGCTTCAGCCCGATGAGAGTCACCATGGCCATACTTAAGCAGATATTGAACACTGACTTACTTACTGATGAAACCTGTCACTTTAATTGTGATTTATTCAAGAAGAGAGTAGGTGACTCTGCTCAACAATTTCTAAGACATTATATATGCACATTCACATGAATAATGGAGTAATTATATTTAACATGTGAATAACTCAATAAACTTAAGAAGCATTTGGTACTTTGTCAGTGTTGAAGTCATTTTTCAAAGTAGTTTTAGATAAGATTTCTTTCTCAGGTTGCTTTGTTGTACTTCAACTTTTTCCCGTGTGAAGGTATTTGTACTACAGGTAAGCTTTTTTTTCTTTTTTTCTTAAGTAGCTTCCCCAGCATTGATAAATAGAGGTGGTGCAGTAAAGCACAAATCAATAACCTTCTCCTGCTCAAGAGCACAGTTCCCTTGTTTTAAAGCTTACAATCAGATTGTTTCATCACAAGCATTTTTGACACAGAATGTACTAGAACACCACAAAGAGGATGCCATTGTGTACTTTGAAATAACATGCCTATGTCAGGGAGGTGATGACAGACGCATCAACTCTCCCTTAAAGAGAAACTTGTCTGCATGACAGCAGTAACCACTTGCTAAAGATCAATCAAAGAGGCAGCGATTAATTATGGAAAAAAAATCTTATCTTGCGTGACCCCCTGCGGCTAACCAGTCGCATAGTGTGAACCCACAAAGACTTAAAATTTCCTTATCATAAGAAAAACATGTAGTGTGGTGTGTACAATACAACCATCTGACAACACTGAAGATAGTGTAGTCTGAAATTGGCTTTACACACACGTTGATTTAGCTTTGTGACAACGATAAAAGCCAAAAGTTTGGACACGTCGGATCAGTCTAAATGAATGGGTTGGTGTGTCTAAACTTTTTCCTCCACTGTTGGCTCAGAAGCAGATTCATTTTGAACCCTGCATTCAGCTTCCATACGTTGCAAACAGGATGAGTTGCACTAAAGAGTCAACAGTTCCACCTTGAGCATACAGTATGGAAGGGCAAATAACACAAAGGGACAAAACTACTCAGTGGCAAAAATAAAGTTTCGAGGACTTAAAAGTTATCACATCTAGTTTGTGTTTTAATGCTCACAATTTATTCAACAAACAGTCACATGATAAAAATCAGGCCTATTAGGACCACTTTTAAAAGATCTTGAATCCACTGAGACCAATTTCTGACTTTATCGCATCGCTCAGAACACTGAAGTTCTTTTTATCTCGGTATTTCTGTGAAACTCAGGGGTTTAATACCAGCTCATTCTAATCTCTTGCTAATAAGCCGATAATCAGTATTGAGCTATTTACATAAAGTGTTGCCACAAATCATTTCAGAAGACAAATCTATGAAACAAAATCAATTCACTGTTTAAAGGGTGTCAGCACAGAGTGGAGCACAAATTAACAACCGGAAGACATGCTTTTCTGCAGGAAGACATGATTCTGAAAATCATGGGTGCCACGGCCCTGGACAGCACTCACCGGTATTTGGTGTGATCCAACTAGAGCTCATTTGGCGGGAAGTCAAAGGCGCACAGCAAGTGAGCGCAACTAAAGGCCTCTTAAAACTCTGAATGTTTGAGATATGTGTGGCCAAAGCACTCTGTGAGATGCACAGAGACTCCTGGAGTCAGGCCATTGCTTCCTCTGTATGTAGAGCAAGAGTGGGGGGAGAGGAAGGATGGGTGATAGGCACAGAGGGGGGCAGAGAGAGAGAAGAGGAAGGGATGAGGATGTTAAGAGGGGGTGGGAGCTGTCAAGGCTTTACTCTCAGGGTACTCAGTGGAGGAAAAAATAAGCCAGAGAATCTAGGATGCCTTCAGGTGTTAAAACATTTTTAGATTTTTAATCATTTCAAGTGGAGCTGCAGGATACAACAAACCAAATCAAAATCTGTGGGCTGAGAACGAAACGCAACAAATACTGTTATTACATCTTTAATTTTTCTTTCATGTTAACGGCCTCTCTAAAAACCCCACATACTAAATCAAGATGCATGATGTCCCATTTATGCTCCATGAACATCACATAATGTTTAATAAGATGTTTTCTCCAAAGAATAGGCTGCTGTGTCCAACATGCAGAGCACATTATAAAAGATGTACTGAAAAATTTTAACAGTGTTTAGGATGCCCCGTGCTATTCATTACAAAAGATGAAATGTGGTGGAAATTAATTTAAAGCCACAGAAGAACAGAGCACTGTCAGCAACATGAGGATGGATCCAATTACATCAAATGCTGCGGCAAAGAGTAAAATCAACCCAATCCGTTTACAAATTTAGACATTCTTGGGCTTTGTATCGATGGTTTGTGGTTAAACGATCTTCCCCTGCAGCTGAGAAGCCACAAATGCCGTCTAGGGACTCTCGATAAATTGGTAATGCATACAAAAGCCAGCATGGTGTCTTGGAAATATGTCTTTCTTTCAATTCATGAAATATTCCCTCAGTTCGGCAGAGGCTTAAGTGCCTTTTTCTATCATTCTAAATGCTTACTCTCTTGTCTTTCCTTAGAAATAAAGTTTCAAAGAAAAACCTGCCTCAACAAATTAATCATAAAATCCACAACTGCCTCTGATAATGCATGCATATCAACATCTGTATGAAGTGATTTACATGTATGTGTGCGTTCTGAAAGGAAAATCTTCCATCTGGTGTGTCAGTGTGCTTTCAAAGTTAACACTGAAAACTGTCATGTTAAGAATTACACACTTGCCACTTGCTCAGGGATTTCTGCTGTGGTGTGATTGTGAATAAAATTACTGCAAACCACACAGCAACCATCATTATACAAGAAACAACCAGCAGTCGAAGGAAATCAATAATATTTTCTGAACACTTAAACTTAATTGCAACTAACAAAATAAGTTAGCGTGAATGTATTTCTTTATAGCAATAAAGGGAGGGATTTTATTGTCATCGAGACAGTCTCAAATCATCCTTATGTGTGTGTTTATGAGTCATATTTGAATAAGTTTTAATAAACACAAATGCACACTTTAAATTACACTGGCATGTAATCATTTGGCCTGACTTGCAGCTTTCTCTAGCCATTATTCACCTGTATGGAGTTCTCCTGCAGGTTGAGGTATCTTGTGTTGACTGATATGCTTTCGGGCACTTCCTCCAGATTTTGCCTGGTGCAGATGACTCGGCTGGCCTGGTTGGAACAGGTGCAGGGGGAAGGGCAGGAGGAGGCGGCTCCCACTAACTCCGGCCCAGGGAGGAGGAGCCGCAGTAGCAGCTGGGCCAATAGAAAGAGGAGGGGGGAAGGGCCGGGAAGGCAGGTCAGCGTGGCGATGCGCATGGCACCTGGGACATGACCCTGCTCTTTAATCCGAAGGTACAGGTGAGGTGGCTCCACGCCTGTGGACTTGTGAGAAATGGTTTACTTTCCTTTTGGTCCTCCAGTGGCAATTTGTTCTTTCTAATTCCACATCCTCTGAGATGTTTTTGTCCTCCGTCGATCTCTGTGCTTTCCTCCCTTGTTTTTTGAACATAGAAATATGCAGATGAACAGCTGTTATTCCTTTTTTTTCCTTGCGTTGCTGGGGGATTTGAGTGAGTCTTTTTGAGAAGCGAGAAGAACCCAGGAGTTACTGTGAAGAATAAAGACAAGAAAGACAGAGAGAGAAAGAGAGCGGTTATTATAGACAGAGCACAAACGGTATTTTTGAGTCTTCACCAACACACACTGAATAGAACAAACTATAGATGACTGTATAGTTTAGCATGGGAGGGATTGTCTGAGGAAAAAAAATAACAGAAGCATCAGAACTTCTGTGTCACTGCACAAATCAAATCCACACATGCAGGGTTGGTGGAAGATGGTTTCTGTGATTAATCGTTCGAAGCCGAGGGGCTAAAACATGAAAGGTGTGATTTTGACTTTACATAACTGCACTCAACATAGAAAAATTACTTTTGGACAACTGGTTATATAATTTGCATCCCACTGAAACAGTTAAAACAGAGTTTAATATTCATTCTGTGATAATGTTTTGGTGACAGATGTTGCTTCACTGAAACATTACTATTCAATACAAATCGGGCATGGAGATGATTTTGTGGCTATGATGCAATTAAATTTCGGTTCAAACTTTTTTGAGAGTGCAGGTTGTGCATGTTGTTCACAGAAATAAATACAACTGCACATGAAAATGCAACTTTAGGCCCTTTGGCAGCTCTAATTCCTTTTCTGGAAAGCCAAGTTTGAATTTTCAAGTTAAACAATAATTTTGGAGAAAAAAACAGACCAAAAAAAGAAGATGGCTGCTCTGCATTTAAAAATAAGTGGTGAAAGCTGTAGTAAGACATTG
This sequence comes from Odontesthes bonariensis, assembly GCF_027942865.1. Classification (NCBI taxonomy): domain Eukaryota; kingdom Metazoa; phylum Chordata; class Actinopteri; order Atheriniformes; family Atherinopsidae; genus Odontesthes; species Odontesthes bonariensis. The sequence goes on along the minus strand of NC_134526.1, from coordinate 8,505,048 downwards.
TTAAATGCCACTTATCCTCATTTGTGTCTCAATGAATTAATTGTACACACAAATCTGCCCAACCTCTATCTTTGAACGTATCATTACAGATCATTACAGTGTATGTGCAGAATACTGAATAATGTGTTTTTAGCAACTGCTTTAGCTGGGTCCTCTATTCATTTCAACTAAAAAATTAGAAAATAATATAATACCAAGAGGCATTATAATTTTATCCTCTAGTAAGGATGCCATCATGACATAACAAATAGTCTCTTGCTGCTATTAAAAAATTTAAAACATAGTATGTTTAACCTTTAAGGACACAATGCCAGGGAGGTCAATTCATAAGTGAACTTAAGAAAATAAGAGAATGTAGGAAGAAATTCAATGAATGTCAACAAGTAAAACCAAATGACCATAAAAATCAATAATTAGATAATGCTTTTTTGATACATATGAAAATATTCTCATATTTTCATATAAAATCATTACCATATAAGAAAGGAAGACATGTGAGATTGTCCTCCCAAAAAAGACGTATGCAATGCTGCATGAAAGTTTCCTATTCCAACCCAAACTCTGATTGTTTTTGTGCCTAAACAGAGGCCCAAGTGGGAGGATTTTGAGTAAAAGGGGTATGAAAATGTACTCTAAATGCCATGCTTTTGATATTAACAGTGATTAAATAAAGTAAAGATTTTAAATATTAACCAACCGTACTTCATTTTAAGTATCAATCAAGTCAAATTTCATTGTGCAAAACAAAACTAGATTTTAGAGAAAATCTGTTGTTTCAGAGCAAAAGAAACAAAAACAATTATTATGCCACCATCAACATCTTTGAATCAAAAAAGCTAGATCTACTCTATGGCAGGAAGCAACAGGGTTTCTGGGACATTTGGTCTTAATTCTGATAGTCATTAATAACACCACCCGTGTGAGGTAGAGGCTTCCAGATATCTCTGCCAGGGTCTCATTTGTTAACACTAATTATACCAAGGTATAACAATTAACATGACAATGATTTATTGATGTTTGAACATGCTACGCTCAACACCTGTAATTAAACTCACACTTATTAAAGGTCCAAACCCTGAAAACAATGAGCAGCTGAAACCAGTAAGCAGGGGCATTTTTTTTTGCGGCAGCATGGGCACAGAGGTGGGACTGAAATGCTAATTCCATTCTTGTGCGAGTATAGTGCTGTAAGCTCCAGGGGCTGTAGAATGGTGGCGAATGGTGCAGTCGACATTAGCACTAATAGATGGCCGGTCAAATCAGACTTCACCAGCATGCAGAGGCAGAGAGCCTCTGTTACCCTCTGCAGGTTATTTAGACATGAATAACCTTAAATAAGGGCATCCGGCAATCTAGATACGGTTATTAATGATGATAGTTGTAATGATGGGACTTTGACACGCAAACTCATTTGACACGCTGAGCATCCTCACTTGGCACACAGTTTTTTTTGGAGGGGAGGGATAGGGGGTTGTAGTGAATGAGAAGGAGAGAAGGATTATTAATCTGATAGATGACTGTATGGCTGCAGGCAGTGAAGGGAATTATCAACACTACAGTAATAGATGAATACTGAACAGCTGCGGAGAGAGGGCCGGAGAAAGAGAGGCAGGCAGGAAGAAAGAGATAGAGATGGAGACAGATGGAGGGAAATCTGAGTGAAAGGGATAAAGACCTAGAGAGGTATAAATAGTGGGAAGAGCAGAAAAGAGATCAGTTGAAGAAAAAAGATGAGATAAAGAAGTGAAAGAGGGAAATAGGGAGGGAGAAAAGAAGAGACATTAATATTAATAATCTCTCACTCCATAAGAGAGAAAGAGGAGAGGAGAACAGCCTCAATAGAGAGATGAATATAAAGCAGACAGAGATGGAGGGAGGGGGATGACAACACAGAGGTGCATATAAAATGGAGAGATGGAGGTAAAAGACAATACAGAGGGATGAGTATGAAACAGACAGAGAAAAAGAGAGGAATAGAGGGAGGTTTCCATGTGTGGGAGGAGAGGTGGGTTTGGATTGGTCGGGCAAGATTGATCAATAATGCGTACGCTGAAGTTCAATGACATTAAAACACACAAGGACACCGCGATAAATCATGCTGGCGGTATACCCTGGACAGGAAGAAGAGGACGGCAGCAACGCCGGCTCCTGCAGCCCCTCAGCTGCTCATCATCTGTATCCTGACATGCAGCCTTGCCAGCAATGATGGAGGAAGAGCTACTACGTGTTATTTTTGGTGCTGCTGTCACCTTTTTAGGTATTTTAATTTCCAGCCACCTTTAGGCTCTTACCAGTGAGGTGTACGTGCCAGAGCTATTTCAGGTAGAGACATCCGAGTGGAGTTGAAAGGTGTAAAAAAAAGAAAGAAAAAAGACAGCTGGTGGAAGCTAAGGTTAAGATGGTAGCTCTGATGTTGGGTGAGAAGTTACGAGACTAAGTAGATGAGACTGAGACTAGTTGGAGCTGACAGCTAGTTAGAGGCCGGTTGATTGTGTTCTGCCTCACCGCTGCCACATGTTACAACGCCTGAAACTTTTCCTCCGTGTCCTCTCTTTTCTGCCTTTATCTCCCTGACATCTTCCACTTCCCATCTCCTTCTATAAAAGTGAGGACACATAGTCTTCCCTTCTGTGAACTCTTTTGCAAACTCAACCCCACACCTTTCCAGCTGCCTCGCATATTTTTTCCTCGATACTACAGTGTATATCCTGAGAATGGAGCTCCCCCGGTTTGGATTGCTACAGTGTCCAGTGTTGGGGGGGGGGGGTAAACGCTGACATTGTAGTTTGATGAAAGATTAACCTGCTACAGAGGTCCATATTAACCCTTAACCCTGACTTTTCCTCTGTCCACGGAACACAAAACACTGCAAATACATCCCTCCGTCCTCCACAGACTCCCCCACTTTTGCTCTCTCATTCCTGCCTCTGCATTCAAATCTTAGCCAACAGAGTTACCATGGTTACCTATTCACCACAGTCCCCCACTCTGTCCAGCTGTATCCCACCAATTCCACATCCACCCCTGTCCTTCCCCCCGTCCTCATTCATTAGCACCCTATACACACACTCGTATACAAGTGGCCTAACCTAAAGTGTGAATGACATCAACACTTCAAAAGCCACGAGGCAGCGCAAACCAAGATCAAGATTTTCTAGTGATGATGTTCATGCTAGGATGATGACAGTACAGTTTTATTCATCCAGAAAAGTGACAAGCAGCTACAAATCACAGGTGCAGAACTCAGGGTAATTTTTCCAGAGTGTTCCAAAGTACATGGAATGACAAAACACTTGATTATCATGAAAAATATAATATAGTCGTCAGTGTGTCTTCAACTATTCAAGGCACGGATAGCCTATAATCTTAACCAGCATCCTTCTCATTTTGCTTAAAACATGTTTCTCTCTGACAGTCAACATAAAGATTTTTGGGTAGTTTGACTTTTTGACTTTAATTGAAAAAAGAAGCTTTTAATCACAATTTTAACTTTGCTCTTGTTGCTTTTGGTCAAAAATACTTAAAGCCCTTGAAAAACAACAAACAGATTCCCATCCAATTTAATGTTGTCAAGCTGCCAGCTTAGCTGCATTTCTACCGTAGGGCAGCAGTGTACCAATGTTAGTCTGAAAAACACGGACTCAGACAGGCGGGGTCTCACATGTAAGAAGCATTTGCACACTTGCAAGGTGCGACTTGTCAGGAACAAGGTTTATTTGACATAATCAACACATTATCAGCTGTTTGTTAAACCAGAGAGGTGAGAGTGTTTAGGCAGTCAGTGGTGAGCAGCTGCTGCACCGTGAGAGTTAGACATAAAGGAGGATGGATTTTGCTTATTCACAGACATATATATTAAATTAGGCAAAAATTAGGAATTACATCTGAGCAGTTTGAAGGAATGAGGTTTTATCTTTATTCTAAAAAATGCTAAGTGCCAGATATCAATAAATAGAAATCTTCATGACAATCATAATTATTGTGGTTCTTTCAGCTCATTGTTTCAGCTTTGCTGATTTTTTAATTCTTTGCTGGTTCTGTTTTATGGCTTCCCCCCTACGGATATAAGACAGCCAGTGTTTTCTAATTACAGGACAGAAGCATAGTTCTATTTTACTCAATATACGTGATGCATTTTTTTAGATTTACATCATTAGGGAGACATATGTTATTAATTTTCCACGTGAAATTTTTTAAGCCTTCTTTTGGAGAGAATTAGGCAGCTCAGATGCTACATACATTATCACAAACTATTATCAGCAGTAGTGGGTTGTGCTACTGAAAAGCATAAAGTTAGTACAGACCAGGAAAATAATTTAAATAACTTTTATCTAAACTGTATACCACTATAAGTCATAGTTGAATTAAATATTTTATCGTCTATTGTGTCTTTATTTGGAATATTAAAATCCTAAAACTTATTAAAAGCTGCATCAAATGAAAAAACATAGGTGTCTCGTGCATTATTTTACACATTTCTCTCCTAGTAATTACATATTTGATTTATTTAGAATCTTGACCAGAATATAAAATCAAGTCTTGTGCGTCAAAGCAATGCTTGGCTGCCCACAATACATTTTTAATGCTTGACTTGCCAAAGGCTTCTTAAGATTAGACTCCTTGCAATAATGTATGCTGTAAATCTTATTCCATAAAGATAAGCTTTCAATTTTAGGTCACTAAGTTTGTGTAATTTACCCCTTTTTTTCAATCGCCTTTGTAGAAGCAGAATAAGGAGTGTATGGTTTGGCTTTTTTCACAGTTAAAAGCAACTAGTCATCAGTTGGGTTTTCTGTGCATGAAAGGATTGTGCAGCAGATGGCTGGATGGAAATTATTACAACTTACACAAGAAGCGAGAAGCAAGATAAGACACAACTAGAGTAGGCAGTCAAACAAGCAGTGAGTGGAACAGACAGGAGCACACTCTTTCTCTCCAGTATCCCGTCTGCACATCAGCATGGAGGCCCATCAATAATGACTCGGCAAACACCAAGATGGCAGCTCATGCAGCCTCAAGAAAAAAAAAAAGAGAGAAAAAAGGAAAGCTCATCATGTCGGTTGTGTGCGGTGAGAATGGAGCCGTGACCTTTCTTGATCGTAGTGACATCTACAACATTCAGGGTCGTGCCTGTGAGGCTTCCAGACAGCAGAAAATCTGCTCTCACACACCTCAATTTCTGTGACAAGGAAGTAATTTAAAATAATGTCCTAAAACTGATTTTACATGGAGCAGCAGAATGCACCTATATTTACTGTTCCACAGCTGCTAATAGTGATGCTGCACCAGGGACAGTTTCAATAAATTGACTGAATCAGCAGCTGTCGTTGCACAATCTCCCTAATCAGTTTACATTGAATTATAATTCAGTTAGCTGTGCTCCATCTATAGAGAAATATCATAAGGTTTTACTGATCAAAATCAGTATTGATCAATAACACCGTCTGAAACTCTTAATCTTAATTGTATTTAATGATCATATTCACTGGAAAGCAGTTTCATGTTATCCCATGTTTTAGAGTGGATTTTTAGAGCCCAGTGCTGTAGTATAACAGCTGCTTCAGAGCCTTAAAAACCCTGAAAAAATTCTAAAGTAAAATTGGCTCCTTCTTTCAAAGCAACATCAATATTGGCCGTAACAGTTCACATAACACATAGCAATAAAAAACGATTCAGAAACAATCTTGCAGAATTTGCAGCTCACAGGTTGTCTGTAAACAGAAATAATGCTTGTGGTCTAATTGCCTACAACAGGCAGTGAGTTAGTGTAGTGGGGTGATGAAGAGGGCAAGAGCGAGAACTCGGAGCCAACTCCTGTCTTGTTTCCTCCAACCTTTCTATCTCCAGCTTCAGTATAAATGCCAACAGCACAAAGTGGATGTATCCTCAATAACTGACATAGTCTTTGCACCTTGAGAAATAGCCAGTGGGTGAAGTCTCAGGGGAAAAATCCTGGTGTCGAACAGTGGGTCACCCCATTTCCCCTTTTTTATAGCACATATGCTTGGTGCTTACACCACTGGTCAATTCATGGGCTCTCTTCCTGTGTTTGCTCCTAATATTTTTTTTCAGATCACATTTATTATTACGAATGTAGGGGTTCAACAGGAAATATCTTATTATGAACCAGCATAAAGAATACTTTGCTCACATATAACATGAGCTGCATAGTGGATTTTACACTACAAGTGCATCCACGCTGACCATTTTCTTTACCAAGATTTGGATTAAATAAAAGCCAATAGTATGAACCTGTTCATACTCAAGCAGAATATCAATTGGGGTTTTCGTCAACTCAATTTTGCAAAGAAATCCTGGTGTGAATTATGACCAGACATCCAGACTTTTAGTTGTTCAGGCTTTGCTTCTAGAATTTTCCCAGCCTACAAAAGAGGACCTATAAATATCAGAAATACTCATTTTAGCCAAGATTTTAACGTCTGTTAGTCCACAAACGCTTTGTTGGTCACAAAGATCCTTGTTAAGACCAATAACCTTGAATTTAAAATGATATTCACTCCTGTTCCAATAACTGATGGTGGGAATCACGTATGTTTTTGCAACTTAGGGAGGTGTTTGTTGTCTAGATGAAGCAGTGACAAAGATACATGCTTTCTATAGAGGCCACATGGAGCAAGATGCATGCCTGCTATTTTTCTCTTTCGTATGCACATTTTTTAACTACTTAGATTTTTCAATCAATTAAATGAAAAATTGTGGATCATCATGCTGTTTTTAACATTTTGTTGTACTGGAGTGACTTAACATCTGTTGCCGTTTGGTTTAACAATTCAGAACCACTTTGAATTAGTCCTGAATGCCTCTACATTTGGTATACATGCACATAAATCCCAATGAAAGCCAGGCTTAGTGCAGAAGGGTTTTAGCCAATCACATTCTTAATGTGTTTTATATCATTTCATATTCAATATAGTTCAAAAAGTGTTAAGTGTAATATGACAGCTTGGCAAGCGAGTTGGTTCTTAGCCTGTTCGCTTAAACTTTAATCCAATTTTTTGGCATGTACCGTAGTCTCTGTCCAAAAAAACACTCCAAAAGTGAAAGAAATATATCAAAAATCTAACTGAGATGAAAAATATGGAAGGCAAAGTTTTGCAAACCTAATCTGAATTAATGGATTTTTGGTTGTCAAACACACACAGCAGCAAATAATCAGACATCTTTATGTGCTCAATTTCAAATGGAAAAAGATTGTGTCTTATTTCATTGTCCTATGTCTTATGTTAGATAGAAGTGGGGCTGCTGGCAAACCTTTGGCTGATCCACTTAAGCTTCTGTCTCTTTAAAATGGGATGTTTCTTAAATCAGTTTGCTCAAAATGTTTTCTGAAATCAATTTTAATGTTTCATAAACAGCGATGAAGGGATTACTGTCTAGGATTCAGCAATTTCAGTAATGCTCTGTTACGCTGACATATTTTCATGCCAGTTAATGCAAAATGACAGGCTGGCTGCCCAGTTTGAATTGGATAAAAAGGGTATGATAGCTGCGCAATGATGGTCAGTAAACTCCTCTAAAACACGAATGGGAACTTTAGTTGAGGAAAATTGAGGAACAGAGGTGTAAAAACAGGTTAACTCAATCAAAAGATCAAATTTCAGCCTAAAAGCTGCACTTTCTAACCTATTAAAATGATGTTTTTATGTCAATAGTGACGGGGAAATGCTCGTTTTCAGGAAGATGTGTTTGGTCCTGAAGTTGATATAAAAATGTTGATTATTTCCATCTGAAGCATCCAAAGTACTATTAAAGTACTTAAGATGCAGACTCCTAACTTTTCTGAAGTGTTTGCAAGCAATAACCCTCTATCCACTTAGAAGACATGGCAGCTTCCTCATCATTCACAAATAAACTGATCAGCAGACAAATATCCTGTGAATATCAGCACAAACCTAATTGTGTAAAGTGATTCAGATTTACACGGGTATATGCCCTTCCAGTGATCTGCATTTGAACAAAAATTGCCAAACCATATCAATCTCATCTAACTGCTTCTTCTTAGAAATAAATATGACAGACCAAAGTACAATCAAGTAGTGCTGGGCGGTATACCGGTTCACACCGAATAGCAGTTTATAATTTCATTATGATATGAATTTTTAATATACCGCCATACCGGTGTATTTGATTACACAACGGGGGAACGCTGCGTCGCGCGACATAATTTGAGACGGGACCCTTTTCAGTGTTGCGCTTCTAAACACGCATGTTTACTGTCTATTCTTAACGCTGTTTAAAAAATACTCGTATTCGTTAAGCTGCATTTCCTTTCCCTGCTCTCCCTCCGTCTCTGTCAGTCATGCGTCTCTCTCACATAGCCTACTCACACACACACAGCCCCTTCCCTCCGTGCACACCGCGCGTGTCTCCATCAGCGAGATCATCCCTGGAAGCGTGGAAGCTTGCTAGCTTCAGTGTCGCGTTAGATTAGCTCAACCGAAAGAAGACGGCTGGCTAAATTCACAAAAGGTTGGTATCACGTGCAACTTTATAAAATCACACATTAAAAAGTCCTATAAAAATATTTTATATTTTTAATACAATGTTGTCCCGTCCCGTCCCGACCCATAGCAAACAAGCGATTACGCCTTCTTTATAAAGTTAACTAGTCGCAAGTTTGCCGTAAAAAAAAAAAAATGTAGTTGGGTTGTCGAGGTCAAAACACTAGCAGCTGTGAATCAAATGAAGTAGGTTTTTTAAACTCTTACACTGAATATTTGCTGCTTCAATCCAGATGAGTATTGAAAAATATTTTCCGCGATTGAAAAAGAGACGTGCGTGTTGAGGATGAGGACCAGCCTGACGCTAGGCGTCCATTGTTTCGTCAACGCAAGCCGTATCCAACGCATTCAGTTCATTTTCAATGAAATCCGGCCGATCGTTGTCGCTGTGCTCGCAAAGCATGCTGGGATTCTGGCACAGCGAGCAGGGGACCTCCGGCACGTCAAAAAGTTGGGCTCGCTCGAAGTTTATGCAAATTTGCCACAGCAGACGGAGTGTGTTACCCAATGACAGTAGATCATGTAGGCGTGTCATGATAGGTTTGTCGTGAAGAAAGCATCGCGGAGAAAAAAAAAAAAAGATGGAGGAGTGTTTCATTACTGCGGTTAGCGGATTCCCCGTTTTATTTGACCTATCCCTGCCGTCATACAGGGATACCAACATTAAAGACGAGGCGTGGAGGAAGGTGGCGGAGATTGTGGGTGTCCCTGGTGGGTTGACATCTGTGTGAACTGTACAAAATTACATGAACACCTTGCAAACATCATGGCCAGTAATGTATGCTAATGTAAATGGCTAGGTCATTCCCCTGGTTGTCTTCGTGGTGATGAGCTAGATATGTTATATTATGTATAGTAAAATAATGAATTAAATAAATGAAGGGCATCACTCAGTTTTTTTCCCTTTGTTTATTCACCCCTGAACGTTTCGGGTATTGCTCATGTCATTGCTATTGCTGGCAAAATGAACAACAACAGTGGCCAGAATGGCTGTGCTAAAACGATTGTAGGCGAATAAACACCCCTAAAACATCAGGCAATTGTGTGAGCATCTCCACTTTTGCAGTAAAGTAATGACCGTCAAGGAATAGAGATTCAATCCAGTGCATTAAATTCTTTTTTAGAGGGAGAAACTTCGGTTGGTTAAAATCACAAGTTACTTTCCCCCGGAGCCATTCTACCGTATGTTCTATCCACAACTTCGTATACACGCCCCTCTGTAGTAGCAACACGGCGACACTAGGCATCCAATCCGGCGAGATAAGTTGACGTGACGGAACAATGGACGCCTAGCGTGAACCGTAGGTCAGTCTGAAACAGAGCTGAACAGTCCGACCAGTGTAATTAATGTTATTAATTTGTTTACAATGAAGATGTGAATATTAATACAATAAAGTTCTGTGTGACCAATTATTAACAAAGGAATTGTTTTTGAAGAATTTTTATTTTTATTTTTAATTCTGTTCTCAATCTGTAGAAAATGCTGTGAACACCTAAATATGCATGAAAAAAAAATACCGTGATGTACCGTGAAACCGTGTACCGTGAAAAAATACCGTGATATGTATTTTTGGTCATACCGCCCAGCACTACAATCAAGTAAGGGGCTGCAGTGAGGTTTTTCACTTTCCTGGACATTCATTTCTCCCGGCCTTCTCAGCCCAAAGCAGAGCTGGTGTGGTATCCTTACCAGGCCTAACAAACATCCTGCCACCTAAGCTGAAAAAGGTTACCAAACTTACAAAAGAAATATAAGGAAATACATCTAATTTGTCTCAGTATTCTTTAATAGTCATGTCAAATTATAATCCTGCCATAGAGACAGTTTAATCCATAATCAGCCCTTTATCCCATCCAGGCCTTCCACAGTGTGCTATAACAGCTTTCATTTTTAGCCCAGTCTGTTCATCTAGCCTCATTTTATCCCTCACTCTCAGCCCCATTCTGGTCCCAGGATAGTCTATCCCACTTAAAGCTTACACTCTTCACAGGCACTTATACACATTTAAAGCATTTGACTAACTGCCAGGCAAAATTGACTTTCGGATGAAAAACCAGGGGACTTTTAAAAAAATTAAAAGGAAATTTCAGCATCAGGACATAGAAGCCCTGATCGAATCAAATCAAATAATAAAAAAAAGTAAATATACATACAGACATATATGTTCTGCACCAAGGGTTTTCTGTTTTTAATGGCCGTGGAAGGGAGTTGGACATGGGAATATGGATTTGTGACAGTGGGCGCTTGTTAGTGGTTGTTGGTGGGCACCAGTTTTAGGGAGGTGCTGCTGTGTGGTTTTGTGCTGGATAAGAGAGAGGGAGCCCCGCACTCCACAACTTCCTTCCCTGTGTTAATCCTCATCACCACCAGCACTGAGAGAAAGCTGGACGAGCACTGGCCTTGCTTATGAATGGAGGCCTGACGTCACTTGCCCACACATATACATACACAAACACTCACTGTGAGCAGTGTGACTAATGTCAGACAAACACCTTTTTTTTGTTGCTTCAGTTATACCTGATTCATGTCTGGCTCCCAGGGGAAGGAGTCCCCCAGGTGATTGAAATATTCAGACATGTAAGATGTTAGTGCAGCTGAATCAATGATACCAGTCAATAACTCCCCCCTCAGGAAGGATTTAAGGACAGGGGTGTGTTACAGCAGCACACAACCACATTCAGATGAAGACCCCCTATTGTACTCACTATTGATTTTTCTTCTCCCTAATATTGCATGCAGTAATGTCATCAACAAGTAAAAGGTTCAGGTAGAGAAATATTTGAGTTTGCCTAACTGTTGACTCAATCTGTGTCTGATAGCTGATATCATTAAGTGGCTTGCACGCTGTATTGCAAGAGAAAGGGGAGGGGATGAAGAATTTCAAGTGCGTGTCCTTCTTATTGCAGATGAAATATGCCTGGAGCATGATGAAGGAGAAATATGTATCTTCGCAGATAATCATGGCACTGCTTTCATTTGCATCTTGAGATACTGTATGTTTCACTCTAACGCTGATCACAGATATGCAGTCTCATCGATCCATATGAGGTAAAAATAATTCATCTCGAATGAATTCTCTGAAGTCAGAAGCAAATAATTTCCCTCACCGTTCTAACTTTTCTTGATAGCCACAATGTATTTTGATTTAACTATAACCTGACAATAGGTGGGCAGTATTCAGGAGCCCCCTTTCTTTCATATTTGGGATGTCTTGGTATACAACAACACAACTCAACAATTTTTTTGATTTTGAAACAAATATTTGGGGAGAGAAATTAAGAAGATGGGAAACCCTCCCAGAAATGTGTCTGTCCATTTCTTTTAGTTTCAACTTGACTAACTGTCAACTAGTGATAATAAACTCTTAAAGGGCAGGTGATTTTTGGACTACGTACAAGACAGGAACATGATTAATTAAAGCCTTAATAAAAGCCTGCTGATGGTTTACAAATCCCAGAACGGTTTAGGCCCAAAATACATCTGTGATATGTTCAGAGAATATAAACCCAGCAGAGCTCTTAGATCCAAGGACTCAGGTCAGCTGGTCCAGTCCAGAGTCCAGACTAAACATGGAGAAGCAGCATTTAGCTGTTATGCTGCAAACAAGTGGAACAAACTGCCAGTGGAGATTAAACTTTCACCAAATGTAGACATTTTTAATTCCAGGTTAAATACATTTCTTTTCTCATGTGTCTATGCATGAAATATCTTTTAACTTATCTAGACTGTTGCCTGTTTTTAAATTCATTTAAATGATTTTATTTGTTTCTCTTTATGTTCTTTTATGTATTTTTAATGCTTCTTGCACTCCCTGCTGCAATGCTTTTATTTTATGTAAAGCACTTTGAACTGTTTGTACATGAATTGTGCTATACAAATAAATTTGATTTGATTTGATTTGAATAATAGAAGTTATTTAATTAATTTGAAATATCTTCATTTACCTTTTTATTTGTTCAGTTTTTTTTTTGCTACCAAAATAAAATGTTACTTTTAAGAGCTAATGGCTCATGAACTGCTCCTAACTTATTGAAATCTGTTTTTATGAGTCTGATTTGTATGCTCAATCTGTGTCCTTAATTCTAAATTTGTTTGTAATTTGCCTAATATTGGAACTCTGTCTCACCAGTAGACATACTGGGTGCATTTATCCACATCTCCAAAACATAGAAGTATCACAATCCACAGTTAGAAATGTTTTAGAGGGCACCTAATGATTGATTTTAACCCATTTTGTATTTCTAACTCAAAACCCCTCATTTACGGGTGAGAGAGAAGCTGAGAAATGAAAAGGACAACAGAAAATACTGTGTGGGATCTCCAGTACTGGAGTCAGCAGAAAGAAAGCCTCAGATCATTCGTCTTCATAAGTGTTTGTAGCCAAGTTAGTAGTGTTTAACATTTACATCACCATGCAGCAAGATGTCAAATGTCAATGTCTTCATGGAGAAACTGTGACACTGAATAAGAGCATCATTATGTAGCAAGACATTGAACGCTCACATCATCCAGAAAAGAGAAGTAAGCTATATGTCTGTAGGGAGATAAACATAAAAAGCATAATCATTGTAACATTTCTGAGCCCTTACTTTAAAACTGCAACATTATTTTTGATAATGGCCCATGGCGTCAGTTTTAAGTGCATGAGAAAGACCTTTAGCATCACCTTCCGACACACAGGGATCTGCTCTACAGCTACATACTGTTATCCTGTGGAGCGGTTTGTTATGGGGGAATAAAGCTGCCAAAACTCTCTAAATACAAAAATATAGAAATGCCTCCATAAAAGCAATGTAAATACATTACACATTATTATCATTTTACAATGCGTTTTTAAAGTAAATGGTTGTTTTGATTTACAGCTTGCATTTACATCTCTATTATTTCCTCTTCACATTTACCACCCTATCTTTTTCCCCTAGTGCAATTATTTCCATGTCTCAATTTTACATTTCTTTCTCTTCGTTCTTACATTCCTGCATGAATTTCTGGTGCATTATGCAAATGAGTTGGGATATTTTTTAGTGGCTGTTTTCAGGAGATGTTCAGGACAATGTGTGGACAGTTTGGTCCGGACATTTCCCCCGGTTGCTGTTCAAATGAGCACGTCATAGCAGGAAACTTTCTGCTGAAGATGTGCTCTCCCAGCTCGAGATGCGAGTAAGGAGGTGCGGGGGCACAGCTGTCTAAAGCATGCAGCAGGCAGCATGAGATGCAGAAATTACACCGTGGAAATTGCTTTGTTTTCTTTAAAACATGTCGAGAACAGCAGATAAGCTCCTTATTATGTTGATATGAGTGCTGCGTGTATCTGTATCTCACCACAATAACAGGGAGCAAACAAAAAGCAGCATACAGTTCAGCAGAGAGGACAAACTCTCACCAGCACTCACACACTCACTCATTGTTTCACCCGTTGAGAATACAGAAATTTTACTTGGGTGGAAAATCTCTGCAAGAAGTCTGAAGCAAATATTGCAAAATTGTGTTCTGACAAACCACAGCTCTGGAACATTACCAAACTCTGTTGCATTTGTCAAAATGGCTGGAGTGTTTAAGGGACTCTGTTTCTCGCCCATTGGTTGATCATCGAGATGCAAAAAATCCTATTTTACAAAATGGCACAAAAAACAGAAGGAACATAAATGGTAGATCCTGTCAGGCACAATATAGTTCAAAGGACTGTGACAGGGTATGTTCACAGTCACTCATTGATCGGCCTGAATCACGGCACTATCACTGCTCATTATCATGTTGGAACACACAGCTACAGTGTACAGTTTTCACCGCTTTCAGGCCATTGCTGTGACTGCATGTTAAGCGAGCTGCTAGGTTTGTTGGCTCTCTCCACTTCTGGCCTCTCTGGCTATGCTGTGAAACAAGCCACCCATGACACACTCATCTAGAAAATCAACAGTGGAACTCAAGGCGGTGTTTAACCAGCACTTGGTTGAGGCTTCCCAAGTGTGGTTCTGCTGGAGGTTTCTTTCTGTTAGAAGGAGTTTTCTTCTCCACTGCCACCTTGTGTATGCTCAGTACAGGGGATTGAGCTGAAGATTCGATGGATCTGTTGGTTTCCTTTGCTAGCACGAATTGGCATTATATGACTTGGTCTAATTTGTATTGTATCATGAATTGGATTGAGTTTATCTGCCTTGAGATCATTTGTTTTGAATTATTTTGAATACATAGATAAAAATTAGTCAAAGTAAGAGCATTTCCACATGAACAATTTAAGGAGAACTCAAAAAATTGGGATTAAAAAGCTGTGTAGCCTTTAAAAAAATGCTTATCTGTGAGGCTGATAAAAAAAAAGGCTTTAAACTTGAGCTAATTAAAAAAAAAGGCCATGTGGTCTGATAAGTCCACATTTCCTCTGTTTCACAGTGATGGGTGCTTCAGGATAAGAGGAGCAGCGGATGAAGTGCTCCACTCATGGGGGCAGTGTTCTGATCTGGGGTTGCTTCAGTTGATCAGGCCCATTTCAGCAAGTTATGTGCCCAAAAAGTTGGGTTAGCCGACTGCCTGAATAGATTGAATGACAAGGTTTTTAAATCTCTTTTCTGACATATGGGGCGTATTCCAAGATTGGCTCAAATTGTGAAAGACTGGGTCAGGGTGCATGCAGCATTATTTCTCTTAAATTGCTTTTTTTTGGCCAGGCAGTATAGTTTATTTAAGGTTAGGTATGAAAACGCTTGGAAAACATCATGCTGAGGCAATAAAACACATTTTATTGCAGGAAGTTTCACCAACATTTTCCTCATTGCATTGGTGACATGTCCCCTGAACTGTTACATTACCAGCTCGGGAAACTTTGTATGTCCAAATGTAATGCTTTTTACTCTGTGAGATTAAAACCGACAAAGCGTGGTCCTGACCAAGAATCAGTATGTGACGAGTTGGAAGTGAGAATAGGTTGAATCGCGACAGATTATGTCTTAACCTGATGATTTGCCTGGATACTTCAGAACTTCCTTCAAATCCTGTTTGACAGCCACATTTGATCAAAATATCCCAGTTTCAGTATATGCATGAAATCTGCACGCTATCTTTTAACTTATCTAGACTGTTGCTTGTTTTTAAATTCATTTAAATTATTTTATTTGTTTCTCTTTATATTCTTTTATGTATTTTAATGCTTCTTCCACTCCCTGCTGCAATGCTTTTATTTTATGTAAAGCACTTTGAATTATTTGTACATGAAATGTGCTATACAAATAAATTTGATTTGATTTGATTTGATTTATATTTGAAATGTGTTAAATCACACATATAAATTGATGCCACTGCCCAAAACTCAAAATCATTACACTAAAATCTAAGTATACTCATTAATATGTCCTTTTTTTCAAATTAATTTGACTGTATTCAAAACAATGCCACTGGAAAGTTTCATTTTATGATGTTTTTGGAGGCTTGGGAGATATTAATTAGAACGAAACTCCTCCTCATTTACTCCGAACTTAGTTGTTAAGCCTCTTAATGTGATCTCATGGCAGGTCACACAGTCTGTGATCATCTTACACTCCTACATTTCTGTATGTTTTGCCACAACAAATGGTTTAATTTGGTTATTGCACCAGTATTACAATACGCACTTATTTTAGGAAAACAGCAGAACAGCCTGATTAGGGTTTTTTTTAAACTGGATAATTCGGGGTTCCACATTTTAATCAAAGCTCATCCTTGTCAAATAGGATATACTGCATACCCCTTTCCATGGTCTCTTACTTTGCCTGCCCACTCAAACTGTCCAAAGACACACGGCGTTGCTCTCATTAGGATGCAAGATGCAGAGAGAAGCCCTGATCTATTCAGAATTGCTCCTACAAGAGCCAGGACCTCCTCCCTTTCAGAGGAGGCTGAGAGCTGCAGATTAAAAGTCACTGTGTTCATCAACCTGCTAAAGCACTCACATTAACAGACATTACATTACCTCTAGTCCACATGGTCAAATCCCTAACTGGGGGCTCCATAGCACTTGTCATTACGTGCTGGGATGAAAGTCTTTTTAATGTTAACATCTTAACATTCACAAAGCTAGCTCTCCACTTCAAATGAAATCCAGTTCTTAATGTCCGTTCGGTGGCGCTGCTGGTCATGATGCCGATTTTGTGAACAATTAATCCGTATGAAAAGTTGTGCAATGTTTTGATACACTCAATTTCTGCTTGCGGAGGGGGAAGCCGAAGCCAGCAGCTAATCAAAATGTCTCTCAGCCATTTACAGAGCAGCGTAAATTGCACAATTTTTAGGTTCCTGTAAAACCTTTTAGTGTTTCTGAGCTGAATGTTTGTTGCTCCCAGCAGTTTTGAAGGAGAAGGCTTGGTTCAGCATTTTACGGGTTTCATGCTGCCCTCAGGGTTCTTTTTTACTCATGAGAAAGTACCAGTGTGTGTGTGATTTCTCTCAGGAGGTCAAACTGTGGCATGTCAGCTCTGTGACTGGGATTTTTTGTGTATGTGACATTTCTGTGACGAGGTCCATCTATGCTGAATTCAGTGTATTTTTTTCTCTTTTTACTGAACCCAATGAATGAGTGAGAGAGGTTCAACTTCTTTTACATTTCAAATTGGTAGGACAATACAGTACAAAACATGAGTCCTTCAGGTTTGCATTAATGTTCAAAACTAAAGACAAATGAATGAAATGTGCAAAATATACCTGTTTTTTTAATCTGTTTGTCATGATTTAAATTATCATATGTAATTCTCAATCCATGTTAGTTGTGATTTTCTGAGGGGAAAAAAAATCCTTCATCCAAATATTTGCTTCTGTGGTTAATGCTGCATTTGTTATTACAAAAAACTATGTTTATATGGTTAAAACTGGAGATGAGTGTTTGTTTTTTCTCATTGGCGCTTCTTGGGATATTGATGCATTAAATAGATTGTTCTGCAATCACTGATGATAACAGTGAATTACAGCAGGAGCTGGCTGTCAGACTCACACTTGGCTCTTATCTGAATGTTTATGTGCATCATCTTGACAAAATACCGTTGCTTCTGAATGTATCATTCCCTGGTAAACTACATTTGACATTTCCGACTATTTCATCAGACAATGAAGGCATCATCATGTCCACCTATGTTTCAAAAGTGACTACGTTGGCAGCCACATCATAATAGAACAACAAGGTTATTTTCAGAAACATGAAAATGTTAAATTTACCGTAATGGATTAGCTTTAACACATTATGGGAATCTGTGCAAGCGTTTTTTTTTTTTTTATATAATCCTGAAATTCACGTAGAATGTTTTACAGTATGACAGAGCATCCGAGGCTTGTCAATTAGGGCAATTATAAATACTCCCACACAAATGTTGAAAAAACTAACATCCGGCACATTGTCAGTACTCCTGAAATTCCTGTGAGGCACAGCTTCAGACTGAATTTAAAATTCTGACACCTTCTGGAGGAAATCCAGATAGAATATCACCCTGTGCATTTGTATTCATCTCTATTTGTTTGACCCATACTGTAAAATTCACTACCTTTTAAATAAAAAATGTAAAAAAAGACAAAACAGTGTGCAGCTCATGCAATTCAACAAGCATGTCCTCTGATGGAAGTAGGAATATAATATTACTAATATAACTATTTTAGTAAGTAAGGGACTGTTTCTGATTTAATTTTGATCACTTGAAAGATCTAAAACTCATTCAAACCTGCTGCTTTTTTGCTTTCAAGTAAATGGCTGATTCAGAATGTTCTGATGGCATTCAAAATACAATGTTTTTTCCCTCAGTCCTTATTGTGGCTGATGAGTGTGACAGATTTATTGTGATTTATTATTTCCTCTGTTGGGGAGATTTAAGATTTGCACCATTTAGGTGATGCAAAGCCCTAGAATGTTATTGTTAAGTTTAGATCTAAGTTGGAGGCTGGCTTGATGCATATCCTCATACCAGGATGCAGCTTGCTGATTCTGTAATTTGAGTAGAGAAGTAACTGTGTTTCAACAAAGCTGAGCAGCAGCAGCACTTAGTAGTTGGTTGTCCTGTGATTGAGTGTGTGACACAAGGTTTTTTCTAGTTAGAATTATTATCATGATTTTTTTTTTCCTGCTCAAGGTCAAGGTCATCAGTAGATCATCTCACACATACGTAGTTGTCAACACTCAAGCTGCGGACAAATAAATGACAATGAAGGGTAATGGCAGGAAATGTTGAGGGCAGCAACAGTTAAGAATGATAATTAAATCAAGAAATAATCAGGGAAATGCTATACTAGAACATTATGATATACAACTATTTTTATTTGAATGACAATGTTGCATGAATGTTGCAACAGACAAGAACACTGTATTCTCAGTAGGGGAAATAATAATAAAGACATAGGGGGAGCAAAAGGAATATTTGCAGTGGAATTTTCTAACATCTCTGCTCATCCAGGGGCCTTCTGTCAATTTTATTTGGGACATTTTGGTTTATTTGTAGCTAAAGTTGAATTTTTTTTTCATTTTGGAAAAGAAAATGTAAACTCTTGGGGGTTGGGGGGGAGTTACTGTTTGTGCCTCTATCAGTTCCATTTAGTTTCACTTAGACTACTTGTCAGTTTTTGATAATAAGCTTCAGATAAAAGACCAGGCTGGGAATGGTAATTAAAACAGTTAAAAAAAAAAGAAATATTTTATTTGGGGTTTGTGATTTTTGGGCTGATCAGGAGACAAATGAATTGTTACCAATAAAAGTTATTTCAACACCAGAACCAAAGAATACAGCAAAAAAAAACTAACAGGAAATGTGGCACATGTGCGCAACATGTGGAGCAGAGGTGGAAACGCCTCTATTATATGTCCGTCAGTATCTCCAGTTCCACAACTGTACATAAGACCTTTGAGTTTTATGTATAAGAGCCTCTCTTTTTGCAAACAAACAGCTACGTGTGCATGCATGTGTGATAAGCAACACTCTTGGCCCCCATCCATTCAGGCCTCGCCCCGGCCCTCTCTATGAGTGACACACTGACTAACACACAGACAGATAAACACTCACAGTGACAAACACGATAAGGCTTTGCCCACAAAACACCGACATGGACTGACTGATGGACGTCTCCATGGAGACTAGTCACCAAGACTGACACAATGTCTCTCGCAGCAGAGCGCCGTGCCAACTAACTCAGAGAGGTAAGGGAGAGGAAAGAAAAGAAACTGCAAAAGAAGGAGAGATAAAGAGACGCAACACACTGCACAGCTCCAGACTGATTACAAAACAGTGTTGAAATATTCCACTGTGTGTGTGCATGGATGCAGTGCTGATCTGGTCTGATATGATCGTCTTCCCTGCCCTCTGATCTGCTCCTATCACACCTCAGTCTCACCCTCACCTCTCCATCAGTTTTCCTCCTTTACACCCCTTTTCTCTCAAAACATCGAATCCTCCTCTCTCCCCTGCATCTGCTCCTCACCTCACCACCTTTGCTCCCCTACACCTTAGGCGTGTTTTATTTCCATACCTCACCTCCTCTACTGATTTCTCCACCCTTCTTCCTCTGCGGGTTCTTCTCTCCACCCCTCTCTATCTCTCCCTCTTTCCCCCACGCTGTGCGAAATGGAAGCTCTCACAGAGACCTGAGGTTGCCATAGTAACCTGCCATAGTAACTACTCACCATCTTGCGTGTCTCCGTCACGTCAGCGGGGGCTCAGGGCATCCGTGGCCCTGATCTGCAGCTCCCAAAGAGGGGTGTCAGCTCACTAAACCCTGCAGTGTGACGGAAAAGTCCCTGGATTCAATCTGCTTTTGGCCTCACAAAACTTTCAAATTACTACATTTTAAAGTGAAAATTGAGTGATAACCGACAAAACAGTTGTTATATTATTAGACACAGGTCACCACAGGCACACAGGTAAGAGCAAAATTGGCTCTCGTTACTCCTGAGGTGCTCTTAAGGTTTGGAACGCTTTACATTTCAATAAAAGGATCAAATTAGGACTCACTTGGGGGTTAGATAGCACAAATACCTTTGCATGCCAATGATCAGCCACCGCTTTCAGTGCACATTTGGAAATGTGTATCTCAGTGCCCCACCACTGAAACACCCCACCCAAAAGCAGCCACAAGACAAATGTGCAGTTGAGGCAAAATGTATAAATAAACTGGTACTACTGAGTCAACACTCGACATGTAACGTGGAGAATCTGGGGACTTGAAAAACAAACAGTAGAGGCATATATAGGCTCATGTGATGGCACTGAGAGTAATCGTCCGAACCATACAGCCAAATCTATGATTTATCACACCGATGGCATGCAGCTTCTCTGACTGCCTCCTCTGAGGCCCTTTGAGGCCTCCTGGAACCACCACTGGCATGTCCCATCACCCTCCTCTGGAGCCACCGTCTCATCGTGACATCAGCGCCGCCCACCCACTGCTGCCCCTGAAAATACAACAACCTCCAACGAGATGCAAAAAGGACATTTGATTACGTGTCATCTTGTGCGACAGTGTGCTCACGCTTCTCTCCAGGCATCTCATTGTGATCTCCCAGAGTGCCGTGGAAACTAAACCTGTCTGTGTCAGGCTGAATCACACGAACTGAAAAAAAACAACAGCAGGAGGCAGGAAAAATAAATAAAACTGTTAAGCATCACACTTTGGTCATCAGGGTTATAATTTTATGTTTGCAGCTCTCCTTCTCTGTCTGTTTCTTGCCATGTACATCATCAATATTTATACTGTCATCATCATCAGCATCAATATGCCACTACTGCCTCCAGCCAGCACACTCAGTCAGAAAGGCAGACGAGGAAAGGCCCCAGCCTGACTCTGCAATGCTGTATTGAGCTCTTATGCCATCACTGACCCGAAACAAACTCCCTGAAGACTGTGCATAGATGCAGCCAAGACAGCTGCAGCCAGACCCCATGCAGTAGCTGCGGAGCAAGGTGGTCACTGAGGCTTGACCGCCTTCATTACCCATTCGCAGTTACTAATACTTAATGTAACCAGAGGAAGATAATATCTCTTCTCTTTGCCAAACTCAATATCAGTCAGCAGGGATAACTGCCCTCTCTGGCCAACTCATTTAAAATAACATAAACTAAAGCGTATCCTGAAAGTTTAAGATTCTTGAGTTAATAAAAACGAGGCAGTTCTGCCAGTCTATACTAAAGCTCGATGGTATATTTGGTTAAGTACTGCTGGACAGCTCTCGCTGTGCATCCACAAACTCATGTGAAGGAAGGAGTCGCGTCAGTTCATTCTTCTGACATCCGTCTCTACTTTAGGTCATGATGAGAATATATTCTCAGGGGAAATCTAACTGTTTCTAATTATGTCAATTCAATGGATTATAGCATTCATTTTTATGTCATTAACCATTGCCATTCTTCAAACTATTATTCAATAATTAATGCCCGGACAGTCATCATGATTCCCAGAGGGCTAACACCCAGGCTCAGACGGGAGACTCAGTCAAACCAATCATGCTTAATTATGCCCACCCCGCCACCATGAGCAGCTTAGCATCTCTGCTGCGATGGGGTCAGTGCTCAGGCAGTTCCCTGCCCCCTGGTTACTTCCATTCAAATTGCACCACGTCATGCACAAAAAGAGAATCTCAGATATCCACACATTTAGGTTTGGGCACAACCTGAACACATGGCGACTGGCGGCGCTACGTGTGAAATGAGGTCTCAGATAAGGGGCTCATCACGCTGCATTATTAAAGGACAGCCGGAGGTTGTTCCCACAATTTCTAGCCTCTCGTGGCCAATCAGTGACTTTCTCCTCACCCTTCAACCTGTGTACATCAGCATGTTGTGCAGCCATCAATCACTGACACCATCACTCTATGAAGAGATCAGCGACCAGCTTGCCCTGATTAGAGCAGTTTAAGTGCCATCTATAATATCCGTCTCTCTATTGCTCTCTGCTTCATACACATGAATTAGTGTATGTGCTGAAACAACATGCATACACAGACTCACAGAAATTTAGGGCAACAGTTACTCTCACTGCATTCTAATGCAGCAGCATGAATGTCCCACAGAATTAATGTAGTCCTTTGTTCTTTTACAGTAAAGGGACAAGGAAAAGCAAACTACGTTTGAACCAAATTGAAATCGTTGAGTCTTCGTTTTACAGATGCACAAATTGTTGACATTGGGCAGTCTCGTATGGGGTTATCATTTATATGCTGGACTCCTCTCACAACCTTTCTCACCTCATGTGTTTGTTTTGGGAGGATTTGCAGTGACTTTTTCCACACCTCCTCTGGAAATAATCTGTAATGGCTCCACAATTCCTACAGTGTTGGAGCAGTAGGAGGCTGAGCATTATCTCAAAGTCACACCCTCCCTCTATGCCAGGTGTGCAGGTGTAATTTACCATGTCCCAGTTAACCTGCTTGCTTGTTTTCATCAAGCTCATCGGCCATGCATAAGTGGTGTGCCTCAGAAATTAAAGAGCAGCCTGGCCTGATTCCTCAAATGACTCAAATCACTCGGCCAGTGCATAATTTGCTGCACAGAAAGGATTCAATGGGCATGTGTGACTGGAATCAATGGATGCCAGTTAAAAGGAGTAAGGTAACTACATACTATCTTTGCTTTTTTTTTTTTTTTGGAGTAGCCAGTTGGGTAGTCAAAAAAAAAAAAATCAGCCTAGCCTTCTTTTGTTTTTTTTTCTTTCAGCTTCTGAAGAATCTGTTTTAGAGAAATGGATCAGCTGTATTAAATCCTAAAGATGTTGAATTGTTCGAGCTCTCATGAAAAACAAACATATTAGGATGTGTAGACTGTTACTTGGTTTTTACTTTGGTTCCCACAAAAAGGAGTTTGAAGTGTCCAACTATGAAGTCTGTTACAGGGAATGTTCTTGAAGGAAGAATAAACTGATTCAAATATTCCACCTGTATCCCTTCAGCTAATCTATCGTCACCATTCTTTGTGAACCACGACGCTGTTCAGTTTTAATTACTTACATAATAAGTCAAGAATTATCACGCTTTTGCACCTTCACAGCATAAAAGGAGATTTGATGTAAGTAGTGCAATATTCGCTCTACCTTTAGGTCTTTACTAATTCAATCCAGGATGTTCCAGAATTTCTCTGTCACCAACTTCCCAAGAATGAGAGTTGTTCAAATCCACAGCCATCCTTCCATTAAACCATATCACAGACACTAAATTGAAAGCTTTTTTGTTTTCAGAAGAGTTTCTGAACTCTCATAAATGGCTGCCTTTTAGTAACCTGGCCCACTTTTAGTTAATTTCATCTTAGGTAACTCTTTGATTTGGGGAGTGGAGGACGAGGGCAGCTGCAAAGTTCAAGATGAACAAATTCCAGTGACATTTTAGTCTCGCTTTGCAGCAGAGAGATGTCTTGATATTTTAAAGCACTGCCCCTGAGCAAGAGAACCTTGCCTTTAAAAATGATATTATGTGACAAGCTTCTAATGAAACTGCAGCTTTGTAGTGACTGGTGCTGTTTTACTGTTCATTATCGTCACACAAAGAAGTCGACTCCCTCACAATTGAGCATAAAGCGCCACAAAAACATGCATGCTTTTACAGGCAGCACAAAAACTTACCATCCTCTTAAAGTTTTACATCTTTGGTGCTCATAGCAAGGATAGTGAAGTCAGGGATCATAAATGGTATTTTTCATGGTCATTCACTTAATGGTAGAGTCACAATGGTGTTTAAGTTTACAGGTATAGCAAGTTGTACATTTAGTATGGGTGCATGAATAAAAAAATGTTGGATGTAAAAAAATGCAGGCTTCTAATCATTGGTGTTTAATCTGTCTGGGAATGGCAAATATCAAATATAGCACCAGCTATCTTCCAATAATGTGTCAAACCAAAATCCCTTACTGCACATCTTCAGAATTGACTTTAATCTACCTCTTTCATGACGTTAATCTGCTAAAACTTCAAATGTTGAGGGGCTTCACCTCCCCATCCCTGTTCATTAAAGCTCCACATCCCCTTTCCAAAACCTTTGTCTTGTCTAATCCTGCCCCAGTGCCCCGTTTCACCTTCCAACAACACATTAATAACTCATCCTCTCAATCATAGAACTCAGGAGATCATCCAGCTGGACATGGGCATGGGCACGCGCACGGCCACCAGTCTCCCCACCAGTCCCAGTCCGCTCGGATTTCTCTGAAACACTCCCCATTAGCATTTAAATCCCCTCATAACCGTATCATTGTTTTGCAGATAGAGGCAGCATATTCATTCATCGGGCCTCATCTATCTGTTCCTTGTTCTCAGCCGGAGGGGCCCCGGGCTCTGACTCAAAGCTTAACCCACTGCGCGTAAGCCGCAAGGTGCCTGCGCATTTCCCCCCAAAATCTGGGGTCATCAGTGGGGGCCAGTGAGGGCAAGTGAGCCCAGATTGGATTGGCAGAACCCAAACACATATCGTAGCAATAGCCTGGTCCGATTAGGGAGGTTTACTTGAGTATATTTCGGCGAAATCTGCGCGTTAACCGGATCAAATATTAAGCCCTGTCAACAGCTTGCGCGACAGCGGATGCTCTTCTTATCGCCAAGGTTAGATGAACTTGTTCTGACAAACATGCACAGCAAAAGCTATAAGTGGAAGAAAAGTTTTAATCGTGTATAGTAAATCTTATCAAATAATTCAATTAATTTGAGCATTTTTCTCTCTCTTGCGGCTGTTTCATCTCACATCTAATTCCTAGATATCAGCCTCCTTTAAGACCGACACCAGATTGCACGAGGACAGTTCGCACATTGTCCCAGCATATGGATGCGGATATCAATTCCAAGCAGTTTGTTGCGCGTGGAGGAAACGCACTTAACTATCCGCAAGAAGCGCGCGCACAAACACACACATACACCCAGCCAGAATCATAAGCACATCAATGTGCGTGTCAACTCTGTGAAAGTCATCGAGTCTTACCTTTAATTTGCAGATGCCACGATCAAGTCCTGAAACGCATCTTGCTCAACACGGTCAGTACTCCGAAAGCTGCCACCTTCCCTCAGATACCAGCGTATTCCACTGCAGAGCCGCCGCCGACGCTGTCTTCTCTTCCTCCTCTGTCTCCCTCACCGTTTCTCCTCTCTCTCTTAGATTGATCCAGCCTTTCCGAGTGCTGCGCTGCCACCGCTGGTATAATGAGAATTGTCTCAGAAATCTTCAGGTGGATGGAACCACTGGCCGACGGGGAGGGGATTCTGGACTATACTGCCGCGCTGAATACAGAACTTTACTCATTCATTTAGCTAAATTTCATTTTTATATTTCCCGCAAAAAAATTAAATATATATGTATATAATATATACATATTTATTATAACCGATGCATACAATCGGCAGATACGTCGCCCTGCGCTCTACACACGACTCCAAACACCTTTTGGCAAAGGCTCAAATATCAATAATCCAAAATAAAATAGGGGAACATTATAAGCAGATGCATACATCGATATTGGTTCATAATTGCTGGTCATTTTAACTAATTCTGAACTCACATTTCTATAGACCCACACAATGTCATATTTCACTCTTCATCTGCACATTTAGTACATTAGTCATGCCATGGTACATGGTCATCCAGTATTATATCTAAAATATGATGATGGTTGGTTGTGTTTACTGCTTGTTACGAGGAACAAATGGTGTTTGGCCGGTTCCCTTGGCAACACTTGCACACACAGTACTTCATTGCTTCATTGGATTTGAGTCCTGCTGCCACTGCAGATCCCATCAAATACATGGTATATACAGTTCTTATGCAGGTGTATTGATTGACATGCTGCGATGGTGGAAAAGAGGGGGGGGGGGGGGGGGGGGGAGCCTTTGTGAGTTTATTTTCAGAAACTACATTTTCCCTTTAAAGAATATAAACAGTTATGTGACTGATCTCATGTGATAACGGTTTATCAAAGACTCCCCGGGGATAACGCAGAGGGGAACACAAGGTCAGGTTAAGGGTAGAGGTCTGCTCTGGATTGAGTTGTCAATCACCTCAGCAAGATATTAACAGGAGGAGGTATGCCAGAGAGTGGGTGGGTGGTGGAGTGTGTCCATCAGATATAGCAGAGAGGAAGAGAGAGGGAGGTGGGAAGATGGGTGAGTGTTTGAGGGGGCTGGGGGGGTGTTCAGACGGGTGATTAGTGCTGGACTGATAACGTTCTATATTGAGAGTCGGAGGATCGCTCTTTCACAGTTCTCCATCACAGACACGTGCCCTCACATAAACACCCCGCACACACACGTGTTTTCCTTCTCGTGCCGTCCGTCTTACATGCACACAGCAGGTAGGATTTAGATTGGAATCAGGGTAATGTGTGACCCCTATATATCTGGACTGGATGGAGCAACAGGGTGGCCAACCTGTTTCTCTCTTAGTGGGCCTCTTCATGGCCTCCTCTGCCTTTTTTCCACTTTATGCACAATATGTTCTTGCTTACATGACTCCTTCTCACATCCCCGGCCCCACACTCTGCAGTGAGGATGGAGCAGCATCCACAGCCTGTCCCACTCCCCTGTAATTCCAACAACAGCTCTCGCTCAGTGCTTTTGCATTGCGTCTCTCCTTCCTCCCTTTCTCCTCTCCCCTCCCATGCTGCCTTCCTGCCTCCCTCCCTTGCTCGCTCTATTAAATTTCCAGTCACACAACAGTGCAGTGGATATCCCTCCCTCTTGCTAACTCTCACACACTCTCCTCCGCCAACTCTCTCCTCACCTCCCCTCCTGTCCTTCTCCCCCTTCCTCGCTCACACATACATACCTCAGTAGTCTGTAGAGATGTTGTCGTTGTCCTGGATCTCTTGATATTGACTGTTCTCTCCCTTCTTTTACTTTGAACCTCTCTATCTCACTGCTCTCTTTTCACCTCCAGTTGTCTCACCTCCCCCTCTCACCCTTTCTCCTCCCTCCTTGGCTCATTATTTAAAAGAGCCCCCCTCACATTTCCTCCTCTTCCTCCCCAACCCACTCTGTTTGTCTCTCTACTGCAGTGTCTGCTCAGGCTATATGGAGTGGAGTGTAACCTCCCCGCCTCTCTCCTCCCTCACTGTGGTAGGTTTGCAGCGTTCGCTCCATCAGGCCAGCCTTTAACTGACTGATTGAGTGGACACCACAGGCCAATAAATGAATAAAGATGGGAGCCACTGTGAGGATTAATGTGCCTCATCTGAAGACAAAAAGCTTGCCATGAAGTATTTCTGCTTCTGCTCTCTGGAAGAGAGAACTCTCTCCTCCCGCGTTCTGTGTTGTGTTTTTATGTGTTATGCTGTGCTGGCATATTGGTTGAGCGAAGTGAAGGGGTTCTCTTGGCCCTGGGTTATGCTCGGGTCCTGAGGCCTCGGCAGCAGTTGCTACTCTGGTGTGAAACCTCTGCCTTTGCCATACTGTGTTGGAATGTCGTGGTGAGAGGAAGTGGGGCAGATAGGCCGGTGGTGTTGAGAACAGGCCGCCTGCCTTTCTCCTCCTGCTGCTTTGGCTTCTCCGCCTCTTTCCTCACATGCTGTCTCAAGACTGAACTCTTCATAGCCTCCGAGGCCTTAACTGAGCCCTGATCCGTATCTGATGGTGAAACAGCACGCCACCGGCTGCAGGGATTCCAACCTGTGTGATACCAAATTGAACATTCAGGCTGTCGTGACTAGCACGCAAGGGTTGAACGCTCTGACGCCTATGCTTGTGTACACTCTGAAACGCAGTGTTTTCACCTACAGAGAAAGAAAAAGCTCTTTTAAACAGAGTTAACCAACCTTGCATCTCCACCAATATAGCCAATACCCCTCCCCTCCCCAAAACAGTCCTATCTGGTAAACGCATCCATTAGAGCTCAAGCAATCCACCCACATGAGACCAAGTCAACCTCAACCGACAGGCCCCTGAAGACATAAAGACAGTCCAGTGTTAGGTCTTATATTATGCTGCTGTGACCCTCCTCTTGCTCTTTCTCATTTCTGTATGTGCAGACTCACCCACTGCCAGGACCATCCCAACACATTTGACCTGCGCTTGTGAGGCTTAAAAGTAAGACAGTCTGTCCTGCTCCTCCATCGCTTGCTCCTGTCAACACCTCCTCCGGCAGGGCATAAAACAAACTCTGGCCCCAGGCCTATAAACCCCATTATGCTGAGCAGCACTTCTGCCACCAGGCTGTATAATCTTCATCACTAGCGCTTAGCCTCCCAAAACTGGCCCTTAAATCGGTCCATTGCTTCGCTAATGGCAAAAACCGACAAAGACAACAAGCAGAATGCCCCCAAAAATTTGCATATTAATTTCAGGCCACTGTTATGTTTGACCCAGACAGCTTCATAATAAAAATCTGTCAAACTGCACAAACCTAAGTTGTTTAAAAGGTTCAAGGGTAAGTGTGTTTAATGTGGTTAATAAGATATTTAATGCAAATGCCACGAATGTATAGGAGGCATATTCAAGAAAATATTCTTATTCAAATGCTTTATAATAGGAAAGTTAGATTATCGAAGGACTTATTTAATGATTAACATAATATTCTTCTGTTTTGTTAGTTTAGGAAACTCAGATTTAGATATTTTGTCATGTGGCCATCCTTGAAAGTAGACATTATGAGAGGCAAGGCAAGCAACGGTTTTTCTTACCTTGCGAAAAAAATTTGAATACCTAAACCAAAAGTGATTTATGTGCCTAAACCTAACCAGTAAAGTAATGAAAATTCAAGATAATATGAGTGAAAGTTTAAAGCAAAAATAAAGTTTGAAATGTATCCGTCCTGATGGGAGATTAACTCAAGTCTCGTAGATACCAGCCCTTGGAGTCAGATCTCCACCAGTCTTCAAATGTAGACGCATGCATTTATATCTTAGTGTCCACATTAAATAAATAAATGAAAGAAGTCATATCTAAGAAAACAAGTCGATGGATTTTGTTTCATGTCAGTAACACAAACTGCTTTGAGCGACAGTTTTGATTCATGTGTAGGTGTGTTTAATGGGGGTTGACAACTCATACAATAGTCTGGGAATCTAGATCTAATGTACTAGGAGGAGCTGGAGGACATGGTTGAGTGGGTGGTACATGGGCTGCCTTGTCCATAATTAAGAAACACATTTTTCTTCATTATGCTACGATTAGAAAATTTTAAGTCAATGCGATGAGGCAACAGCCGCTGTGCAATGAGAATATTACACTTTGGAAAGAAATTTACAAATTTGCACCGTGCATAATCAAAAAAAAAAAATAGTCATGTTCTGTTTGGCTAGTATTAACTGATGGAAATTTATATGAGCCGATATGTTTTTATTTTGTGCAGACTACATTTGGCCATTGTTTCTTTTTCAGTGCATATTACCGTAAGTTAGAGTTATTATCGTGAGAAGTTATTCCTCTTGTTCATTCAGTTGCATGTATTTATTTTTAAAAGACCTACACCACCATGCCAGTGGTTGGGTTTCTTGAAATTCAGCTAATGCACATCCCATTAGACTAGATAATCCTTAAGATGTTTCTACCATTTGATACGTTTAGGTAAACTCATTTGATTGGATAAGTTTCAACTGCAAAGAACTAAAATATGACATGATGAGAATAAAGGCCAACTCTAGAAGTTGGAGGAACAGCCTGTAAAGGCAGAAGTGTGTTGAGGGGGTAATTGATCTAGGGACATGACACATAAAAGCTTGCTTGACATTTGTAAACAAAAGAAAAAGATAGAAAGCTTTGATCTAAATTTAGGGTTGCGTACCTTAGAAAACCCAGTAACACCCATCACCAGCCCAGTACCATCCTAATGTTTAGGCATGGCAGTGGGATCATCATGTTGTGGGTTTCCTTCCAACTGCAGCTGGTGAAAGATTAAACTTGCACCAGAATGCTGATGATCACAGACTGTGCCGGTTATTCGCCACCTTCTGACAGGGTATTAACTGGGTTTCCTTGACATGCATTCGTAAAGGTTAATGAAAACGAGAAATATGTAAAAACTATGAAAAGCTGAGGTGGTTTTTGCTTTTTCTAAAAGGTAGAAACACCTTTTAAGAATGGATCACGACACAGAAAACAATTCACATGATTGGCTTTTTCCAAGAAGAATTGTGTCCAATGGCAAATATTCACTCAATTATTTGTGTATACAGCTAAAGCGACTGAGTTCGATTGTCATCCTAAACGTTTTGGGGCTTTATGTCTGTTTATTGCAGAAATAAGTGACCTAGCCTAAGCTGCCACCTTCTGATGCCACTCAGTCTGCTGGCAAATCGTAAAAAAGTTTAAAAAAAAAAAAAAAATATTAGCATATTTCAAGTTTTGTGACACTTTTGGTCTCAGTGGGAGGTTTCTTTTAACACTTGCATGAAAAGACTGAAAACAGTGGAGTGGAGACACAATGAAGTGTAAAAAGTACGATATCCAACAAAAAAAAAACTCAGTTGTGCCCCATTGGAGTGGGTTGGCACCACATCCTGAGTGTGAGAATGCATTCCCATGTCATACCTACTTATCGATGTACCAGGAAATCGATCAACAGATTGTTTTGTATCTGACAATGCTATGCAACCCTGTTTAAGTCAGCTTCCTGACCTGAACCTCTCCTGAGAAACCTGAAAATAGCTATCCACAGCTGGTCACCATCCAACCTAACTGAGCTTGAAAGGATCTGCAGAGAAAAATGGCAGAAAATCCCCAGATCCATGTACGTGTCATACCCAAGAAGACACGAGGCTGTAATCACTGCCACAGGTGCCTCAACTAAGCCCTGAGTAAAGGCTCTGAATGCTCATGTCAATGTGATGTTTCAGCTTTTTGTTTAGAATAAATTCCTCACATTTCAGAAGTGTACTTTTGCTTGTCATTAAGGAATACAAAGAGGAGATTTATCAGGGGGGAAATGTACTCAAACAACACTAGCATGTGGCCGCAATGTAAAAGAGTTGAAGGCGTCTGAATATTTCCTGATATAGTGCAGAACTTTGTATTTTATTACATTAAGGATTTTTACCAGTTTAAGGAAAATCTCATTACTTCTTTAATGTGAATTTATGCAGCAAGGCACTTAAAGCCTTATTGCATCATGTTTATTTAATAGAACCAGTTTATTTATTCTGGGGTGCATTTACCAAAACTTACTCTGCACAAAAATGTCAAACTATTCCCATCTACCTTTCCACCATGATGACATAATGACCATGTCAGTAACCGTGCGCGAGCATAATGAAACCAACCAGAGCCAGATGTAATGAGGCTTTAAAGTATGAAGATAAAACAAGGGAATGTATTTTCTTTGACTTGATTCCTTTGAATTAGTCAATTTGATGTGCACCAAATGACGGTCATGATTGGAGGTCAACTTAGTCCCCATTTTATTTACCTCCGTTGTTCATTATATGGACATTTTTGCCTTTAATAAAAGAGATACTGAAAAACTTATGAGCTCAGGCAGGCGCTAATAGCTCGCAAGTGAGATAGAGGCTGATAGATGGAGATGGGGAGAGTGAGAGAGGGAGAGGAAGCTAAAGAGAGGCTAAGCTGGGCTCCGAGGGCCGGCCAGTGATTAAGGAATGGGAGGGATGAACACCAGCCACTGAGGGACTAGTGTCTATCTGTGTGAGTCCATGCGAAAGCAGGGCTGAGCAAAAAGCTCAGAAACAAGAACCCACTGTCACGGTATCTTAGCAACCATCTCCGTCTCCCAGGTGACAGGGTCTGACATCACTTCCTGTTGGTGAGTGTGCATGTGTACACAGTGTGTCCAAGTCCGAGAAATGCGAACACGTCGTGAGCGCTTGGTGAAAGTTCACGTGCTTTTCCCTCCGCCTGCTCTGCAGCTCCAGCAGCCGGGTCTCCATCAGGTACATGCCGGTGTGAGAGATTGAAACCGAATGCATCATGCTTACATGTGAGGGCGAGTTGTCAAAGCAGTCTGAGAGCACATATATGGAGTCGGTGCCATGCGCACATGCAGCCAGCCTGATTGTAGTTTATGCCAATGGAAACATGGCCAACTGATACCATCTGGTAGGACTACTTGGCACAGGGAGGCCCTCTATGGTTCCATGACATATTGGAGTAGTTAAAATTAACACTGTGACACTATTTGGCAGGAAAAGACACTGAACTATCTATTACTGTGTCTATTTCAGTGTCTCTCTCGCTGCAGTAACAAAGGCTGTGAAAACTTTGGCTGATCAATATCAGCACAACATCCCTGTGCGATAAACCACTTCTTCAATCATCTGCACTCCTTGAGTTTATTTTATTCTCATAAAATTTGATGAATAACTAAAAAAAAATAAACGATAGGAAAAGGTAAATCTATATTTAAAAAAAAAAAAAAAAAAGCACTTTCAGTCAGTGATAAAATGTGAAACTTATAGAGGAGGAGTAGAACTGACTCTTACCACAGGCTCAATCCAGTGTGGAGCATGAGGGATGAGCAAGCCCACGGTTTGACCATTTACATGAAAAACTAATGCTTGCATTGTCTGCCCCTAATTAACTTCAGCTGCTCAGTCCCGTTTAAAAGAAAAGAAAAAAAAAAAAAGAAAAAGAAACTACTCATGATTAGTTTCTTAATTATGTTGAACATTTGTAGCAAAAGAGAAACAGCAGATGTGTATGTCCGAGCTGGAAGAAGGTTCCTGAGTCCATAACGCTGGATCAGATAAGATCCATGATGATTTCATCCTCCATCACACTGGAGACTTGAGGCATGCCAGGCTGGGGCACAGCTCCTCTCTGACCTCCAGGCATCAGCATCTGACCTGCACAGAGAAGGACGAAAGGTTCTTCAAACTTTCTCAGAAGTTAAAAATCGGGATTTGTTTCTCCTCATAAAGAGGGCAACGTGCAGCACTTCACCTCCAGATATGGAGATTTTAAATAATTACACGGCGCACTAAAACAAATTCAGAATTTTTAAGTCTCCTATTGAACTGTATGGATTTCTGCTCTTCCCCCCCCCCCAAGTAAAATCCAACCTGACTGAAAATGAGCAATTTTGCAGCTACAGCAGCCTCTCTACTGGGGATAGGTGTTAGGCCCTATTCACATGTTCTGCTTAAAATAGCACATCTAATTACATTACATGAGGCAGGATAGACCCACACACACTCACACAGCAAACTTACACAAGAAAACAGTTACTTCTAGCACTTTGAGTGTAGACACAGTTGCACTGATCCTCAGGTGATCATAGATTCTGAAAACAACTAAAAGACCTGCATCCGATGACTTGAGAGCCCTGATTGCGGTTTACTCAAGTCAAGCAGGTCAGAGATGTACAGGGGGACCAAATCATTAAGTGACTCACAGGATTTTAAAGGTGGTTCTGTGTTGAACAGGTAGTCAGTGGAGGAACTTTAGAACTGCTTCACATCAGAACTCTGGCTGCTGTGTGAGTTGAAGCAGTCCAACTCAATGCTTGGATAAAAGCCACTGATCAGATTTTAGACTGGGGAAACTTTGGAGGATGCCAAATAAATCCCATTTTCAAACCATAAAGAGCAACCAACCCAGCTACTGAAAAGATCTCAATCTGGGATTTTTAAATCAATATGTAAACAAACCAGAACATCTGCAGACTTTTTTAGTCAACATGCACAGAAAACGGGACATTTGGACAATGTGCAAAGTAGATTCCAACTCAAACAAATATCTAAAAATATATTTATATTGGATACAGATGGCTGCATTCGATGGCTTTAAACTCTAACAGAAGAGTCTGCTGTGCTGTGAAATCTCACACGCAGAGAGAGGAACTTGAACAAAACATCTAAAACAAAGGATCTCTCCGTCTTTCAACATGCTTCCGATGTTTAGCGGAACAAAAACAAACAAAAAAAAAGGGTCCAGTTTGAGAAATGTGACCTTTTGATTTCTTATTCTAGATGTACAGCAACAGACAGATAAAATACATTTTGATGTCCAGCTGAATCAAATACTTCCGACTCTCTCCGACTCCGTATAGGATGTTTTCTGACCTGGCAAGGGTTGCCTCCACTGGCCTTGCATTTGAGCCCCCCCTCCTGGTGTCGGGTGGACCAACTGCTGTCCTAAACCTTGGTGAGACATCATTCCTGGCATGTGAGACACCCCGCTCTGCTGCAAGGACACCGAGACAGAACAGGGACATGAATTTCTGCAAAGTCTCAGGCTTCTGGAGGAGTTGTTACGTTTACCTGACAGACTGTCAGACATTTACGATGAGCCAGTTGATTCAAAGAGCCATTTGTTGAACTCTTACTGGCTGCTGTTGGCTGAGAAGAAGACTGCGAAGCTGTGGATTGGCTCCTGGGTTTGAGAGGCGCAGTATGGGACCCTGAGGCTGGGCTTGCCCGCTCTGTGCAACCTGGTTGGGTGGAGCTCCACTGACTGCTGGTTGTTGATTGGTTGGTCCAGTCGCTCTCATTGCCATCTGAGGGAATGCCACGCAGTTTATAGTCACATCTTTGATATCACAGCAGTCACAGTGAGTAAACTTTAAGTCTACAAAGAGAAAAGTTTCCTTAGATCAGCTGAGCACACCCACCTGGTCTAAGCTGAAATAAAGAGAACCTTTAAACCACCAACAAACAAGAACGGAAAGAAATGGTAGGAAATGTACTTTAAAAATCTATCTTTAAGTAAAAAAGATTTTGGTGGAAAGTTATCAGCTTTTCCACATTGGAGGTGACCTCAACATTAACAAATTAATTGAACTACAAATAAAATTGGCGCTTACCATTTTGAAGCAATTCATGACAATAATAAGCGACATCACACCTTCTGACAAGCTTCATCATATACTCAAGTTCCCATCCCATAAAATATATAAACTTGCACATGCATGTAATTAATTGAATATGTAGTTTGTTAAAAGGAAGTGCTGCATCAGGCACATTCGAGAGACATGCGTTGAGGAAACCGACGCCCTGCGGCCTGACGCTCAGCCATGAGATGTGAGGTACTGCAAGTCTGACTTTTTATGTTCACCTTAACACAGCATTCACTGTGAGAAATAAAAGGATGCCTGCTTAATCTGAGAACAATGAGAATGGTTTTAGCATAATCCAAAATAATAACAGTAAAATAAGTAAATAAGCACAAGTCTTCATGGAATCCTTGAACACATGTTGCTTGTATATTAAGAGCTTATTTGATTCTCACCATGTTGTTCTGCCTCTGCTGCTCCTCCATAATGGAGACCTGACTAACAGGGGGCATACCCACCACCACAGACTGGATGCAGAACAGATAAGAGAGAAGAGGGTGGGGGGGGGGGGGGGGGGGGGCAAACAAAGAGATGACAGTGGAGGAAAGAGTTACCGTGAGGCATGCGGAAGTCAGCAGGCACATAGGCCGCCCAAGGTGCCAACAACAGGCAGAGCGAGATGTGGAAAGACACGCAAACGACATGCAAACGCGGAGCGGGTTTATTTACCTGCTGTTGGACGTTACCATGGGAAACAGGAATAGGACCGGGAGGCCTGTTGAGAAAGTTCTGATTGGGGGGAACTTGACCAGGCTGCATTGGAGCTCCCGCTCCACCCAACTGTTGCACAAGCAAAAGGAAGAAGAAATCAGTAATTATAGGTATATTTTTCTTTCTAACACAGTATCCCATCTATGAGTTCATATGCTCTGCTTTATCTGAATTACAGCAATAAAAGGTGGAAAAAGATGCTGTGTACATTCAAAAAATGTTTTTAAAAAAAGTCAGATCCTAAACGCACGCTAGTTTAAAGCTGCAGTCTGCAGGATTTGTTGTTGTCTTACGTAAAGTCCTAATTTTTGGCATTTTAAGAGTTTACATGATCTATCAGAACGCTTGAAGTTGAAAACGGTGACCTCCGTAGTCGCAAAATGCAAGAAATGCTTATTTTTTAACCGAAAAATAAAAAGTTATTCAACTTCCTGTCCCGCCCCATCAAAACACATGAGAACTCGTGCACGTAGACGTGCACGCCAGATGCGCCTACACGACTCCTCATTCATCAACTCACCTGTCATTTGCGATCATGGAAGACACAGTAAGTAGACTAGCCCGTAATGAAGTTCAATAGTCCAGATAAATAAGCGTGGGGACGAGCCTACCTTGTATCGCGCGTGCACAATCGGTGATTGACAGGCAGCAGAGCCCAGCTCGTAAACCTGATTGGTTACCTTTTACCGGTCCGGTCTGCAATTTTGTGAACAAACCTGCTGGCTTTGGAGGGACCTAGCGGGACATATAGGGGACCTAGAGAACTCATTTTTTTTTGTATTGGGGTATTTAATGTACTACTTTCAGAATCCCCGGACAGTTCCAGGCATTATGCTTGAAAAAGAGTTGCAGACTGCAGCTTTAAGGTTTAAAATGTTGGTGACAGTCAAATTAAATAAAATGAAACATACATATTATTTCTGTCTATGCTAAATGTAAGAATACACATTTAAGGCTGACAGTTGGCCATTTTGATAGAGTGTCTGCATCTATAATCTATATTCACAGTACACATATTTGCTATATGAAAATTAAGTTTACTGTGTGAACAATGCTGAAAGTGTGAGCCTGCATTTCCACTTTGTTGGTGAGAGAGCAGCTTGAAAGTGAAAACAATCTCAGAGCACGAGTGAGATTCAACTTCAGACACCACCTGGCGAGGAGTTTGCCTTTTCAGATTTCATGGTTTAAAACAAACCAAAGCTTGATTGCTAAACCCGTCGGCATAATCTGGAAAGGGAAAAGTCCCATACATCATCCACACGCAGCTGAACAAGAAACAGTTTCAGCAACAAGAAAGAAGGCAAGCTGCTGTTGTTGTTGTTTTACCAGGCAACAGAAAGACCGTATTATTCACAAATACAGCACTTCAATCTGCGATGATACACCAACTACTTTGCATTTCATCTGCACGGTGTTGTACTTTTAAATAAATCAGTCGAGACGGGAACTGCTCCCAAGTTTTACTGCAGTGTACGTTTCCACACTGGGGGAAAGATCAGAAGAAATGAGGCGTTTCCTCTCCAAAACAGATTCAGTTCGTCTCACTGAATCTGAACAAATAAGCGTAGGACTGACCCAACACATGCCATCTTCTCTGAGCACCAACAGCAGTGGCTACATAACACATGGCTTCAGGTCTGTGTCTGTGCTGAATCTCCTGTCTTCGTCACAGTTACCTGTACCACCTTGGATCACTTTGAAGGGAACAATGTTCATTTCTGACTTGTTGTAAAAGGGACGAGTTGAGATCGTGTTCCTGCAGAATGCCACTTTGCAGAGCGAAGTCTTAACTAATGGTCCAAATTGCAATTTTAATTATGTTAAGATTGCTGTAGCACTTCTTTATTTGCAATGCAGCGCTGAATATGTGATAATACACAAGAGGCAGAAAAGAAATTAGAATTTCATGTCTTCTTCCTTCTCTAAATGCCCTCATGCGCAGTCAAACATGGCTTATGAGTCGCATATAGGGCTGATGTGCTCTCACGAAGACACGAAATTAGCAGGATGAGTAAACAAGCGCTAACGTTGCTGATGAGCGCAGAGTATGAAGAGAAGCGTAATCAAACTCATGTAAACTTGACAACAAGCTTTCTTTTTCAGGAGAAACATGCTGCTTCTCCGGCTGGATGCTGCACGGTTTAACGGTCGTACAGCACCTGTCCTCCCTGAGGGAAATAAGTGGGAGTTCATTTGTGTGGTGGAAAAGACACAGAATTCATTTAAAAAAAAAAAACCTGTCTGTGGGGTTGAAGATGAGCAGAGATAGAAAGTTACGTTTTCATGTTATGTGATCAAGGCAGCAGAGCTTTTAACCTGTAACAAGAACAGGTCTACCTTTACTAAAATGAGGGGCTTGATCCTGTCCTTTAAAACTGTGAAACACCACTACTTCACATAAAATTAACATCTTGACATCCTGCGAAATTAATGTTTATCCGACACTCAAAGCTGAATTTCACAACTTTACACTTCTCAAAATAAGCGTCTGCGAAGACGGCGGAGCAACAAGTGTGAACGTCTAAAGTTATCTGCATTATGCAGTGAAAGAAGACAAGTTGCTTTCATGCTAATCGTTTGATAATCGTTTTAAACTGATAAACAGAAATAAAATGATCTAAGGAAGGTTTGCATCACATCAGCAGGCTTCTGGCTCCCAGCTAATGTAGCCCGATTAGCCTTAAACAAATTGGCTGCAATATAGATGTTGGCTTGAAAAATGGTCAATAACAAAGCAACTTAACGCCTGAAGCAAAGCTGCTCAATGTGCTGACGCACTTCTGTAATGCCCACACCGAAGCCTTCCTCTCCTCCCATCGGCTCCCATCGGCTCCCGTCACCACTCACCGCTCTGTGCTGCTGGACCTGCTTGTGGTTGGTGATGACTTGCCGGATGCCATTGACGAATCCACTCTGATCGTTGGGGATGAGGCCCATGAATATTTTCTTCTTGGAAGAATAGAGCAA
Organism: Odontesthes bonariensis; assembly: GCF_027942865.1. Taxonomy (NCBI): domain Eukaryota; kingdom Metazoa; phylum Chordata; class Actinopteri; order Atheriniformes; family Atherinopsidae; genus Odontesthes; species Odontesthes bonariensis. The sequence continues at coordinate 8,466,173 of NC_134526.1, read as the reverse complement.
CATCAGCACCCGCACTTCACACGGTGAAGTGGTGTGGGGGAAGTGGACGCAGCCCGCCTGCAGAGAGGGTCACAGGGCAGATTAGGACCCTGACATGGGGCCTGGCTGTAATTAAGTGATGGCCTCAGGCTTGGGGACAGAACCTACTTCTGAGCTCCTCTGCCCAATCAAACATATTGGTTTTATAAATTGAATGCAAATGGCATTAACTTAATTCATACTGTGCTCGCGTTGGGCCATAAATCGAATTCACCAAAGAGGCAGAGCTCAATTTGACTGAATTCTATTAATGCATGCCCCATTTCTCAATGTATTTCCTGATTAATATTGACCACATTGACACAATTTTTACAATGATGGTATCCTTCTGCAAATCCAAGCTTTTTATCCAAGATGGCAATCATATTCAAAATATATTAGAGGTTAAAAATAATAAATTGCATGGCCAAGAACCCCCTCTAGAGTCTTTACCACAAAACTACAACATGGTTTCATGTTCAGTTCATCTAGTGAACAGAGGTGAGACGTGCACTCAGTTTCCACTTATAGAAAACAAAGAATTATACTAAATGATGGACAAGATTGAGAGGAAGCCCGTAAACTCACAAAACCATTGGCCATAATGCGGTACAAGCCTCTCAATGCCTCCAGGTCTTTGTTGGTGAAGAGAAACTGGACCATTCGAGAGTTTCTGAAGAGGGGCCCTAAGGTCGTCTACAGAAAGAGCAGGCAAGAGATGACTTAGTGACGCAGCATTCAGAAAAACGTGGCTGACGTGAACAAGAATGAGTCAGCTTAACAAGTTAGTGAGCTGAAACAAAAGAACCTCACCAGTAACTGTTGTGGAATCAGCTGCATTATGAGCTTCTGTGGCCACTGGTCTGTGTTGCTGTTAAAAAGAGACAAAATGAAAAAGCGTGTGCGTGTTGAACAGTTCACGGCTCATACAGATAAGATCGACAATGCTTCCTTTCCAACTCACAGATTCTCTCCTTGGTTGACATGGACTTGGCATGGCAGAGAACGCGTGAGTTTGGTGGCTGAATCCATCGACGAGGCTTTCGGCTTCTGGAGGGATGGAGAGTGAAAAGAACACCCAGAAGAAACAAATTTCAAACATTACTTTTACGTTTTTCTACCAAAGTGCTTCCAGTGCTGGTTTAGAGTCAGAGCCCAACTTGGAATAACTTGCATTTCAAATTCCAAAGCACTGATTTCAGCCCCAAACGCTTGCTTTTAGGCCAGAGAGAGAAGCACTGATGTCGGGGGCAGGGTTACAAACAGCAGTTAAAGTTTTATTACAGTCATGATTAAAAAAATCCATTGTGGTCTGAAGAGGATCTGGGACTTCAACTTAAGCCTTGGACAAGCAGTTTGTCCTGCTCATTCCTTTTGATTGACCCCAATCAGTACAAGCAATTTAAAGAAATAAATAAAGAAATCCATCGGGAGAATTGCCAGCACTCATCTTCAGAACATCAATACTGGATAAATGATTAATCAATCACACATTAGTCAGGTCTACTGTACTCAATTACAGATTTATTGCATTGCTGACAAACAGGTTATTTATTTCTAGTGCTTGCTAAAGCTGGAAAGGAACGGAGCCAAAGACAGATAGTAACAAAACAATCCAATCTGCCTTAAATCAAAGGTGGATGTAAAAGTGCGTTTGTTGAACTGACAGTGGAGCTGCCCCCTCCTTTTAGACCAGAAAAGACTTCAGGAAATGTGCTGCCATTACAGAACATACCATAACGATAATACGATGCTCAGTGTAAACTCCAGCCAATTGCATTGGCATCCCTTTGTATTATCAACAACCATTTTCTCCAAATGAGCTTTAGATTCTGTAGCGTAATTCTTCCCAACATTACAAACTGCTTCAGCGGATAATCAATTCCAGCACTGAAAGCTGGATGCTGGAGATTAAGAGCAATGTCTCATTTTGTTCTCCAATTTGTTCAGTCAGGTTCTTTGTGACTGCACGTTCTCGTAGATCCACAGTTTCTTACTCTTTATTCTATCCACTTAACAGATGAGGGAGGACGACACTATAATTGATAGAGGGAATTGATCCAAACTTGGCGACCAAACACAAACACATGAAGACCTCATGAGTGTCACATAAATATCATCAACATCCATTTTCTTGGCTCAGCAATGCAACTGTACACTTGATTGATTTGACCTTGTGCCAAGCCAATAAAAGGAGGAGAGTGAAAAGATGTGTAATTAATCATAATGTACAGTAAGCAATAACAGGTGGCGATAAAGCCGTACCACCGTTATGTTTCAGTAGGGATGAGCTCAACTAAAGCCATCTTCATTCTTATCTAAAGCTGGAGTCAGTATGAGGTGGAAGCCGAATAATTCAGACCATTTCAGAGCGTGTTCAGTATGAGAGAGATTATTTTGTTGGTCATCGTCAACTTTCTCAATCATCTGTAAATAAAAGTATTACTTTAAAACAAATACAGAAGTAGCTGTAAAACAGTATTGGCGGGTGCCGAGCATAGTGGAGGGCCTCTTTAACGACGCCTTGAAAATAAAAGTAATATTTAGAGAGTTTGTCTCGGAGGCCTCCACGGAGCTCAGCAAGCGAAGCACGGTCCCCCCCGTGGGGTCGTTTACGCTCAACCTACATAGCGGATTACTTCTTTCTTTTAAGATTCAGCACCTTTTTTGTGATGAGATCTCTAAATAAAGACCATTTCTTTTTTCTCTTCTTCATTGACGAGTGTCAAACTGTCTTTAATGTGGCTTTTATGATCACTATCAACATCCCATCGTGGCTAAAAATGGGAGAGGAGATCAGGCCTGTGCACGTGCCTACAGTATCATGTTGATTGATGCATATGCATGATTAGAAATCTGGCAAAAACAATGCATTTGCATATATTTGCAGCTTTAGTGATGAACCTAAATGCAGTTTTAAGCATCTGGCCCCCTTTTAAACTGATAATACACCTCCACATAGATTTAAATCAACTTAACATGTCAACAACCTTCACCATGATGCAGATTCTGTTACCTTTTAAGGAGAGCCAGTTCGGCAGTTTTCCTAGGTTTTTAGATATCTTTGCAAAGCTACGCTAATTAGCTGCAGATTGTAGCTTTGTATAACTGCACAAACGAACAAGCATTGTCTATATTCTTGACAAAAAGGCGTTTGCAGTTAGTTTCAGGTGCAGGAACGTGCATAGCAAAGGTTGGTGTAGTCCAAAACGAGTCAGAAGCACATCATCTCGAGGTTCACAAAGTTTTCTTTGACTGACTTTACTCTCAGAGTTTGGGGGACTTGCAAAACTTTCTATTATCGTTTCCTTCATAGCTTTAGTTTCAAAGCACACAACTGTAAAAACAGGATGTCTTTTTTTTTCCCTTCTTTTTGTCATCCAATCAGAAACTGAAGAATAACATTTCTTTGCATTACCTCTTGCCATTCCAGAACGCCAGTCCATGCCAATATCTTATTTGCTACACTTTGAGGTTGTCCAATTGGATTTGCATTGCCTTGACCTCCAGGGACTACAGCCTATAAAGAGAGAAAGAAGCCCGTCAGTGCATTTTGAAACCAGAGCAGCTCCTCTGACTGCAACAAAATCCACCTTTTAATTCAAAAGAAAAAACACAAACAAATATAAGACTGAAACGGTGAATAAAGTGGAACATTATCAACAGTTTCTATTTCAATGAATATTTTCTTTCCAAAATCTGAGACAGAAACCGTGCTGTAGCCATGTTCAACCCGTGTCTGTCCAAAAGAGTCGGAGCTGTATTTACACGCATCCAACCCAGATACACCAGCATTAAATCTTAAAATACTTATCTAACATCCGTTATTCTCAGCACAAGGAGAAGACAAAACCTGCAGAGTAGTTTTCACAACATGTGGTGGAAATACACACTAGTTTATTTACACAAAACAGGCAAAGAAACTATTTTGCCCCTTTGTGGTCTACAGGAAAACTGTAGCTACAACAGGGACAGGTTATCGTTATAATAATTTATTCATTTATTATCAAAACAGAGTGCAAGTCTGTGTGGAAAGGCTGGTCCAAAAATAGCAAGCACTTAAAAGATTTATCAGACTGATAGAAAATTCTAAAGGAGGCTCTGATTCTTCCATGTAGGAAACTGACAGCTAATAAAAAGTCCACACAAGGAAGTGTTTACTTCATCTAAAAGTGTCCCTTTCATACTAATTAACCTGAGTTCTTATGATGGAAGAATGCAACATCAGCAAATCTTGGAAGTGACTCACTTTCTTTATTTCCTTTTTTTCTTTCTTTTCTTTTGCACATAAAAAAAAACAACAGAAAGTGTGAATGTGTTCTGGCCTTGTTTCAGTTTGGTTATAACATCTGAATTAAGCCATTAACACCCTCAAACTGCCACAAATCCTTCATCCAACTGCTCAACAAGGAGAGTATCACTGTCCTCAAAAACTCTCATTATTGAGGCTAAAATGCATGGTGGGATGCTTAGTGCAAATCAGCATCATTACTGAGTGAATTCATCTCATGTGTTCATCGGATCAGAGCTCATTGTCACGGCACATGTCCACATCTATAAAATTAGTTTTCTTAAGTTCTTAAGAGGACGATCAAAGATGTTGGAGGGGTTGCAGGACTGATATGAGCAACACCTCTCAGCATAATCAATGTGTCTGTAGTTGTTCATGGAGAAACAACATCGAGCACGAGTGTTTGTGTGCATCTCAGCGTTACCAGGATCCTCGGCTCAACATACACCGCGCGGCCAAAACCAAATCACCTGGATGCAAATAATCAAATGATATGGGGTTGCTTGAGTTGGTCAGGTGTAGCAATGTCAGGAGCCCAAAAAGGTGGGTCAGCTCACTACAACACGATACTTGATAACCAGTTTCTTTCACCAGCAGATGAACAGGTATGTTTCAACATAACAATGCAGGGCTACATTGGGCTGAAATTATAAGAGGTTCAGGGAGCACATGGACAGAATCTTTGGGATGTGCTGGGAAAGATTATGCAGCGGTCCAACCCTCTCATCATCAGCACAAGTGAGAAACTAATGCAACTCTGGACAGGAATATATGTCGGAAAAAGCTTATCAAACATGACGCCATGGCGAATGTGAATCATAGAGCTAAAAGTGGTCCAACAAAATATTACGCCATGTGGGTCAGCAGAGACCCCCCTCCCTGTAGTAAAAACAAGAGCTGAAACTTATTTGAAGCGTATTGGTGAGATATTTGTTCATTTTGATCATCACAGCATAGCTTACCATGTTGGGCTGGACTGAGGGCACCGTGGGCTGCTGCTGAGGCTGAGCCTGGGGTTGCTGATTGGGTGCTGGCTGTCCTGTGGGTGGGACTGGCTGCTGCGGATTGGTAGGAACTTGTTGCTGTATCATTGGCTGGTTTGCTGTGGTTACTGTTGACATGTTGGGCTGACTGGGCTTCATTCCGGGGACTGATGGGATGGCTGGCTGAGGGGTGAACTGAGGACCTTGGCTGACCATCCCTGGGACTAGGAGAAGGACAGAGAAACAAACCAATTTGTTGTGAGGAGTGTGACAAAACTATAACAGGCACAAAGCAAACAACAATTGTTTTTATCTTTATTAACACAAAGACCAATTTACACCTAATTTTGGCTGCATTCAAGGCTCTGCTAGTGTAGAAAGCTCAGTAAGGGCTGTAAAATTGTATTAGTTTTATTATTAAACACCAAGAAATTATCACACAGATTCTGAAAACACAAGCAGAATTGTAGTTAAAACTTGGCAAAAATAAGTTTTCCTCAAAGGCCAACAGCCTACTGTTAACTTACAGCGATTCTTCTGGTTCTTGGCTTCGTCCATGACCATCTGTGCCGCCAGATGAGCAGGAGTCATGGGGGCCGGATTCTGACAGTAAGCAGATTAAAGGAAGACAATGCTGGGTTAAACGTTTTACAGAAGGAACATGAACACAACGTGTTGAAACGGAGCCAAAAGCCGGTGGCGGGAATTAGCCTCCAGGGAGTCTTATGTTGGTGGCTGCTTGCCCATTACCTGATAAGGGTGGTTTGGGTTAATGGGTGGAAGGGCCTGCGAAGTGCCAACAACAGGATGGCTGCCAGGCAGCGGCTGAGGAGGGAGTACAGGTTTGAGTGGCCCGGGTCCTCCGCCTGAGGAAACTAAAGACAGACAGAAGAAAAAGCTTTTCTGTAAAAACTGAAGGATGCTTGCATATCTGTCACATCTATGTGGGAGTGACCTTTAATAACAGCTCTCTCTTTATCTTAGTGTGCTAAAACATCTGAAAATTAAAGGATAACAGAACTGTTTATGAACATATGAAAGTCAACAATAACCATATAAGTCAAGACATCTCCAACTGAAAGTGTCCAAAATGAAGATTAAAAAAAAGAAAAGAAATCAATAAAACAGCTGGAGCACAATGTAAATCTCAAGCAATAAAACTCACAGTCAAGAAATAAACTACATTAGTGCAAGTCTTAGTGTCGTCATTAGCAGTACCAAGAAACCCAAAACTGTGTAACATCCCATGCAAAGTGTGTCTGGAGATAAGAAGCTTAAAAGAAGCTGCCATGACTGATAATCCACAAAACTACACTATTCAGCACGTCTCTACAGATAATGCATAGAAATACCACTGTGTGATTATTCCAAAAGCCTCTACCGGTCTCACAGAGCCTCCACCTGTCTAACAGAGCCTCCGCCCGTCTCATAGAGCCTCCGCCTGTCTCACAGAGCCTCCGCCTGTCTCACAGAGCCTCTACCTGTCTCATAGAGCCTCCGCCCGTCTCACAGAACCTCTATCTGTCTCATAGAGCCTCCGCCTGTCTCACAGAGCCTCCGCCCGTCTCACAGAGCCTCTACCTGTCTCATAGAGCCTCTACCTGTCTCATAGAGCCTCCGCCCGTCTCATAGAACCTCTATCTGTCTCAGAGAGCCTCTACCTGTCTCACAGAGCCTCTACCTGTCTCACAGAGCCTCCGCCTGTCTCACAGAGCCTCCGCCTGTCTCACAGAGCCTCTACCTGTCTCATAGAGCCTCCGCCCGTCTCACAGAACCTCTATCTGTCTCATAGAGCCTCCGCCTGTCTCACAGAGCCTCCGCCCGTCTCACAGAGCCTCTACCTGTCTCATAGAGCCTCCGCCCGTCTCACAGAGCCTCTACCTGTCTCATAGAGCCTCCGCCCGTCTCATAGAACCTCTATCTGTCTCAGAGAGCCTCTACCTGTCTCACAGAGCCTCTATCTGTCTCACAGAGCCTCCGCCTGTCTCACAGAGCCTCCGCCTGTCTCACAGAACCTCTATTTGTCTCAGAGAGCCTCTACCTGTCTCACAGAGCCTTCGCCTGTCTCACAGAGCCTCTACCTGTCTCATAGAGCCTCCGCCCGTCTCACAGAGCCTCCGCCCGTCTCACAGAGCCTCTATCTGTCTCACAGAGCCTCCGCCTGTCTCACAGAACCTCTATTTGTCTCAGAGAGCCTCTACCTGTCTCACAGAGCCTCTACCTGTCTCACAGAGCCTCTACCTGTCTCATAGAGCCTCCGCCCGTCTCACAGAGCCTCCGCCCGTCTCACAGAGCCTCTGGACGTCTTACAGAGCGTATGCCTGTCTTACAGAGCCTCCGCCCGTTTCACAGAGCCTCCGCCCGCCTCACAGAGCCTCTGGACATCTTACAGAGCGTATGCCTGTCTTACAGAGCCTCCGCCCGTTTCACAGAGCCTCCGCCCGCCTCACAGAGCCTCTGGACATCTTACAGAGCGTATGCCTGTCTTACAGAGCCTCCGCCCGTTTCACAGAGCCTCCGCCCGCCTCACAGAGCCTCTGGACATCTTACAGAGCGTATGCCTGTCTTACAGAGCCTCCGCCCATCTCACAGAGCCTCTGCACGTCTCACAGAGCCTCTGCACGTCTTACAGAGCGTATGCCTGCCTGTCTTCACACAGGAAGTAAATAAAAATGTCTTCAAATAGCACTTTACAAAATACAAATTGCCTTGTGCTTCATGACTTTTTTTTCTGTTCCATAACCACGTAATCCTAACCAAAATAAGATAAGTACTGTAGCTGTAAGAGATAGCATAATAGATATCACATTGTTTATAAAGATTATAATCAAAAATAGCTTCTGCACTATGGTTGACAGCTGTGGTGTATACAGAGACAGCAGCATCTCTTTAAAGCCATTTTCACACACAAACAGAGATTTAAAAGGAGAAAGTGTGGACAGTCTGATATGTACTCTTTGCTTTACACAGCAGGCGGCTTTGCACTCTCACAACTGGAAATGCGATGGAGGGGGCGTGGGGGAACATTTGTCTATAAGCTGTGGACAAGCTGTGGAAACCGCTGTGCGTTCCACACAGCACGTTAAGAATGGCAGGTGAGGCGCCTTGGAGTGTTGATAGAAATGAAAATGGAGCAACTCTTACCAGCAGGCACACATGATAAGTCATCAGCTTAAAAAAAACAATAAGTCACACACAGCTGTTCAGTTGTGCTCATCAACTAGTCACAAAATTTGTCCCATTTGTTTAATAGCTTTAAAATTTACATTTGCTCAATGTGTCAAGGGCTTATTGACTGAGAGAAGGCCTCATCATAGTGAAACTCCTTCATAAAGAATATATTAAACACAGACAATAATCATACGAGAGCCTTGTGTGCCATTTGAGTGTTGAAATTAATTGAATAGACAAGTCAGACTGACCCGCCTCTTACACACAAAATACATCTTAAAGGGTTTCTCTCACCAGGTAGCGAGATGCCTCTGACAAGAACCATGTGGAAGGGATCCTGACTGTAGTCAGGAACGGGTTCGACTGCCCCTCCGACCGGAGACGCCCGCTCAAACAAAGCCCTTAGAGCCGGCAACTTCCGAGGAGCCACCACAGAGAAGTGAATTCCTCTCTACAGAAATACATTCAATTAAGACATCATCAGCTTCCTCTTTAAAATTTAAAATGCAACTTTGTACATAAACTACACACTTAAATGAAAAATACATATCTGTGATTCAAGAACCCAACAGAGACAAAGTCATTTGTACTCACATCTCTGATGATTTTGACTAAGTTGTCTGCTGTGCAGCCGGTGTAACTGACGCTCTCCACAGCAGGGAGCAGGTACGGAGGGGAGTTACAAAGCAGCACACACACCTTGTGGGTTTGACCTCTGCAACGGCACATGGACAGAAAGACAGGAACTGACATTTTCATCACCACCGAGTATACTCCAACAAAACACTGTATTAACAATTTTCAAGCTAAACTTTACCCTAGGCTGCTTCTAGTGGGTCGTAGAGGAGCTGATGGTTGTCATCACTTATTTGTAGTATTTACAACTCACTAAAGCCAAAGTTTTTATTTCTGTCAAAAAGTGGAACATCTCACGGTCTGTCAGATGTTTAATATCGACTTCTAGTTTGGCTGAACTAAGAAAAAACAATCCAAGAACTTTGTATATCAGAAAAATTTGGTAATCGATATGAAAACAAAGACAATGATTTACATTTGCTCTCTCATCTTTTTAAAGTCATCAAAAAGCTGCAAGGCCACAGAAAGTCCCTCTGCGATCAGACTGCAGCTCTCTGCTCCGCCTCCCATAAATCTGTGCAAAAACACATGCAAAACGCATCATTATCAAACTATTTCTGCTAAATAAAGGAAAATATTAGACAAGATGAGCATAAACTTTGTAATAACAACTCAACAACAACTTACTGGATACTGTCGATCCACGAGACAAACTCAAAGGCAGAGCTCGTCGGTGCGTGACACTGCACATATGACTCAGGAGCACAGTCCACTGTGTTGAACACCACAAGACCATACTGCGTTCCTCCATACTACAAAAAACAAAGAGCACGGGGATAGTTTTGTCAGCAAAATTCCTTTGGAATATTAAAAATCGTACATATGGAATAATAAAAATGCTGACAATGTTAAAGCAATACTATGTAACATTTCTACCTTAAAATAACAGCTTGAAAAAATTTGTGTGGCTAGAATGAGTTTTAATATTACGATTGGCCTGTCTCCTATGCCCTTCGGGGGTCTGAGTTGGAAAAACTGCGCTATGTAACTTTGCTGGAGCGGCCCGGTAGCGGCCAGGGAGCTGAGCGGAAGTACTTCGACTTGCTTTCTGGCACACCTACCGCAAAAACAAATAGACCCCTCTCACGCTCCCAGGTACATTTGATTACTCTTACCTTCTTGGTCGACATTGCTTGCACCTTCTAACTCCTCGCCGGTTCGTCAACAAAAGTGAAAGTGAAAGGGTGTTGTATTTACGACAGTGTAACCGTACATTACCTCCAAGCCTGTAGGGGGAGCTCCAGAGTGGGCTTTTTGAGAAGTTACATTGTATCGCTTTAACTGGAATATGTAAAACAAGTATAAGACACTAACATCACCACCAAAATCTGTTTCTGCTGGGGGCCCTCCGTTGAAATATCTATGGTAGGTATGACAAAATGAAAGTATTAACTCATGACAACAGAAAGGAATAAAATAGTAAACAGAGAGTATTTACTCACTGAGTACTTACTCTATAGCTGGAAGTATATAGTTTTTCCTTAGAGATTCAAAGTATGGTCCAAGGTTTGCCGTTCCTTCGATGACAAATACCACATCAGCCACCTGGTTGGAGCCAGGTTTACTGGAGGGCTCCATGTGCGACAATCTGGATTTGAGGAAGGAGGAGAACTTCCATTTACATGCAAGTTTTGCAGAAATGCTGTAAACATTCCTTTAGATCCTGTCTCAGGTCCTTACTAGATGTATTCCTATTTGTTTAGCTCGTCTCTTTCAGATACTGTTAATCTGCTGTAGGATGTTGCTTATTTTGCCCTCCACATATCCAGTTTCCAATTCAATTCCATCTAAGAACACTCTAAACACTACTCTACAATGCCAAGATGTACTAATCACCATGTTGGTGCAAAAGTACTAATTTTTTGTCTGTCAAACTGTTATCTTCTGCATTCCTTGTAGATGCCACTAAAGAAATGGGATCAAATTAATAAAAATTGCAACAAATACCTAAAGATTGAATTTAAAATTGGTTCTTTGTACAGTGTCTTGATAGATAAACAAACAAGCAGTTAGGTATAAGTTTTGGACTAAATATATGAATGAGAAATCATCCAAAAAAGACCTCTAACCCTGGAGAACTAATGAGGTACTAATGAGAAGAGGGAATCAGAAACTTCCCATGTCCTTTGGTTAAAGACACCAAAGCTAGGTTCCTTAATTAGACATAAACTGGCACACAAACAAGCCAGACTTCCTGCATCATTTAAACTTTAAACAACCCAAAACCGAATAATGATTTCATGACCATCTTACAGCAAAACTCGGAAGTAACGATACTCAGAAAGCAGAAAGCAGATGTGAGCCGACAAGCTTTATACTTGAAGTAAAGTTCAACCTGTTCAGTTTTGTCACCGCTTATTTCCATGGTCTTAATCTAATCCAGCGGCAGATTGGCTAACGGTTTATTGAAGGCGTGCATTGATCAAACTGCTGTTTGTTAGGTTGGGTCCCTGGAAAGTTACCCAGACAGAGTTACTTTGCACTGCTTAACCCATGATGAATATTACTATTTTATTTCAGTTACGCGCTTAAGTAAAATGCAAATGAAAGACAGCAAAAGTCAAAACAACAACAGCCAAACTGAACAGAGCTTTATAGTTAGCATTAGCTTCTGTGAAATATATCAGAGTGATTTAAGCTAACACCGTTCAAACAGCTTTGCTCTACCACCATGCTGGAAATAGCTGTGGACTGACCTGATAGCGTACGTCAGCCAGCTAGCGTTGTATCTTTTAAACCTAAATGTAACGTAAAATCAATTCCAATGAAAACTGAAAAGGCTGCATAGCATAATATGCATTTGTTCTATGTTTAAGGGAAATGACGTAACGACCCGCCCACTAATGTGAAATTCTTCTTCTTCTTCTTCGCTTTTAATGTGCAGACATGACGACTCAGGGCGCAGTGCTGCCACCAGACAGTCCATGCCTGCCACAAAGATTTAATCAAACATTACAAAAGTCGAAGCTGATAAACACACACGATGAAGATAAAAGAAAGCTGAATTATAAAAGAAACATGTTTTAGGAAGTAATTTATTTTTTTCAACTGTTTGATTGTTTCTGTCTCTCCAGCCTTACCATTCACACTTGGTGCTCATGAAGTAAAACACTTTTTCTATTCTGAAATTAACCATTCTTTCATTTATACATTCATCAATTATATATTTCCCCAACTGCCGTAGCTGCAACCCCCTCCTAATCAACTAACTTAGATGTAACCCCCCTCTAACCCTCTCCACGAGACCTTTTTGAGACTTTTATAGCCATTATCGATTGTCCAACCCCCTACCTCATCATATGAATAGGACAGTGGCTACTCACAGAACATCCTCATTAGAGGGGCGGCTACCCTCGTGTCATTTATTTTTTCTATTCTGAAAATACCCAACTAACTTAGACACAACCTCCCCTAACCCCTCCCCTCTACACTACTTAACATACTAGGTCAACTAGAAGTCACCTGTCAAAAATTTGATTCATTGCATTGCAAGCAATCAATCAAATTTTGACATAAGGGTGTACCTTATAAAATATTACCATGTCTGAAGGCACAACACGTGGATCTTTGAAGAAGATGGGCTACAGCAGCAGAGGACCACACCGGGTGCCGCTCTGTCTCCTGCTGGAGACAAAAGCATGCGCACATTTTCAAACAAAAGTCAAGCCAGGAATCTGAGAGAGAAATTCAAAGGCAAAATTTCCCCTACATTATACTGTAGTGCATCGTATTCTATGTTGTGGAGGACAAATTAGTCCCACAACTCATGGAGAACCAAAGTGATGCTTGTTTAGATTAAACAGTCCCAAAACATCAGAAATATAGTCTGAATGCCTTCTTCTATTGTAGCAGAGCTCTTAGAATGAAAGCTGATCATTTCTGGGTGCTGTCGATCCAGATCTCCAGAAGATGTCAGCAAATATCTACAGCAAGTACAAGTGCTTCATCCCTAACAGAGAGAAAAGCCAACTTACTGTACTTAAAAAGCCGAATTCTACACTTAGTGTAAAATGATTTTTTATTCAGAAAGAAAAATTACCCTCTGATATTGGTGATATTGAAATAATCGTAATATGTGAAATTAGATTTTTAATACTTGTCAGAGTGCACCTATATATCAAAGTTTATTAGATTTTAGGCTTTCGTTATTTAGATTTTCCATTAATAGATTGCTTCATCCCTCTTCAAACATAACTGCTTTAAAGCAGAGCAAAATTACTTCAGATAGATTTCATTTTGGCATTTTTCAAGTAAACGTCCACGGTCTGCTTGGCCTCATACAAACACGCAGGTTACAGACTTTTAACACAAAACATCATGGAAAACATCCATCTACGATGCCTACACATTTATGCATACGTACATTAATTGATAGTAAAGATCAGAGCCTACACCACCGGCAAAATCTGTGTTTTTAACACATTGGCACACTTTTCTATGTTGGTCCAATGGTGTCTACTCCCCTGTGGCAATGCCAGCCAGCCAGACAGCTTAGTGCAGCGTGCAGCAGAGGTTTCAGGGCTCATCAAACTCAAAACCTCCCACAGAAACAATTCTGTGGATTAATTTAACCCAAATTCCACAGAAAAAAAATATCTGTGGGCTCACGCAGCTTGTGGGTGCCTGTGTGGGTTTCGGGCAGCAAGGCAGCTTTTGGCTGCTTAAGAAAAGTTCTGATAGAGGCTCTGTGCCCAGGGCTTCCCTCTGTATGTAAACATTAAAGCCCCCATTACTGACTGAGGAAAATGGCCAAAATAAACTGCCAGGATGGATCCCGAACGCTTGCATGCGTGTGTGAATGTGCTGGTATGCGTAGGCCCTTTACTGTTGCTGTTCAGATGCTTTCTGCTGCTTGGAGATATGCTGTGTGTTTCGCTGCTTTGAACTTCAACACACACAATGCAAGCAGTTGCCAAGCAATTACAGAGAGTCTGCTCCCTGGGTGTGCCTTTGGAAAGCCAGACGATGTTCTCATTTTTCCAGTTGTTGTTTTTTTTTGTTTTTTTTTTTGTTCGGTCAGAGAATGACATAATAAAATATGAATGAGAAGCATGGTGCCTCAAGGTGTCTGCAAGGTCCAGGTGGTATGGTGAAAAACAATCCATCCCTTGACCATTTTACCCAGCTGGGATACCAAGGGCCAGATGGTCTTCCCACAACAGGTTATCACAGCCAGCATACTGATACACTTAGGTCCACATAAATGGGTTACCAAAACTGCGCTGTGTTTGAAATAGTGTGATGGCAGCCTCCCCTGCCACTTTCTGGGGGCTGTTATATCAAGTCTGGCACTGGTGCTAAACAGTAGAAAAAGAAATTTATGAGAAAGGTTTCCTAGAATGTGGAAATTGTTTTTTTATCCATCATTTTGTTAAAAATGTCACTCCTAAATAGTAGCGGTGTGATGTCAAAGGAAGTTTTTCTGAACCTTTTGTTTCTTCTTGATCCTCCTTGACACCAGTTTATAGAGAAGTTCAGATCCCAGCTCAGCTCTTGAATTAATGCACAGTTCTGCTGCAAAGGCGAGCTACTTTAATACCTTAACTGGTTGAAATTTCTGCTCACATGCTTTCATTGAATTCATTACTTTGGAAGGTTTTAGATATTATTTATAATGATGGCAAAGCAAGTTGTTTCATAAAACTGTTGGTAGTCATTTACAGAAGTTAGAGGTCCAGTCCCTGAAGGTTTCCAGCATTTCGAGGGTTCAAATTTAATGTCAAGACATAAAGCATATTTCAACATGTTATATAAAGACATAGATCTGGCTACATGTAGATGCTGTAACACCAGAGCATCACCCAAAGCTATTGCATTCATCTTTAATGATGCAAGGGAAGTCATTATGTATAATAATCTTATATATTAGCAATAAAAGTTAATGTATCGCTGTCAGCGTTTGGATACCTTTAGATAAATGCCTCCGGTGTGGTACAAACAGCTCTATAGTGCACACACCACCCCCAGTGTCTAGGTTTCTCCCCCCTCCCTTTCACTCTGCCTCTTTCAGCTCACTGAACTGAGTGAAATGTCTTTCCGACTAAATGATTTTTTTTCTTTCTTTTTTTTTGCACGGTGGGAAAGTTGCCATGGAGACAGCAGTTCCCCCCCCCACACCCCTCCTCTCATTTTTCTTGCTCAGTCTACAGCATTAAAGCCGTGTTAACTGGCACGTTGTCACGTGTGTTTGTGTGTGTGTGTGTGTGTGTGTGTGTGTGTCAGATTATGATGTGTGTATGTTTCACTTCTCTTGAATTGTTAACACTGTTGGTATGCTGCAGGTGCCCCATGATGACAGAGTCTATATACAGAGCCATCCTCCTCCACCTCCTGTCTCCACTTCTACACACATTCACACACATCCAGCATGCAGCTATCTCCTCTCTGCTCCAGGTTTTCCCATTTGTGCTCTCCTCCTCCTCCGCGCTGGCATTCTCCCGCTCTTCATCCTCTTTCATTTGTTTAATCCTCTCCTACTCCTCCTTCTCTGTCATTCCCCTGCACATCTGAGCTCGGTCCTCCTCCTCAGTCTGTTTTCTGCTGAAACACTGGAGTTACAAAATTGCTACTGGTGGGTTTTATCGTTCGAACAGGGCATAATATCCACATGACAAATTACGCGAGTAATTTAAGAATAAAGGGACAGAAAGCAGCACGAAGGCAGATGTAGGAGAGCAAAGAAGGTAAGCAGTCGTGCTCAGATTCGCATTTAGACAAAATGCGGCCACAATAAAGAATTCATGACAAAGTGGCTGAATAATTACACACGACTTAATGCACAGCAGAAACTCAGAGAGGCTGGTGCTCAAAAGATGAAAAAGAAAAGTTGGGTTCAGGCAGCCTCTGTCCAGGCAGAGCCTGTTCCCTTCCATGCCTGAGTCAAATTTAGACTGTGTACATCTGAAATGTCCAGGGCTTTACATTTTATATAAAGCACACTGCCTGGTCTGTGTGACAGTATAGCTCCATCACCTTTTCTGCCTCCCAACCCAATTAAAAGAAGTCAGAAAGACGAAGCTGGATGATACATATCCTTTATTTCCTTTATTGTTGCTTCAGCCACACTGTTACTACACATTCGCCGACATTCTGTGACCTGGTACAGCTGTTCTGACTGAAACAATCGCCCTGACTGAACCCCTCACTCAAATTCTCATTTTTAACAAATAAAAAAGTAAACCTCTTGAATAAATTATATATAAAAAAACAATTGAAAATCAAGAAGAATACCAATTTGAGAAAGATAAATACAGCATAAACAATGTTATTTCATCATCGTTGTTTTTGACCACAGAGATAAAGAATTGCTTACTCTCATTTAGTCGTCATTAGTAGTATTAGTATCAAGTTCATTGTCAGATTTTGCGTAAAGCATCACTTATATAATTTTCATTGCATCAAGTTGACATCATTCATGTTAATATAAGCATGCAAACATGTTTTCCCCATGACCATTCAGGACTGCACAAACAAAAGAAGACAGTGAAAGAGAAAAGAGACTGGAGGCGGGAAAGGGGGTTTGTCGTTCAAAGAAAGAAAGAAAGAAAGGAAGGAAAATATGAAGGGAAAGGAGCTGGGAGGATGGGGTGAGGGGCAGAAAAAAAACAGTGGGAAAAAGGTAAGGGAGAGGCAAAGAACTGGGGCGAGAGGAAAGGTAAGGATTGCTGGAGGAGAGAACGAGAGAATGAGTAATCAGGCAGTAATCAGAAAGACGGGAGGAGAAAGAGGCTAAGGGTGGGCTAGCTGACAGAAGAGGGAGGACGAGAATAAGGGAATGTGCTGGTTCAACGATGAGCTTTTTAATCTATCACAAGGCAGTAACACAAGGGCTAAATAGGGTAGACACAAGCAGGGAGAGAAAGGCTGGGAGAGAGGGAGAATTATGGGGCCTTTGGACCAATGGATCAATACTATATCTACTTATCTAAGCTGATCAATAATCCCCCATCTGGCTTAAACACTGGGAACACAGAGGATGTGACCTCACTTATACCTGCTTTCTATGATCCAGACGTAAAGAGAAAAAAATACTATACCCCCCCTCCCCCCCAAAAAAAGTAACACTCCCCCGTAAAAGTATGTTAGTGTGTGAGAGGATTCAGGGAAAATGGCAACAATACAAGTAGCTGTAGTGAGGTGTTGTACTGTTTTGCTGAGGTTACAGTAGTAGTAGCAGTGACAGACATGGCTTTATAAGTCTGTATCGGTTTATGCAGGAAGTGCAGAAATTTCAGGCGCTCGTTTTCTCTTTCAGGGGATCCAAATTTGGCGTTGGCCATAACGGACGAGCCTCAGATGTTTTTCTTTTTTTCTTTTTTACTTAATATATATATATATTTTTTTGCGTTCCTTTGAATAAATATCAAAACACAAAATTTTTATTTTCAATCCCTATGCCAACTGATTTTTCCCTCGGACATACAGTACACAAATTACAGAAAGAAGTACACAATCAACACAGTTACTTACATCAGGCAAAAGGTTCGGGAGGAGAGGAGGGCTGAGTGACTGGCAGCTGATTTCAGAGACAACATAGACAATACAAACTAATGTCTATGAAAGACAGTGTTTCCCCACCTAGTGCAATGAGGCACGAGTAGTACACCCACGCATTCTCACACACATGCACACACGCACACACCCACTACATGGCTCCTTTTAAAGACACAAGACAGAAGACACATTTGGCTCCAAGACAAGCTTTTCAAGTCTGTGGATGCCAGGGTTTGGGGGGTGAAGACGAAAAAATGACAAGGGAGGTGGTGAGCACAGATACGTGTCACACACACAAGGTCACAGTGACACACAGGCACCCCCCTCCAAACACAGACACACACACGCACACACATACGCACACACACATACAAATACAAAACAAACACACCCACAAACACAGAAACACTCACTAATAAAAGCAACACGGACGTGTGTGTCCTTCTTAAGTCTTCTCAGGGACATGATGTGGACTTGTAGACAAAAAAATTATCAGTCGAAGCGTGATGAGGATTTTTTTTAAGAGGACAAAACATTAAGTCCTGGAATGATAAAAAAATAACAGAGTGGTGATATCCTTCCCTGTGGGATACATCCTCTGGCGAGCGCACTCCAAATAGATGCTGGTCCAATCCCAAACATAGCTTTTTGTTGAACCTGTTCGTTCCTACTTCAGGAAAAGTCTGCCGGTTCGGCCTGAAAGCCAAGAATGATCTCACAGTCCGTGTCTCTCAGAAGCTCACTCCATCTCGTCCTTGGTGGACTGTAAAAATGGCATGAATAAACTCCATTCCTGATGGATGAATCAGTATTATTTCACACATAAAAAAAGAAAAAAAAAATTTATTTTAATGAGTACCATGGGGACTGAGACAAAGAGCATGAGGAAGAGGGACACATTTCAAGATTGTGTAACATGCTTAGGCCAATGAGTGTGTCCTCATTTTTCACTTCTCTGACATCAATAATGACCACTGGACGCTTCATAGTTTTTCCTCTGGGGAAAATAAGCGAGTTAACTCTGAAACCAGAGGGTAAAAACCCTGGAGAAGGCACCCAAAATGGCCTGGAGAATCCACCATGGATGTTTTGTCCTGCTAGGTACTACGCGAGATGTTTTTCCTATACATTATGGCATATACTATACACCAATGATGCAAAGAAAAACTCTTAACATAGAATTTGTTCTTTTAGAGTCTGTACAAGGGTGTGAACCTTTGGTCCTGGTTGAAATGACCATTCTATGATGGCTTTCTTTTTTTTCAAGAGAGAAAAGTTTTTCACATCACACTCCTTCTAGATGAAAAACTACACTAACCTGAAGAGCACATGAACTACGCACATACTACAAACTCTGTGTATTTGTGTGTGTGTGAGAAGAGTGTGTGCATCTCCTTGCTAAACCCTAACGTTACACCTGCTATCAGTCCTACAGTATTGTTTAATGTTCACATGTGTTGGTAATATGTAGTCTGATGCTCAAAGTGTAGCTTGTGATGGATTGTTTTTTTTTTCTGCCCCCTCTGGCTCAGTAAGGGCAGCACAGGAGTTGGAGTATTCATTAGCAGGAGCAAAACAGCACGAGCAGTTGGACACGAGCAGTGTCTCTGCGTCTCTCTCTTTCTTTGATGGAGAGAATTATTCACAGATGAGAGGGGGAAAAAGAAAGTCTGGAGCTGTAGAGATGATGATGACCTGAGGAAAGAGGGAATAAGGCAGAAGAGGCAGATTAAGCAAGCATGAGACAGTGGGGGGGCAAGAGAATATATAAACAGCATGCAGTACTGTAAGTCTGTAGGGAAGAGGGGGAGATGCATTACATAACCCATAACATCAAGATTATACAGATGCTACTGCCTTAGAGCTCCTACATCTGACAACTTTACAGCCTCCACTTTATCACACGCTCACAGTTTGGTCATGCTTTTTAAGACTTGACTAGATTTCCTGTGTTATCTTATTGGAGAGCATCTGCCACACAGTACGTGGATGTGTGCTGTGCTCAAAGAGTCCACAAGAGCGCATCCATTTTACAAGCCAAAACACAAGGAGGTTTAACTGCTTGTGGAATGGTGGCACATATTGCAATGAACTAATGACTTGAGTGATGCTTAAGAAAAGGTGCTGGAAGAACAAAGTCCGAGGACACTTACAGTTTTAATCAGAGTGGGGACTGTCCACCACGATGTGCGGCTTTGGGGAGGGTGTTGTGGCACTCTTTGACACAAAAGTCCCAATTGCTTTTTCCTGCAAGGAAGAAGACGTTAATTCAGTTTTTAATATCATACAATATACTTTAACCAATGCTATTGCAAATATCTAAGCTAGATTATCACCAGTATTACTACTACTGTTACTTCCATACCAACTGAAAGGTGGATGATCTCATCTTGATCTCATCTTAAATAAAGGGATACTTCATATTCAGATTCTAAATGGGGCGTAAATGAATAAACGGATTCTAATCAAGTGGCTTAACATTGAGACTGATTACGGGGAAGAGTTTAGTTAAGGCAAGGCAAGGCAAGTTTATTTGTATAGCACAATTCAACAACAAGGTGATTCAAAGTGCTTTACAGATACATTAAAACAGTAGAAATAAAAAGCACGATTTAAATTTTAAACAAAAAATAAATAAATAAGAACAATAGATAAAATCAGATAGAATCAGTAGTTAAAATATGATTAAGTTTTTAAACTCAAGCTTCAGATTTGGAGCTTTATTCAAATGCAGCTGAAAATAGGAGCGTTAAACTAGTAGTAGAAAGAATACAAAATCAATTGCTTGACTTTATAAGCTTATCTATCTGTTTATACTTACACATTTAAATATTAATCTCATGCAAGAAAGCGTGAAGAAGATAAGCTATTGTTTTATATTTAGCTATGCTGACAAGTTGCCAAAGCTTTATGTTAAAGACAAAAGAATAGATATGAATCTCTTCATCTCTCTTAAAAAAGCAAAACTAACAAATCTTTAATATTTTACATTACGACTGTGGACTGTTGTATTTTGCCTGCTATAGTAACGCAGTCTCACACATAAATTTGGAATAGTCTTAAATGATCAATTTCACATGACTGTGATAGGAGGAGGCACTGCTTGGAACGAGGAGTGTGTGACCAATGGGGGAGAATTTCAAAATTGATGCTCATTTATTTGGAATTGCAGAGAAAGACAATTTTTTTTAAAATATATTGATTGTCAAGACACGCTGTAGGTAATTTTCCTGGAGGAAATGATAACCCGGAACCCTCAACTTTAATAATCCTAACCTGACTACGGTAGTACTGCTAATGAAAACAGCAACAACAACTGCGACAGTAATAATAGTGATAACAATAATGATAAGCGTTTAGATAAGTTCAATGTATTTTCTCTATCCTTTCAACACATGGGGCTTAAAAAGATTCAATAATCCCCTCACTCCTGTCTGCTGTCTGTAAAACTGTAAAAAAAACAAAGAGATTTGAAGGCAGTTTAGCTTAAGATTGAAGTCTGACAACACATTTGTGAACAGAAGGAGTTTATCTAATGAACTAGGCCAAATAAACTGGCCAGTAAGCCACTTAACCAGTTAACAAACTGGTTAATAAGGGTAATCAGTAAATTACTCATGCTGATTATCAACAAGTGCGCTTTTTGTGACCCCTAATGACCCCCTAATTTGCACCGATTGTGGTAGATTGCAGTGGACTTTGATCAAATGTTTGCAGATGCCTTGCAAAACTAAACTCTCATCTGCAATTTTCCTTCATTATAACCTCATGTTAATTTGTCCTGCTTCAAAAAACTGTCCTACTGCAGCTACATGGGACTTTTTCCCAGAATATTTAAGTTTCTTCATCACTGCTTTAACGTAAGGAAACCATCCCTGCCATCTTTTCTTTTGTTACTGTACTATTGCTTTTAAATACCTACCACTCTAAGTACTGCTCAGGTATTACTGCTGCTGCTACTTAAGCCACTGCATCGAATGATTAATGATCATCATTTGACAAAAAACTATTTTTTCTCATCTTCAGCTCCAATGGAAAATTGGAGCAGCATAATGTGGTCATATTCAGGACGCATGAGTACACACACATATTCATACTAACCATCATCCACACAAACGAGATCATGTGCTTACCTCAACAAGCTGATGCCAGTGCTCTATTGGTTTACGTGGATTGGCCAGCATGGCTGCCCAGTGCTCCCTCCCAGGTCCTTCAGCAGCGCTGCCCACACGACACATTCCTATAACCTCGTTATGACCGATGCTGACACGCAGCGAGGGATGCAGGCAAGGCAGCAAAGATAAAAGGGACGGAGATCCAAAAAAGAAAGGGGGTGGAAAGAGGGATATGAGAAAGCGGACACAGAGAAGGAGACAGGGCTGGTAAGAAACAGAGACTCATTTATCAACCTCGAGCTCTGGGAAAAGAGTACAGCAGTGGAGGAAGAATACTGAAAAGCAGCTCACAAATACACATGGCTCTGGATAAAAACTTGATGTCAGTGGGGACGCAGGCTGACATACAAAAGTACACACCTTTAGAGATGCCAAATGGTCGGTAAACTACATAATAGCGAGGCGGTGCATTTATATACAAACACATAAACCAGCCAAGTGATGCTGCAAGCGGCAGTGAGATAAATATTGGCAGGGTTGACACATCTTCCTTCACCATTAGCATAAATCATGCTTATTCATGAGGTGCCCATTGATGTAAAACAGAGATCATCCACCAGGAGGCTGACTCTTAAGGGGGCCCTCATCATGCTTAACACAGCCACAACAGCCCAAAATCAACATCATACTGTATGTGCAAAACAAGCATTAGAAACAAAACATCTATTTCACAGTAATGATCCGTTTGTTCTTAAAGTGCCAGGAGCGTGCTAAAATATAATAACTTCTCAGCTTGCTCACCAGTCATAATCCATCACTGCAATGATGATAGATACACTTTCGATATTTTCATTGGGAATGTCAAACACCAGCGCCTCATTGTATGTAGGATTCAGTGTGTTCTTCTTAATGGAGGTCTTCCTCTTTTTTAGCCTTCGCCCGTCGCATATCAGAGAGGCTTTCACATATGGGTCTGGAGCAGAGACAGCGAGACGGGAAGACAAAGAGAACGAGGGACAAAATATATGGGAGATGGAGGGGAAAGCATGATGGTGAAAAATTGAGGGAAGCAGAGTAAGAGGCAGTGAAGAGGAGCGAGGAAGAAAAGGAAGGCAGAGAGAATATGAGTACGACAGAATAAGATAAGTGGGGAGTCCTGCAAAGGCTGTGGTATTATGTTCACAGGTATGCGCATCTGTAACACATAAAAAGCACGGATATCAAGTCACCTTAGCAAAGCTGGATTAAGAACACAAAGGCAGACTGAATCTCTTCAGTTGTGCATGCAACCTGTGCAGCTCAGTGTCAGCAGCCGAGAGAAATCACACACACCCACCACTCAAGTTTTCTGCTGCGTGGAAGCATCTCATAGGGCCTCAATCATGTTCATATCAGCGCAGCAATAATAGCAGCGTGTGGATATTAGCAGTTGATCTGATTATAAAAATGACTAAAGAGTAAAACATCTGTATTGTTTGTCTATCATGTATTTGTGTACCATTGCTAAAGCTCTGCTGCTTTTTCTTTCTTTCTGTAGATATCACTGGAACTACACCTGCAGCTGAGTTTGCTCGCATGAAAACACACTACAACTAAATTGTTGGGGTCTCTCAGCTTGTAACAAATTTGATACAGTTAGTTATAACATTCATAATTGATAACACCTCGTTCTGCTCCTTGAAGAACATTTTTCACACTTAGAAACAATCAGTCTGACAATGCTCAATATACCTCAAGAGTCACTCAGCATCTATTGAGAAGATCTTCCTTTAAAATGCATCATCAACCTTGAGAACACACTTTTCTTCTTACTGAGTAGAAGCAGTTTGCATACACTTAAATCCCAATAAACACATTTGGGGCAACAATTTGGTTTACTGTCTTTAACATGCTTTAACATGTGGACTGGAGAAGTTTGGGATGGAACCACTGACCTTCTGTTTAATGAACCGTAAACCAACCGATCTTCGATTTCAGTTCTCAAAATATAAAGTTTTGAGAAATTCCTTTCTGATGACATTTAGCATGTAAACCTGTTGGATTGATCTGTAAGCAGACTTAACAGCAGCTACTGTTGTTATTCAGCATACTGCATTGCTTTGCATTTCTGGTTCAGTGAGCCCAGTGAGCCTCTGCTTCTGAAAAAGGCTTAATGGCATTAGAATAATTATTTATTTAGCTGTACTTCTACCAGACTTTTAATTCTGTTTATGTATCGGAACAGTATTTCTACATGTTTCTTTTGCCATTGTACGCTTGAAATGTTACAGATCAAAATAACATATGAACCCTAAAAGGGAACGACGTACATAACTAACAGCTGCTTTTGGACAGCTGTGTCCTGTTATAATTTTCTGTAAATGACTTTCCAGTCAGCCTGCTAGCTGGAGGTCTTGCAGCAGCATATGTGTGAATCCTTTACCTGAGAAACCAGTCAAGTCCATGGCTTTGAGGTTGGTGGCCTTGATGATTGTTGCAGTGAGCCTGCCTGCAGTGGGCAGGTAACACAGCGAGAAATTAAGCTCCCCGAGATCAGCCTTCTCCTGCAGATCACCACATACACACAAACAGGGATCAGAAATGGAGCGGCAATGCTGACATCACACACATGACATCATAAACACACATGGCTTGCAAAAGCACTAAAAGACAGATATCCTCTGATATGATTGTCCACGGCCTGAAAAGAGCCAATCATGACTGATGGGGGATGACAGCAGGAATCTTAATGTGGAGAATCAGAGTGTTTAGGCAGAGGGCAAGTGCCGTCACTGCAAATGAATCATATGCCAATCTGTCGAAGTCCCCAAGTGGAGGAAAGTGTTAAGTATAGGCGACGGTTCCCCAGGCTTTTTATATCTCTCTCTGCATTCCCATCTACTGATCCTCTCGCTGCCTGTGGTCTCAGTGGCACCGGAGTAATGACACTGC
This sequence comes from Odontesthes bonariensis, assembly GCF_027942865.1. Classification (NCBI taxonomy): domain Eukaryota; kingdom Metazoa; phylum Chordata; class Actinopteri; order Atheriniformes; family Atherinopsidae; genus Odontesthes; species Odontesthes bonariensis. The sequence continues at coordinate 8,441,535 of NC_134526.1, read as the reverse complement.
TGGTATTCAGGTCACACTGTGGTGTGATGACTCCTTAGTGGCTTTGCGCTTCTAATCAATACTTCTTAAAGTGAAACGCTGAGATTCAACGAGATGCTGATGCATTAGACTTATTTGATAAATTAGACCCTCACGCCAAAAATTTTAAGGCTTTGCTCCATCTAATTTGCTAATAGCCCTCTCTGAATATTTCATATAAATCTACTTGGACATAGCCTAATATAATGTTTGAATGTGGCCAGCAGTGCCTTTCCAGTAATTTATCTGGACGCTGCTTAGCTGTTTTTTCACAATACCAGACTCAATCTACTTGCAAAACTCCAAAGCCTCTTCTCGATACAGGATGTTCCTTTGACGAGAGGTATGATCGTAATCATTTTAATGTTAGAGGAAAATAAAAATAGAAAAGAGCCATTAGAAGCATGGTTGAATATTTTCTGCTGTCTGAATGTTTGTGAAATAATCTCTTTTTACTGTCTGAATCTCCATACTTTGACAGAACTTGATTTTCTGGGTCCAGAAATACTCAGTTGAACTCCACATTAAAAATGTTTGAGTTTTCAATACATGAATTTGAATTTGAAGATTGAAATCTAGATCAAATCTGGTACTCAAATGAAAATAAAAAATGTGCTGAAAGTTTATAACATTTTGGAATTAGCTGTTTATAAGCATCAAATAAGGCTTCTCTGTGCGTCAGTCCTGTAACAAGGTTATGTGAGCAGGCTGTAAAACGTCTCACAGCAAAAACCTGGACTATGTAAAATCTTTTAAGAATTCATTTGAGCTTTTATGAACTAAATATAAATTATTTTATTAACAGAGTTCTGGATTTTGAGACATTCAAGGAGTGTGAGAATACATAAAATGATGCAATCTTTTTGGCTATTTCAGGAGATCCTTGTTCGTTAGATATTATCACAAGGAATGCCTGTAGTTGGCCACAAATTAATTCTACAGCTTGACAATGAACTGAAACAGCAGGCAGAATGATAAAGAACCGCCGTCAGCCTCCAGAGGAACAGGGAGTCCTGCAACAGATGGTCTAACCTCTGCGGAGCCATAATGCTTAACTCAAGGAGTCAGTCTGTGATTAGAGGAGGAGAAAGAAGCACCCGAGACACCTGAAACCACAGAGACACTGTGGCAAGCTCTTCAAGATGCAAGCAACAAGTCTGCAAACTCTAAGTGTAGCCATGAAAGATGCAGCAGTTTTACAGGTGGTCACACCAAATGTCATTTTTTTCCCCTGTTGTCTCCAACATTCACTTACAAATTTGAACTTTCATTGCATTATTTTTTAATGCATCTAACATCATTTTTAGTCCCTAAAACATATTCAGAACCCATAATTATTCAAATACATTTAGCATATTCTTACAGCACATGCTGTAAGAATATGCAATCTTTTAGATTTTCGTAACTTGTGAGTTTGATTACTTTCTTTCATTCTCTCATAAGATTTTTTGTGGACTTTCCTTTTCTTCCAGGCTGGAATTAGAATTCATTTTGGCATGCATCTCTTCTTGAAATCTCAAACTGAAACTTTGACTTCTGACATGTTTTTAACCACTACTGGTTCAGTTCTTTTCATCTCAGCTTTGGTAATTTGCAGGTACAAGTGCCCATCACAAAATCCTCACAGATATAATTTAAATTTCATATGATGATATCTACAATGAGCTTCTCCTCCAAACAAATGCAACAAAGTTGGGCTGTGGCTTACTGCTGTGCCCTCCACGATGTCTCTCCAGATAGGTTTTTCCCCGCTGCCCTCGCTGAAGTCCAGCAGGTTGTCTACCACGACCTGGCCTATCAAATCGTGTCTGGAGAAGCGGTCGAAGTCATACACAGAAAAATGCAGCTTCCTGGAATGTAGCTCGTTCAGAGGCACGCCAAACTGGAACGTCTCGTTGAACACTGGATTTAAGGTCTTTCTGTGGACCTGAGACAAAAAAGAGACAGAAAGAATGGTAACACTTTGGATTTTAGCTTGCAAATTACAATGTTACTGTTTTGTATACAGATTGTACCAATTAGATTCTTGATAGGTGGGATTTCTTTACAGAATTAAGGGGGGACTACATTTCACAGCTGTCCCTACCATCCTGTAATAAGGGCACAAACTATTTTGATTCAACTTAAAACAACTCGTCACAGTATTTCTTACACTTAATATTGTCCAATATACATGAAAACAGATTTATGAGTGAAAACATGAGTGTTTTGGGCTGCATAGATGTTTAGGACCTGGTGATTTGACAACACATTAAGGCCTAAATATTTCCGTAAAATTAGTTTTGATCATCTGACAGCCTTTATACTGATTAATGTGTCATCATTATATAAGTACATGCACGCAACATCTTAATTGCTATAGATGAAGAGGTATTCCTTTCCCCTGACATTCAGCAAATGATTTGCCCTTGGGACAAAAAAAACCCAAAAGATATCAAGGTTCTAAAATGTCTCTTTTTCTTTTATTTACTTTTTACTGAGATCATCAAATATGCACTTGATAGAGTAAAAGAGAGGTATTTAAACCCTGCATGCCTTGTAGTTTCATATTGTACTTTGTCACTGGCAATTTGCCCAATAAGTACATTCTATTTTCTTCTATTTCTTCTATTTTATCTGTGATATGTACCTAAGAATCAATTGTCCCATATTATGTAAAAAACACACTTACTTTTGGGGTGCTAATTAGAGCAATGTCTGGTTGAAAGATGTTTCTTTGAAAGCAGCAAGTGTTTTAAGCAGCTTTTTTGGCACGGAGCCCTTATTGCTGTGGTGTTTCTTGTTCTGAATCCTTTTAGTTGGATTTTAGATTTGGCAGGTGGTGTATTTTCTCTTTCTCCTTTATTTCTTTTCCTCTTTGCCTGTGGCAACCCCCCCACCCTGCCCGTTTTATCCAAAACAAACTGAAAACATGAAAGGTATTAGTTCCTGTGAACCAAAGAGCTACCAGAGACTTCTTAAAAATTTGAAAGCTTTGACTAACAGCTTGCAGGGTGAATCACACAGAGCTTGAACGGCAAAGCAGACATTATTACAGGGAAAGAGTTCTCTTTTAAATTGATCTATAAAAAAAACAAACAAGAGGTATCAGAAACCAGAGTAATATCGAAGGGGAGTTTTATTATTAGATTGGCATAAGTGCTGAAATGTCCTTGGGCAACATAATTAACCTTTAAAGCAAGGGCTAACCCTGTCCTTCTGCCAGAGGGAGAAAAGCAGATTTCACATTTTCTTCGGGGATGAAAGATCGAATAGAACTTGCGGAAATCAAATCAAGTAAAACTGAATTTAAAAAATCGTCCCCCAAAACACACAAGGTGAGGGTTGTTTATGTTTAAAGGTGGGATTTATTGCATTTATCCACAGCTCTCTCTCCTGTTGTGTGTCAAACCTGATGCACAATTTTAAACTGAAGAATACAGTCTGATGAAAAGGGAGCGGCTACAACTTCCTGCTTGTCACATTCAAGCACATTGTGGATGTCATATGTAAATGTGTCTTGAATCTCATCTCCAACCCAGAATTATAAGAAAAAAAATTAATTCAATGGTTGGATTAGTTTTCTATGAAAGCCTTTTCTATGAATGCTGTCAAACAATAAAGCATGCCATAATTGGCTCGTGACACACTCCAGATTTTCTGACAACTTTTGTCACTGCTTGAGTGCGTCTGTCAATCCAGTTTATTAGCACTTAATGATTACGTGTTAGCATGGATGAAATATGCATCTGAAAGAGACACTGCAGGTTTTGAAATCCAAAACGTCTTAACATCTGCTTGTGGGTGATGTCTGTTTTTCTTTGAAAATTAACTCAAGGGATAAAAGTGGTGCAAAATATAAAAGGTGTAAAAGTTCAATGTTAATGAGGATGTGATTGAAATGAAACAATCACCTACACTCCAAACAAAAGGGGGAGCCACATTATGCAAATGACTGAAGCATTCGTGCTTTTCAAAGGCTGAAGGGGCTTTTGTTACATGCAAGAGACAGTCACACAAAAGAGAGAAAACCAGAAGGCAGAATTTTTGCTATAGTGCTACAACTTCACTACTTTTCACTGTGCTCAGTTTAAATGCTTTTAAGTTGCAGAATTTCACTGTTTCAACCCAGTACTGTTCAAAACTACAAGTCATCTTTGTGAGGGCATTGAATACATAAGTCTCGAGGTTCTCCACAGAGAATAAATTAGATGAGAGGAGGATTTTTTTAGAACTTAAAGTATATTTCCTGGTACGGGATGTCCTGAAATGTTATTCTCAAATATTGATCCAGCTGTCCTCAAACACTAGAATAACACACAGGAATTTAGTAGCAGTGCCAGTATAGTCTGAAGAACATTATCTTGAATAAATAATGTCCCAGATTAGATTAGATTACATGAGTGATCCTGTAATGATTCTCCATGAGGAGGCTGGATCATCAGAGAAGGAAGGAAAGAATAACATGCTGATTCTATAAATTTTCTTTGTTTCGACATTATTACAAAGTCAACGTGCAACTCAGGATAGAGGTGAGTGTGAAATGAGTGGGAGGCACCTTTGTCTGGAATTTCTTCTTCCTGTCTGGCAGTAGGTAAATCTTCACATATGGGTCAGAGAAGCCGTTGGCGTCCTTCGCTGGCAGGTCCAAAGCTTTCAGTATTTTCACAACCAACTGCTCCGTGCTGAAACGGGCACAGGAACATTAAAAAAAAATCTGTTTTGGTTCATTCAACATTGTTACACAAAGAGCTTTAAAGCGAGGGGTCGCATGACTTTACACAAACACTCCATAAGAGGATTAGCCCACACACTCACAAACACCTGTGCAGAACTGTACGGATATTGGCGTAGGAAGTTCTGTGTCACTGGGGCAAAGAGTACCAAGAATGGCGTGTGTGTGTGTGTGTGTGTGTGTGTGTGTGTGTGTGTGTGTGTGTGCGCGTGTGTGTGTCATCTCTGCAACTGTATCACGGTTGCACTGTCAGCAATGTTAAATTTAAGCTCTGTGAGCACAGATGACTGAGACAGATTCTGTCGAGATCTGAGCTCATTAATTATCTTTAACAGAGCATGCTTTAGTCTGTAGTCATATGGGTCATATTATGTACAGTGCTGTTGGTACTGTAAACAAGAACAAAACATGTTATTTGTAGATCAAAAGATTACAGCAATTGGAACATTCTTGTGTCACAAAATAGCATTTTGCATGTCTTTGTTTTTGGACTTTTGGTTTAAAAAACACACACTTTGAGGGTTTGCAAAACTGGGCTCTTTTCATGACTTGTTTGACTTATACGATCTTATACGATAGACAGTTTATTAAGACAGTAATTGAAGGGAAGAATATTAAAAAGTGAAGGCAGCAGCTTAACAATAAATACACACAAAAAAAGCTTAAATGTCAACAATAAAAAGATCTTTTTTGTCCACATTTTCCTGAAACATTTAATTAATACTACACCAGTGGTTATCACACTGGGGGTAAGATTTATTTCCACCAACAAAGAACTGGTCCTGTTCTGGAACCATAGCACCAATCGGTCTGTACAAAACCGATAAGCACCGGCTCCTCGCTTCAGTCTGGCGGGCAGCAGTGATACACCTGCCAGGCAGCGCAGTTTTTCTCCACATTGTTTTTTGTTGTCACAGCCAAACAAGGTAGCACCATCATTTCTGCTCACATCCAACATGCACTTTTTTAAGAAAAAGAAGGAGAAGAAATGGTAAAAATAACAATAAAAGATATTACTGAAACAGTTCAAATTTGGGCTATCCATCTAAATTTGATGAAAATTAAGAAAATATGTATTTAACTATCAAGGACTAAGATTATGGGAGGAAGATAATCAGCAACCCGTTTTGATAGATCAAGTAGATTTGGCTATTTGTTGCAGAGTTTTGAGGGTTTGAGATCCACTGATCTTACTAAATGCCCTTGTTACAACATTTTAAACCTACTTCAGGTACAGCACAAACAATAAATGCTTAATTTCTTTATCATCCTCACTAATTTCTTGTCCAGGTTTGCACATGCTCACTCCCTACAAAACTGCTTGTCACTCTCAGACCAATAGCCTCGTATTTTAATACAACAAAATCCAAGAATTGATGCCACTGAAAATCTGTGTAAATAAGTTTTGCTAATAAACAGTATTCATTCATTCATTCATGGTAAAAATTTTCTTCACAAACTGATTGTAGATACTTTTCATGATATTTTTGACGTGTAAATGAAGCAAATAGTTTCACTCACGTCTTGTTTGTTCCACAAACTACATCAAATATATATATATATATATATATATATATATATTTTTTTTTTTTACCTTATCAATTAATCTATAATGTTCTATGATATATTAGAATAATTTATTCAATGTATTTCTAAAACTCATAGCGTTATTTCACCCGAAAGAGAAAAAAATGCTAAGAATATTACATGGCACCTGAATAGGTTGTTCAACAGGTTTAAAGGCTGCAACATGAGTGGAAAATTAAACTAGTAGCAGCTTTAGTTTAAAAATAGCACGAGTGGCCTTTTCTGTATATAACAAACGAAGCAGATATAAACCCACAAATGCGTGTATAAGTTATGTAGCAGGGCTGTAATAATTTCTTTATGACGCAAACAAACATGCAAGCATGCAACACACATGAACAGACGGATGCTCATGCGTCTGAATGCTCCATGGCACAGTCATGGCTGCGTCTCTCGTGCGATTTATTATGTATTTAATTACCAGATGAAGATGAAGACGGCTCGGAGGCCTTTAATCAGACCTCGTTAGACTGTGTCTCCCTGTGTTAACCAGTGTGTCAGCACTTCATTAGCAGCTTTAGGAGAACAGACTGAACTTTGTGGCTCAGGATGGATCAGCAGGGTAAACGCCAACAGTGACCCCAGCAGCTATAACGTACACTGTCCATGTGTGCCAATCACAAATAGGATACGCATGTTGACATTACAACCATGGCAAATCTGGACACGTGTTTACCTCTGACTCACATCTAATTAATACAATCAGATAAACAAGCCTACTCTGCAATCACATTAAATCAGGTCAGTATAGGGGAAATCGCTGCAGGACATTGTGCTTTCGGTCAGATGAATATCTTAACAAGAAAACTCTGACCAATTTAAATAGGTTTCCAATAATCTTTTAATCCAGTGTGGTTTTGTCACATACTGGTGGTCTGTGGTCACTGTGCAGTTCAGTGAGGTTCACAGCAATGCTCAGATGTGCAATCATTGAAAATGAGCTTGTACAAAAAACAAACAAAAACAGAAATACCTCTCCCTGATCCTTGTGCATTTTCCTGTAATTGTTATTTGATAGCATAAAATGGTGGCAGCTTTTCCTGCACTCACTTCTCCTTTTACAGAACACAACACGAGCCTGAACCAAACCGTTTTTGTACTATTCAAGAGGCATGCCGCAGAGAATACACCTATTACTTCCTGAACAGAGACTGAATTTCACAACCTTATTCCTGGCAGACAATGCTGAAAGCTAACTGTTATTCCCCCAGTGAACATGTGTCAACATTTAATGGGATTGTCAATAGAAATGCCTTCCCCAGCAGACCCAAGCAAGATTGACATTGTTGTTGTGACTGTTATAGTCCAGACAGCAGGGTCTCACACATTAACATGTGAGTCTTATCACCTCTACACCAGTGTATTTAGAGACATGCTCACAGTGATTTTGCTACATCGCCCACCTTTCTTTTTTACCCCTGAGTGCCTTCCTCTTATTCATCTTGCTGAAACAATTTTCCCTCAGTGTAATAACAGGCAACTACAGAACAACATAAATGATCTTGTGACTTTATAAATGAGAAAAAGGGACACATGAATAGCTTCCATCACTATTCTCCCTCTCCATCAACCTCCCCTGCTAATTCTCTGTACGTTGACAATAACACCGTCTGGTGTTATTATGTGTTGACAGGGGTGGCTGTTAAAAATGGCTCACTATATATAATTCATGACTGAACGGCCTTCTTGCTCCTTTCTTTTCTGACCATCAGCACTTTCAGCCGTTGCAATGTTTCCATACATCAGTGCAGGCAGAAATGAGGACCGGGACACAGCGAGTCACGCAGAACTCCCCACATCCCACCAGCATCCTGACACTGAGACACTGAGATTCACACACACACACACACACACACTCTCATCACCTGATGGACACAACATGGCAGCAGGTATGCATTTAAACTGAAATTTAACAGCAGGAGACTTAAAATTAAGCTGATTAAGCCCGGAAATCTGTGCCACACAGACTATAAAAGATGCAGATGTTGTTGTGTTATGTATAATGGCACCACTTCCGTTTTAACATAGGTTAACACTGTTTAGTTATTATGAGGATATAAGATGCCCCTCTCACTGCCCTGTGCCTTAAAGAAATTCAGCAAATCAGAGTCTGCCTGCTTTAGAAGAACCTCATTGCCATTTTTAAAGCGTTCTGAAGACCCATCAACATCCACCATAGATGTGCTTTTAACTTCAGTCCGGTTGTTCCAACAAACATTACATTCTGCAAATAAAGTTGAGGTCTTGTTTTAAGTGTTGGTTAAACAAAGGAGGTACTTTGCACGTCTATTTATGGAAACAGATGTCTAAGAGAAGGATGAACAAATCCAAGACTGCGGAACGAACTCCTGCACCCTGCCCAACATGTGTTTGCAACATTTTTGTATGAGACCTTTATCAGGCAAACCATTTTCCATCAATCAGAAGCCATATTAAATAGGAAGTGGCCGTGAATGTCCAAACAACCGTATTCTCCAAATGTCACAGAGATATGTCTACAGTGCATCTAACAATAGGATAAAAAGAAATATGCCAGTTTTGAGAAATTGAAATCACTTTAGAGAAAACGATCAAGAATGTGGCGATATTAACAAGCATAAGACTTTGAGAATAACTACACAAGGAAATTAAAGAAAATGAAAAACACTAAGAACAAATCCCCACATAATAAAATGAGAACAGGTTAAATACCAATCTACAAACTTCAGTTGCATTAAAATCTTTTTAAGTAACACTATCTATAATCCACCAGTGTTTTAGATTTTAAAAAATCTCTGGAGGACACCTAACACCTAGCAAATCAATAAGGACTGTACATAGATAGATGCAGCACATTTAGGCTAACTTGGTGATATAATGGCCTCATTCTTTATAGTTAAACTTAATCATTTAAATGATTTATTCATGTAAAATTTTCCAATTTCACCTGAGGATATTGACAGAATGAGTAGGCTGTTTTGGTTTACATTTGCTGACTTACTTGAAGGCGTAGCGCAGGAGGAAGCTGATCTTGCCACAGTTGTCTCCCTGTTTTCCCTCTCCCATGTCGCCTTTGGGTCTGTAGAGCTCTGGCTTGATCTGCCCAATGCAGGTTACCTGCTCCTTCTCCTCACCATGAAAATCAGGGCTGGAGAGCTGGTGAGTCATGGGCTTGGGGCTAAACAGACACATAAGAGCTTAGAGGGTGAATATTAAGCGCATCACACACAACACGCAAATGCACATATGAAATAAATAAATAGAAGAATAAAAACAACGTTACGATTCAGAAGCTTAATCAAACGAAAGATGCAGCGGTAAGTAAGCTATTGAAATGGAGTTTACTCATCGTATTTATATGACTCCGTTTCCACACCCATTTTCATACATGCATGCATCGTAATTACTTTTAAGATTGAGGCTTGTGTAACGATGACTGGTTTTCCCCAACTCTTTTTTTTTGTGTTTGAGCTTCACAAATACATTATCAGACATTTTGTGCCATTTTCAACACGATAAAAAGTCATGTCTTTCAAAATGTATCTTCATCTTCAACTGTTACAGATCTCAATGTGTTGATTTGAGGAAAGAAAGCTTAAAGACAATACACGCTTACTAATACAAAGCAACATTTACAAAGCTGACTCCTACCATCATTAATGTTTCTACTTTAATGATCACAGGCTCTGGATTTAGCAGAATGAACACATAAATTCTGCACTGACCGTGGCGTGACCTGCTGCTGGGAATGAGCGTTGGGTAGATCTTTATGTGGTTGAGCACCACCCTCTGCGTTGGGCACATCTGGAGACGTCTGACTCAGCTTCAGAGTTCCTTCCAAAGTGCAAAAATAGACAAAACAATCACGCTCCTCCTTGTTTTTACTGTAATGATGTCAGTGGTAACAGTAGCACTGAAGACCAGCCTGTTTGTCAGCATCATTGATTGCATTGATTTCATTACTTTGATTTAACAGGCTGTGATTTATCAGCAAAGGGAAGGGGATGAATGAGCAGACATATTTACAATAGCACAACATGAGCAAGCATAAAAGGTATACAGAGATGTGAAAAGAGTACTTGCAATTGAAATAAAGGGTGGCAGAAATATTTCACTGTGAATAATGACAAACATTCTACACCCGTGCTGATAGCCAGTGGAAACCAAACTCCACACTGAAAAATCATGGCTGTTAAGCAAACTTGTGTCATAAAATCGGGTGTAAAATATATTCCTGATATCAATTTTGATCTCAGCTTCTTATTCTAATGCTGATTATTTAGATTTAAGATCAATGCCGATTCATGAAATAGCCAATTCCAAACACTTTTTGCAAACAAACTATGATGAAAGTTTAGCAGCCAAACTTTTTTCAAAGTTTCCAGAGACCAATATAAGACTAATGGAAAATTCAGTATTCAACAAGTGGTTTGAATCAGGGCAATGTTGTCTTCAGGTTGTGAACATTTATCTCTGCACGTTATCGCCAAGAAAGAAATAATGGAAAAATGTAGCCTATGTTAATTAGGATTTAACCTTGAGGTAAAGACACCATGTGCCATGTCCTGAAACTCTATCTGTATTGTTTAACATCTGTAATAAGAACAGGGCTAGAATGATTAAAAAGCAATATTCATTGAACATAGCAAAGATACCCCATTTATATTTAAGATAATGGTCAGCGTTTGTCATGCTGGTGCAGCCCAGACATATTATCTTTATAGACTGTAGGTTAATGTATTAAATTCTGTTAATATATTGAAAGGAGAAGTTATTGACTGGGATATTGCATTACTCTTAAAGTCATGTCAGGATTAAGAATGTCTAACGTCAGAGAGCTTGCTTTCCCTCACCAGCGTTGTTGGGGTAGGAGTCCATGTCCAGGTAGGAGTGCTCCTGGGTCTCATGTGGTCCCCCAACCACCGCCCCGACTTCCCCCCTCTCCAGCCCTACCAATTCAGAGAAATGGGGGTGGTGTTGGCCCTGCTGGCCCAGGGAGGGGTAGAGTGAGGAAGAGGACTGGCCCTCTTTCCTCTGCAGCGAGGGTAAGATTGACGACCCCGCAGCACCTCCGAGGTTTCCGACACCGGCGCTTCCGGGCAGCAACGCCGATGTCAGACTCAGACCTCCACCCTCCTTGTCCCGCCATGGCAGCCAACAGAGCTTCCAGGAGACGAAGAGGGAGACGGAGAGAAGGACGATGCCACAGAATGTCACAATGACCGACAGCAGGCTGACGGAGATCTCTACAGGGGAACAGAGGAAGAAACTGAGTTGTGAAAGAGAGTGAAAACAGAATATTCAACAGGATACTCAATATTCAGATGGAAGTCATGAAAGGATTTTTGAAAAGAATGTAGCTTTTAAAAAGAAAAGAAACTGGAGACAATGCTAATTATTATGGCAAGTACTGCTAAGGTTTAGTTTTTTCATAAACTAAAAAGCTAAAAATAAAATTAAAACTCTTAAACCAAAAGACATGTCAAGGAGTCACAATGGTCACAACTCACCCTGAAAGCCAATGTAAAAAAAAAATATATATAAACTGGATTCAAGATTCACATATTTGAATCACATTTCAGCCAAGCAGCTGCTCTGTCTGACAGATCTACAATGCCATCATAGTTGGGTTTTTTTTGCCACCAGCATGAATAAAATCAACAACCTCATTTGTATGACTGGTAATTACTCATTAACACATTATACATATGCCTAACAACTCAACAGTAAACCACTGCACGATCAACAATCCCTACACCCCCTTCACACACAGGCAACATCACCACAGTATCTACAAATCACACATCATGGAGCAGGAGAGACAACCTGCTGTAAGCATAAATTGCAATTTGCAGCCATTCCCTGAAGTCTTAACCGCACATTTCAAACCTGATTTTAAAATAGGGGTAAACATTGGCAGAGTGGATGTTCCTTAAGAAGAAGAGAAGACAAGGTGGAAGGAGGCAGCGAGGCAAGCAATTAATAAAATTATAGTAAAAAAAATAACACAGCCGCAGTGATGTCTCTATGTCAACCTACATTTCCTCGAGGCTTTTTAATCTTTGTCAGTTTAAGGATTGTGTCTGAGAAGGGAGAGTGTTTGGCGGGGTAGTGGGTATGTGGGGGTGAGGATGTGGATGTTGGGGAGTGTGGAGAATGACTCATCCAAATGAGAAAGTGTACAGACTAAAAGAAAAGCGCAGTTTCAGCACCAGACTGCCGGACAGCTCCAGCAACAGCCTCCTGTTAAAGAGAGCATAAATGAAAGTGAGCCAGCATGAGCAGGTGGATCTTTGGAACTTTTGTAGATGTTGGAACATCTGCACGTGTCGGAGCCTACATACGTATTGTATGAATATTTATAGATAAATAAGCTAAATATACGATGAATATTTATTATTATCCTGGGCCATTTGAAGTATCTTTATAAATAGGATATTTTGGTCTGATGACTGTCTTGCCAAAAAGGACCAATCAGAACCCACATTGAATTAAGTCCCAGAGCCCTGAACATGAATATTCATGGTTTGTAAGTAGATCGAGAAGACTCATTATGATACTGTGTGCAGATTTTGCCGACTGTACTCTTTTCCACCTCCAGGCTTCTAAGTGAAAATTGTGTCTTTTGCCCTCTTGGGCCCCTTCCAGGCCACACGGCCACCAATTAAGAATGCTTTCTTTTTGCAGACAGGGCAGTCATCACCTTTACATGGAATTGCATTGTGTTACTGTTACATAAAAAAAAAAATGTTTTCCAAAACCCTCATACAAAGGTATCCCTTTCTTTAACCTCATTTTCCCTTAACTGATTTCAATTTAAATATCCTAAAGAGGATGACAAAGACAATAAGTGCTGCCAAATCACTTAATCTGTAGGATGTCTCCAAGACAAAAGTAGCCAGTCCCCTACATCTCCCGAAATTTGGTTAGCCTTTTGTTTCCCTTCCCATCTCCTCAAACACCCGTCATTCATCCCGAGCTGTCATTTTTTCTCCCATGCTGGTCCCCCCTGTACATGCTTCTCAGCATCTGTCTCTGTGTTCGTCACCCCTACCTTTTCTCCGTCTACCCCCTGCTCTGCCTCTGCTTCCTCGTTCTCTCTCTTTGGTGAATTATTCATCAGTCTGTGTATGTCATTAATCAGCACTTGTTCAAGAGATATGATTGGGGGACCATGAAGGTGGGGGATGGGCGAGGGTACATCGATCTGTCTTGGCAGAGAACAAGATGTGGCATGAAGTGAGAAACAAGAGATGAAAATAGAAAGAAAAGGCAAGGCGAGGGAGAACATGAGGATGGAGATCAGGAGACAGGAAGGGAAAAGTGATGCAGGGGAGGGAAAGGGAAAGATGGAAAGAGAAAAAGGCAGTGGTGATGGAGTAGAACGAAGAGAAAAAAAATTCAAACAGAATGGACTGCAGGGCTGTGAAAGACAGAGTCAGATGGTTGAAAACAGATTGGTGCACAAGTTGACAGACATATAAGCTGACTGGGTGCATTTCATTGAAAGAGCAGAGCAGGAAGGGAAGAGGGCTCATGAAGTCAATACAACTCCCATGCCATGTGAGAAAGAGTAGAAACCAAAGAGGCAATGATAAAGAGAGAAAGAAGGAAGACCAGCTGACAATGATTTAGAGCAAAACATAAAGAGGGGAGGAGCTTCACGATGTGAGAGGTTAATGCACTGATCTGTAGGGGAAAAACAAAGCAAGGAGGCTGAGGAGTAGGTTGTGTCTGGTTGGCAGATCAGGAAGCGCTGATAAAACACTGTTGTGATCAAACGTGTACAGCAACTGTCGGGGGCCAAACCACTTTCCTCCATTTGTCTGTCTTTAGGGCAGTCGGTGTATCTTTGCAAGCACTGATCCTGCCAAAGATCCATCATTAATCCACAAAGCATAAAAAGCAAGTCAGCAGGCGGGTAGGTGGGAGGGTAGCAGGCCTCTGAAGTGCGCCATGAAGAGGGACTGAGACTCCCTGTCAATCAGAGCCTGATGCAACCCCGCTGGGAGTCGCACATTGCGCCACATCAAACACATCTCCGCTGCTTACACAAGCCATTCGCTGACAGCTTTCGGCAATCGCCGTCCTCTGAGGGATCAGAGTTTTCCACCAGCAAACACAGAAAAATCACAGCTGGTAAAGTGAGGGGACCAACGCCTAAAACCGTGGCATGACATTTCTTCACAGAGCCATCCAAGTCTCTGGAGGTAATACGCAGCCAATCCAGGCTAATCTACACTGGGCCACAGATCCATACTAATCTGCATAGCATTTCCAAGCCTCATGAGAACTTACACGCCACAGTTTATTTACATACATCTCTGTATTTTTCTGTGTATACATACATATATATATATATATACATGTATTTGTAATTCAACTTTGAAATTACAGTTGCAGAATCCTTCTGAGACTCTTTGGGTATCTTAAACTCTTAAAAGAATTAAAAGACTTGTACCAAAGCCATTTCCATTTAGCTTGTGAATATTTCATTGTTTGTTGTTCTGAGTGCACAGTGCCTCAAACAATCCTTAAACATGAGAGCTCCTCTTAACCTCAGTCATGTCGTGTTGCGTTGTGATGTGTTGATAATGAAAATGCTCTTTCGAAGCTAACACTTTTTTGACAAACCTTAAAATGGAGGAAGAAATCACAAGATTTACAAGAAAGCTGGTGATCAGTTCCTTACATTCTCTCCCAGTTGGCTTGAAAGTTGTCCGTTAAGCTAATATTATCATACGTAACGGAGCAATTCAGCTGTGGCCCTACTGAAGACATTTAACTGAAAATCAAATCTAGTTTCAGTTGTTTTCATAAAGAGGAAAATGTGTGTGTTTACAAAGCTGATATTTAAAGTTTTTGTGGTTTTTTTTGTATATCATGCAGATTTAGGGACACTCTTTGTCTGGAACATACTGATCATATGCATGGAAAGTAGAGGAGTTATTTAATCTTCACAAGAAATGGTTAAGAAGTTTTAACACATTCTTCAAGGGAAAGCTTGTTATTTCTGTAATACACTTGAACAGAACATGACCAAGCTGACCACAGCTCTTGTAATGTGGCCAGAGGGTGAATACCAACTTTGAGAAGCCACCTTCAAATGCAAGAGAGAGTCTTTAATTGTGCAATTGCAAAGTCTTATGTTTCATAGTGGTTTTTTATTCAGAGATGAATTTACAATAAATATTCAATCTCAACACATCACTATATTGCAAAATGATTTATTAGAACCACCAGGTGTCGAACTTACCTGCGTCCAGCTGTCTGTTTTGACCCCTCAGCAGGTAACTGAACTCCTGGCAGCGTTCACTTTGGCTGTAAGTCCTTGGAGAATTGAAACACAGCTCCTCCACCAACATCAGCGCCTTCTTACACAGGTCTTCATCCCAGTCCCCCGACATGCTCCAATCCGCATTGCACTCTCACCAGCAGTCAGCCAATGACCGTGCAGCCCTCGCCGCCCTCACCTATTGGACGGCGCCTGGGGAAGTATAGTGTTGCGTCCACCTTTTACGAGGTGTGAACTGAGAAAAGCAAGGCAGGGGAAGCTGAGGGAGCAGCGGAAATGCAGGAAGAACAGGCGTTGCTCTGCTAGGTGTCTTGGTCTGGATCACAGAGACCAGACTGGCATGCCTGGGTATGACTGAGTGACACCCTCCCCTCTTACTTTCCCTGAAAGAGATAAAGAGAGATACAGTAAAGTGAATCTAAGGACATAAAAGTGTACAAATCAGGTTTCTGGCAGACTGGTCACCTTAGTCATTAAGTGAGAACATGGATGCCAGAACCATCAGTGAGTATCCTATTGATCACTGGCTCCAGTACCTTAGCATACACTCTACAGGAAACTGGCCTTATACAAAAAGTTATTTTTTTTAATCTTATAGCCAGCAGAATTAATGCCAAAAATCCTGATATGTGATGAAAAAGCATTCTCCCATTTATCTAGATTTAAGTCATGCATGAAGATGAGCTTTCTGTCACCACAGGGCACATTGTAATTTTCACAATTTCGCATTTGGTATCAAACATTTGCCTACAAAAACTGATAACATCTATGTCTGTGAATTATCTTGGAAGTTCTTTAAGCAGGGCACACTGCTTTTGAGACAATTTGTCCAATTACCTCTATAAGTGAGGCTGCAGGATGCTTTAGGGCAAATAAAGGTGCCATGCAGCTTATGTATGGCCTGAAGAATTAAAACGATGAGTAATGAGCATTAAGTAACTGGTGAGGATAAAAACAAAGTATTCTGATGTGGTATCAATCAATTATCAGCTGCAGAGGATGATACAATGTGTTCAGCGCAAAAAAAATACTATTTCACATTACATTTAACAGAATTCTGCTTTACAAGGTACATTTTGATTTAAAGGAAGTAAATAATTGAAAACATCATTCAAATATTAAGGAGCATAAATTGTGTATCTTGTAGCGTACTAATGACAAAGATCATACCGAGGCAAGATGTCAAATCCACAGCTAATTGATGTATATACAGTACTATATATATATGTGTGTGTGTGTGTGTGTGTGTGTGTGTGTATGTATGGGTATACTATATATCAAAAACATGAACCTTCTTGTTCTAAACAAAGCCAGATTATTAACCCAACAATGTGCACACTTGTACAGAACCATCAGTAAGTATCTCCCGTAGATAAAATAATTGTTTTGGTGTCTAAAACTGATCAGCACCTCCATCATTTTTAAACTTTATGTAATATTTCAGACGAACACACATTTTTAATTGTGATTACAGAGTAATTAAGATAATAATGAGTTATACTGCTTTGAGTCTCTAAAACACGGAATAAAACCAAAAACATTTTAAGAATTCATAATTGTAATTTTTCTCTGTGAATCTCTTGACATGTCATGTGTCATGTGAAAAAGAGAGTTCACCTTGTTTCAGTTCCAAGGTTTCATTCATCAGGAAATGAAACAAAGTGATCTGGTCCTCACCAGGTCTTAACATTTGGTAAATACAACCACAGATGAACAACAACACGTGAGATATTACACCACATCATTATTCATTTGACAAAACAAATCCAAAATCCAGATGTATTGTGTAAAAAGAAACAGCTTATGGAACCACCTTTATCAGCAATAAATGGAGCAACCTGCGATAGTTCTGGCAGACCACGTAGTCAACGCGCCCTTTGCCTATTGGCTGACGCCGACCCAACCCTTATGGCTGTCCACAAACCAACTGCGCTCATGGTTAATCAGCTGCTGCTCGCAATTGGATGCTGGCATTTGGGGCGCTTCATTTAAACTACCAAATTGGTTTTACTGTCACTGCTCTTTTTGCTTTCTGCTTGCACCCACCACCTCCCCTGCTCCACCGACTTCTCATTGCCAAACAATGTCATACTGTTGTCATTGTTGCTTGCTCTGTTCTAGGGGGTATGTTTCCTTTACAGCAAATGGAAGGCACTCCACCTGAGGATGCTGCTGTTCCCTGTCTTGGCTTCCATGGAGCTCATGGAAAAGTCCGGAACTTCCTCCAAACAGAGCCTACCACCAAACACAAATTGTATGCATTCAGAATAAAGCTTCTGAATTTATTTCTGTTTCTCGTCTCGTTTTTGACTAGAGTGGTTCTGACAGAACTTAATGTAATCGTTTTCTGTGTGACTTTGTGAGTCTCTCACACTGTTGTGGAGGTATTTTGGCTTACTATTTGATATAAAATTGGTTCAGATCATTGAATTTGTGGACATTTGTTTATGCACAGCTCTTTTAAGGTCCCACCACAGCATTTCAGTCAGGTTGAGGTCTGGACTTTCACTGGACCATTGCAACACCTTGCTTCTTTCCTTTTTCAGACATTCTGCTGTAGATCTGCTGCTGTGTTTGGGATCATTGTCCTGTTGATGAGCCAGTTTCAGCCAAGCTTTAGCTGTCAGACAGATGGCCTCATATCTGACTCTAGAGCACTTTGGTATCCAGAGGAGGTCATGGTGGACTCAATGACTGCAAGGTGCCCAGGTCCTGTGGCTGTAGAACAAGCCCAGATCATCAGCCCTCCACCACCGTGCTTGACAGATGGTGTGAGGTGTTTCTGCTGATATGCTGTGTTTGGTTTCCTCCAAACATGCTGCTGTGCATTATGAGCAAACATCTCCACTTTGGGCTCAACTGTCCAAAGGACATTGTTCCAGAAGTCTTGTAGTTTGCTTAGATGCAATTGTGCAAAACTAAGCTGTGCTACAAAGTATTTTTACAGAGAAGAGACTTCTTCTTTGCTCGTGCAATCCTTCCAAACAAATCGTACTTCTTTCATTTTTTTCTAATTGTGCTGACTGTCTGAGATGTAGCTCTTGGACTTTTTTGCAGTTTCTCTGAGAATTGCACAGTCTGTTCTTGGGGTGAACTTGCTGGAACGTCCTCAGAAGATTGACAGCTATCATGAATGATTTCCACTTGAGAATAATCTTTCTCTCTCTAGAATGATGGAATCCAAATAGTTTGGAAATGGCCTTATAACCCTTCCCAGACTGGGCAGGAATAGTTGCTTCTTTTTGATCATTGCTGATGTCTTTCCTCCTTGGCATTGTGCTAACACAAACCTGAATGCTCCAGACCGGCAAACTGACAAAACTTCCTGTTTTGAATGTTGTTCAGCTGAGGTTGCATTGATCTAATTCCTAGACGTGTAAAAGACCAGATTATTTCTATTATGTCATGAGGTTGTATGTACGTAAATTAGAGACATGGTGAAGACTATGGGATTTTTCAATATGTCCTCACATATCAATCCTTTTTCATATGACTGAACCTTGGATTTTTATCCATAGCACGAGCAGAAAAACATCAATTAAAGCATATTGCTATCTTAGATCAAGTAGTAAAGATATGGATTACGTGTTTACCTTTACTAAACTCAACTCTGGACGTTTGATGGCATGTTGAATTTGCAATCCAGCGCAGACACTCTTCATGTAAGATGTTCCTTGCAAATGGATTTGACTAAGGAACACAGCGTTATCCCAGCAGTGCATACATAACCTTTAGCCTGTTATTTTCCTTATGGTTCTAGGATCAGAAATGGAAGCCTGCAGATGGGTGTTTTTTTCCTTTCTTTCTTCACTGCAAGCTGGAAGCAGAGTTGAATTCTTAGTCATATAGCTCCAACAGGAACTGGTGGAATGCATCAGTGTGGCTGGTGTCTCCTACGCATCACCATGGACCGGAAGCAACTGTCAGACTTGTGGAGATTCTGTAAAAGCTCTCTAAACACACCTGAAAAACAATGCAAATCAATAAATTGATAAAAGGCAAACAACAAATACAGCAAGCACAAGCAGTTGCAAGGATGTCTACACCACTGTGCAGAAGACTACTGACACATATAGGAGTGAGATAGAGTTAAAGATGTTAAGTCTGACTCCCATATGTGAGTTTTTCTTGTTCTTTCATCCAGAAGAAACTAACTTTCTTCAGTTCACTGTCTTTATTTGTGATCCCATTCTGTCAAAATAAAAAGAGGTCATTGCCCAAACTCTAGTTTCTCACAGTCTGTCAGTCTCCAGGGGCTCTGACAGAAGAAAATGTACACATAGTTATGTCTAATAATACAGATCTGCAGCAAAACCTCAAGTATTGAATGTGTCTTGCCAAAAACCTTGAACAAGTGGTGTGGTTGGAAAATAAATCATTGGCAATGCACAATGTTCTCGGTGAGAGGTCAGCTCACTTTTCCACTCAGCTGTTATGACCTTGTAAAGCTACGAGCCTATTTCTCAAGCAAGATGCCACGTCAAACAGGGCAAGGACTATTGATCATCTGATGTATGTTGTGAGAAATGTCAGCGTCAGTCTTCGTGCACTGAGTGGCACCTTCCTTACAAAGTGCTCTTTATATGTCCATCTGTCTCCCAGCCATCCGTCAATCACCGCATTAGGCAAAGACATACTTCACTCCCAACATGATCCGAAACAAGAAGTGCTTCGACTCAATTTCTAGTTTTTCTCTCCTACGTGTTTCCTCTCTTGTTTGGACTCTTATTGTCACATCTGGAAAATCTGTCTGTCAAATACAGAGTCCATTTATCTGTCCATCTCAGTCCATTGCAGAAATGATTAAAAAGAGTGAAAACTTAGAGAATCAAAATGTCATCCAAACCCAACATGCTGGACCAACCCTCCCCCCTTTCACTTTGACTCTCTCCTTTTATGATCGCAAATCTGTTTGAGTGACTCAAATCCTACGATATCTCAATCTGAGGAATGGCCATTTGGCACAAAACTGGCTACCACGAATGCCAGCGACAGCATCAAGAGGGAGAGGCAAAAAATTAATTGATGAAAGACAGACAGATAGAGCGATTGTATGGCAAGAGATGGAGGAAGGGAGACTGAGAGCAAGGCATAAGAGAGACATTAAATTGAAGGCGAGACAGATAAAGCGGGAGGGGAAAAACTGGAGCAGAGAAGGGCAGAGAAAAAAAATTATAGGAAGCTGGCGACGAGGGTGACACAGCAACAATGGTAATCAAGATTTTGGAGATGCAATTTACTGCATGCTAAATATTTATAGATAATGTTTATTGACAGATGAACATGCTTTCAGAAAAATGTTGACAAATCATTCCACTTATGTAGCACCATTCCCAGTAACATATGTTCCTACTGTAGATTACAGTGCGACACTAAAACTCCATTGACTGCTGCTCTGCCAGGGATCAATACTCTCAGGGTACAATAATGCCACAACACAGACCAGTCAAGCAGAAGGGTCACTGTCCGGCTGAGCAGAGGAGACAGGACGGCGTGCAAGGTCACAGTCTAACCACACTACGGACGAAGTGGAATCGCTCCTGTCCAATCACATAACAGAAAGAAGATGAGAACTGGATGAGATCAGTCTGCAATCCCGAAAGAAGCAAGCCAATCAGATCATGAGCTAAATCTGGCCAGAAGAAAAGGCCGGTTGCACCAGACAAAAGGAGCAGACAGCCATTAGTAGATATAATCCAAGTACATATCAGTGAGAAAAAGGCTGCAAGTTCAAACCTATACATGTGTCCTTGAGAAAGATACTGAACCCCTTGTTGGCCATTCCTGTTAATCTCTTAAAATAAGAGTATTAGCTCAATGACTCATTTTTAAATCTCAGCCCAGCCGTTATTTCCACGGCCTAGCTTACAGGTGATAAAGCAGCTGAAACATTTGTGGTTGTATCCCCTTTTTAATGACCGGATCATTCCAGTATTTGCAAAGAGGGGACGGGTTTGCAGCAGCGCTCAGGTGTGCAGAGAGCTGAGATATAAAATGTCCAAACCCTCAGACTATCATACTCCTGTTTCTTATTGCTGAGGCATACACTGATATACCAATATTTAATGTACTCCCTCATTTGTTTTTATGAACTGAATTTCTTGTTTTTCCCTCACACTGGAATCCTTGTAATTTTCCTCCTGACTCACCTGCAAATGTTTTATCTGATAAAAAAAAAATAAGCACAGGGGACAGGTTTTTCAGTGAGATGCATCATGTCAGATAACGTGACAGAAATCTCTAATCTGGATGTGGAATCTGTCTCTGAGGGAAGAATCACACACCTCGGGTGAGTTTGGGAATGACAGTGATAAGACATTTGAAACGCTGCTGTCAGCTGCACGTGAACGAGAATTCATCCAGTTGCTAACCACACATCTGTGATTCAGCCGCTCCACATCATCAGTTGGCTTTTCATTTTCTGGTCAAATTACAGTACATGTTTGTCTTTAAGCTACAGTGAGTAAAACAAATCCCACAGTGTGTAACCCTTTTAGTTTCTTCATCCATTCAGTCTTACTTTGAGGTCTTCCTGAATTGAATCTTAGAGTTCACCGCACAATCAGGGATGTTTAAGATCATATCCTATTTTGCTGTTCATAAAAAAAAATTCAGCCGCCTCTTGTTAACCTCCTCTTTCTTTAGTGGGCTTTGACTAATGGGAATTAACATTTATTGCTATAATGTCTAACTATTTTAGGGGAGAAACTGGGCACCTTTGTAATTAGAAAACTGAGAACAGTCAGACGCCTTTTTTCTGTGAACATAATGCATGTGTAGACAAAGGAGACTAATCCATTGGTTATACTTAATAGGATGTTTCAGGCAGATCTCATTGAACCTGCTTTCAAGTCTTCCTATCTGTTGCCATGCTTTTTCTTTTGTTTTCATCTGTACCTGGAAGTCATATTTAACTGAACCTCTTATTGTTGCCCTGGATGTTTTAAGCTGTTTTTTGTTGCATTTTTCTCTCTATTTATTGTGGTCTGCAAATCAGCTTACTTGTTTAAGCGCATTTCACACTTCCCATTTTTTCACCTGCATGGCAGTTTTACCATTAACAGCATTCCCTGTAAACAGGTGTCATTTCCAGTGTGCGGAACTGTGGATTGGTAACCTGGCCCTGTGACCTCTTTCTCTCTGCTCTTGAGGTTGATGTTGTCTGCTTTGCTGTAACCTGCTGGGCAGTATCATGTTGTGTGCCACCTCAAATCGATGTACTCATGTACCCTAGATCATCTGCTATTCGTCAGGACTATCACCATTTCAAAGGGGTCATGACCTGTCTTCGCCAGTGCTGGCATATTCTCATTTCTTGTCTTGCATCACTTCCTTTCGAGGCCACAGCGTTGTCTGCCTGAGACAATGCTATCATCGTTCCTTGCTGCTCATTCGGCTGTGACAGACTGATGCACAGCGGTAAACAGAAAGGGCTACTCCAACACATCATTTTGGTTACTCCACTGGAGCAGCACTGTCTTTTGGAGGGGCAAAGACGACACTGTTTGAGGCCAAGATTGAGCATGGGGATATTAATGTCTATTGACCAGAGGTAATAGCTTTGGTGAGGCTCAGTCTTGAGGTTGTTCCAATTCAGTCTCTCCTATAATAGGTCTTGGATACCATCTCAGTGAATAAATGACATGAGGTGGGTGAGAGTGAGCGTTAATATCTGCTTAAGGCCATATATCTTTTTATAAACATGCAATCAAAAACCCCATTGCATTCAAAAAGACACTGTTGCCTTTTATCTCTACCTATTTCTATCCCACGTTCACAGATATCAAAGGTTGCTGTTGGAGCTTTCACAGCTTACCACTCAGTGCCGGTTGGAGCTGAAAGTGTCTAAATTATCTATAACATGGGACAGGAAATAGAAAGCAAGTGGCCAGCCAGGAACCCCCATCGATGCTGGTGCTGCTCTTCCTGTGTCTTGCACAGCAAGTGAAGCTGCTGAGTGGGACCTATTTACAGACAGGGAGTGTAATGTCACATACACAGAGACGACGGGCCGCCCTCACTTCATTTTTCACCTGCAGCTATGCCAGAGTCGGCGAGTCGGTGTGTCTTAGTTTTGTTTTTGCTTTATTTTTTCTGACTGTCTCATAAACAAGGTTCTCTCCAGTGGGACGCCAGAGCAACTGTGGTTTTGATGATGGGGTGGAGGCCGAGGGGGTGTGGATGGAGGGGGAATTACGCACGTCTTACGCACGTCAACCTGTCTTCTGTGTGTTTCCTGCGTGCTCGTGCGCGCACCCCACTGTCTGTTCGTCTTATAGGCTATCATTCGCTTGAAAAAAAAAGTAAAATCATTGCCACCAGTGTGGATAGCTGTCATTTTAACACCTGTAATACAAATACGAGTCTCTTATCTGTTGTGAAGGCTAGTATAACCTACATTACCTTATAGACTGCCTGCCTCCACACATCATGCATACCACTATATGCTTGGGAAATACAGGCTACCAAGCAATGGCAGAATGCAATATAGAAGATCCAGGGTGGTGCACATATAATAGGCTTTACATTAAATATTTATAGAAAACAGCCACATGGTGCTAGATTTAGGGCATATTCAGCATAGCCCAGTGCGGGATGCAGGATCAAAGAAGATATGATGCGAATAATACACACATCGCTGATATCACAAACCCGAAAGTACGCTGTTTAACGGGAGCAACAAAGCGAAAATCTGCCTACCTTGGCGTTGCAGAAACCACTGTTTCCCTCTGTGACCAGTTTTCAATTTACGAGCTTCCTCGCTGTTTTAGTCAGATGCGACGCTTGTAAAGGGCCATTCCGCCCTCTTTCACTCTGTCCACCGCCTCCTCTCTATCCTCTCTCCAAGACGCACCGAGCATTAAACCTCGCGACCGGGATGGCAGGCTGACAGGGAGAAAAGAACAATATGATATGTCTCTCCTCCCCTCTTCTACCTCCTGTTCTCTGTGTTCTTCTCTTATATTATCCTCCCTCCTTGTGTTTTTTCCTCCTCTCTCTTTCACTATCCCCTCCCTCTTACTCTCCCTCGTTTGCTCGTTCGCTACCTCTCCTTCTTTTTCTCCCTGTGCTCTGAATACTAATACTATGTCTCTCCTCTCTCTGCCTGCACAGACCGGCCAGTGCTGAAGACATACTGATGTATGTGGGGCGTGTATAGGAAGGGAGCGGGAGGTGGTTTGTGTGAGCTTGTGTGTCTTTTAGTGGGAAGCAGGGATTGGTTGGTGGGGAGGGGGTTCCAGGTGATGATAATGGTCTCTCTGAGCCTGCAGGATACATGGGTAGGTCAGAAGGGCTGGTTCTTGGTTGGTCTTATTAGAGAAGTGATTAGATAATAATAGTCTTGCAGAAGCTCCCGGAGGGGTTATAGTGGTGTTGGTAGTGGGTAGGTTGGGGGAGCACGTAAAAATGTTACGTTTTTTATGGCAGCATCAGTGGGATGAGAGGAGGAGGAGGGGGCAGAACAGTGTGAGGAGGAGGTGATGCTCGGTTGTCAGGTGGTTGAGAGCAGTGATGAGATGGAGGGTCAGTGCTGTTCGGCTTTGAGCCAAAAGAGAAACATGGCTCTCAGCTTGTTTGTACGTGTGTTGGTGGGAGCTTGTTTTAAGGTGTGCATGCACCATGGAAACCTCAACGAGATGTGCAGCTGAAGTACACTGAGGCCATGATCTTGTTAGAATAAGACACAGTTTTATTGGAGTCATGATTAGATTATGATATTCCTCCAGGTCTTGTGTAAACAGAGAGGGGACATATAAAAAAATGCTCTTCTGTTTTATGGTAACATCTCCAGCAGCAAAACGATAAACCACGACTGTTGATTGAGAAAAGGTTTAAGGTTTTGCATCCCTGCTGTAGTTTTTTAAAGTGGAGTCCCTCAGGGAATACAAAAGAAATTGGGGGAACTAAATTTGCAAATCAAACAATACGAGAATGTAAGAGAAATCTAGTTTTGATATCTGCATCAAACCAGATCCCTCAACAAAAATCTAAATATATCAGAAAAGAATACTAGAGGGAGGTCTCTGGCTTCATGAAAATACATTAATTTGGCTTCAGTTCAAATATGTGAACCCCTAGATTACGGATTCAACTATTTACAGCTGTGACAGTACCAACTTCAACAATTATATAAGGGAAGTAAGCCCCTTTGTCCCTAAAGACAACCACTGCAATCACCTGCTGCTCCATTAAGTAAACATGGTGAGCAATGTGTACTCTTTAGCCTTGTTCTTTATAAGATATGAGTTTTTCAAAAATGTCAATCACTGCTAGCTCTACAGTGTGCATTTGTTTGTTACATTTTCTATACTTAATGTGACTGTTATCCCTGAAATTCCTGTGTGTAGATTGATTTCTCTATAAAGCAAAATTAACTCTTAGTCATGTTTTTAGGGAACAATCACGTTCTGAATAAATTCTTTTTTCAAAAAAGAAAGTTCTTCTTCTGAGTTCTGTTGTCAAAACTAAAGAAAGCACCTTCATTTTTAAATACAACAATGTGTCCGAACAACATCTAATGGGCTGCACAGCACTGGGAACATCAAGGCCTTGTTAGAAAGTTTGGTATGGAAATTCTAGGGTTATTTGGCTTCAAAATCTATTCTAAATGAATGTTTTTTGTTAATGTAACACAGATCAAACTGTTATTTATTCATAAAAATGCAAATCATGGTCTTTGGATGGGCTTGGTAGGAGGAGGGGTCATTTAAATTACCCTAGCTTAAGTCTAGTTTAAGTGAGTCAAAATTTGATCTTGTGCTTTTTATTATGATAATGGGTAGCAAAGTGCTCGACAAATATTCAGAAAAACATTCAAAAGGTTTTGCATTCATGGTGCATTCAAAATGACTGCTCCTGCTGAACATTTAGCGACCTCCATCCCAGACTGTAAAACAACATCAAGACAATAAGATCTTGTTACTCCTCATCTTTCAATTTTCCAAATGGACAAAACAATCTCCCATGACTCCTTTTGGGAAATTATTTCTTAGACTGAGCAACAATGACACACAGTATTCCCTGCCACATCACCAATGACCCGACACTGACAAAAATAATATCTTGTCAGCCACCATGTACTCTGAGATAAATCAAGAAGGACTGGACTTGACATTGTGCAGGAAATAATAATAAATGGGAAATTTGTACTTTGAACTTTAATTAATTAACATCTCATAGTTATATATCTTCATGATTATGCTGGAAACACTGAAGGTAAAAGAGAGATGAATGATGGAAAAATAGCTGTGTTTGGAACCCTGCAGCAGGCAATGATTGACTGATAAATGAGAGTAAACAGTGACCTCTGTTAGCTGTCACATCAGAGCACAGAGCGAGGCTGAGATATACAACAGAGGAGGACACGAATGTGTAGAGGAAACCAGGATAGAGTCGGAGGAGAGGAGAGCACAGGAGGGGGGAGGAAGAGTTGAACGAATGGGACTGAGAAAGGAAAAACCAAAAGGCTCTGGCAGTAGTCACTACCAGACCAGAAACATTAAGAGGGTATGGGAATATACCTCACATCTGGGACAAATTTCCTCTCTTGTGCACGCAAAACACACTTATGCCTTTATTTCACACATGTACATGCACACATTTTAAGGCACTCAGTGTACATGCATGTAATCACACATGCATACATAGAAAGTAGACCACAAGACGCCGGAGGGTAAAAGAGCCCACAAAGAGAGATTAACGGTGGGAAAAAAAATTACTGGTATCAACCCAGTATAAGGCAAAATAGGTCCAAATTCAAATATGTTTACACAATGTGCCTGACCTAAAAAAAAGAATAATGAAAAAGAAAGCACTTAATCACAAAGCTGAGTGTTTTTGTTGCATTGAATTGGAACTCATAATGGACTGAAGATATGAAGAAGTGATGTAATTTGTTAACTGTGATGAAACGAGGATCAGATTTTTATGTTAAATGATGATCCTCAGCTGAAAGCTGGTGGTTGATGGTAGCTACAGCTGTTGGAAAAGCAGAAGAGGCCACATAGCTGTCTACATCAATGCTTCAATGTTTATCTTTCTTTAAATTACATATATGAAATAAGACAAACTGTGCCTCTCTGTTTTAAAATATACAGATTCAACCTTTTAACAGTCCCAGAGATGAATGGTATGATCAATTATTTTCTTTTCTTTACAGAAGCTAAAAACGCTATTGCATGTTGATGGGCTAAAAGTATAGGCACTCCTAAACATTACACCAAACTGGGTTTCATATGTTATATCCATGCTAAAGACAATTCAAGGGCTTTTCCACCAAATTCGTTGAACTTTTTACTATGCTGTTGGTATGACAGAACAGATCATTTGCAGGTTCAATAAGTTGTCTGTAAAGAAAATTAACTGGGCTTGTCCTTTAGCTACAGTTTGATAAAGTCTGTGGAAAACATCTTATCAATAAAAAAATGTTTCTCATCATTTATCCATCCATCGATTTTCTATACGGTCACGGGGGGGCTGGAGCCTATCCCAGCCGTCATTGGGTGAGAGGCAGGGTACACCCTAGACAGGTCCCATCATTTATCATATATTTATTCATTTACACACATTCATACATACATATGTATTTATTCAATAGATTTAATTTGTGAATGATGCAAAGTTGCAATGTTGTCTCTATGTTCCTCCTCAACTCTATCTAATGGCAAAACATAATAGCTACAATGGTCAACACAGTGCTGGTAAGCAGTAGTAAACTACCAATATTGTACAATAAGGATTAAAAAATAATGCTGCATGATGTCATTTAACTGCAATGTCTCGCTACATGTTAACAAAAAGCTGCACATTGTTGATCTTAAGAATGGGACCCATATGAGACATTTCAAACAGTCCTTTGAATTTTCTACTTTGCTCTTATGGTTAGCGTTAGGAGTTAAAAGCACATGGCTGGGGTTAGAATTCATTTTAAAAGTTTGTCCTACAGAAAGGTGGCAGCTGTAGCTCGAGAATTAGCCGACATATTGAAGTTCCCTTGGAGAAGACGCTGAGCCCTGCGATGGCCCAAGTATCTTCCTAACTTGTAAGTCGCTTTGGATAAATACCTCTGACAAACCTAATGTAAGGCTTAAATGTCTTTATATTTATGCATTGGGCTTACAACAATGTCACTTGGACTCTACAGTCTCCACATATGTTCCCAATTTCATGATTTTCAACCCGACATTGTGACTCTAGTTCATTTTGGACATGTTTTCTTTTGAGACTGGGCTGGCCTCCTTATCTCTGCAGAGTTGGCAGCAAGTTATCAGCTCCGAGCTACAGTTAAGACTTCCTACAGTTCGGGGGCAGCATTTCTGGAAAAATGACAATACTTAGCATCGTCAAGTTTTTGCAACACAACTGTTGATTTTTCCTGGAGTTTGAATTGTTGTCTTTTTTTAACCGTCATGTCACAAAGCATCTTGCTCAAAAAGAGGCAGCTACCATTGGCACTTTCAGCCAGTGACTTGCCTAGCAGCTGCTGCCCTCTGTGGCAGCCGCATTTTCTCTGGTGAAAGCTAAATTCACTGATTCAAAGAGTATCGAACAAAAGAAACAAAAAACTCTGATTGCTATAATTCCACAATAAAAGGGAATTTCATTTGTAAACCCATTAAGACAGACTGTTAAGTGAGGACAACCCAGGGCTGCCTGTAATTCGTTGCCCCCATCACCTGATCTAAACAGGCACAGTGAAAACTGTCTCTGTTCTTCCAGAATTTCTTGTGTGCTTTAGATTCTTTCTTTTTTTTGCCATCTTTAATCTCTGTAACTCTTAATTTTACTTTTAAATTGTAATTAAACAGCAAACATGAGTTACTGACATATGAGTCAGATTGTAGATTCTTCACTTAAATCCATGAGGATCTAATAGGGACAACGTCAGGTAAGATAAATCAGGCTTTAAAAACTTGATTTTTTAAAAGACATTTTTGTAATATGAACCCTGGCCAGTAAATTTCCCTCTTGGCCAACTTTCCAAGGTGCACATATTTGGAGTTATGGTCTATCCTTTTATCCCTTTGCAGGTACAGTGAGATTTCTTTTCTGTTGAGATATTTTGGAAAACATGCGCTATGCTTCAGCCTTTTCGAATCGAACCAGCACATCCTCTATCCAACTTTAATCCCCTGGAAGTTTATCAGACATTGTTATCTCCAGGAGCTGCTGATGTGCAGCACCATTGTTGCTGGAGAATAAATAACTTGTTGAGGGGTTGACTCTTTCCGAGACACTAATACTGTGCATCTAATTACTCCGACTACATTTCTCCAGTATTAGTTCCAACCTTTAAATCAGCCATATTTCAAGCATCAAGAACACAATGATTCATATCAGAAGAAGAGGAAGATTGTTATTCTTAGCGAGGTGGAGGAAAAAAGGCCGGATCTGACTGCTCTGCTCATGCTGTTGATAAAGAGGGGAAACAGCACGTTGCCCACAGCTTACTTACAAAAACACATATTTGTGCATGAATATATGAGTGGATCATTTTATATATTTGTAAATTGTCTTCTGCAGGTTGTAATTTATTTATTAATATATCTATTTTTTTATTTTTACAGATCAGCTGTAGTACCAACTGGGCAAACATCAGCAACAAAAAGGAGGGAAGTCACTAATGTAACCTAAACTACCTATTTACAGGAAGTGATGAACAAATGTGCAAAACTGTAAAAGTTGATATAACTAAAATCATATCAACATAATTTCTAAGAGACAAAGATGATGTTGGATGGGAATTTTTGCCAAATATTGCACGCTAAATCCCTCAGAGATTAGATTCAGTTAAGTTTCACGAAAAAAACGGTAAGTCACAACATAAAGTAATATTTTCTATAGTTAGGTCGAGATGTTACCTGTGGTGTTAAGAGCCAAATACAATATAAATTCAACTTGTCTGAAATTAGATAGTGAAGCAACACAGATAATCACCTCAACTATGGCTATTAAAGCTAAATTGCTCCTTGATTCAGCACCAATTTTTGAGTCTTAAGCAAGATGTTTTAGGGTAATGCATATTTCTGTTCTGTTTGCAAGATGCAAAGTCATTGTGAATGAGAGGAGCTGCAACACTGTTCACGACCTGTGACTCCACAGAAGACGTAATATTTTTGAGAAGAAAATTATAGCTGATTGCAAATGCAGTCATAGCATTCAGCAATAAAAGCTAGCACAGACAGCCCATTTGATTTATCAACCTGCCTTTAATTATTTAATATAAGAATGTTTCTCCTGAGGGTGGACTTGCTTCCCATTCCAGTGTAAATTAAATGGTTGTTTGTTTGATCGAATGTTTAAAATTTTGAATTTGTTTTCACTCCACATTGAACTTTATGACACGACAATTTCACACCGAATGTAATTACATGTATTCTGTATTTATTTGCACTTTCCTTCCAAAAGTCTTCTTTGATCATTCTCAACCTCATCATGATCACTTGTTACCATGACAACTCTCTCAAAAGACCAATCGCCCACCTTTTCCCTGTCTTCTCCGTCTTTCTCTCTTTTACTAGGTGTCTCTCTCTTTCTTCCACTGCTTTTCATTTTCTTTGTCGTGACACCCGCATTGCCATTACCCACTTTTAATTTCTCAACAGAGGAATCTAACTACTCCCTTTAACTAATTAAAAAAAAAACATGTTTAATTTATTTCTAAAATGCCATCTCATAAGTATCACACTCATGGCATCTGGCACAGAACCCCTCCAGCAAAGTCATCAAGGTCAGTCCAGTCTCTCGTCAGGCTCTGTAGAGGTTTTTCCAACCTCCCTGCCCTTAGCCTGGAGCAGTTTGGACATGCACAGTATGCAGTGTGTTCTAAGGTCAAGAACTTCAAAGTCCTCTGGTGAACCTCAGCGACATGAACTGGTGGTCAAGGCTTCAGCAAGAGTCTTACACAAGCGAAGGTTACAGGGACTGCTGTGTGCAGGAAAGTAAGACAGCTGGTGTCCAGCTGCTTTGTGGCTAGCACTTGGGTGATTTACCCGGAGCTAATAAAATCTGATGCCCCTGTGTGTTTTTCAAGTTGTCCTTGAGTCTTTTGGCTTTTCAGTGAGTATTGTACTGTAGGGACACTAAAACTGTTGAATTTAGTGTCAATCCCTTGCTTTTTCATATGGAATATTCTCTGTAGAAGCATTGAGTTCCTGTATTCCTTAAAATGTTGGAGACAAGGCAGAGTAAACACTGACAGGTTGCCAGTCCATCACATTAACACAACTGGACAGACAGTAGGTTGGAACCCAGAATCTTGCTGTGAAATGACAGCGCTAATCAGTGCACCACCATAAACTATTTTAACATTGAAAAGATGATTATTTTAGAACATCAACAGTATGTGACTATGCGTGAAAGCAGTCGCTTCTCGTTAGGTCTTCTACAGATTTGGCTAGTTCCTTCTTACCCGGCTCCAAAAAGAAAACGCAGTCAGTGACAGATGTGCGAGCCATTTTACTTTTCTGGAAACCAAGAATACACACGTTTATCAATAATGCATATGTAGATATTTCACCTATTCTATATGCTTCAAAGCTACTTGTTAAATAATATTTTTTTTTTAAACCTGGTCAAGTTTATGGCTAAAACAACTCCATATTGTGAAATTTCATCTATGAGCTTACTAGAAGCCATACTGCAAACGACATCAGGCAAACCTGGCAAGAACCTTATGTTGTGAATATGCCCACTGCTTTACTGCTAACATGAAAGCTTCAACCTCTTTCTATTTCCACCATGCTGACTCTGTCTTGGTGCAGTCATGGTATGAGATGCAGGACTCATAATGCAGACGGGGCTTCTGCTGCCACAACTCAACCAGATTTGCTCCTTTGTTTGAATTCCACAATTTGATCTGGCTTTGCCCTGAGATGGACTGGCGACCCATCCAGGGTGTACCCTGCCTCTCGCTCAATGACTGCTGGGATGGTCTCCAGACCCCCCACAATACTAAATTGGATTAATGGGGTATAGAAAATGGATGGATGGATGGATGGATGGATGGATGGATGGATGGATGGATGGATGGATGGATGGATGGATGGATGGATGGATGGATGGATGGATGGATGGATGCATGGATGCATCTTGCTTTGGTTTTTACACAACACTGCCACTGTTTATTTGATCAACACAACTCTCACAATGTGATGTAGGACTACCATCATTTAGCCACAGTCACAAATGTCACCATGACTCATTCACTTTGGTCATCTTTCATTTGGAACAGTCAAACATTGCACAGTGCATATTTAGGGGGCTTAAGGGAAGATACTTGGCTCGGTAATAAATACCAGATAACTAGCCAAGAAATGAGGCCCACAGACACTGTGTGCATGCCTTTAGAAATCTTAAAACACCTATTTCCAGAAACATGAAATAACACGTGTTTTCTTAGTGACTGGGCTAAAGGGTGAACTTGTGGAGGAGTTGAAAGTGAGAAAACAGAGTTAAAAGAGAATGAACATTGGACTTTTTGGCAAGATATATAGCCAAATGAATGCTAAAATTGTTCCTTAACCCCTTAACACCTGAATTTATATAGCTGTGTATAAAAAAAATGTTTTGTGTGTATTTTTGCCTTTAAGTAGATGGTAAATAATGCTGAGATTATTAATTTCACTTTTGCACAAAAAATTATTAGAATTTTTGGTATGTTGCAAATTTGCGACAACAGGCATCCTGGTCAATTTGGAGTCAACGGTTACTCCGGCTACGGTTTGTAGCATTTATGCGACAATAGGCGTTATGGGGATATATGTGCAACAATTTGCTAACAAGTTTTTCTTGCTGTCATTAGCGCCTCCTGCTCTGACTTCTGACCTCATTTAGTTGCATTAAATTTGGTAGACCTGCAGATGACCATACTAAGGCTACGGCTACACGAAAACGAAACGAGGGTTTTTTTGAAAACAGGTACGAAAATTATTGCGACCACACGGGGACGCTTCTGTGTCCTAATGGAAACGATCAAAACGATGCAGTACACACGAAACACCTCTAGGTGCGCTGTAAGCCACGCCCACCGGTTACACCAGAACAATAGAAGAAGCAATGCGCAAGCGTGTACGCCCCTACATCTACCAGCGCGAAGCTCACGTTGTTCCTTCAACAATGCCGCTGTAGTTAGCAGTGTCTGCAGCAGTGCTGTTATCAATGTTGTGGGGTCCATGATGATCGCTGTCTGTCCTTGTTGTGTTGTTTTCTTCTTCCGGATTTTGAATGGAAGCCGCTATTTGTTCTGGTCACTGGCGTATGTGTATACGTCACTGCGTTAGCCATGTGGCTATGACGCAGAAACTAATCCGTTTTCGCTGTAACAATGGAAACGAAACGACCCCGTTCTCAAAACTTCCCACTCTGGAACCTTATTTATTTAAAACATTACAACAATACATGCCCAGTAATATTGTTGTAATGTTTTAAATACTTGAACGCAGTTTTTCTAGAGAAAATAATTGCTTTGTATATGGGATTATCGTCCATTGACTCTTTTGGGCTTTCACATGCACGAGCATACTGACAACCGGTAAGTGACATGCTGTTTATAAAGTTGTTTTGTAACGTCCCCATGCCAGTAATGTGAGAACCATGCATATGGTTTTGATGGTAAGGCTTGTGACTTTATTGTCGGATGGTTTATAAAGTGGTGTGACGTTTCTGCAGTGTGCAAGTTGTTGTTTTACGTGGAAGGTTTAGCACTTGCCCCTTAGCCACCACGTATTTGGCTAGCATGACAGGCTGCGCAAACAGCGCAATCGCCGCACAGGGAGCGCTGATTTGCACCAGTCTGTGTCCTACTGTCAGTATTTGACAACCTCTAGCAATGGGATTGCACTTCAAATGCCCCGGAGTTCCCCTTTAAGTTTTCAAAATATGGCATCGAGTTTAAGTGGTAAAACTTATAAGACATCGGGGGGGTTTGTGGTCAATTGGAGGCAGCAGAAAAAGTTTTTCTCAAATTATTGTCATATGGCAAACAAAACATGTAACGTCAGACAGAAAGCATCTTTGCCTGGTGAAAATAAGCTTGATATTAATCATATTTGAACTTTTTTCACGACCTTTTCAGTCTTAATTAACTCCAACTGGAAAATCGTGGCTCTATTGATGCTAGTAAACACCGAGATGAAACTCGCTGTAATGTCCTATAGAGCTGAAGGGAGCTGCTGAGTCAGGGGATAATTCTCTTTAGGTTCATGACTCAGAGATCTCTTAACATTGTGTCATTGTATTCACCTTGTCCCTTGATGTATTGTTATTGTTGAAAATATTGACTATAGCTGCTTTAAATGGCATGAGTTTGCTGCCCTGGTTTGAATTTACTTTGTCTGTCAAGCTTTCATCCGCTTGTAAATCACCTCAACTGTACCACACTTAGCAAAAGGTCTTCCACTGCTTAATTTAACTGATGATTAGATTGGCAGACCTTGTGGTACATATAGAGCTCTGCATGAATCTCCTCCTCTGGCTGGACAACGTTCATTTCTGTCTCTCATAAATATTTGGTGGCTGCAAATGTCAGTTCTCTTGGAGTGAGAAAAGGGTCTGACTCACTCTAGGTTATGCTAAAGGTTGGTGCAGTTGTTGGCAATATTCTGAGAAAAACACATTTTTTTTCCCCCTCCTGTGCTTTCTCTGTTTTCTCTGGTATTTGTATCCCTGATGTCAGTAATGAATCATCTCATCCTCTCCCTACAGGAGCCAGAAGGCCAGGTGACTGATCTAATGATTTAGGGCTCGCTCTTTTTAGTGTGAGATAATTTCTAGGCATTTTACAATGTATTTGTGTGGATTAACTAGGCTGCAGTGTCTGTCTGTATATGAGCATTCCACCTGACTCTTTCCAATGTTTTGTCCACAACCCCAGAGGACAGCAGCAATCCTAGATCTTTTTTTTGTTCTTGTTCAACAGCGGCACACTTTGGTGCATATTTCATGTCACTTTGACTAAACTGCTCCGCTGTTGAGATGTCCACATTAAAGCTTGATGCACTCCTTGTGTATGGATTTGGCTGCCATGCCAGCAGAGCACTTTGCCTTGAGAGAGAAATTAAACCCCTGAGGTTATTCTAAGATAGATTAAATAGGGAGGGGAGCTGAGAAAGCTGGGCTCTTGGGAGGGGCGCTACCCAAATATAGAGATCCTGCCAAATCCCAGCAGGGTGTGGGCGAAGAGGCTGGCCTTTCTGATGTGTCTGTCTGTTAATGTGGGTGGGTGTTTGCATGCGTTATGAGGATTTCTAGGATGTGTGTAAGATTATACACATGAGTTTGTCTTCACTTGTTGTATGTGTACAGAAAGCAGAGAAAGAGCAAGAAAATTGCACAGCAACACCGAGCAGCAACGAAGGCCCCATGAAGAAAACTGGCATGGAAAGAATTTTACCTTGTAAATTTCTATCATCATTTGAAAATGATGTGTTTGTTTTGTGTGGCACTGAACTCATTACTCATTAGTCTGTCATACATTTTTGAGTTCAGAGTAAGAAAAGCAACAAATAGCAAAGGCAGGTGATACACAGAATGCCTTCTGAAAAGGGATGAAGAGGACTCGGAAGGGGAATTACAAAAACACAGAGCGGAGCAGAGCGAGGGAAATGGTTGTTTGCTACGTTTCACATGTTTGGTTACTCTAGCTAATGAGCAGCAATTAGACAGCAGCCAATTAACTCTGGCCATCAGACTGAAACCGAGGGAAATAAGAAGAGGAGGAGCGAGGAAGGGAGAGAAGGGAAAAGAGTTTGGGGCTGTGGGGAATGGGGGGATGGTTAAATGACCTGGGAATTACAGGCAGTGTTATCTTCAAGGGATGTTCAAGTGTGTGTTCGCATGCAAATTAGGTATATGTGTGCGTGTGTGTGTATGTGTTCCAGTAGAGGGAGCTGTGTAGGCCCATGTCACTGTAAGTGCTCTACATGACCATCTGGCTCTCACTGTCAGACTGGATGCTGAACCTACAGTTAACCCACTCACTGCCAGCATCTCCTCCACATACATATGATAAAAATAAACCCATGAACAGGTGACATTTTGACTGGCTCAGGACTGACAAGGATAAGGGCATTTTTGTCTAATATTATCATCCAAAGTGAATAACTAAACATTTTTTTCTTCAGAATTACAGATATGAAGGATTAATGATACATTGATGGAGACGCTGTGCGACTCTGAATCTCTGGCAGCCGGTTCGCTGACCAGATTGTGTATATGCTTCAGGCTGTGGAGGGGAAGAAAGCAAATGGTTAATTCCTCATTCTGAGTGCTGATGCAGTGTTCCAGCTGAAGCCCTTCGAGAGTCTCTTGCTCTCTCCCTAACTCATATATTCACACACACACCTACAAATACACACTGTACTGTAGAGCCTGTCATTCTTCTGAGTAGCCCGCTGCCCTCTCTTTAATTAGGCTAATTGAAATTTGAGAATAACCATTTTCTTGATTGCTCATTATTTTGGGGTAGTTTTAAATGAAAAGCATGCTGATCCATGCAGGAGCCAGGAGAGGTGGTTCTGCATCTCTCCTTGTTTGACCCTGTTGCTTGATGCGGATGTGTTCGACCGCTGCCGGCAGGATCTTGCTGGTTATCCCTGGACTCTAATGATACCCTGAAACTTTAAGTGGCAGAAAGTCTTCTGCTTACTGTGTCCTGCTCTGAACAGAGTGACTCTTTGCACCTTTGGCATTCTATCTGCAACCTTCCCTCTGCATTTCCAAGGGGAACGTCCACCGCCTGTAGCCTTCGTGTTGTTAAGCAAGAGAGTCAAGTGGGATTTTCCAGACATCCTTGAGACAAATTGTAAGAGACTCTTTGCGCTCAAGTGCTTTTGGCAGGTCTACAGGTGGTTTTGCGGCTTTTCCTGTGTTGTGGGCCTTTCTGGAAACCCCTGAGCAGGCCCATAGTCGGACTTTAACTGTGACAGGAGCCTCCCCAGGGCAGCCTGAGCTTATAGAGAGCAATGGGAAAGAAACAGGGAGAAAGAGAGTGGGTCTGAGGGAGAAGAACAAGAGATGCCAGTACACATGGGATCAAAAAAACGTGTGCTTGATCGACATCTTGAGAAAATGTTCAAATGTGTAGTGTGTCTCATGCAATGAGATAAGTCATTCCTTCATCAGAAACATTGTAATAAACATATCTATGGTCTCATATAGGCTAAATGCACAGATTCAGTTCTTGACAAGACTCCATATTGGCATATGCTCATCATTAGCTTTACAACAGCTGCAGCAGCATACAGCGCTCTTAACCTCACGATGTGATTTCAAGCAATTGTCATACGTACATATTATACGCATATGGAGTCATTTGCCTTTGAGGATCTATGTGATTTCCTCATTAACTTCTCAAAGCTTAGTGAGTCATTAAACCAAGTAGTGTGGTTCTGTTAATTAAAGCCCATTTCACTTGTGCTCTCCATGGCAACCTAAAGTTCTGCCTGTCACCACATGAGAGATGAAGGAATAAAGACATTTTCCCATTATGCTGCCAACCGAGTGAGCATTTTTCTCCCCAAGACATGCCCGCTCAAGTTTGTGCTGCTGATCTTTTAGCTCCCTCTGCTGAGAAAAACAAGAATATCAAATGAGTATCCCTCACCGAAATGCAGAAAACGTGCCTTATTTCAAGCGTTATCCGTTCGTAATAGATTCACCGATGATTGAGCAACATGAACAGTAATGTATCTGAGTTAATAAACAACCTGAATTATAAATGAGGTCAGGGCTCAGGGGTCAGCCATCCAGCACTGAGAGTGGGTGTTCAAATGTTGAACTCAGTGAAATCAATAGCTGACACCGTGGAGCATTTTGTATTTTGAGAGCTCATCAACATCTCATTGAATATCATGAGGCTATTAGCATGAAAATGAGGTGTTTCCACTTGTTTCCACCGTTTCATTTCTTCTGATAAAGAAGTGAATGTTAAAGGCTGTGTGTTTGCGTTGCACCTCCAGTATGAAAGGATCGAGAGCTAATGAATTGGAATGGGCAGAGTTCAACAGGAGATCTGGTTGGAGGTGAGCAGTTTGTTCTGAAAAGTGTGACAGATGAAGTGGATTGTTTAGAGAGAATTTTAGACTAAAAGAAGTTGGATACATGATATAAACTGCAGAAGTGTGTTCCTTTCAGCAATCTGTTACCATTCTTACTGTTCCCATGTTAAACAGCTGAAGCATAGAAACAACATGCCACCCTTCAGCTCTCTCTGATGTGATGGAAAAAGAGACTGAACCCTGGGTTCAGATCAAGTTTCAGCATCACCAATTAAGAGCTTCTGTGTTGTGTTCAAAGGGGCCCACCCATGAAGATCTGGTGGGAGCCCATGACGCACATATTATTTGTCTCCTCTCATTATGGATGTCATGATACTTTTACGTTAATCAAATGAACAAACATGAACACAGGTCAGTTCCATCATAAGAGGCTCAACTAAAAACTAGCAAAGCAATACTTCTTTGAAGATGAGTGTGATC
The DNA here is from genome assembly GCF_027942865.1 of Odontesthes bonariensis. Taxonomy (NCBI): domain Eukaryota; kingdom Metazoa; phylum Chordata; class Actinopteri; order Atheriniformes; family Atherinopsidae; genus Odontesthes; species Odontesthes bonariensis. The sequence continues at coordinate 8,402,465 of NC_134526.1, read as the reverse complement.
ACTGAACAAGGTAGTTTGAATTTATTGCAAATAAAAATTACATTTAGAAAACACTTCTGTGGACCAGAGCCAAGACTTCTTTGTAACAGAGCTGGCGAACACTTTGCTGTGCAAAACAAGCACTCAGGTCATGGACTGGGGTGTCATTTCCCATAAATGTTTTCTTTTGCTTGTTTTAAACAAGATAAAGGATGACTCACCACAAAGTGACTTTAACACACTTGCTAGTCGGCCAGTGCCTGTGGCCCTTGTGTCGTGTCTCTCACTTCAGTGCGTTCCTGTATTTAATTAATTGATGAACTTCTTCTTGACATATTGTTTTGAGAGAAACCACCTATTAGTCTCATTTCAGCCATGATTCAATTTCTGAAAGACTGACTGTAGTTATTGAGTTAAAGTGAAATATCCCCCACTTTAGAATTTTAGTTTGGTGATGTTTGCACCACACACAGTAGTCCAGCATCAAGCCTCAGGCATGACAAGGATTTCTATGATAAGATACAATAATACAATATTGTACTAAATGCCAGTCTAACCAAAATATTGTGTACTTTTCCAGAAAAAGAAATAGACATAAGCTCTTTTCAGGATAGGCTACTTGATCGTTTTCATGAAATGCTACAAGCAGCTGAGGGAAGAGGGTCAGAGCTCAACAGAAACTGTCTGCTACAAGCAACAAAACCATCATCAGGTGTGGAAATTCCTTCCAGGGTGAAATCATCATCTCCATTGCCTCTATGCAAACAGACATCCCTGCATTCCCTTCTGCTTGAATTCATGACAACACAGTGCTTTTTGTGTGTGTGTGTGTGTGTGCAATGTTTATCTCTACTTTACTTCTCTCTATCAGCATCCTTAAATACTGTATAAACATTGCTGTGAGCAGGTTGCTGGGATGATCGCCATGTGCTGATGTCAGTGCACATCTGACTCTGTGGTGGAGTCATCAAGATAAAGAAAAACATTTGCCCTGAGCACAAACCTCTAGACACAAACATGTGGCTTTTAAGTGACTGTTGTATGAGTGCTGGCCAACAGCTCTGCTCTCTGGGAATCCAGAGTACGATGACATGGTGATTCACAAACTAGATTACACACACTCACACAATGACAATGTCTCTTTCTGCATACACACTCCCATGATTCACATGTTAAATTCAGTTATTTTTCTCTGATTTGTGAGCTTCAATTTTTATTTCAAAAAGACAGAGTTTGCAAATTCATAGTTTTTTTTACATTGCAAATAAAATCATAAAGCAGACAGAATATTGAAGCTATGAACAAGACAAACAGCCTTTCCTAGAAGGTGTTCTCTCACTTTGGTAAAGATGCTTTTGTATCACACATACGGTCTATCATCACATGGTTAGATAATAGAGGAAGACAAACCATTTGCTCCCTCGGTCTTATCTTGACGGAACAGGATGACAAGTTGAGCAACATGACAAAGGATCTGATGCAGACTAGTCTTATCCATTTAATCTCAAACAGTGAGTACAGAGATAGCATTTCATCTCTGACTTGTTTCCCCCTGCTCGTATGATTCAAACTGTAAAATAAATATCATCTTCAGCCACTCTGCATCAGACTATTGTGAGAACAGAAAGCAGGAAAAAAACTCGCCAATCCATCAAAATGTAAAAATTAGAAACACTTTTTTGGCACTTTCACAGACAAAGAGCTTTAAAATTGGCCAATTACTTAATCATTTGGACTTGATGGTTGTACAGCAATAGCCTGGCCATCAGGAGCAATTTTGATGTTCATTGTGAGCCACTAAGTAAATCACCAACTGTGCGATTAAAGGATATTCTGCTTCTTCTCTTGAGCCTCAATTAGCCTCAGAGTATATATTCTAAAAACTGCAAATCTGTCCTGTTTGTGTGTTACTTAAGTGGCAGTATACTCATTTAAACCCTGTAAAAAATACCATGCTTCATTAAGTCCCATTATTGTGTAATTAAGCACATGAATGATAATATGATGGCCCTACAAAGACAGCAGGAGAAAATGGTTCCGTCTTCATCCAAGATTGCAATCAAGCACAATTAAATGATTTTATAATTACCAGCAGATCAATATACATGTTAAGTGCATTTCATTTGGGGTACCTCATATATAAACATTATTTAGAAGACACCTGACAGTCAGTCGGTGTCTTCTGTGGCTACGTGGCATATCTTTTCAGGAGAAAACTTATGTACAGGGGTGTCCTGAATTTGGTTTTCACAGTATGCTTGAAGATGTTTTTAAGCTATGCTGGAAAAGAAGAGCTGCAATGAAGCTCAATAAAGAAACTTCAGAGTTGAGAGTTGATTCTCTCTGGTTTTACCACGACACAAGTAGACAAGTGGAAAATTTAAAATTGGAAGTATTGGTGAAAATCATTTTAAATAATAACAAGATTGAGACTAAAAGTGTGCTAGAGTTCCACGGACATGTGTTGATGCTGCTATGTTAGCAGTTTCCCCTATTTTATCGGTCTGTTCCTCAATCTGAAGGCTTTACCATGAACTGAAACCTTCCTCGTGACTTTAGCCTATTCCTTTTAGCCTCATAAACAGAAGGCAAGTGCGGATGATGCAACTCTCCATATCTACATCGCAGATTTTTTTTGTACGGCTGCTTCAAATTAATTCTAATCACCATCACCTCTTTCACACACTGCGAGGCTTTGTAAGCATTTAACAGCAATGTGTTGTGGTGACAAAAAAACAAAAGAAAGCTCAAAGAAAATAGCAATCCTCTACTGTACTTTTCAGCACCAAATGCATAAATGTACCTTTAGATTCCAGCATATTTTTTCTTACATTAAAGCACTGTATACATGTGGCTTTGATACAAGTGGTATGCATATTGTATATATTAAAACATTTGAATAAATCCTTCCAAAGATTACAAACCCGGGTAGTTTTTTAACATCCTGGCAAGCAAAAGTATCACCAAAGTGTGATCATACTCTTATCTTTGGCTAACAGCTACTTGGTGTTGATTCTTACAGCACTGCTTTATGTTTCTGACATTTAGACATTCAATCAGGCTGCAAAATGAAGAACATGATGTATCAATATTTTTCATATTCAGTCTTCATACAGTAACTATACCACCTCAACATAGTTGGCAGGGTAAAGCCCCTCCCTCCCACCATCCTTCATCCCGCGACACCAGCCTTGGTCATCCTCATCCTCGATCTTCAAAAACTCCTCACCTGCAGGGAGGAAGAGACATTTCACCTTTGAAAGGGACATTTTATGCAATGATACGCATAATGCTTAATGCTACAAACAGCTATGTGATGTAGTTTTACTGTGTGTTTACCTGCTTTAAAGGACAACTCGTCTGTCTCCTGGCCTACATAATCATACAAAGCTCTTACTCTCACTCCTCCAATCATCACACTGGAGGCCAAAACAAAAAGATGGAAAGAAGAGATGGATAGTTTAACATCAGACTTACAGTTACACAGCCTCTAATCTCTTGACATCTTTTGAATTTAACCATTTCAATCAACCTTTTCTCAAGCAAAACTTCAAATTGAGCATAAAAATATTTCCATGGAAACATGACCACTGGCTGTAAGTGCCTACATTCATTTCTTTGCTTGCACGGACACACATCCACATGTCCTCTCCTTACATCCTAAGTTTAGCTTGTTTACAGTAGCCTGTAGGTACCTATCTGTGTCAATCCTGCCCTCCGCAGAGAGAAAGATTTTGGGGATCAGCTAGATGAACAGTTGCATAGCATGAACTTAGATCATCAAGAACAGTGTTCAGGTCTTTCGTCCCTTCCACTCTTGGTTTGAGTGGAGAAACTTTGGGAAAGATATGAGGACGGAGGAGCTGAGGTAACGGGCACTTATCTCACAAAATGAGACATCCATACTTTGAAATTCTGATTTTTACATTTTTAGCACTTGTGATTCCTCTATAATTCCTCTGGCATGCCACCTCATTCCTCTCCTCCAAAACAGGACCTTAAATATTCCTAAGGATGTTTTGTTAAGATCCATTTCAAGCTTACAGGAGGTGGATGAGGAGAGGAGCTTTAAGTCAAAAGGTTCCCAGGTTGCACAGCATTGCACCGGTGAAAAAGTTTAGTCCACATTAGCGGTTTCCTTTATGAAACATGCATTCACCTTTTCTCTATTGCTCCTTTCTTTTCCACTTCTTTCTTCCCTTTCTTAGTTTTCTTTTCAGGTGTCCATTCCTGACAACCACAGGAGTACAATCATGTTTAAATGCTCAAAATCAAATCCAAATTTAAACATTAATATAGAAATGAAAAAAAACAATACCTGGAAGTGAGGCCAGTCAGTTGGCATGCCGGGCCCGTGAGTGTTTTTCCACCAGCGAAGGTCCTCTTGCTCATCGATGGCCATCAGTGTGTTGTGGAGCTCACTGTACACAGCCATCACACTAAAGGAGAAGTGAGGAATAAAAATCAGATCTCAATTTGCTTTCCGTTCTCTCCTTCTCAAGAAATGTATATATATATAATACATCACAATGACAATAATATGATGAACAAAATGAGCAGAAATAGATGTTTAATTTTTGTTTCTTTGTGAGTTTTATGTTATTTCATGTTGTGCGTGTTTTTTTTCCCTTATAAATAAAGCTTGAATTGAACATGTGACAACTGGATGATCCTAGCGCAATAAAAGTTCATTTATATTTCTAATAGACAAAAAATCCACTTGGACAGCCATCCAGGAAATTTTGAGTCAAGTGTTACTCCAAAATTAAGCAGTTTAATAGTGCATATAATTCCTCTCATATAGCCTTTTCCCCGCTGTAGCTTCTATGAAGTAATTAAGCCACCGCCTTATCTATTATTTCCCTTATTAGAGAAGTTGTGACTCACTGAGAAACACTCATGTGCTAATATGTAGCGAATGACTTTTAATTAGGATTGAATTAAGTGAGATTATTGATTTCAGCTCACTTAAATAAACTACACAGCCAGGCACAGGCTCAGGAGATCCCAAATAAAAGAGATCGTTTCTACCCGTTTAACCATAAATTGATCTTCTAATCAGCAGAGACAGCAACACCTGTTTTTATTGGTCACCACATACATGCTGTGTGCTGCAGTTCACCTCTCATTGTTGGTAACATCTAGGTGTTTGTGGATGGAGAGGAAGGCCTGTTTCAGGAATACGATCCTCTTGCGCTCCTCATCCTGTGACTGGTCGAAGATTGACTCCATCTCCTCCATATAGCGAGGAGCATAGCGGTTCACCTCCTCCAGGACCTTCTCATAGCGGACACGAACCTGTAAACATTTCAAACCAGAATAACAGACATGCATAGAGAATTAATCTGAGTTTTAAAAATCAAACAAAGTGTTTTATTTTCTTCTTTAAGTGAGAAGATTACTATTCCTGACACTTGCTTTAAATCTCAAATAAATTCATTCGAATTCATTCGAAGTCCTTCTTTACAAAAGAAGCTCAGAATATCTAAAACCCAAAATTAAGATCATCTTTACCAGTTTTGGATTATAGGCTAAAGCTTAAAGGAACCATGGGTAAAAATTCTAGTGGTTAAGATGGAGATAGCAACCATCTGAAATGTCATCCACTCACTATTTTTGTAGTCAAAATGCATCTATTTTTCAGCTGAGAAAAGCTACACTAATATTTATCCATGTTTACTGTCTTTGCTGATCCTTCACAAGCTTCACATCTTAAAGCTTTTACCTCTTTAACACGGTTGATTCATGCCTGTTTGTTTATTACATGAAAAGTAACGAAACCTCAAACTTCTCACAAAATAGTATCGATATCAACTATTTTTCCATGTTTTACTTATGAGCAATACTCTTCTTCTATTGCCCTTTTCTGGCAATAATGTGGCCATTCCCGTTTAGAAAGACCAACTGAGCAAATTAATAAAAATGGTGCATTCTAACATACTTAAATCATATTTGATTAAGCAAAGCAATTAGATACTAATAGAAAAATCATTTTCAGAAATATAATATTTTTTTCTCATAAATCTTTGTTATTGTTACACATTAAGTTTAAAAGACTGAAAGCAGGGGCAAATAAATAATCTAATCACGTCCCATCAAAGTGGAAAAATGAGAAATGGACTTCACTTTTAGAAGTGAAAGAGCTTTACAATTTGCCTCTTACTCAGCCATTTATGCTTGATGGTGATGGAGCACTGGCCTGGCCATCAGGAACAATTTGGATGTCCTACTGTGAGCCACTGATTGAACCACCAGTTGTGCAATTAATGGCTCACTTGATGTATCTATTGAGCGTTATTCACCCCCAAAGTATATTTTCCAAGAACCACAAAGCTGTTTTGTTCATATACTATTTAAGTGATGATATACTTAGTTTATACAATATTCATGAAAATATTGTGTTTGAAGTAGGATTTCTATTGTATCCCGCTGTTTGTGTAAGCTTCACAGAATATCTTTAACCCCAAATAAAACTTAATCAACATATAAACCGATGAAACAGATTGAGATCAATATCACTTTAACAGCCAGGAAAAACCAATGAAAGAAAGAGAAACGGTGACATGCTAAACTCACCTTCTCAGCCTCCTGTTCAGCCACCTCTCTCTCCTCCTGGATCTTCTTCTGTTTGTCGATGGCCACGTCGGGGTTTCCCTGAGCGTGTGTCTCTCGCTCCCTGGCTACCTGCTCCTTGCGGCTCACTTTATGGTATGCCCTTCTGGCTTTGTCCAGCTGTGAACAAAGCAGAAAATATGTTGACAATCTAATAATTGTACTCAAAGTCGAATATGCTGTAACAGGAAAAGTATCAATCTACTCAAAAGAGCTTCAAAATAATCTAAATAAAGTTGGAAATACATTAGGTTCCCATTTTTAGCATATATGACATACTGATTATCCGAAGGGCTTGTAAATAATTGGAATATGTAGTTATGTCTCAGGTGGATATCCACAGTTGTTCTCAGTCCAGTGGTTGGAGTAACTCTCTTGACTCCAGTGACTCATCATTTTAAATGCTAATGAGAAATTCTGGAGAACTGAGTGGCTTAGAGGTCTCTGTTCAGGTCTCTAAAGCTTTACACAAGATGAGAAAATGTTTGCTGGGAATGTGGCAGAGAAATGCTCCCAAAAGCAAACAATAAATGTCATGTCTACAAAACTAGTAGTACTTGGTGGCTGTGTGGGAGAATGTTAATGTGAATCACTAATAATGAGACCACTCTAACAAGGACCACTCAAATATGTGTCCGACGGGAGTTACCCCATTTTGGATGACATCTGAGGGCAAAAAGCCAATAATTTAGTACAAAAAACTGATAAATAAAGGATGATACAGATTAAGAGAAACCTTGCATTTTTACTCATAGGACCAGTTCTGACGTGTTAGTACTGAGTTACAAAGACCAAGCTCGTAACTACAATCTAAAGGCCTCAAGATTGATAGCCGTAATTTTCATTGTGCACATAAAAGGTTGTGCTCAGTTAAGTTGATGTTAATTAAGAAGTTAATAAGAAAAGTTAGGAACAGCTTAATTCAGGCAATTAATACATTTCCAACTTGTCTGTTTCTTGAACAATATTCCAGCGGAGTGGTTATGAAAAATAAAAATAAAAAAGGATCACAATAGAGAAACTTTACCTTGCGTATAGATGGAGAAAAGAGCATAATAAAAATGCATACTTTAAGACATGAAAGCAGCAGAGTATAAAATGACAGAACGCATTATGAGTGCAATATTTGATGCAAACAGTCTGCACTGAACTAAGTCTAACAGTATGCTTTGTATCGGTAAATGTAGCCTTTCCATCTGAAAACTCTAACCTTTTTAAGTCGTTTGGCCCATGGCTTTTGAGCACGTGCAAACCCTGTCTCGATGTCCTGTGACTCCTTGAAACCTCCAAATAATTTCTTATGGAAGGTGTCCTTCTGCCAGGTCCTGACCCGGTCTCCGTCTTCCGATACCAGGGAGCGACAGATGGAGGCGTGTAAGGAGGCCAGACGGTCAGCGGAGGACAGAAAACACTGCCAAGCCTTCAGAAGAGATCCATATAAAGGACCTGAGGGAGGAAGAGGCACAGGAGGCATATTTTAAAATCTATTTTGTATTTTGGAAAGAAGTTTGCATTTGGAAACATTTTTTGTCACCATCATTTTCATGTTTATCAATGGTGTTACAGTTATCGCACTTACTAGAGTCCACAACTGGTTTCCACTTGTTGCTCCACTCGCTGAGCTGCTGAGCGTACTGCCTCTCCACACGAGCTCTCTCTTGGAAACATGCCACTATGTCATTACAGGCCTGGAAAGCATCCTCGGTGCGCTTCACAGTGCCCTGATAGTTCCCAGGCTGCCAGGACAACAAAGAGAGAGGAGGAGGGATGAGAATAAACTCACGGGTGACGAGGGAGGTCAAATGAACTCAAATTCTCTTTTAACTTTCAGCTTGTGCAAGTCAAAAAATGCCAACAGTGTTTTCTAGTATCCAGCTCGGTGTTTTGTTTTCTATTTAGTGTCATCATTACAGTGCCAGACAATACAAAAGAGTACGTGTTTACACTTCATTTCTTGTAAACTGAATTAGACAAGCTAATTAAAATGAACAAAAAAGTGTTTATTCCTCTGTTATGACCGAATCTTTTAGAACTTAAGATTTTCACAGTAATGCTAGCATGAGAAGTTCTACTAATAGAATTACTATTGACATTAACTACTACTACTAAGCTTCCACTGCTGCTGCGCACTGCAGTTTCCTCTTAGTTTTAAAACAAGACAAACCCCTTTTACCAGGACAATAACTGTAATATGAATTGTTCTATAGACACACCTATTTTCAGCTGCATTTGAATAAAGCTCCAAATCTGAAGCTTGAGTTTAAAAAATTAATCACATTTTAATTACTGATTTTATCTGATTTTATCTATTGTTCTTATTTCTTTCTTTTTTGTTTAAAATTTAAATCATGCTTTTTATTTCTACTGTTTTAATGTATCTGTAAAGCCCTTTGCCCTGTAGTTGAATTGTGCTATACAAATAAACTTGCCTTGCCTTGCCTATGGTTGCTTTAGTGAGTTTACAATATGGAGCACGACAAAAGAGAAAAGATATTGACTCATTGAATATAGACAAAATTGAAAATGAAACCTTGATATTTTGCACCAGCAAGAAAGTATGCACAAATTAGCAAGTTATTTAAATAAAATTTGGCTTGATTCACAAACCATATTCCAATAAGCAATACCAACTTTTTAAAACTATTACAACAGCTGGAACCCAGTGTACTCTTAACAATACCCACAATAAACTCTGTTTGAGCATGCAGATGGACACAAATAGTAGATTTATTGTGTAAACAGTAAGTATAACTTTCAAATCATTGATATTGGAAGTTTGATTGTGCCCGCGCCACAACTTTACTTGCTTTTCTATTTTGAAAGAGGCAGAAGTTTTCACATATAAAGAATAAGCTTTCTTATGCATTGCAGACCTGGTGACAGAGCACCTGGTGTTGTTTAGGCCTGTCAGGCATCTCCCACAGTAAAGTCGCTACGATGTGATTAACCACCATAACCATTCACACAGATGCTTGAGGTAGTAGGTGTCGCTACTGACTGAACTTAAGCTGTGTGAGAAGTACAATATGAAACCCAAATGCAGCTACAGATTCACTACACCTTTTAGATGTTTTACTAACATTATAATAATAATGGTTGTAGTTTCTTAGGTTTTGATTGGTTATTCAGATGCCTGTAGACACTGACATGTTCACACTCTCTTCTCTGCAGCTCTTCCTGTGTTTCAAACACACCTCTCATGAAGTGCATACCAGGTTGCAAAAAGCAGGAGGTGTCTGATTAGGAGTAGGAGGCAAGGTTCACATGAATGCAATGTGTCAACACTCAATGGTGGGCCTGGGGAATGGAATTGTAGCAACAATTAACCATTAGATCAGACAAATGACTTGCAAGGTGGCTTAATTAGCAGATGCCTCCACTGCTGCTTGAGAAAGTTAAACTTTTCTCAACTTTCCACCACAAGCTACTTCAGCAAAAAGCAACAATTCAATTCAGTAAATCAAGACGTGACCCCATTCAAAGTGAATAAGAAGCACAACCTCTTGACACCTGAAACACATACTATGAATCCAACCTGAAAGGAACATAACCTTGTTGCATGTTGCACTATGGAGAGCAGCAAGGAGAAGTGTGCATGCACGTTTGTCTCTAAATGCATCAGAATGACCCATCAAAACCCAAAAAGGCACAAATATTCTAAATGTTTTAAAAACTGTTTCAAAGTGAAACAGAAAAGTTTAGATTATATAGTTACCTTTGTGTACACATATTGTACTTCCTGTATGAATTCTTGCTATTCCTGCGGTGTAGAGTACTACTGTTTAGGAAGAAGACCTAAGAGAGCCCAATGTGCCTGAATCCTTGGGGAACTCATTAGAAAATGTCATCGGGATAAGGAAAGTTCATAGGAGAGGTTGATGAGTACTCAGGAAAGGAGAACCGCACTCCAATGAGAATCCAATCAGAGAAACTTACAAGAAGCTGTGTGGGGTTCTGCTGCACTGAAACTACAAATACTCAATAAAAAATGTTTTGGATACTTAGTTTTTTGCAATATTATCACATTTCGTCAAAGAAAATCTTAAAGGGAACATAACATTGGAGGTTAGAAAAGTTCCTAAGTAAAACAGGCTGTTCATCCAGACCCCGAGTGAACTGTATGTGCTGTGTTTACAGAATAATTTGCTTATGGAATGATCAATGCAGTTGGCATACTCACAGCCTAACCAACCACACAGCAAGTGACAACCAAATAAAACAACGAATAAAAGTAAAAGTGAAGTGTTAAACTAAGGTCCCAAATATGGCACAAAGCCCATTACCCTGGGTAAAAGACCATCCAAATATCTGATGTGAGCCATTGCTCTTCTTTAGGAACACTTTTATTTATGCATCTATGCATACACATGAAAACAGGAAAACTTAAGAATATAGTACAAACATCTATGAGACTCATTTCATGCTTTGAAATTTGCGGTTCAGTCAACATTAGGGCTCACTGTCCTGACACTTCAACACCTGAGCAGCAAAAGTTAGTTAGCCAACCACAAGCCTTAAATGAACGGGCTGCTCAGTCTACTGCTGAACCACAGCCACACTACTCCGAATTCTACCACCACTCAGTTATTGCAGTTATTCACAATATTTGCAACTCAAAACTGATATTTAACAAATATATCGTAGCAAATAAGTGAGAAAGAGATTCATTCATTCAAGAGATCATTATCATGACTGTTAAACAATACTTTGTTGTCAGCATCTGGGAACATTTGACCGAGGACTGTTCATAGGTAACTTAACCTAACTTAACCTATCTGCCAGCACTGTTAAGGTACACTGGTTAACACATCTCATTTGTTTAATCCATACAAAGATCAAAGTGTAAAATGCTTATTTGTTCTTATGGATATAGGACAGAACTTTTCTTGGCCAGGAACCAGAACTTTAGAGGTCGCATGACTGCTCCCAGTTTCAGTCATTGCACTATGTCAAGCTAAGCTAACCAGCAGCTGGCGCCAGCCACTTTTGTCTCAGATAGTGATCAATTTCCATCTAATTCGGCAAGAAAGAGATTTCGTAATTCCTAAAATTTCAAACTATTCCATTACTGACTGCTGTGCAGCTATTGAATTCACAGTTAACCTTGCCAGAGAGCAACACACAGTACTTAGAGCTGGAACTTACTGAGCTAAATGGAACGCAGTCATTATTTTGTTTGTCATTTTGAGGTGTCCACTATGTGAATTGTTATTTGTCCTGCTACTTATCCTAATACCCCCTACCCACTACGCTTCTGCCCCTTCATCTTTTCACAGTTAGTATCAGCCCCTCCTCTTCACACAGCTGTGATAGTGCTGCCGCAGTCTCAGCTCAACGCTCGTGTCCCACAAGCATTAAGTTTCCTTTGGTAAACTCATTGACCAGCAGCAGCACGGTGGGGTGTGGTCAGCTGACATGACCAACAACTATGAATGCCAGACAGAGAGTGAAGACAAGAGGGCAGCAGAGGCAAGGCCCTGAGTGTAATAACATATTCCAAGCAAGTGTGTTGTTTGTGGATGTGGAATTTGGAAATCTCTGCAATTTTCCTGGCAGCTGCCATCAGCTCCTGCTCCGCACTAACTCCGACCCTCTTCACTTTCTGTCAGATCCGTTAGTCACTGACATGTGTAGACAGCTGGTCAAAAGACACCACACACTGTGTCTTGTCATGCTTTGTTAAATCACTTGAAGCAGTGTACTTCATGTAAAGCCCACTGAGCAGTGAGTGAGGAACTCCTCAAAGCTGACCTTTTTAAATTTTTAATCTGTGAGACAGACTCAGTAACATCAAAGATGGAGCTCAAGTTAACTGAGCAACACATGCTGATATATGGACTAGATTAAAGCTCTCAATAGAAATCATATGAGACAGCACTTTTATCTATGTCATGTTAATGATAATGATACTGTCTGCATATTTGTTACATGAGAGCCAGAACACAGCTTTTCTGATTTGTTTTACCCCTCTTGACAATGTAAACCACAAAACTCAAATTTTTTCTTTTGCTGTTTTTTTTTTTGGTGTTTTTGTGAGACTGTCTGTGAGATGATATGTTATTTTTCTGAGTAACAAGTGCTTATTCTTAATTGTAAGCAGACATTTGTTCCTCTTTTAATCTTGGATCCTAATGGGACTCATGATTAGTGGTTCATTAAACACATGCACAGCAGATTATAACAGAAAAACCTACTTTCTGCAACATGTTTTAGACAAATCAATATCTTGGGCATCTTTAATAGAACATTTCTAATATTTCTCAGATCAATCATTGTATTCTTACATGTTTTCATTGTCATCGAGTGTAAATTATTTTTTCTAACTTGTCACACTTATTTTAAAGACACTGTAGACTGAAGTTAAGCTACAACGTGTATAAAATGTGCACCAAGACTGTAAAAGTAATTTATTGTCAAACTATTACAGCCTTTGTAAAGCAATCTCAGCAACCATGAATGTATTTGATGTAACACTAACTTTCTAAAGCTTTAATCAGAATCAGTTGGGTTGCTTCACACCAGTGCCCTACTTGTTTCCCCCTCTCTTTCCTCCTTTCTTTCTCTCTGCCTCTGTTGTGGTTTGCACTGACTCTCTTTTCTCGTCTGCGAATTAAGCAGAAACAGCTGAGGAATCCAGTTTGAGGCCAGCGGCAACGCTGCAAAGACCCAGTTGGCCAATCTCTGAGGCAGATGAAAACCCGATACTAGACAATCTGTACAGCAGCAACTAGTAGTATCAAAAACCTGGAAAACCTCATTACACATGTTGTATAGATTTCATATAGTGTATACAATTCAAAATTAAAACCACATGTGTAGGATGTCAGCAGAGTGAAAGAGCGCTGGGAATCACAAGTAAACAGTCTCCTCTTTGTCACATTGCTCAGGATGAGTCAGCTGATGATCAGTTTTCCTAATAATACTGGTGAGGGAATCCTGTTCTAACAAAAATACAAGTTTCTGTGTATTTGGAGGTGGGGCTGCTGCAAAACCCCCTGTAGTACAAGGTCAAAGCATGTCTGTTTCATGAAGAATAGTACAGCAAAAAATGAATAACTGAGTGAGAACATGAAATATTTATTTTATTCTGATATGTTAGGATCACCGTCATGAAAACACAGTGATTCATTTTTAAACCATTGAAAGGATCTCTATTAGTTCTCATATGGTGAGTAAACTCTAAAACAATGCAATAATAGTAAGTATTGGCTGTGAAAAGTGGAGATGAAACCTTGAAAAAGGAATGTGTCTAAAGTGTGATAGCAGCATGAACAAAAAGCCCATGTATGAACACTGCAGACAGCTCCCAACCTTTTTAACATGTGATGACTGTGCAAATAAAAAACAGAAGAGCCTAAGTTTGCAGTTTAATGACAGACAGCCCTTGAGCATGACAGCAGGATGACACAGACAGGAACTGGCCTGGAAACACATCAACACTACAGGAGGCTTCCGAAATTACAGGAGGGGAGAGATGAAAGTGGGGCAGCTCATCGAGGCCAACAAGAGACAAAGCCGCTGTTAAAGCGATAGCACACTTAAATTAGACTGCAGAGTACTCTGGGTTTGCATAATGGAAGTTTTTTTTTGTCACGTTACGACAGAAACAGGTTTAAAAGAGAAGAAAACAGCCACCAATGAGGTGATAATGTAGCCCTGCTGCAGCTTAACAAGTTTAAGGATGTTTTGGAGAAAAGTAGAAATGGAACTAAATTTTATCCCAAGAGAACAGACTCCAGCTAGTTTGTCAAACGAATATAGTTAAATCAAACACCCAGTGAGCCAAACACTATTACAACAATCCATGTGGAAGGCAGTCATGTCCAAGCAAAGCAGTTCAGAGAGGACAATAGTTACTGCTCATGCTTGAAAATGAAAGCACGGTCTTGTTTAAAAAAGACCCGTAGCCTGAAAGACAAAACTATTTGGTCTGTTTTGACTGGAAGGCCACTCAGACTTGAGATACTCAGTCTTGACATACCTCCCCGTCCCATCAGAATGACACACACACACATATAGTGCACATACCATCCAGAAGCTGCGGTTGTTGACATCCTCGGGGCTGTTTTCAGATGACAGCGTCGACATTTCGTCCTCTGAGAAAATAGAGCATTCATGATTAGTTCTGACCAAGGTATTGCTCTGCCTGGTAATCTGCATACTAACCTTTGCGTTCACTTTATCTCCATACATATTCAGTACTAAATCAATGTAGCTATGTGGGGTTATGTTAGAAATTTGAACTGTTAATGTTCAAATAAGTTTGCATTTTTGCTCTTATAAAAACAGATGTTGCACAAATGAGCCATTTCTCTATTGCCAACTCTGCGTCTATCACTCTTGGACATATAACTTTTTAATGCCTTTTTCAGTTGCTACTCCACTGTAACTCCACTTCCTGTGGGGCATGGGACTCATTAATGTGCTTCTGTCTCAGGCTCTATGATATGAGAGCCAGTCTCAGATAACTGCAGCTCACTCTTGTCAGGACTTATGTCGAAAAACACGGCAGCTGTGACACATGTCCGTGGATGAACTGTATAATGAGGCTCTGTGTACCCATGAAAGAGCTGGACTTCTTTTGGAATTTGACTTGGAGAGTAAATTTGAAGCAGCAGACGTACTGTACATTAAACGGAGGTTGCTAATCATGAACTCTGACAACACCAGAAGGCATGAGCTGTACTCTCCCAGCATTCCCAGCTTTGCAACATGAGCTTTCTTAAAATAAACAGGGGCAATGGGTCAACACATCCTCTCATCCAAATTCACTTATTTCCCATGCTGGTGGCTTTCTGAGCTTTGAAAAAAAAAAAGAGAAAAAAGGCATACTTTTTATTCTTACTTCACTTCTACTTTACTCTTATTTACTTGGACTAGATGGTCTTGGAGCACATAATGGAAAAGATGGTGAGTTTAGTTAACTCTAAACACAGTCAATGTCTGTTGTTCTTAAGCTTTGCCTCCAAAGCCCCCTCCTGCAGAGGAGGCTGTTATTAACACACAGGCGAGTATCAAATGCAACTGTGGGAGTTCCAGAGACCTCCTGAATGCTTGTTGTTTACTGTGGATTCTTCATAATCCATTTCTTTAAGGAAAAATGGGTCTGGGTTCTTATGGGCCAATTTCAATCAAATGGACTAGAAAGAACCAGAGGAACCTGACTGTCTCTCTCATGTTGTCAGCATGGCAACAGATTCAGCATATATGACAACAGAGTTATTTCTGCTTTCATTCCAACAACAGACATGTACACATGACGACAGGTTACAAGGACACCTGAAGGCTTTAATCTGCTCAAAGGGAAGTGATCCACTCACAGTGTTGTGATTTCTGAGTGTTACCTAATGCTCATGTGGCTCCAGTTTAGGGAAAAAAAGAAACTTTTCCAGTTAAATATTTAAGCACACAGCAGTTTTGCCCTCTGGTGTTTCACACAATTGATGCACTTGCAGTTGAACTTCACCCCGACAGAGTCTTCATTTCTTGTCTGTTTTCTTCCTTACAACCAAGTCTCACAAATGCCCCCTGAAGGCACACAATTAGATTCAATGATTTTCCTCCACATCCTGCTGTTCACGGGGTGTCACATGCTCTGCCAAGAGAATAATGTCAAGGCTCTCCAGGCCTGAGTCTTCCTCGGCCTCGCAGCGTTCATGCCTCTGCCACTGAGGTCTTGTAGTAGATTATGCAACCAAGACATCTGCACTGGGTCGCAAATATAATGAATCTCCTCCCTTTTAACCCTTGACCTTTACTTCCCAAATCCTGTCCCCCTGCTGGCTGGCTTTCCTCAGGGTATGACTGAGTTTTTAGAGGAATGTTGGGGAGGGGGAGCTCTGCTGTCTGCAACTGATATTAAATAATGTGGCGTTCCCTTTGCAATACATACTGTAACCTTTAATTAGGGTTACAACCAAATGATTTGTGTTAAATCAGTGCTACCGTATGCACAGTTAATCTCATACTAGTTGACAGCAAAGTAAAAACTTTGGCCCTCCACTACCTCTCACATATGGTTTTTTGGACTTTACAAGAATTATGCTTCAGTCGTTGAGAAATGCATCATCTGGAATCAATTTCTTAGCCACACAGACCTTTCAAAAAGGCTTTCGTAGCTTTTATAATCAAGTTAAACATCCTCTAAGAGGGTGGGATTGACCCAGATTCCACTCCCTACACTCATGTTAATGTTATTTTAGAAAGTCAAATGAAGTGAAAATAGAAAAACCTGCGTGTGCTTTTTGGTTATCATATATTTTGCCTACTAACCCCACATTTCTTCACTTATTATAAATTAGCCACAGAAACTGAAACTTGTCCTTTAAGTACAACAGAAAGTAAGACTTACCGTCTACAAAAACAGATCAATATCCACCATGCGTCATCCAGACTTTCTGCTATATATCTACATATCAAATGAGAAATTTCTCATTTCTCAGTCCACTATCTATCGAAAAGTTTACACTTGAAAAACAACCAACTAAAGCTGGTGCTCATTGAAGTTTCAATAATCCATCTGGAGTTCCAGCAAACCAAACTCTTTCACCCTTGAATCCTGTACACACTCCCTCCTCCCTCTGCCCCCATTTCATCTGTCACACATAACTCAGCACACAGAGGAAATATATAGCAACATACGGACAGAGAAGCAGAAATAGATCTCTTTGAAATGCAACCATTCAGCCAATGCAAGTAAACAAGTTTCTTACCTCTGAGTGTTGGAGCCCCTCCTGATCCACTTTTTATTTCTTTTGTCTGGCTATTTAAAACTTTCTTCCTCCTCTCCCGTCTCTCAGCCTCGTCTCCTCTCTGCCGTGTCTTCTTTCCACTCCTCCTCGCCCTCTGCAACTTTGATTTTCCACTCGTTCGGGACAGTGCAGCTCCTGCTCTTCCCCTTTCTTTGGCCCACTGTTTGTGTCAGATGAGTTGGCTCCTTTTTTTTTTCCTCCCCAGTTTTCTCCCTCCCTTCAAAATCTATCTCCTCCTCTCTCACCAACACAGCTGCAGGAAAGTTATTCTCTTGTTCTTTGTACGTCACCACTTGTTGAAGATTGTCTCTTCTTTCTTTTATTTACTTCATCTCCCCCAGAGTGGTGTAAATGATGTGTTTAATATAGTGGATGTTTGAATGTTTGAGTGTGTGTGCGTTTCTTTGTGAGTCAAATGATAGCTGAGTCACCGAACTAGAGTCCGTTTAAGTATAGCATGTGTCTGCATGAATGACTGCTAAGCAACTTTTGTTGCTTAGCAGTCAAAAGTTTAGAAGAAGAACAAGGAAAATTCCCAGATAAGAGAAGGTCCATACCTCTGTGCTTGTCTTTAACCCCCTTTTCTACTCCCCTCAACATTCAACCAAGATATTTTGTGAGGCCTGCCTCCACTGCTGGAGGATACATCCGGTGTGTGTGTGTTAAACCCAGAGCTGCTTTAAAATCAAAGGCCCCCGAAGAATGGTTCACACTAACCTCGTGCAACACTCAACTTGTGAAACTTATCCTTGTCAGAACATGCCATGTAAATAACGAGACAGTTGTGCATTGCAGTGCTTCCACACAGCTGCTACCTGAGTTAATAATCCTATAATCAAATCTGGAAGAATGGTAGACAGATATCGAGACAACAGTGTGAGATCCTGTAATTAGAATGATAACAGAGACAGAGAATGTCAACACGTGAAATATGAGGTCTGAGTAAAGTCGTAGCTATAAATAACTTTACTATGAATTAGTACACTTCAGACTTCCTATGGGAGATTTACAGCAATAACGTAACATTAAGCCTTTTCACAACACATCACTGAATACCTTGATGGTTTTAGAGTGCATTGGGTAGAAGATTGGTGTTGTTAAAACAACCAAACTCCTGTTTCCCCTCCAATTTTGTTCTTTGTACAACCTTGTCTACAAAATAGTCATGAGACCATTAAAAATAAAAACCAAAATAGAATAGATCCATTTTCTACACCCGCTTAATCCAATTCAGGGGCGCCGGGGGTTAGAGCCTATCCCAGCTGCCATTGGACAGGTTGCAAGGGGCATCTGGGACGGGGCATCAGTCCATCATCGGGCCAACACAGAGACAAACATCCATGCACACTCACACTAAGTCAGAGGGTCAATTTAGAGTCACAAATCAACCAAGCATGCATGTCTTTGGATGTGGGAGGAAGCCAGAGTACCCAGCACCTAAGATACATTGGGGAGCACATGCAAACTCCACAGAGAAAGACTCCAGCGGGGATTTGAACCAGGAACTCTTTTGCTGTGAGACAACAGTGCAAACCACCACACCCGTGCGCAGCAGAAAAATCAAGATACAACGATTTTTAAATGATTTAAAACTATGTTGAAAGGAAAATAGTACAAGAACGTTAGAATTAGACAAGGATAAAAAAAAATAAAAATAAAGAAGATGGAAAAGTTGTGTGATGCTGAAAAAACATCTCACGACTAATGACGGCTGGCCGGTTTTCTCTCAGTGGTAAAGATGGGGGAGGGTTCCCCTCTCTGTGAAGAACTGTGTTGGCAGATAGTTCCAACAGACCTCTCTCAGGGAAGACATTCCTTATTTCAGCAGGACAAACCATATTCTGTACCTGTTATAGCAGCATGGCTCCAGTAAAAAAAAACTCCAGATAGTAAACCGACCTGTCTGCAGTCCAGACCAGTCACCACTAAAAACATTTCGTGCATAACTCAGTGAAAAATACTACAAACTAGTTCAGGAGTTTTGGAACAACATTACACTTTAGTTTGTTTTCTAATGCTTACAGAGTGTTAACAGCAATAATACAATAAATAACTCAAATATATAGCCCCAAGACAAGCTCATTTATTCTACTCTTCAGGTCAAGTTTTGATGATAATAAAGCACATATTGAGTTAGACTTTGAAACTAAATTCAAAATCTTAAAAACATTAAAACTACATAAAGCAGTTATCAAATTCAAATGAATTAATGTTTTGAGACATTTGGAACAAGAGATCAATTAAAAACTCAGGAAAAAAAATGCATTTAGATGACCCACAGTTTAAACCCAACAATTTACTTCAAATAGTCTATTCTCTGTTTTTTGTAACGTTTCTCTTGGCTGCGCTGCCTCCCGTACATGTCTGTGGATTATCATAAAGAGAGGAGGATGGATTTTGTCTATAAATAAATAATCAGGAACTATTGTGAGTATTATATATTTTATTTACATGTAAATATTAAATTCTAAATATAAATGATGAGTCGCTCTTAATACGCAAAATGCCTCTCATAATTCATTATTAGTAGGCTAATTGATGAACATCCTGCCACTGAATATGTGTTAAAAAAAATAAGTCAGAAGGAAACCTGCAGAAGAAAGTCTTCTAACGTCTGTCTCTCTGTGTTTATTTGCATTTAGTAGTAACATTGATACATTAAGTACCAATTGTTGTTCAGATGTTGTACATTTTGCTACTGCATTTGCCTTTTATTTTGATCTACAAATATTCGACCTTGTACTGCATAGATAATTTCCCTGCATTTGTCTATCTGTCTGAGAGGCTGGTAATCGTCATAGTTAAGTGTTATTCATAGTTAATTCCTGGTTTTAGGTAGACTGTACACTGATCTCTGGTGGTAACTCGTGGTAACTACAACTCCATCCATCCATCTAATGATTGGACTACAGGTGTAAGAGTCAACAAAGCAACTGATGATGATCAAATGACTACTTTTCAAACTTTTTTATACAGCTGTGACAGTCATCCTGCTTTACAGTTATGAGAGTAACTGACCTCTAGTGGTTACAGTCGGCAACTACACCTTAACTCCGCAAGCATTGAGGTAGAAGATCCAATGAGGTGGTGTCAGTCATGCGCTTTGAGCACCAAGGGGCACTCACAGTAAATACTCTCAGGTCATCAGGTCTATATAGACTCGTGACTATTTCTGTCCTAATCTTGCTTTTTGCTCTGTAAAACTTTTGCTGGAAGAAGGGGATTCATTTCTAATTTAACAAAATTGTAGTTTAAGTCAATGTAATGCAGTGAGTAAAGGTAGTTTGTGTCTTTTCCTCTCTCTAGTGGTAACAATGAGGCATAGCATCTCACAGTGAATTAGATTTTTACAGTCAAACATGATATGATGGTAAAACTTCTGGTTTATGCTTTCAAAAATAAATTATGTGATCTGATGATATAGGTGCGCCATTTGGCCATCAGAGGGTAGAAATTATCACGATTAAGAGCTGTGTTGTGCACATATACAAGAGCTGTTTCTTTCTTACTAAAAAGAGGAAATGTTGTAAAAATAGTCCAATTGTCTGAGTGTTCATCTTTTATCTAAAGCAATGTCACTGCAAACACTTGTTAGTTGTATTTCTTTACCTGCCTTCGTCAGTATCAGACTCAGAGTCATTTGCATGTAAAATGGATGTTTTGCTTCGATTACCATACGACGTATGTTGAGTTTGAAGCAATACACCGCCCACCTCTTACTATACTGAATATGTTTTATTCTGAAATTACCAGACACGTTCAACTTTACTTTACGCCTTTTAAAGTATGGATCTGCAGTAAGCCCTGATGTATGGCATAAATGCCATGCGCGACTCCCCTCCTATCCACTAGGTGGCGGTAATGAGCCCACACCATAGCTGCCAGCCGTTAAAATAGACCAGGCGGTCGAAGCTGCATGCCACACATGTGCTGGTAGCAAAGCCGACGAACTCGTGGTGTGACTGGTAAGAGAAAACGACCAATTTCACAAATGCACAGCTTCTTCTTAGATGAGAATTATTTTTGAGCACTTACGCGTTAAGTACCACAATGAGACAAGGCTGTAAATAAGTTAGTGGTCGCGTGCTTCTTACTCCGATCCACGTTAAATAATGGTTACTTAAACTACTGTCGGTGAAAGCTTGTTTAATTTTATTGTGAGATGCTTTTAGTTGCCGAAAAGCATGCAGAACTAAACACGTTAAGATGTGGCTACAACTCTTAGCATGTGCTAGCTCACAGGAACTCTTGTTATGTGGAGTTGAATAAATCCAAATTGATTTGAATACTTTTTTAAACGTAGATTCTGTTGTCACCAAAATTGTTATGCTGAATATTGGTTCCTCTGTACGATTATTCTTAAATCACAGTGGGCCTACCTCCACGTGGTAAATGGTTACTGCTAGCATGATGGCTAACAGTCAACTGCAATCACATATCATTAATTGGCTTTTTTTTCCATATAGCCTTGAGAGCTTAAACGTAACTTTTACGTGGTCGTGTCATAAATAATTTAATCTCTGAAGTGGTTTAAGTTGTCCTTCTCCCCTGATGACTTGCACTGGGCTCTGAGTCCGCGTGAAGAGGAACGTGCATCTTTGGCCCTGACAAGCTGAAGTCCCTGAGGAGAAAATGAACCAGATGTAGGTTAAACCTGATGAAATATCATCGTTTTAACTCATTTCTTTCTTGTCCTTGCAGGTTGCTGAACAAACTGTTTGAGCTGGGCTCCAAAGAGGTGAGTTAGAAAATGTTAGCTTCACATTTGAGCCAGTTTATCAGCTGGAAAAACATTCAGTCTTTGAATAATTAGATTAGATGCAGGTGAAGCCTACCTGACCATGTGGAGAGTGGACAAACTAAGTCAGTTTTAAAAGAATGATATATATATATACGAATACCTTAATGAATCACAAATGGTGATCACAGTTGTTGAAGCAGTAAAGTATCTCCCACTTGCTCACGGCAGTTACTGTGACTCGTTGCCTTTTTTAGTATGTTTGATTAGTGCAGCTGTAGGTTGGTGTCCTTCTCCCCTGATGACTTGCACTGGGCTCTGAGTCTTTATGAAGAGAAACGTGCATCTTTGGCCCTGACAAGCCAAAGTTTCTGAGGAGAAAATAAACTCATGGTGATTGAATAATGGTTACGAAAATTAACTAACCCTCTTTTCTTTTTCTTTTTTTAATAAGCTGGCGTAATCGAGTCAGAATGCAGACTGGACCCAAATCAGGTTTGTGTCACACAACACTTGAACAATGCTGTGAATGTTCATCTCTTGTGATGTGTTGCACTGGGCTCAGAAAATCAGTGGTGAGAGAAGTGCGGCTCTGCCCCTGACAAGGCAGAGTCTGAGGAGATAGTGGTCAGAAATATTTTTACTGTTTAGGACCATGATGAAGCTCTTTAATTGCCTAACAGATTTTTATTTTTTGTTTAATTTCCAGGTATTGATCTTCCTGCAGAGAGTCTTCCTCATATCAAAGTTGCAGCATAGTTTTCCTCTTTATTTTTTTCCAGTTATTGATCTACAATTTTCTACTTTAAATTGCTTTGATTACTCAAATAAAAGTTATAAAAAAAAAACGATGTTGCATTTTCAGTTTGTTTTAATTTTATCCCCACATATACATGGACTTGGTAACCTTTCAGACACTCCTTGGGTCTTCACTATGACTCGGGTGCAGTAGTTATATATGTGCTACAGTTGCTTTGCTTTAGACCAGGGATGTCGACAAACCTGATTCAGATTAAATGGATCTCTTCAAAAGATTGTTAAATCCTGCACAAACCAGCGAATGAGGCATCGATCTGATTCAGGTGTGTTGAAGCCGGAAACATCTAAAAGATAGTGGCCCTCGATGACTGGAGTTAGTCTCCGATTTAGACTCGTTAAGAACCTGATTCTTGAACATTGGAAATGATAAACGGAAGGTGTAAAAAGCTTTTATTTTGTGTGTGTGTGTTTCACAAAATAAATGCTGATCGTGTCAGAATAAGTAAGAAACTGGTCTAATTTATATGTACTGTATAAAAGTAAGCTATATTCAGTTGGTGCATTTTGAAACTAAAGTCTTAACTTTGGATGCTACTCTTTTAAAGTCTTACTGGTTGCCAGAAAACACCTGTAGTCAAGACTTGCAACAAGGTTTTCTACAGTAGCGTGTGATCTCGGATAAAACGTGAAAAATGACTGCCTTTTTAACCTGACAGCATTCAGATTGAGTTGATGTGAAAAAAAAAAAGACTCAATTCTCAGCCACAATGTAGAGATACTGTGGTTATAAGTGAGTTATCTTAGATGTGGTCTACTTACATGACAGGTGATTAAATAATTAGTTGGACTTAAGTATGTTTTGAGAATTTATACCCTCTGTTAAATCTATAAAAAGACAAAAGTAACCGAAGAGCTTTTGAAGGTCACGAAATAAAAAATACTTTGCAAGAGTCGACCTGCAGAAGCTGCATTTCTAATGCTGGAGACCACACTCGGATGACTGAGGATAGCTGCAGTGAAAGTCTGGCAGAGGAAAAAGACGAGCTCTGGTCTTAAACCAAATGAACATTTAAAAAAGTCTAATTTAGATATGATTACTCTAAAACCCAACAATCTCCATATAAAGCTCATTTAATTACTGTTTTGGGTTCTTTTTTTGGTTATCAACTCAGTTTAAGTCAAACATTTCTGGACTCACCTGCATTTACAAAAGTGTGATCTGTAAAGTAAAAGCATCGATTTGCTTCACTGGACATAACCAGTGTTCAGATAGAAAAGAACATTCAAGACTTCACAAACCATGAGTTGGAACTTAGTTTCTGTATCTTTATTATAATTCTAACAATTTATTATCTCTTAAAACATTTGAAATTCATATACATTTATATGAATGTGTATATGCATATCACATATACATATATATTCTGTAAGTTATCTTTCATCAGTTCATATTCTCTTTTTTTTTTTAAAGATCTCTTAAAAGGAAAATAAATGCTTTCTATAGAGTCAGACCAATTCCCTCTGATAGTAACATTTTCTTATGACAGCATCTGTGAGTGCTAATACAGTTACAACTACTGAATGCAAAGAAAAGGAAAAGACTCAAAACTGTATCTCACCAGTCACTTCATGAGAGGATCATTGTATCAGCAAGAGATGTGTTCAAAATTATGTATACATCATTTCTATTTGGCCCTATTTACACTAGCAAACTTTTTACAGACCTGATAGAAACATACAGAATATGCTGTTAGAATAAGTTTGGATCAGTAGCCACAGTCTGCTTGTTTTTTTTTCTTTTGGATGCAAATTACTTCAACACCTCTGAAGGGAAATGTAAAAAGTCACAGTTGGTAATGACAATAGGGTCATTGCATAATATGCTGGTTACAAACGATGAGCTGTGAGCACACTGGCACATGTTAGCGATCGCAGGAGGTGCTTTGTACAAAAGAGTGAACCGAGTGAAGCTCAGATCAGCGACTGGAAGGGGCAGATGCAGAGAACAGGTCAAACTGTATAGAAAGCAGAACAGTTAAATAAATACATTTTACCTTTTTTATGTTAAACATTATTTGGAAGACAGAGATTCTTTAGAACTTTTGAGACTTTTTTTTTTTTTACACCTTAAACCATAGTTAGATGACCATTATTTTCATCGTCCTTATTGCTATTTCCCTTCCAGTCAATTTGAATCTATTCTTGACCATCAGTACATAGCAAATATGAAAACAAACCCATTTAATGACCTTTGTGATTCACATTAATAACCAGTGTGTATGTGCACTTTGAGAAAAAAGATGGCATGAAAACTCTTCATCTTTCGACTGAGGATATCAGAGCCGAGAGGAGAAAAACCCCCACATGGATGCCCTGATGTAAAATGCACATTTGACACATGATGTGTTGTTCGTGGACTCAAAAAGCAGCAGGAGAGGTGAAGCGTTGTTCAAGGTAGAGAAGTCATGAAAGAGCCCTTATTTTTGATATCAGCAAAGGTAAGACAACAAGGAGTCGGGTAATAATGAGACAGAAACGTTTCACTAAAATCCAAAGATTTCAGAGCACTATGACATGCGCACAGACACCCAAACACAGAGGAATTAAATTGGTGTATGGGCTGGCTGTTGTGTAGGATTATGAGATATTCTAACTTATAGAAAGTGTTGAAATGGAAAAAAGAAACTGTCATGACTGTGTCATGTGCAGCTGCTACATGTTTACAGCATCTGCACAACACTGAGTGGTAACTAATGTTTATAAGAGTGAGAAAATGAGATTTTGAGGCCTTCAAACCTAACATGTATTTTTAAAGCTTCACAGTCTGAAAACAGAAACAAAATACTTTGAAATGTGCTTCACATTTAGTTGCAATACTTCTTGTCACATAGAAGCAATGTTCAGGGAACAATGCACCAAATAATACAGTCTGTCAATTCAAAAATACCTTCATATACATTTATTTATATTTATATATATATAATACCATGGTGATTATCTTCAGTATGCAGTCAGAACATAAGCTGACTGAACTAAAGAGCCATCTGAGTTCTCAATGGCAGAAACCAGGACTTTTCTGAGGCTATAATAACAATAAGGACGATGATAGTAATGACGAATAGTAACAATAAATCTCTTCATATCAATATCAGTATTCCAGTGTTCCCATTTAAAGTTTAAAAACTGTAAGAACAATCATAGTAATAAAACTCGATATAAGCATTTCTCTTGGATCCCTCAGCCGTGCGGCTGCTTGTTTCCTCCAGGATTTTGTCAAAGGAGAAAGGCCACTCCTGGAAGGAGCAGGGGGGATTGGGTGGGAAAGAACAAGAGAATGGCAGTTTTTACTCTTCCCCTCCCCTCTCCTTTCCAGTCTCCCTCGTATAGAAGGTCTGAAAGAGTGTACAGCATCTGCCCTGACGCTGAAGGAGTCTTTCTCTGTAAATATAATCCTTTGGGAGATTTCTCTTCACATTGTCATAAATCCCATCTAACAGTTGAAAGCACAGTCTGTCTCCTTTATGTATAAGTACATCTTGGATCCAAACATGAAGTGTGTGTCTCTCTTTCTATATATATATATATATTTATATATATATATAAGATGTCCCATAAATTCCTACACAAACACTGGTAAGTGCTTGTGATTATGTGTGTATACATGTTGGTGTATGCATGCAGGCATGGATAGTAGTAACTTGGGTGCCTGTGTGTGCATATAAGTGTTTTTTGTATATTTATATCTTTTATGTTGTTGGTCTGGGCACTTATTTTTGCTACAAATTTGTGATACAGTGACCAGTCTGTATATATGTCGTTACAAGACTTAAGATGATAAAGAGCTATAGAGAAACATACGTGATCCTGATCACAGGACCCGCGACGAGGACAGAGCCCTACCAGCGATGAGGTAAAAACAAGACGCGACCAATCAAAGCCAAACACACAGCAAGCCTCCTTGGCCGGAACCAAGGACACAAGTCGTCCATCTGCTCTCTCATCACCTCTAAAAGACGTGGAAGCTGTCAAGATATGTGGCTTCGTCCTGTGTTCACCATACACACAAACAAAGTCTTAGTCTTTCACACATTCATCACAACTCACCCTCAGATACTCCTCCTCCCTGATACTCAGGCATGTTTTAAAATGAACATCTTTTCACATGATGGGACTGTTAATGATTGCAGTCTGAATATTTTCTCATTCTTTGCCCTGAAGAAATAGAAGAAACCCGCCAGCTGAAGTGTAAAGGGACCATTCAACAAGATGACCTACCAACATCCTTACATTCTCGTGATCGCCAACAATACACCTGCTTCTCAATTTCTTTCAAATCTAATTGGCTTGTGATAGTTTTTCTCAAGTATTTGCTTTCAGTTTCCTCACTTCATCTCTTCTAATCTCTGCTGCAGCCATGGAGTCTTCATATGCTTTTGGACGAGAGGGTGTTTGCGTTACTTGTGTTGATTGATGTGGCCATGCATGCATGTAGGAAATGTACTTGTGTAACTAAGCCTGCCACAAGAGGAGAGCGCCAGCCGATGTTTTTATGGATCGTCAGCCCTTCCTCCATCCTTGTGTTTCCATCTCTCTCTTTGGGACTTGACTCTTTCTTTGTGTTGCTCTCTGTGTGAAATCTGTTCGAAGCCTCATTTGTTGTGTGAATCCACCATGGACAGCAGCAGTTGTGGCTTCCTCCCTCATTGACTTCAACCCCTCCTTCTTCTCTGTGCCTCTCTTTCTGTGTCTCCATTTGCAACCTCAGCTTCGACTGCCATCGTCCCTCCTTCTCTCAGTCTGTCCATCCCGAGGTGAGAGGACAGAAATGGGAAACGGGCTGCTGGACAGCCTGAAAACAAAATAACAAACACAGGACAAAAGATATGTTGGATGCTTTTTGTGAAGTGTGTTTGTGGCCTTGCCTACTTTAAAATGGAGAGGATAATTTGGTCATTACGAATTTAAAGCGGCTCATGTACTGGTGACGCACAACATGACTAATGAAGCAGAAACACACGATACCTGACCATTGTGATGAAGTATTTTTCAGCCCACAAATTAATCATAACAATGATCACCATAAACTAAGGAGTCTGTCATTAAAGAATTTGCTTTTCCTCTAACTGAGTGTGGTGAAAACTGGAAGGCTTTACACCATTAAACAGGAAGAGGGTGCTGTTTGTTTGTGAAAATTAAACGGATGTTTTTTAAGGAGTTACCCATTCATTTTTATGTTTAAACAGTAAAAAAAACAAAAAAAACAAACAAACCATTACTATGAGGAATTAATTTACGGTTAATTCCTTTTGATCCTAATATTTTCATTAATATTGGTTACATTCTTTACGGGAACTATTGTCATGTGATCTGAATCTATGAAAAAAGGAAAACAGGTGTTAATGCAGATTTTAATGATAGATGAATGCAATCTACAACCCCATACCTGAAAAAGTTGGATGTGAGTGATGCATATCTTAATAAAGATTTACAATTCATTTGAATCCTGTGTTTATCTAAAATATGTCACAAAGACAACATTTGACAATTTCATACAACAACTGATTTCATACACTGAAGAATCATTTTGAAGCTGATACTGGCAACAGAGGCAAGAAAAACTTCAATTGTTGTGCAGTGCTTGATTGAATCACTTTGAACACCTCACAACAGTGAACCCTATGTCCAGAAAAGTTGGAAAGTTTTCTTGAATGCAACAAAAACTTGAATTATTTTCAGCGTCTTCACCAGTCTCACCACCAACTTGACCAGCGTAGTGCATTGTATTTAGAAAATATAAACAAATTAGGAACTCGATGCCAGCAACACACTTAAAAGATTGGGAAAGAAGCTATGAGACATTCTTGAGGAATCTCCAATCAGCAGATTAAGTGGTGCCCAGTGAGGGTGTCAGGGTTGGGTATAAAAGAAGCAGCCATCAGAGGACGAGTCTTTCTAAGCAAGGGTGAATCTTGGCTCACTACTTTGTGTCAAACGCATCAGAAAATCATTGATCGGTTCAAAAATATTCTTTTCTAATGTAAAATTGCAAAGACATTTGGTCTTTAAAGGAGACATGCCCTTATCCAAGTATAAATGGTAAAAAAAAATATAAATAAAAAAAGATCTTCAGTATCATAGTGTGAGCAGATTCAATGTACAGAAAGCACTAATTAACCCCAGGGGTAAATACTTTAAGTGAAGGTGTGAATGAGGCTTAAAGGTAGGGTAGGAGATCCTGGATTTTGAGTCCAGCGAAGCTGCATTTTAAAAATACACAGGTAAAAAGTCCCAACCCTTTTCTTCACTTTTCCCCCGAAGGCACGCCTCTAGAGTACATGAACGAGCACGAAGGTGCACGAGCGCTGTTCTGACAGCAAGCATCGATCGTTGCCGTATTTAGTATTTAGTTTATGCTAACTATACGTTTAATAATGCTAGGTGCTAGCCAAGCTGGCTCTAGTTTAGCTTCCTGCCAAGCTTCTGGACGTTCACGGAGCAGGGTACGCGCACAGGGAGAAGGAGGGGGAGGGAGGAGCAGATTGCAGTTTGATAGAAGGCATCAGTATCCAATCATTGTGAACGGTCCGTTCACAATGATTGGATACTGTTTTTTCTATTTGTGTCAAAACTTTTAATTAAATGGTTGCAATGGGGGTGTGAAGAGTATTTCAAGCAATATGTAAATAAATGTTCCAGAAAAAGATCCCCTACCCCGCCTTTAATGGATCAACAAGAATGACCCCTGTTGTGACTTCTCTAATCTAATTAATAAGCAGCTAACATGTCTATCTGCAGCCTTACCTGTCAACTACAGTCCTCAGGGCTCGTTCTATATTCATGCGGTGGCCTACTCGTGTCACACCCAAATCCAGGTAGTCTTCCTTAGTCAAAGAGGGTAAATGCGTGCCATCAATCTCATTGTCCAGGAAGCGCTCTCTGTGCTCTCCCAGGTTCAGGTATCCCAGCCAGTCTGCAACATCAAACTTGGTCCAATAGGGCAATGGCTTGGAGGCAAAAGGTTTTGTAGGGGGTGGGGGTGGTAAATGAGGGTAACTCAGGCAAGTAGGTGGAGGGAGAGGGTGCAAGGGTGGAGAAGATGTCCCTGACAAGAAATGAGTCGGAGAAAGGGATCGAGAGACGACTAGGGTGGAATTTGGAGGCGGAGGTGCACCAGATGGGGCAAAAAGAGGAGGGGATGGTGAGAAGTAAGGATCTCCAAGTGGGTTTCCAGGTGATGGTGGGGTGACTGAACCACGAAGGTCATAGATAGCACTGTATAGAGGTGTGGTTGGGAGAAGTGGAAGTGATGAAGGACGTGGTGGACCAACCTTGGGCCTCTCTGATGGGGAAATAAGTGGGCTCGGAGCTCGTCTGCGCTGCAGTATATGTGATTCTGCTTTACGGGACTCACGACTGGGGATAAACTGGAATTCCAGGGCTTTGGTCCTATAGACGGGTCTGTGCTTCGGGGACGTGGGGTAAGGGGAATAAGATGTTGGGGACAGTGGGGAATGTGAACGTGGAGGCTGAGAGGCTGCTGGAGGCTGAGGTGATGGGGATCGTCCCCAGTTTGGGTACTGGGAAACAGGTGTGGGGGATGGGGATAACGATGGCTGTGATAATGAGATTGGTGATGGTGACTGGGATCGAGCTGAAGGGGGGCTCAAAGCTGAGGCAGAGTCTTCTGAAAATCTGCGAATAGAAAGAAAGAGAAATTAATGGAAAACCATGACAATTATTAAAGAACGGCGAGGTGAAAGACATGCACACACGCAAAGGAGAACTTTGTCAAGCCACTGTTTTTTATTGCCAATATTTTGATTGTGTAGAATGAGCAGTTTTTAGTTTGCTGTGGTTTCCTCTTCTACTTCACTGTGTCATAACAGACTGTAAATTCAAGCAGGTCAGAGTCAAGCTAAAAGTTTATGTTCTTCCAGACAGAAAGAAAAATACTGTGGAGGCGACTCTGTTACCTGTTTCTGCTTCTGTGAGAAACACATGGAAAAAGCCAGAGAAATAAAAGAGAGGTTTACACATTGAACTCACAAGACTTACAAGACAAACTTACAAAGACAGACAATACAAAATTCATTATAGAAGGCTTGAACATCAATTGGGGGGTAAAGAGCTCACCAGTGTTTTCACAAAGGTGAAACATTGATACAAAGATCATGTCAACAAAAACAAAAAATGTTGTTCATGCGGTGACATGGGCAACTTGATAGAATCAAGTATTTGCAAATGTGTACCTGTGTCTGCCCAGTGGCCTCTGGCTGCTCCAGCTGTCCTTGCTTCTTTGCTGCAGTTTGCTGCTCAGCTCATTAATGATGCTAGGCTTCATACTGGATGCAGGAGGGTAAATCTTCCTTCCTTCTAAAAGTGCCCCTGACTGGCTGCCTCCTTCACCGCTCATCTGGCCATCTCCCCACAGAGGCTTCATCTCAGGAGTGCGTGGTCGATCAAAATATGGTGAAGTGGGGCGACCCAAATTCTGCATATCCCTAACACCATATCCATCCTGGCCACTTTCATCCTCTCCCACTCCCTCCTCGATATCGTCCTCTTCTTGCTCATCTCTTCGTCTGTGGGAGTGAAACGATGCAGGAGCAGTGCTGGTCTGTCTTTGTAGATCCCCGGCACGACCTCCCTCTCTGAACCTGCTGGATTTTGGGTAGGTGGAGGCTGCTGCTGTTGCATTCTGCATCTCAAAAGTTTGTCCATCAAGGTAGCTCATGTAAGACTCAAGAAAATCCCCAGCTCTTTCTGTTTCCCCTCTTCCCTCCATTCGTCCTCCAGCTCCTACTCCCACTCTTTCACCTCGGTCTACTCTGTCTCCCCGGACACCAGCTCCACTTAGAGCCAGGATGCTGTCCAGATGATGGTCACTGCTGCTGCGGCTATCCAGTTCTTCAATCCCAGAGTCCACCACTGTCTCCTGGGACTCTCCTTTTTTGGTAGCAGCAGCAGAACGATGGTGCTCCCCTGCCCTGCGACTGCCTGTGATAATGGTGGAGGATGTTGCATGTGTAGCGTGTGAACGCTGTGTATACTGCATGGAGGTGCTTGTTGTGGTGGCAGCAGTGGTGGTTGTAGAAGCACAGCTAGCGGTCATGGCATGGGACATAGTGCCCCTGTGTTGGACAGTGGTGGCAGTGGCGGAGGAAGAAGCTGGAGGACCACGGTAGGCTGGGGGAGGCGCAACTGTGTGTGGGGGAGGCGTGGGTGAAGACCGTCCGGAAGTGTGAGTGCTGTTGTAAAGGTGATGAGACATAGAGAACGGTCTGTGGTAGGATCCAGGAGGAGGTGGAGGTGAGACGGGTGGGGGAGGTGGGGGGCCCATGGTTGACTGCAGGGTCGAGGGTGAGGGAGGGGGTTGGGGATTGGGCGACGTCTGGCAAGGTGAAGGAGCAGACTGAGTCAGGTTTGCCACTTCACTGTCATAAGATGTGAGGCTGGAGGCAGTGGAGTCCCCTGCCTGAGGCGAGGGCAGGGGTGTGTGAGCAGGAAATCCACTTACAAATTGTTCTTTTTGGGAGGGTGGAGGAGGTGGGGGTGGTGGTGGGGGTGGAGGAGGCGGAGCAGGTGGGACCTGCTGTTGGCGATGGGCCAGGTTATTGGAGAGCATCCCATGTTTTGAGTATCCCGATATTCCCCTGTCAAAACTGTTAGCAAACTCTAAAGGTGGTGGGAGGGGGTCTGCGTAGACAAACTCATCGTCTGCATCAACTGAAGGGGCAGGGGGAGGAAGAACCATCAGGCCTTTCCCAGTGCTCCCAGTAGGGTTTACTCCCTGCTGAGTATTTGTTTGTGAAGGAGCGGGAGGTGTGAGGGACAATATATAGGCATCAGCTTGACTTTCCATCCTGAGAAAAGAAGGCCTCCGAGGCTGCTGAGACTGAGATGCATGCTGAGCAGCGCTATCAGCAGCCGCTGCATTAGCAGCAGCCTGCTCTGCCCTCCTAATGTAACCTTCTCTCTCTTTGTCCCTTTCCCTTTCTCTTGACAACTCTCTCTCCCGTTCCCTTGACCTCTCCCGCTCTCTTTCTTTGTAAGATGGCTGATATGCCTGAGACTGATAGTGGTGTGTGTGGACAGTTTTGTCCTCAGAGAAACGAACTCTAAGCCCCTCACGAGCCCCTCCTCCTTCCCGCTCCCTCTCCCCTCCACCACCCTCCTCACCCCACACACTCCCAACTCCTCTGAGGATTCTTGGTGAGGGTGGGCGACCAACTGTGGGCGTGGTTGCCGCCAAAGAGGAAGAAGTGACCAGATAAGAGCTTGAGGACTGTGCAGAGGATGACACTGGCTGAGAGGTGACAGTGGATGAAGGAAACGCTGCACTCGACATCTGACGGGTAAAGTGGTGCTCTGTTCCCCTCCTTAACCTACTGTCATCTCTAAGAGCCCGTTCTCTGGCTGCCAAGGCGAGGCCTAGTGGTGATGTGGGATCAAGCGCCTTCCCTGTTAGAGGGTGAATGAAGGTGGTGTTGATAGAGGATGCTGGTTGTCTGCCTGCTGCTGTGTACAAATCCGTAGGCACAGACTTGGGTTGATAGTCCAGGGCAGATGAGGAGTACTCAGGTAGGCCAAAGGCTGGAGGCATACTCCGTGTGTGATGGATAAAGGTATCCCCCGAGAACATCCCCTCATCGATGGACTTGGAGGGACGTAGTCGTGTTGATGAACTTTCAGCCTGTGTATTAAGCTGTTGCTGTGACACCTGAGTCCTTGTTACCCCTCCAATCCCGTCACTCACTCCCCCAAGGCTCACATCCTCCTCTGCAGACATGAACAAGGAGGCACTCTTTCGGCGGGCTTCATGAAATCGCTCCCTGTCTCTGCGAGCTGCACCAACAATGGCAGCCCCAAACTGGCTGGTAAAATCCAGATTTTCCTGGGCTCGAATAGAAGGCAAGGATGGAGGCGGGGGTGCTGGGATGGATGGTGGAGCAGGGGGCTGAGGAGCAGGAGTGGAGGGAGGAGGACCATGGGGTGTTTTTGTTTCACCTGCCTCCCCTGATGCAGGAACATCAGCCTCCACACTGCTGCCCTGGCTGCTTCGTCCACTGCTGCTGGTTGAAGGGGCCTTGACAATAATGGTGGGGATAGGAATGGAGCTTTTCTCCACTGGGTCTTTGCCCCCCAGTGTACCCTGGCCTATGCGTAGGTCCTCTACTTTAGACTGCTTTACTAGGGGGCCCTTACCTCTCCTAGCCCCACCTTTAGGACCACCTGCTGCAGCTGCACTGCGTTCCGCACGCTGGGGTTGACTCTGGGTAGTCTGTTGTTGCTGAGGTATTACAGTGGCAATGCTGGATGGGGGGACGGCTGAGCTATAGCCTCTTCTAAGACCTGCTGACTTAGCCCCCGGACCAACCCCTATCCCAGTTCCAACAGGCTCCCCAGTATAGGCAACCTTCCGTGAAGCAGTCCTGCTTTGAGCAGTATGAGCAGCTGCATGAACATATGAAGTTGTGTTGTCTGAGATTCCACCACTAGGGGCTGCGCTGGTACCACCTGCCCTCTCCCTGCCACCATGGGTGAAGTGCACTGACTGGGAGTAGGGCTGGTAGTGCGCAGAGGTGGATGTGGACTGGGATACGGAGACAGAGGGCTGCTGGGATGACTTGGCTCTCCAACCAAGGGGCGGAGCAGAGGAGAATGGAGGATCTGGTGGAGCTGTAGTGGGAGGAGGGGGGATGTCGTCTGGGCCAGGCACTGACAGACTCCGGGCAAACTTCATGGCTGGAGGGTGAAGGTACTGCTTCTCCTCCTCAGTCACACCTGCAGTACAGCATTTGCAAACAGAGAAAAACAAGGACATTGGAATTTATTATCAACAAGCGTGAACAAGAAAACAGAAACATTTGGGGGCAAAGAAAGTAATTTATGAGAGTGTCTGTCTAAATCTGCCTGCCCAAGAACCTGTAAGCAAGTCTGTCCTCGTTTCTGTTAATGTGTAAATCAGTTAGTGTTTCATATTTCATATACAAGTTACAATTGGACAGCATTACACAGCAGCATTTGTTTTGTTGCTCACCAGAGAACCCATAATCATTTATAGGGGGAAGTTTGCAAAACCTTAATAAGCAACAAACCAGACAAAAGTATGTGACAAATAGAAGTGGGGTAAATATAAGACAAACAAATCTTGTAGTGACTTGATGGGAGTTTCTACAGTGTACAGCCAGATACAGATAAAGACCACACATTTGCCAACAGACAAGAAATTATTGGCTTTAGACAAACAGATCAGTACAGTGTAGACCTATGCTGGCCCAGAGGACAGACAGAAATGCGAACGGAGGGGAGGGCAGACGGAAAAGAACAGACAGCCTCACCGATGGATTTCTGCCGCAGCATACCGTGCGGTGGGGCATGACCTGAGGTGAATTGTCCACGGTCGTAGCCCAGGCCCACCCCTGAAGTCATCATCCCCATCCCAGATTGATCCCCGTAGCTCTGCTGAAATTACATGTGAAATGTGTTTAACTCAAGAGGCCAGATGGTACTGACAGAAGTCAGCTGACACAAATATGCATACACAAATCTTCGGGTTTAAACTTTCAAGCTTTTGCTGTCGAAAAAACTGGATGCATCTGGTTTTACTTTCATAGTCTTTAAATTGATGTTCACTTCTGCAACTCTTGTTATTTTAGAGAAGCACAACCTGACAATAAAACTACTCCTCATAAGAGCACATAAATATTACAGGATTCACATAAATCTATCTTATGATACACACCTCATTGCCATAGAAACTTCTTCCCCTGTCTCGCTTTGGCCCCTGTCCCCGTGTCCCTGGTGCCTCATTGGTACTGATCGTCTGCTGAGCTGCTGCAAGAATTTCATCTAGTTTATCTGAGAGAAAAAAGGAATAAAGAGACAGACAGGAAGAAAGAGAGAGAGGGAGACATATGACAATGACACAGAAAAATGGACAGCAACAGAACAAGGAAAACTGTGTGGAAAGGGACACGCTTCATGGCGGTGAATGGGAAAAAGAGATGTAGAAAACATCCACTGACAGACATGAGGTTGCTTACTCAAAGCCATCTGATAGACTGTCCTCTTCTTCTCTGCAACTTGTGAGGATTCGAATTCTTAAAGAGAGGAAATAAGGCCAGTAAGAGACTGAGCGGTGAATGCCAAGTCATTTTGGACAGACATAAATACAATGCCTTTAACAGGAGTGCACTAGAGCATACCTGATTTTTTTTTCCAAGGGGTAGCAGCTGGAAGGAGGACAAAAGGAGACTTAAGTTTTGGCAGGAGTGAAAGTGTGATAGCGTTGTTACAGTGAATACTAATCATCTCCCCCAGAGCCCAACAAACTGAGTCACCCTGTCAGGCTTTTCGATCTTTTATATAAAAGAACACACATTCACACCAAAGTGTCACACAGCTGAGGTCTGCAAACTCATGTCACCGTAAATATGCTACACACACATATGCTGCTTACTGTTACTCTCTTTAAAAAACACACACATATGGGGAATTAGTCTGAAGCTCACTCCCACCTCTCTCCACTGATAAACGGTTGATATCCCGTCAGCGGTGTTGTTAGGACAAAAAAGACAAAGGAAAGGCAGCATTAGTGGATAGCCCAGTGAGCAGAGAAGTCCAGAAAGGAGTGAAGAGGAGCAGTTAAAGGTGACCCTTTGCATCCACTGGTGTGAATGAGTTTGCATGTAGAGAGCAGGGATGGGCTTATCTGCAATACTCAAGCCATTGTTTTTATATGTGCTTTATCGAGCTTTATGAATACATTTTAATGCACGGTAGTAGCTAAATAAACTATAAAGTGTTTCAGAATTTATGCCTATTTCATGTTTTACTGTTTATAGAAGCATGTGGCTAAAGATATCCAAACAACACTTTCAAACAAAACCACCTTAGTGTCCTTGTTTCTTGCAGCATGACTTCTTGGTGAACTGGGACATTGCACCAATCACAGGGGTGAGATAGTTTAACAGGCATCACAGCTAAATAAATTATAATGCATTAGAATAAACATATGGCTGTGGCTGGCATGGCTTCATCACGCATTGTGCTTCTTTCACCTCGATTCAGGGGGAGATAAGCAACAAAAAGCTCTGGTAAAAGTTGTATCACTGCAAATCAGGCAACAAGATGTGAGAAAAAATTATAAAAAGAATATAATATTTATTGCTACATGTACATTACCCCATATTACACTGTAATTATACAGTTTTTGTACAACCCAAATTTCTTTTTGCAACTAGTTTGGCATATAGAAGCAGAAATGCCTTCTGACTTACTGGCCAACATACACGCATACAAATAAATCTGCAGCAAGCTAAGACAAGATTTAGCACTAGTAGTGTGGCACTTTCAGGCCTACACAGTATATCATTGCTCAATTAATTTAGATTCTTTGACATAAAGATGATGAAGTAATTAGTCTTCACAATTTCAAATCAGCAACATGGTTACTGCTGTTTCCTTCTCAAATTAATGACCACTTTTTCTCCAAAAGTCAATGCTGTTGCAGAAAGGGTGTATGTAAAATTAATGTGATTATTGATTAATGTATGCCCCCTGTAGAACTTTTGTTGGTTAGACTGAAGCTGTACACATCAGATAATACATGCAGTATCACTCCATACATACACTGCAGCTGGTAAGATAGTGGAAAGTATAGTGAGTAATAGCGAGAACTGTGGCAGTGGAGAGGTGGGTTCGGGGGTTCAGGACACTGGAACCTGTGTGTCAGACTGGGTGCTCATGCTTTGTGCTGCTCAGGTGAGGTCACACCACAGAGAAGGCAGGTAAGGGGAGGAGAGAAGGGAAAGAGGAAGCAAAAGGTTGATATCAACACCTAGAATAAATGTTAATAATATCCTGACTTCTGGAAGCAGGACATGACTCACTGTAATTGTTTTTTTTACAGGGATGGGCAACTGTTTGCAAGAAAAAGTAACCAGAACTGAGACCAACTCACAAAAGTCTACTGATTCTCCTCCAGCAGCTCATCAGTTGCTCACTGAGCATGCTCAGAACCAGACAGCAGTAGCGACAAGCACCAGAAGTGTTAAAAGGATATAAGCCAATCACCAATAAAATACTGGCCAACGTTCTGATCTGCAAATGGGGGCGTTGACCCTCACCATGCACTCTCCTCCCACCATTTTGCCTCAAATAGCGATGGCATACACATGGCCACACATATTACTGTTACCATAGCAACAGACCTGGAACAAAGTTGTTTTTTTTCCTCAAAGATTACTCATCTCAATAAATTTATCCTTGGTATGATCTTCCAAAGAAATCAAAACATTTTCAATATGAGATGATGAAAAAAAAAGCTAATATTTTGCAACTTCCTTTCAAAAAAGTAGAAAAAGTAGTCCAGACACTTTGTTGTGATGTTTCTGGTACCCCAAAGTTCTTCCCAGGTGACACCCAATCCCCTAAAGTGTTTCCTTAAATAAACAAATACAAGTGTCAGTGTGTGTGTGTGTGTGTGTGTGTGTGTGTGTGTGTGTGCGTGTGTGTGTGATAGACTGCTCTGTGGGCACTGGAGTTACAGCTGCTGGTGGGCCAGGGAGGAGAAGGGGGTGCAGGGGAGTTAAAGGTAAAATAAGCGAGCAGTGAGACAGGGATCACAGGGAGGATAGCGACACTTTTGTCTGGGTGGGGTTACCTGTAGTGGGGGTGCTGGAAGTGACAGTGTGGAACCTCTGAAAGAACAGTGAAATGCATTGAGACCGTCATCCATGGCGGCAGCCAATCTTCTCTTTGTCTTGTATCTGTTTCTGAATAACTACACTATATTTTCTGTGCTTTCTTGCTGTCTAAATTTAGACCAAGCTCAAGTTCCCTTCACACTTTCAGAATCTTTAACAACCTCCAACACTGGTTTCACACTGCCTCTATCATTCCTCATCACATCTGACAGTTTCCAACTTGTAAAGCCCCTTCATTCTTTGTCTGCATCTCTCTAAAATTATGTCCCTTCACTCTTTGTAATCCCTCTAGTTTTATCCTCCAAAAAGTTAATTTAAGCACGTTTCTTACCCATCTCCTCCAGCTCTGAAGTCATTGATTTGGACCGTAGGGCAATAGCAGGAGTGCTCAGCCTCTTGCTCTGCTGTGGGACTGGAGTAGAGGGAGAAGAAAAAGGCAGCTGTCGTCAGTCAAGCTGTTCAAAAACAAGTTTCACTTACCAAAAGCAAGCAGAAAGGCTCTTACTTTTCTTCCTTGCGCCCTCCTCCATGTCAGGGTTGCGAGTTACCATTACAACCTTGACCATGAGGCTGTTGCCGCCCTGCCGGATCATGTTGACGACCTGCCGGTGACCAACCTTCACCACGTTCTGACCATTGACCTGGGACACAGACACAGTTTTAACAGAATATAAGAACAAACCATTTCATCCCAATGACAGTTTCATTCTGTGCCATCAGTTACTGTACGTCAGTAAAGCAGATGGTTTTGTAAACTACAAATGATTGCTTGTAGTTTATGGTTTCCAGACAATAATACTTTGATAGAACAAAGTGTTAGAAATAAGAGCAAACCTTATTGTTCTTGACCATTCTTCCATAGGTGACTGAAACAACTGTTGGTTAGTTTTAGTCTTGTCTGAAAACCTAACTTGCTAACAGACTATAATAAAGTTGAAACTTTTTTTTTTCCAAGACACTTTTGTTTTTTTCTTTGGGGAAAAACAAATTCCACACGAAAACGGGACAATACCTCTATGAGGAAATCCCCCATCCTGAGACCAGCTCTCCAAGCCACACCACCCTCGTCCACTGACTCCAAATACTGCAGGGCTGGGAAGGCCGGGGTGGGAGTAAACTCTTCGATGGGGGTCTGAGCTGGAGACACCGTGGAAATATGAGATGATATTAACACTGCATGTGACACAGGATGTGATGAAATCTAATTGCACTACAAGTGAGAAATAAAAGTGTACATTTCATGTTTCTTACCTTTGGCCCCTCTTAGCACAAATCCAAATCCCTCACTGTCTTTTTTCTGCAGAAGCACAGTCTTCTCCTTGATTATGTAGTCACTATCAGGGAGGAGACAGAGGTGTGGCAGAGAGTTAGACATAACTTAATAAAGTAGAGCGAGTAAGGAAGCTGTCAGTTCTCCACGCAGTGCGCCCGGCTTTGTGTCCCGACCTCTGGCCCTCTACTGTATGTCATCCTCCTCTCCAGCTTCTCGTGCCCCCCTTTGATTACATCAGTACATCAGTAAGGCTGTATGGTCCAACAGTAAAAAAAAAAAAAGCACCTCCTATGTCTTTTCTTAATTTAAAAAGGTTACAATTCATTTTGCACTATATTCACCATAAAAAAGCACTGATAATAACAAGCTCAAAAGACTTGTGGTTCAAAACTACCTCTAACGGATAGAATTACTTTTCGGGATGCACCATTAAACTGCAACATACCTTATCATTTCTACAGCACAATACTGAATCAAAACGTGGTTCTACTGCGCCTCACTTTCGTGTATGGTTTTGACAGTGCGCCCAGAGCCAGTTTCTAGCAGAACCCTCAGCATGAGATGCTATATACAGTATGATGGTGCTGCTTGTTGCCTCAGCAACAGCTAGAACTGGACACAAGGAAACTTGGGCAGGTCCACAGCAGAGCCAAGCAATGTAATGGTAAACTATTAGTCACTGACAGCAGAGAACAGGCGCTGCATGCTCACAGGTGGAACTCACAGTACACTTTCTCTTTCTGTGTTATGCCACAAACTGTTCGGGTTTGTAGATTTTTGTGGACTTTGGTTTGGTTTTGTCTTGGTTTTTCTGGGTTTTGTTTCTTTCCTGTTTGCTGTCTGGTCATGGGTTTTTATTACGTTTGATTCATGTCTATTCTTTTTTTGTGATTTTGTTCATCAGGTCGTTAGTCTAGTTTTCCTTTTATTCGTGTAGGTTCGTGTTCACTATCTGTTTATTAGTTCCACTCATTTCGCCTTGTTTCAATCATTTTCAGATCCTCCCTGTTGTCACATCATGTTTTTCTGTTCAGTCCTATTTCGTGGACTTTATCACAGTTATCACAGGTTTTTGTTATTTCTTTGGTTTTGTTTTTCACAAGTTTAGTTCTATGGTATTCTGGCTTGGCCACATTTTTTGTTAGGCTTTCTTTGATAAAACAAGTTAAGTTTTCCTTTTCCTCCAACCTGAACCATGTCTGCATTAGGGTCCTTCTCCTCTCCCCACCCTCTGCCCTGACACATTTAATAAATGCACATTTATTCATGTAGTGGTAAAGTCATTATTAGGTGCTTTACCCAAGTCATTCTATTTTCAGAGAAGACTTCCTGAAAATAGACAAAGCTCTGTCTGGCTTGGTTTTTGTTTAGTTTCAGAAGAGCATCATTTTGAGCATCTCAAATGAATGTGTAAGTAACTGTTTAAAGCTATTTAACAGTTAAGTCGAAGTTAAGCAAACATTAGAGTAGATTAAACTGGCACCAGGCCAGATCCTATGTCTGGGAACAATTTAATATAAACTGTATAAAAACGTGCTCCATCTTGTAGGTCTACCATGGTTATTTGACATTTGAGTGCATCTTTATTAGCAATACATCAGTCATTTGAGGAATCTAAACTTCTTCTAGACATCTTTTGAACTATTTTGCATCTTATATTTTAAATACTTGACTTCTTTGTAATTGACCATTTTTACATTGTTGCACAAATATTCAATTAAATGACACAATCTGAATGATCCCTTTGTCACTGTATAATACACTATTAATATAAAAATCCATCTGCGAGTCCATCAAGCAGGCTTGAGAAGGAATTTATTCAAAGATACATATTTGTGTTGCTTTCGACTCATATTAAGATGCTTTTTTTAAAGCTCAGACACATCACACTCATTACCTGGTGCTGAAACTTGGGTTTAAGGAATGGTTCCATCGCTATCACATATCAGGGATGCTTGTCTTGTTATGAATGGAAAAGCTATACAAACAGTCATTCAGTCGAGCGGTGAGTCAGATATATATATGTGTGTGTGTGTGTATATATATATATATATATATATATACATATGGTATCAGCTGTAACATACTGTAACCACATGCTGATAATCCCATTGCGCACCAAAATAGTCCCATCCCACTCCATCTGTTCATCCCTCTCTTTCTCTCTTTAATGGCTTTTCTTTTTTAAATGTTCCCCTCTTGATGGCTTCTCCACACCGCTCTCTTCACTGGCTTCTTCCGTCCCTGTGTGTCTTTCTGATCATACAGTAAGTTTCGTTTTTCTAATCACAGTTCCCCCTTGTGATCCTTTTCATTCACTCTATTAAGTGTGTGATTCTCTCCATAAGCTGTGAGAGCCTCTCTGTCTCAGTCACTTTGTTATTCTTGTACTCTTTTGTTCATTTCTGCTACGCAGCTCAGATCCTAAATGCTCTGAAGGACCAAGCGAACAAATGAACACACAGCACACTGTATGTACTCAGTAACTTACTCCACTGTTTTCCAAAAAAAGAGAATTGGCTGAATTTTTAGAGCCAATACTGGTAAGTGCAGATCCATATCACATTCCCTCTGTAGGTGTTCGCCTGCTGAGTTATAAGAATTACTTGATTTAATGAGCTGAACAACCATGAACCATGTTTGCACCAAACAAGCAAGGAAACTTAACCACTAACATCAAAAGGTTGCACTTTACCCTACTGATAGTGTTAGTTAGTTATAGGTGTTGAAAATAAAACCAGGGAAGTGTCTTTCAATTGAAAATGTATTATATCCATCAGTGGTGTAACTAATAGTCTCAGAAGTAATGACCTTGACTTTTTGGTATTTAAACAAAACGGTGCCCCAGCTCTGTTAATCCATAAGCATCATGTAACATTATGCATAATGATAGTAAAACAGTGAAAATGCAGCTTTTGCCTCACCTAACCTTTGAGCGTCACTGTTTACTCAATAGCCATCAATCAAAACCAACAGGGACTCTCACCAAGCAAAGTGCTCCATGGCTGGAACGAATCATTTAGGAAACAACTGTGAAATTTGTTCTGTGATGAGTTTGGAAGATATTGGATGTAGGAAGACCATGTTGCACTCATCCACTCACCCAAGTGTGCGTTTGTCTTAGCTGTAGTTGTCATATTATGGGGTTGTATTAGCAGTGTTTGTCTTCAGAGAGTAGGAATATACTATGTCAGAGTTAAGGGAATCTTTTTACAGTGTGTAAATTAGTAAGCCATCCATAAACAATTATTGTTAGCTGCCTGGTCATGTTGTTTTTTATACAGCTAAACAGAGCTGTCATTGTTTGTATAATGGGCTGGTTAAATGTGAGATACTACTTTATTTATTCATAAAACACATTACAGTTAATTCTCTTTAACACTTCCGTGTATGTCTGGAAACTGTTCTCACTTCAAGTCGACAGCCGTATTCCACAGTAGTTTTCACTCTCCGAGTGACTCTCATTTAGAGAGATCAAAAAGATTCAGGTCATCGAGTAAACTTTTGCGGACAACAATTTCAGATAATCCTGCCACTAACCTTGTACCGCCACTAAGCAGTGATACCGAAAAGCAACTGAAGTGTACAATGCAGGGCAGTGTACAGCGTGTCCCATACTGCATAAGTTGAAAGGCGAGGCGTTAAACAGGTCTAGCCAAGCAGTCTATAGGGGTGTCAAAAAGAAGCTGGAACTTGTCATGCATGTTGCATTGTTAAAACTCCCTCAGCATGCGCCGTTTCCTTTCTGTCGGCAGTACCCTTCTCTCTATCACTCACACGTACACACACGCTAGTAAACACACACACACATGCCACACATAAACTGGAAAATAAAACACATATCAACCAGCCATACCTTTTTGTTTTTGATGGACAGCAGCAAACACGCCATCTATCCATACACACACACACACAAACACACACTTTGGCATACATGCAGACAAACAAACACGCAATCAACCTGCACATCAGTGAGAGCAGCAAGCATCTCTTCTGCCAGCGCAGCATTGCTAGAGGACATTTGTTCAGAGTGCAAATCAAAGCAGGGGGAAAGAAAACGACACACTTTCACATGTTCATAGAGCGAAACACAGAACGACTGCACTGCTCATACACCGGGCTGTGCAGCAGCAGCTCTCGTCATCTTCACACGCATACATCATGCACGCACGCTGAATCAAACACATCTGTCGGCAAGCATGCTTTGCAACATCTGTCAAATCTATCTAATCGATCCCGCTCTGCCACCCATGATGTACACATGCATGCATCTGTCCCTCCACCACCTATTTCCCCCATCAACAGGAGGATGAGAGGGAGGAAGAGGAGGGAAGGGGGGTATAAAAAGCCATGGCAGGTACCTGTAAATGAACCAGACGCTCCTATTCACAGGGCCCAGCGATGGCCAGGAAGAAGAGAGGGAGAGGGAGAGGGAGAGATCCTCCTCGCTGCATGCCCCCATCGCCATTTCCTCCCCTCCCTCTCCTCCTCCTCCTTCTCCTGCTCCTTCTCCTTCTCGTCTTCCAGTGAGACAGCAGCGAGCGT
This sequence comes from Odontesthes bonariensis, assembly GCF_027942865.1. NCBI lineage: Eukaryota > Metazoa > Chordata > Actinopteri > Atheriniformes > Atherinopsidae > Odontesthes > Odontesthes bonariensis. The sequence goes on along the minus strand of NC_134526.1, from coordinate 8,358,098 downwards.
GAGCCGCGAGAGAGGAGGAGAGGAGGAAGAGGAGGAGAGAGAGATGGAAGAAGGGAAAGGGAGAGGGCCGAGCTCTTCCAGCCCCTTCATACTTAAGACAGAGAGAAGGAGGAATGGGAGAGCGAGTGAGGGATTGAGATGGTTAGCTGTGACTGCGACACAGAGAGGAGAAGAGAGAGAGAAAATAGGAGGAGGAAGAGGGGGAGAAGAAGGGGAAGATGGTGGCTTAAAGAAGGAGGGAGAGAGTGAGAGGTGATTGAGTTTGTTCACATGGGGCTTCATGCACAAACGTACTATACAGTTCAGGCAAGCCAGCCGTCATGCAATCAATGCACACACATCTTCATCTTTCTCCCCCTGCCTGTATTCTGTCACTCTACTTTCTACAGCTTATATTTACACCAATCAGCCACAACACTGAAACCGTAAAACTGACAGGTAAGTGAGTAACAGTGCTCACTGTCTTACACTGCAGAGTACAGCCTGGAAAACCTGCATCCTGGCATTCACATGAATGTTGACACTTGTAACCTACATTTCTGCAGCAGTTAGCAGTTACTCCACCACAGTAGTAGCCTCCCTCAGCAGGACAGCAGCGGACCCATGAAAACTGCTTGGTTATGCGCTCAAAGAACATGACAAAGAGTCTGAGGCGCTCACTCCACTTCCACACTCTCCAAACTCTAATCTGATGGAGTCTGATGGAATCTATGGGGAGCAAGCCCGGTCCACAAAGACCCCTCCTCACAGTGCTCAAAGGATTTATTTCTAAGATAATGGAACCAGACAGTCACGGACATTCTTGGATGTTCTTCATTCACCCCCTGACTGGTTAGAACTCATTTGGCAGCATGTTGAAGATACACTCAATATCAGGCGGGTGGTCATAATGTTATGGCCAGTTGGTGTATGGATTAACTCCACTTTTTCAGTGCTATCGTGATTTCCCATTATTGACGATAGATGTCTGCTGTACAGTAATTCATATGGCGACACCGGGGGTTTTCAAGACACTGAAAAGACATATGATTTAAGCCCTTTTACTACTGAACAATAGCGTGGGAATTCCCATGCTGCTTTCCGCGCAATTTCATTCACACTGCAAAGGCAGCCTGGAAACCACCAGTTAGGTAACCAATCACAGAACGGGGGGGGGGGCAGCAAGACGATGACGACGTCTATGCGCGACACCGAAGCTTGTAGAGTGTTAATCCAACATGGCAGCGGACACAACATTACCGTTCGATGCAGCCTTAGAAAGTGTTTTAAGTAGCTTAGAACGCAAGTTTACTTTTAAAAAAGAGCCATCGTCTTCTCATACACAGTAAAGTGTCTTCTTCTTCCTCGTCAAATTTCTGTCGCTCTACATACGTCATCTGGTATAAGTGATACAATTGGCTATGAATCGCGCGCAAAGCAGCATGGGAAGAACCTGACGTCATTTGATAGACATTCGTAGCGCCCAATAAACAGCTCTAGGCATTCGTAAACCACGCCTCAAATACGAGAAAATGCACACCTAGTTCCCAGACCACCATCTCATTGAGATGTGGACGCGTCAGCCAGGCTAACTGAATAAAGCAACTGCTCAAACTTCTGAGTTGGATGGATGGCTGGATGGATGGATGGATGGATGGATGGATGGATGGATGGATGGATGGATGGATGGATGGATGGATGGAACAATGGATGATGGATGGATGGATGGATGGATGGATGGATTGAAGGAACGATGGATGGATGGATGGATGGATGGATGGATGGATGGATGGATGGATGGATGGATGGATGGATGGAGGGATTGAAGGATGGAAGGATGGATTGTAAATAAAATATATTATTATTATTATTATTATAAGGAACGATGGATGGATGGATGGATGGATGGAAGGAAGGATGGATGGAAGGAAGGATGGATGGAAGGAAGGACGATAGGTTCAAATGAGCTTTTCAGCTTGAGTCTGCAGTAGTTAAAGTGTACTTTGGCAGTTATACATCATCCAATAACTCTTGTATCAATCAAAGTTAGAAAATGTATATGAGTGAAAAATTAAAACAAAAATTGAAAAATCTAATAGTCAGGAATCAATTTGTCGTAAAAAGGGTATCAAAGAGGAAATATGCTTTTTGGGTGCATGTACTGTAAAAGGTCTGCAAAGCAGTCAACCCAAAGTCCACCTCAGAGGGAGCTATTCCCTCTAAAAGAATAAACCACGCCACACCAGCAGTCTAACCTTTTTAGCCCTTATTTCATGACTTCATGTAACATATCTGTAAATCGCTTGCCCAGAGCCTATTTGGCATGCTTCAAACACGAAATTTGCAGCTGCCTCTCACCCTGCCATTTTTCACCAATCAGTGAGTGCAGACAGGGCATTAAAGACAACCCATATCCCCTGCAACCTACGACTGGGGGAAGACAGGGTAAGAGAGGAAGGAAGAGGAGGGCAGCAGGGCTGTAAAAAGCCATGTCAGGCATCACAGAAAAAGACAATAAAAAAATGCCAACCTGTTCTAGTAGACCCCGAAAAATAAAATCAAAGAGCGTATCAGCATATGGGCTCTTAAATGTCAATGATAAATCCTGCCAAATGAAAATAATTATCATTTGTCAGAACTACTTGGTGTCAGGCAGACTACAAGTATTGTCTTTCAGTGTGAAGCCATGAAGCCTTGAAGCGTTGAAAACATCTACTTTAAGCCAAAACAAGATAAAAAGTTGAATGACTTATTGCACAATCACCTCCCCCACCTCATAGTGGAGACTGTGTTGCTTGATAATTGCACAGTATTTGCTTATGGTGTCAAATAATGCAGTCAGTTGTGACACAGCAACACGTTTCTCAGAGACACTGCCAGCTTCAACAAAACAGCAACACTCGACACCCTGAAAATAAGAACAGGTGAAGATCTAAGCGGAGGATCTTTGAGCTATTATTGACCCCATGCGCCTTTAAATCATGCCTAACATTATCTAAGCCATTTTTTTCCTCTCATCTTTCCAGCCTCTAACATGTGACACACAGACACATTGACGCATGCTCCATCCTCTCGTTTGCTGTAAACAAAGCATGAATGAGAGGGTAGAGCAATGGAGAGGGGGGGTGCAGACAGGATGAGAAGAGAGGACAGAGAAACAGCTGGCAGATGAGTGGCAGAAGGGGGAGGAGGACAGAGAGAGGGACAGAGAGAGAGAGAGAGAGAGAGAGAGAGAGAGAGAGAGAGAGAGAGAGCGACAAATTCTCTCAAAAAGGCACTCACATCATCTCTCAGTCAAAGCCTCCTTCAACGTATGTCGAAATTGTTCTCCGTCGACTGGCCCTCCCTCCCTCTTCCTTGCCTTTCTACACTCACTTTCTCTTTCTGTCATCCTCTCAAATCCCTCCTGCCTTCGAGAACGATCACAGCTCTTGTTCTCCCTCTTCTCTTATCTGTGCCTTTTTGTTTTCCTCCCTGCATGTCAGGCTACACCACTGTGATTGTGTGTGTACAGTATGTGTGTGCATGCTTGTGCGATGGCAGAGAGAGCTGAGCTGGGTGGAGCAAATGTTGACAGAAGGTCCACACGATCATGTGTTTATGTTTATCTGCGCCTTCGCCAAATGTGTCCTTCCTTTATGTGCATCGTTCAACAACCGAACCATAGACAAACCTGAACTTGCACTCAGATTAATGTGAGTTTCGTTTCTTGGAAATTTAAAACAAAAGTCAAGTTTAAAGTGGAACAAGTTGGGGAGACATGAAAGTTCAAATGGCTATGTTGTTAATAAATGCACAAGTGAAAGATGAATTAATATTTTTGATACACGATTGTACTTGGTGGTCCTGGGTTGGAGTGGTCTGTTGTTGGCTGGCAGAGGAGCAGCAGCACATCAGATCGTGTACAATTGCTCTGTGGCAATGACATCGATTGTGTATGTGTTTAATCTCTATTTGTAAGTATTTTTCAAACAAATGCTGCAGAAATACTCCATGAAATGTAGATATATTCCTCCAAAGAAGAGTACTTTACAGCTAAAGAGATAATGTACATTTAATTAGTATCAATAGTATAATCGCTCTGGCGATATTTGCTTTCCAGGAGACCAGCAATACATAATCTACCTGGAACTTCTTCATCACGGGTTAACACAAAGTTTTGCATTATTGAGAAATAATTGAGATTTTATACCCTTCATTAACAAGTTGGCACACTTTCCTGAGGTCTTTTTAAAACGTACGGGACATGCTTTGGTCAAAGTATCCCTTAGTTTAAGCACAACAGTGGTCTTCTCATCCCTATTGAAACAACACCCCAACGAGGCTGTTTTTAGGGGTGGGGAGAGGGCGAGTGAGCAGCCATTCACTCCACCTCTTTCTCGGCCCCCGTCTTTCCAGGGTCGTGCCTCTCTTAAGACAGACAGCTTCTCCTGATCATGCTTCAAACAGAACAGTGCAATCTTATCAGTTTCAACCGAAGTCAGACTCAGAACAAGAAGGAGCTCCTGAACAAGTTTGACCATTATGGCTTTAACGAGACATTGGTGAACGGTTAGTTTTTGCATGTACGTGTGTTGGCTAAGGACACACAGTCATGCTAGTTGTCATACAAGTGACAAGAATTGATATAATATTGTGCGTTTCAGTATGTTGCTTGTACACAAAACCTGGGCATCTTGTATGCAATTTAATGCAACAGAAACACAAGGATTGTATTGTATATTCCTCCAGTCACACTAATAACATCCAAGCTTTCTGTATATATGGTTATAGCTATTTTATTGATCCCACAAGGGAAACTGTTTAGCACTCTAGGCTGTAAGATATCGGTACTAGCAAGCAATGCTTTCTCATCAACTGTAATAAACCAAGCAGACGTACACATAACCTAATTTATTATAGCATTTTGTATATATTTCCACAAAAAGTTGGAACTGATCCCTGTTTAAGGCACAATTTCAAAGTGATTTCAGCATTGAACTGGCCCAGTTTGGTAAAATAGTCCACACTGGCACATACAGTCTTTTGCTAACTATTGCTGGAACATTACAATCAAATTTAATCCACTTGGCTTTTATCCCCCGAGGCTAGACATTGATGTAAGATGTATGTTGCTCAGTACAGCTGACAACAGGGTATTTCTGTGCAAAGCTGGATTCATCATTCTAACGGGTTTAATGCATGCAAGAAAATGAGGTCGAGGCCAAGCAGAGGAGGCAGGATGGACTTAACAAATTACATCATTTTACACTGAAAATCTGAAAGGGTCAGAAAATGAAATATATTCAAATGTAGAGAGCACAAAACAAAGTACAGAGTTTTTCATTTGGTAGTGACTTTAGACACCTAAATATGAGCTCTCAAAAACAGAAAAAGTGATTTTTGTACAATATTTTCCCTATAAATCTCCACACCAGTGATTTTTTTTAAATGGATGTGGGAAGGCCAAACAGCTTTGTGCACTGTAAGAGAACACAAGCAAAAATACAACAAAATATGCATCACTTAGAAAACACACAAAGAACAAGCACATTTACAAATCTAATGACACTCTGCAACATAATAACAGGCCGCAAATAAGAAAGCAAACAGAGGAAAACAGCAAGTCTCCTAAGACAAATGAACAAGAACACAAGAGTCACTAATAATTTGATTTGTTTGGTAATGTCTCCTGAAATATGAGTCACAGATATGTTTTGAAGTTTGATAGCATCCAAATATTCTACATTTCTCTTTTTAAATAGTTTTTTTTTTGGACACTTGTGGCTTTTATTCGACAGTGGATAGACAGGAAAGGGAGAGTGGGGGAAGACGTGCAGCGATGGGCCCAAAGCTGGGACTCTTAGGTGGTTCAGCTGCATCGAGGAACTACAGTCTCTGTATATGGGACACCTGCTCAACCAGTTGAGCTATACACCACCACAGATTTCTCATTTTACGGCCGACTGCGTGATCTTAATTGGGCCACAAAAGAACGTTATGCCACGGTAAGACCCAATGCAGGAAACAGAGCACATATGTTCATAATATGAGGCATTTATTCTAAAGAGATTAAAATATCAACCCAGCAATCACTCATTATAATCAGCCTCAGACATCCCTGCCAACAGAATGAAACCAGCTTTTAAGTGAGACTTTAAAACTGGAAAAACAATTATTTAATTCCTCTTTCAAATAATAAATTAAATTAATAGGCGATGGAACACCCTATTGCTTTTTTTAATATATTCAGAACTTTTGATCTTACTGATCCATTCATGGTCTGGTATGACCAACAGTTTAAAGGTGGCTGATAAAATGACGTTTGACCACTGGTGCTATTCCTTACACTCACTTTAAAGAACACCATAAGCAACACATCAAATTGTGAGAAAATATAATTGCTTAAAACTGCCTTTCTTCTACTGGCCACCTTGGTCCCCACTTTCTATGGTGTTGAAATGCCTAGCTATGGCAGAAATAAACACGTTTGCAGCCTGACATGGGCGTTGTATGTTGGGATATGTTATTATATAACTCACCCATTTAAACCATATACATGATTAAAGATATGAACGATTAAAGGGGAGCAAATTATTCTAGTTTTAACAAGATGTAAACCACCTATTTCTATGTCATATTTCATCAGAAGGGATCAAAATTATATTTAAAAAATCAGTGTCTGGTGTCAAACTAATTCAATATATTCAGATTATGTTTAATGATTTCATGTGTATAGAGTATAGAATTAGTATAGAATTTTTTAACTGTTCTCCTAAACCTTGATGCTGTTTTAGAGGCTTCTCCCACTCTAAGAAACACTTTGGAAGAGGAACATATTGTATCATTATCAACATATTCTACAAAATCATTACAGTGTCAATAAATCAGCCATGTTACTTTGGGAAAAAATGTCTGACGGCTGTTTTATCAGTAAATATCAGTATCCAACTACTTTTTAACCTGCTGAATACTTTCCAACCGTTTTCTGTTGCATGCTTATTTATGTCTATCTCTTCCATTCGCAAACACAGGCTGCCTTTATTTTTCCAAACCTCCTCTTCTTCTTGAGTGCCCTTCACTGTCTGACCTCCAGATGGAGACACCACAGGGAAGTGATGGTGACAGAAAGAAAATTAAAAAGTACAGGGGGTTCACAGTACAGTGATGAATAGAACGCGAGGGAGGGATGCAGAGATGGTTGAGAGATCTGACCAATTATAGAGGGACGAAAGGAGCAATAGGTGCGATATTACATGTAGTGATAAAGGCTGTGAAAGTGGGTCCATGTGAGGGCGGCTCTGAGTCAGCTGTGCCCACCTGCCTGGCCAAACAAACAGTCTCAGGCTCCATCTATACAGCAACATAGCTTTAATCATCAATCATGTGTGCGCTGCCATGTGAGTGAAAATATGTGTGTGAGTTGGTTAAGTGGGCCACTTGTATGAAACACAAGGCATCTAAAAAAAAGAGACTATATTAGTCTGAGTCCTTTAGGAGAAGTCCCACAACTAAAGTCAGCCGAGGGCTTGTGTGTTAATAGGGAAAAAAAAGGACTGTATTTGTATATTGGTAAGAAGCCAAAACATACTTCTACACATGTGGCCATGGAACTTAGTCTCCATAAAATCCAAAAACAATCAGGTAATCAGTACAGGCACAATGAAGGGAAGTCAAATAAACTTCATCCCATTTATCACCGATTATAAGCCTGTTAAAAATCAGTTGTCCTTTAAGAATAAATAGCTGTGTGAGACTGGATGCTGATTAAGTTGCAGTGGGTGGATGACTAGCTGTAAAAACCCAAAAAAAGACCCAATGATCTCAGCTGATATTCAGGGATTATTCGTGGCTGGTCCCAGGGCACAGCAGTATATGCATTGCCTTAGACTGCCTGGTCATTGAGGGCAGTAATGATCATCTGATGGTTTTCTAACACTGCTCGACACAAAGACACTTTATCATCAGTTACCTGAAAGAATCAACTTAGCTCACCCTTAAAAATACAACTGAGCAAAATGGTTCTATACCTTGGAGCCCAAAATAAAATCTATGACAAAAGGAATTTATTCTAAGATCCAAAACGACATAAATGCGCCTGTCAGCTCATTTTAAATTCAATGGGCCAGCTTGTCAAAACAAGGTTGAGAATGATTCCACGATAAAAGCAGGCAGATCAGCCTCTAAACTAAAGGTAGTGATCCCTCACTCTTCGTCATCGTGCTGTATGAATCACTCACAGCACATCACTTCACACAAATCAAAGTATCACTGGAACCAATGAATCATCATATCTGGTTAGATTTATACAGTATGTTACCATACAAACAAATCCCCTGCCAGCATATGCTGTATACTAACAATGAAGCACTGGGGTCAAAATGAAAACACTGTCTGTTTGGCTTCTATCTCCAGCAGGGAGGATGTACGAGTCACATCATCCTCTTTAGCAAAGTACATAAACCCTGATCTCATGAGAAGAACTGTTCAGCAACCCGATAGTCTGAACTCGTGGTAGCCATACTAAAATGGGCAAGAACAGTAAGCAGAATGAGATACATTATTCTGGTCCTCATATTACACTGAACATGTAGATTAAGTATCTAAATGCCACTTTGTCAGTGCCAAGTCCCCAAAAGTGCTTTTGTGTACAGCTCAATTACTCCTCTGGTATGTAAAGTACCACTGCCCTGTGGGCTTCTTCTTGTGAGCAGTCATTTGGTACCAGTGGTAGGGTTCACTCATGAGTCTGCTGCAATAAGAATGTGCACACACAACTGGATCTGCATGACATTTGCTCAGTGCACTGTTCAGTGACTGCTGACCTCACAGGTAAGTGGGGGATATTCAATTAGCTGCTCTTACCTGGGCGCATCAAAGCTGTCATAGGATCCCACAGTGTAATGGCGAAACAACCTTTTGGCTCGTTCTCCACGACTCTCTGAAAATCAAAAACACAGGTCAAACGTCAGCCTGCTCCCACAATCACCATTTAAATCCATTAATGCAATTACTGCCACCATAAGACTATCTCAACTCTACAAGTGACTCTTTTCCCTGGTCATCTGCAACTAAACGCTAATGCATATAATGGATAGCAGTTCTGGTCACGTTTTTTTGTCCATCCCCGGCTGCATAATGCTCATATGATCTGCCAGACAGAAATGATCACAACAAACAGAAAAAAGCCTGTTTCATCCCCCAGGTGACAAAGTCCTTTCCTTTATTGTTTTCTCCTTTGTCCACCTTGCACTAGCATAGAGCTACAGAGCTGCAGGCGCTCATTTTCATCAGGTCACCTTGTTATTCTGAAATGTCAAAAATCCTGTAAAAAAAAAAAAAATCAGGTCTTTTGTAATAACATGTCCATTGGTGCAAAACATATTCACAGTATCAGCGAACCGACACTGCTTTGACATAGAATTAAATAAATCACTTCAGTTACTTCCTCCAATATTCATAAATACCTCTCTCAGTCAATGTACAACACCGGCAGCACTCCATACGGCTACTTTTACAGACTCTGTTCTTATCAGCTAAGTTTCAGATTAGAACCAACTGAAATTACATAAATGCACTGCAGGTTGAAATATGCTGCATTTTGACTCAAATAACCCAAACAATTATGACTAGTTAAACTTCGGCTAATTTATTTTCTGCTGCTTTCATACCATCAAAACAACGAGGTCTCATTTGCTTTGAAATGTACATTCAGGCTCATAAATGTAGATGTAATTACAGTTAAAGTATATTTACTCACAGTCGTGGTGTTTACACAACTGTGACTCGCAGTATACAAAGGGCACCATGGATTGGTATTACTTGGGGGTACAACAAACTTTGTTTTTTCAGATTACAATGCCATTTAAGTCTGAAACAGTATGCAGCGTGATGAGCTCTGAGAGTTTTAGCATGAAGGGGCCCTGTCTTTTTTTAAATGTAATATCAAATTAATTAGACCCAAAGTGGAGGATACAGGCGCATTAGACATTGCTTATAGAAGTTTTTTTCCAGCTCTCTGAACAGTCACAGCACTCGTGGTGTTGTTGACAGCATTTGTAATTGTTATTGCAGCTTGAGTCACTTTTGGCTGAATTCTGAAGTGTTTTTGCAGCTGGTGTATTCAGGTGCGTATTTGACGGGACACTGTGGACAATGGTGTTGACACAAATGTTAAAAACTGTTATATAACCAGCAAAACAATAGAATACTATTAGTTGAGGACCTAATGCTTATCATGCTAAATCTATGTAAGCCCTCTATGAAATGAGAACTCAAGGGAGCATCAACTACTAAAAGGCTTGTTTTTCAGGATGAGCCTGCTGTGTGTGTGTGTGTGAAAAAGACAGGTAGTGATCACCTGATCGGTTGTCTTGGCTTCGAAGCATCACTTCCTCCACACAGTCAGAGGGGAACCAACCTGTGCGACCTCTGACTGTCCCCTCCCAGTAACCGCCTTCGCCAACACTCAACACTACAAGATAGGAGAAGGGAACAAAAGCACGTCAAGAAACGGAAACACAAACTGCACAAACACACTCACACATAGACACCAAAGAGAAATGAACCCAAGCAAAAAGACAACATTATAGAGACAGAAAAGAAATAATGTAGACACACGCACAAACATGCAAACCTCCTACATACTCACCAAGACATACATACCTGGCGACACCTTAGACTCACTCACAAACACACACATATTCATACCTGCAGACATTAAATACAAACATAAATGGAGACCTTACACTCATGTTAGGACACGACCATTTTACAAACATGTGATGACTGTTGGATCTGCGTCTGAGTCTGACTTCACTGACATTTTGTACATTTATTTCTGGTCCCTTGAGAATGAATCCTACAACTTGTGGTAAATATCAGATTACTCTCTAATGGCTTTAAACTCTTTGACCTGTTAAAGTCACTGCTTCCTCACAGGGTGATGAATAGCTAAACCGTTAGCCTCCAGAAGCCCATTCATCTGCAGTTTTGTTGGTAATGCTCAACACCTCCAAACTTAAATGAATATCCAAGTGCTGCCATTGTAGTACCCCTTCTGCTGCCTTGCACAGATTCTTAGCCACTTTAGCTCAATTATCACTCTGTTGGGTTGGCTTGCACAAAGCACACTGGCTGATTTTCACCACTGTCATCCCTCCAAGTAAGTTAGAGGCACAAAACAAACAAAGGAAAGCTGTCCAGAGATAAAATTAGCGTGAATATCGTTCTGAAAATAGCTTTTTGGGGAGGAATAAAATTTCAGTTGTATGCTGTGTACTTACTCAATTAGCCGCCATATGTTTAGTAAAGAAAACCTTGGTTAGTAAATGCAGATGTATGGTCACTGGATATTTGCCAGGGTATTAGCTGATGCTAGGCATATAACTAAATGTTATTAAAATGCAGCATCGGGCTTTCTGTCCATAATACTTTATCAGTTAGCTAAATGGTGTTACCTTGAAAGCTGTTAATTGAATCTCACCTCTGAAATCTTTAAATCTCTGCAGTCAGCAGCTGATACAAGGAACTGTTTGGGGCTATGCCAAACGCACAAACAGACACAGGTTGCAGCACGTGTAACCTAATCTCATATCAAATGTTGTATTGAATCTTATTTCACATTCAGGTCATTTCTACTTGTCAGATCTACCTGCTTGTATCATGTGGAACTCATTTCATTGTCACAAACACCTCTGGCTGTGGCCTGAGAGAGCAGCGCCTGACTATGTTGGTACAAGGTGAGGAAACAAAGTCACCAGCTCCTAACTAAACAGAGAGCCTGAATTCACATACAGACAAAATGCAGTTTATGATGCAGCGAACACACACATACACATGCGGTACTGTGGCATAAAATGCGTAGATACTCACCTTTGACCCTGTCTCCCTTATTAAAGCTTATTTCTCGCTCTCCCTGTGCCGAGTGTGCCCGAGTTGCTACAAAGACTCGTCCTGGGACGGCGCTGTATAGGCGTCTGCGCTGGCCTGCAGTTTGTATCGTGGTGCTGGCAGCGGCAGGCCTGGGAGAGGGCGGGGGGCACGGAAAAATCAAGTAGTTTGCTTCAGTATCAGTTTAATTAGTTATTCTCCCTCTTCCTGCCACTTCTCCTTCCCCACAGCTCGTCTTTCTTAAACCTTGTGGTTATTGTCTGATATATATGGTGAACCAGACGGAATCTGTCTTTAACAACATGTTTGCATAATTCTTTAAATGAAAAACAAACATTTACAGGTGGTAAGATTTGAAGAAGAAAAACGTTTGTGGATTTTGGAAAAAGTGGTAACTGAATGCGCTTTGTATTTGACCTACACAGACTTGAAAATGTGACTTCAGTTTTCAGCAAATAGATATTAGGTTGTGGACTTTGGATCCAGTAATCCATCTTAAAACATTTCAAGGACTGTTTTAGGATTAGCAGACTCAAAGCAGAAAGTCTCATTAGAACCTTGACTTGCTGAAATAAAGCCACTGTGCTCTTCAGAAGGGAAGAGTTTTTATGCTGTCAGCTTTCTCCATTTACCCCTGTCTCCGACTCTGCCTGCTCCGGTCCTCCTTGTCTCCAATCCTTCCTCGCGAAGGGGAGCGTGTCCTCGCTCCTCTGGGACTGCTGGAGCTCCGCAGGGTTCCTGTATGCTTGTAGCCCTGAAAGGAGGGAAAATAAACCGAATTTATCCACACCTACATCCACACATAATAATGTCTAATACTATTGTTGCAACATTCAATAGACTGCTCATGATATTGTACTGTATTGTAGTATTTTGAATACATTCATACTGATAAATAGTTGCACTAATTTCTGTGCTATTTAATTTTTCATCATCATAGCAATCATTTTTACAAGGTCTCTAACAGCAAAACAACAAATAGATGATTAATTATTACAAAAAAGAAAAGAATATTATACAGATTCCTTTTCATATGATAATTAGCTTCTAAAATCACACAAGTACATTTTGTAGGTGTAATATTTTTGTTTTATGGGCTATCAGCCTAAAGAAGATGACATAGAGATCTGATGACTTCTGTGAAGTTACTTTCCGTTATTGTACAAGTAATAACTAGAATGTCCAAGATTAGATGGGGATAAGAGGCTGCATTTAGAGAATGAAGCATACCTGCTCATTTATCCATCTATTCTCTATACCCGCTTTATCTTGTTTAAGGTAATGGGAGCTTTGAGTCCATTCCAGGTGACATTAGGTGAAAGGCACTAAAACACCCTGAGCAGGTCTCCAGTCCATCACAGGGATTACACAGAGAGAGGTGGGCAGTCATGCACACTCGCTCATACCTGTGTCCAATTCAGAATTGCCAATTAATCTAAAGTGCAAAGTCTTTGGACTGTGGGATAAAATCAAGAGCACTCTCAGCAAACCCTGCGGGTTAAAGGTAATCCATTACATTACACTATGTTTTTTCAATATTTGTGGGTTAGGGTGTTTTAAACAAAGCTGGTTTTCAACTTCTACTTCTTGTTAGAATTATCCCTTTATTGACTAGGCTACCCTTAAATCTTCTTTTTGTTCGATTATTGAAATCAAATATGAGGTTACACTGGCTAAACGTGGTGTTTTAAATGACATATCAGGTGGTGATGCCCTTTGACACTTAGTTTTGCAGCATATTTACTTAAAACCCTTTTAGTCCATCCCTGAGGCGAGGCCTTGTTTTACATCAGCTGTTGTCTCCAGTGTCAGTCATAAACTTTGATTGCCTGATCACAGGTATGTTGGACTGCAGTGAAAACATCCAGAATGGCTTTGAAGTTGACCTCTCTGACTGGTTTGATTCCAGTGTCAAAAACACAGATACCTGCACAGAGACGATGTTGGTGCTTGGGGCGTTGGGCACTGCCATCCAGTCTGGCAGATTCATGCTGCTGTCGCTATTGGCTCGAAGGAAAGGGTGAGGGTGGGGTATGGTCAGCGTCCGGGAGCTCTCCCGCCTCTGGGGGGCGTACTTTGGAGACTCCACAAAAGGAACTGGAAAGCAAGGGAGACAGGAGAAAAAAAAAACATTTTTATCTCATGGTGTGAATTTCTTTTTTTTTTTAACTCTTTGTTTTTGTCACATACAATGTGATCCGTGTTTACACTCAATACATGAGGTACAGCCCTTACCCACATCTGTATCCCGGTGGTTTTTTATAATTTCTCCCAGCTCAAAATGCCCAGACATCACAGCCACCTGATAAACAAACAAACAAAGAGACACACAGATGCGAAAAGTTGAGTCTGATGTTGAAATTAAGAATTTTAGGAGTTGAAACTGTTTTTTCTAATAATTCCATACTTTGCACGTCCTCAAATTGGCAATTTTACTCTTGATGAAAACAAGATTGTGTACTCAACCTAGAACTTAATTTAAATAAACCAATAGACCATTGCCTTGATGCAAAAAACAGCTATACCTGCTCAGAAAAGCTCAACAAAACAAAAATAAACATCCCTAAATTAATGAAGTAATGAACTTGTCTCATTTAAGATATTCATATTTCAGGAGAAAAATGTTGGGGACAGAGTAGCACAATGAGAATAAGAGGGATGTCATCGTCGCTCTGGCAACACAGCGTTCACAATTAGAGCATTAAACGTTTGATAGAAAAACTCTCACCAGTGGTTGGTAAAACATCAAACCCAGTTCCTGCACTCTTACCTCGTGTGCTCTCATTTTCTTTTGTCTTTACTTTATCAGATTATGTCACATCTGGTGTTGCCTCCTGGTCACAATGTTTTAATGTTAGACTATGACTGTCTGTGCTGTCAATTCAGCTTCTGTCGTGTGTTTTCTGTTTTATTTGTACTATATTGTTCCATATTTAATGACTTTTTTATTGATTGATTTTAATGGCTATTGGATTGTGGGCGTCTGGTCAAGAGAAAGAACATGAACCACTTGGCTAAAACTGATATGTTTACAGGGAAGTTGATTGATGTGGACTGTCGCTGTAAAAAAAAGAGATTAGATGAACATATCTAACGCTTTTTTGTTTAAATTTAGAATAATTCTAATTCAAAGTCAATACTTAACTACTACTCTGGGATGGCTCCAAGTTTTACAACTTAGATCCAATTAATTTGCTGTGTTCTCACAGGGAATGATACAGAAAAAAATTGTCAAAGTGCTCTCCTGTTTTCTACCATCTTTCCATTATTGCACAAATGCTTGTTTCTTCTTTTTTAATAAGCTACACAGGTCAATACACAATCCAGCCAACCTGATGCTGTGTCCATGTTGTTTCTTCTGTTGTTTGTGTGTATGTGAAAGAGAAAACAACAGATTATCTCAGCTGGCTTTTCCTGAATTGACAGGCTTAATGCATCCAGATTTAGGGGTCACATGCTACCTGGGACCTCTGTGTGCGTCGCAGCACAATCATGTTTTAAAGTGAAATTAGACCATGGAACTTTCTGCTACATTAACTTAATATAACACCAAACCATACAGCTTCCCGACATGCATGATTACCCAGCCAGGCCCTCAAGCCTTACCTGAAAAGGAGTCTGACCACTGTTATTCTTTGTGCCTTTATTTGCTCCACGGTAGAGCAGAATCCGTGAACAGCTTTCCTGCAGCAAACAGGATTGATTAATGTAAACCAGTATGTATTTAATCACATAATGCAAATTTGAGTAATTTGTTTATGTATTCCCGGTTTAAACTTTCCCCTGTACTTTTTATGTTATCATTACACAGAAAAAGTTTTAGGTTGTGAACAAATACAATATATATGTGGAGGAAACTTCTCATTTGATAAAATAGCTCATTGGTATTTTTCATATAGTAGTTGACAAAAAAGTGTGTTGGGACATTAATTATATAGAGGCTTAAACGAGCATCTTTAGGATCTTTAGCATCAAATCTTACACTGATAAAAGTGACTTTTTGGTGAAGTAAACTCTATTAGAGTTACTGTCATAATTTCTACCTTGTATTTTTAAGATTCAGTAAGAACAAGAGCTTCTTAAATAAAATTAAACATTTTATTAACGTAATACATGAATTATGGGGGAAGAGTAAGTTTTACTTAGGTTTCCTTATACAATTTAAATGTTTAATAGTTGTATGTACATAAACCTAGAAATACTACATGAACTTTACTCTGAAAGTGTATCGTTAAAAAAGTTACTTCATAACAGCAAATACTACAGATATATAAAATGTACTTAAAATTTTGAGTAAAATGATGTTCCTGCCTATGAAAAACAAGTAGAGTTTACTTAATTTGTTTAAATAAATATAACTTAAAATTAGATGTAATTAGGTAAATGTTACTTAATATCTTCAAAACTGTTATGTTTTATGGTAAGTAAAATTTACTTGATACTGGCAAGTGAGTGTTACTTGATATTGCAGCATTATTTATTACTTAAATCATTTGAGTGCAAATACTTACAAAGGTTTTTTTTAAGTAAATCTTATGAGTTGTTTTTTCAGTGTATGACACTACATGTGTTATACTGGAAATAGACTTTTTAAGACTGTGACTTGGTGTTTACACCATGAAATACCTTGTTGTATAAAGCACAGATGTGCAAGGCAGTGTTTCCAGAGGCATTCTGGGAGGAAGAATCTGCCCCGTAGAAGAGGAGGTGCTCCAGATGCTGCGAGTTACCATTCTGACAGGCCTGTGCATCAACATGGAGGAGGAGAGCAGAGGGATGCACCAAAAAAATGTGAGAGAGAAAATAAGATGTACCAAAAGCTCAAAAGAGGAAAGTTTCATGTGGCTGTTTCATAAAGAGAAGAAATAAACAAACAAAACAAAAGATAAAGAACAGACAGTGACACCGAGAGGCAAAAGGTGAGAGTTATAAAGGGACACCAGATTTAATTAACACCAACTCCAAACTCAAAGGGTGGGAAAAAAAGCGAGAAAACACAAGTGAGATCCAATAGTAATGAGAGCTAGAACAATACGAACCTTTGGTATATGGCCACACGTATCCAGCCGCATTATGATTTAATATCAAAACTGAACACAGTAGAACAGATTCTTTCTTTAAGTTTTCAGTTCAAGACATCCACAGCAAAAAGCTGTCTGAATGCATTGACACCTGCACAAAATAATTAAATGTCTGTGCAATCAAAACTGGTCCCACCCTAACAAAAAATAGATCACTTTAATAAAAAAAAAGGCACAACTTAAAAACAGGACAAGAAAATACACTATTTGCTGTTGTTGAGTCAAATCTGAAAATCTCTGTTTCATGACTAAACTTATAAGTCAGTTTATTCAACACACACGCACACAGATTATGCGATGGACCGTGACTGACAAATAAATCTGCAGAGACAGATGGTGATGAAGTGTGCGTGAACACACTTTTGGCTGGCTGATACCTTTATTTTTCCTCTTGGCCTTGCCTGTCCACCTCACAGCTGTGATATAAGGCCACAGAAGTGGGATGGGCGAGATGAAGGGTGACAGGTGGAGTGTTTCATGGCATGAATGGGTTTTTTGACGTAGACACACACTGGAACACAGAGTACGCTTAGAAGAAGTCATTCATCCACACTTGTCTAAGACAAAAGAAAAAGACATTTTTTGTCTGTTGTTTTCATATCACAAAGCCAAAATAGACTAACTAGACTAACACTAAACCCATTAGACTAAAACATTTTGCTTCAAAAATTAGAGCACAAGAAGATTGTGTGCATTGATATGTAAGTGATGAAATATGAAATATTGTCTTAGATTGTGTGAAAAATCCCTGAAAACCCCCTAAAAGACCCACTCAAGATTTCTTTGGAGTCGTAAACACGTGCTCACAAGCCCAGTCTTACGTGATGTGTTTCGTCCCAGCCGTTCTCATCCCTGATGCCCAGCTTAGCGCGGTGGTAAAGCAGTGTTTCACAGCAGGAGGTGTCGCCCCCTGTCAGCACAGTGTGGTAGAGTGGCGTCAGCCCTCGCCGGTCCCTGTAGTCTGGAGACGCACCCATAGACAGGAGGGCCTGCAGGATGAGGCGAGATTTCACCCAAAAAGAGATAATTAGGGAAACTGCATTGAAATGATGATTATTCAAATTTTTTACGAGCTGCTGGATACGAATAAGAAAATATCTTAAAGTAGTTTCCAGTTTCCACTCAAAGAATCAAATCAAGAGGGGAACATGTAGTCTTGTGTGTAGGGATGTATGTATTCATCTAGAGTCTGATCTAAACTCTGTGTTTCTTTCCTCTGTGGAATACCTGTGCGCTCCCTATGTTGCACACACAATTATCTCCTGCTGAATTAGCCTCTCCTCCACAGGTACTTGTGTTCTCTGCAATGTGGGAGCTGAAAATCTGGACAAACGTCTACAATGCAAATGTGCCACAGGCCTTTAAAACCAGGCAATTTGTTCTTTGTTCGTGTGCATTTTCTGTGTGGGTGGGTGTGGACTGCTGAGTGGGAAGGTCTATTTGTTCAGTCTTATGCTTGTTTACTTATGTGGTAACACAAAAAAAATGATAATACTGTATCAGTCTCGGGGCACATAGCCATATGCACAATGGTGTAGGTAGAATTTTCTACTTTTATAGTATGAGAAATGAAGAACAGTTGGATCACAGCATTTCTATGACAGGACACAAACGTGTTTGAGTGTTTACCAGCAGGGCTGTATGGTGGTGGCCCCGAACAGCCTTGTGTAGCGGTGTGAGTCCATCTTTGGCACGGAAGTCAATATGGGACCCTCCATCTACCAGGACCCGGATGGCCTCACCTCCACCTGGTTCACACTGCACTGCCAGGGACAGAGGAGTTTCTAAGGACAACACACAGAGACACAAACACAAAGTTTAATTAACAGAGGGGCCATTCAATAGTCTCATTATTTTATTGGCCACTGCTCAGTTTTTTGCTCTACGTGTGGAGTCTTTGAGAATAGCAGCTTTCTTACTGCAGATGAGACAGAAAATCATTTAAAATTAAAAACTGCTCATCTACTTTACGTTTTTTCTTTTTTGGTCAATTTATCAGGCATAAAAGTCACATTTTTCTTTTCAAATACAATAGAAATCTTTTCAAATTCATTTTATTTTGTACTGTTTTCTTCTAACTGTAAAAGCAGAGATCTGGATTTGACCCAGCAGGTAATTTGAGATAAAGAGCAGGAACAGGCAGTTAAAAAAAGTAAAAAGTTAGGAACTTTTATTTGATTGAGGTTTGTGGAAGTTAGGATCAACGGGCCTGATTGTGTCTCAGAAGAATCTGTAACCAAACTGAGAAGTTTAGCAATATAACCATGGTGCTGAAGCAGTAAATGGGCTTCTGATTGTGCTTTTTTTACTCAAATTTTAACCCCTCTGTTCATTTAGTTTTGGAAATATTAAATGATCTATTGTAGATAACATCAACTCTGAATCGTGCACTATATTGGGCCAAAATGCTCTCTCGCGTTACCATCATGAGCAAAGTGGCAAAAAGTAACATGTTGTGTTACTCTACAATATTCCTTACATGTGCTGTGATCATTTAGTTGCTGTTGAAAATACACCTCAGACCAACCCAGCTGCATACTAAAACACATAAGGGAACAGATAAAGAAAGATATACTGCTTTGAATTTGTGGTATATTCTGAGAGTGGAGCAGGTGGTGTCGTTTCTTTTTCATTTCTTCCAGAATGTTTCGGGGGGGGGGTTTCCCTGGAGACTAACTTTTGTATATTACTTCCATACTACAGTTAGCAATGTTTGTTTCCTGCCAGCGTTCTGGTACTTTACCATTTCACTGACGTTAAATGAAGCAACAAAATAAATTTGCAGCGCCACAACAGTCTTAACACAAATATAGCACATTTCTGCAAGAATGAACTTGCTCCATATATAAAAGATTTCCCAGCAAAAACACTGTGATGAGTGCTGGCTGCTATGGCAACAAGAGTTATTTTGTTTGTTTTTGGCAAAGAAGAAAACAACTGTGGGCTATTATCTTTGATAAGCTTCTGTAAATCTTAGGTTGAAATAATTTGCAAGGATGCTTTGACTGCACTTCTTTTGAAGTTACCATGACAGGATGCTCTCATGGGACAGTTAGAAAAAATATCCCCTCCTAGCAGGAACCTGGCAGAATTATTTAATGTGGTATAAAAGGCACTCACTGTGAGGCATCTGGAAAGCGTGGATAGAAGGTTTCAGGGGGACAGACAGATCAAATATAAAAAGTGTTACGAATGGTAACTCTGCAGAACGTACTTTTCTAAAGGTCTTTGATCACATCTTTTCCCTGCCGGCACGTTCTCATGCTACTTTAATTGTTCATGAACACCATTTTCTATACCCGCTTAATCCAAATCATGTTTCTGGGGGGGCCGGAGCCTATCCCAGCTGACATTGGGTAAAAGGGCCACACATAGACAAATGAGACAAACAACCATGCACACTCGCACTCACTCATTGGGTCAGTTTAAATCATGCCATAATGATGATTTATGAATGTATGTATTTTGTTTATTTAAAAACATATTGAGGAAGTTTGACAGCAGAGCTACAGCAGGTTCTGTTAATAAGATACCAAAACATTATAAATAAAGAAAATAAGTTTTTATATGGTGTGGTGGTATGGGGCCTTTCTGTGTGGGGTTCGCATGTTCTCCACGTGTATGTGTGGGTCTCTGCGGGTCCTCAGGCTTCCTCCCACTGTCCAAAAACATCCATATTAGGTTAAATGGTGTCTCTAAAAATTGTCCCTGGGAGTGTCCGGTTTGTCTCTGTGTGGCCCTGTGAAGGACTGGCGACCTGTCCAGGGTGTACCCCGCCTCTCGCCCAATAACAGCTGGGATAGGCTCCAGCTCCCCCGCGACCTGACTGACAGATAAAGTGGGTATAGAAAATGGATGGTTGGATGTTTTCATTTGGAAGGACAGACCCGAGGGTCTACTACCGAATCAACATTGTACAAAGCAGCTTGAGGACGAAAGTTTTGCATGCTCCAGCTCAGTATGCGTTTCTTTTCTATCTCTTTCAATCCTCTGAATAACAGAGAAATGCATGTGGAGCCGTGCAACACAGAGGTGCAACTCCAATTCTGTGAACATTTCATTCTCTATCCAGTGAAAAACACCTCACCACAATCCTTAGAGTGCAAGCACTGCATATCATAGAAACGCAAAGCACCCCAAGAGTAATTTCAGGGGGACACTCATTTCATCCTTTTTGACCACAGCGTGTTATTGAGGTGGGTTCGCCGGGGCTCTCTGTTGCCACCCAGTGTTTAGTAGTGGGAGTGTGTTTCACACCCCTGATTACAGGCTGTGTTCTGTGTTTTGACACTTGCTCCAAGAACAGCTGGAGTGACACAGAGCAACACCCCAAACTGTAAATGAGCCGTCTGCTGCACCCACTAATCATGAACAGAATCTGAGAAAAGCCACCAAATTGTGAACAGCACTGGCTCAGATCCTCCACAAAGTGTTAAGCCAACATACTGCAGAGCCGAGGAGAGAAAACAGAGGGGGAGGTTTTTGCTTTCACATAGTTTAGATATTAAGTTTAAACCACAGAGCCTCAGGTCACCTAACTGCTGTGACTCAGTGCTAATTTAGATGCATGGAGGCAGAAATGGAAACACACATTTGTTTGTATGTTTTGTGTCCTACAGTGACCTTCTGTATGACATCATATCACCGACCGTTTTCCCTTCATCTTATGGTTTGGTCTTGTGAAGCACATTGCGAATTGTGTTTTCGAAAAGCTGCTCATGTATAGGCAGTGATCACAGTGTCAAGTAGATAAATAAACCTTTGGAGAAAATAAGCGGTGATGATGTAAATGTCTGCAGCTTTTCTTACCACCGGTGTCAGCATCCTGATAGTTAGGATCAAGGCCCTTGTCTAAGAACTTGACCATCTTGTCCACCGTGCTGGTTTGAATGTAATCCATGAATTTCTTTAGACTGGCCTGCATGTGGAGAGAGAGTACAAGAACAGAGAGTGAGGCAGAACTTAAGAGTCAAGGAAAAGAAGAATAAATGTTCTTCAATTGTTAAGTAAACGAAAAGTCTAAATGTTTGAAGCACATAATTATTCAAAATGAATGGTTGGCTGGGTTCAAACTTGTGACGTAAGTGGTGTATACTACACATACATATATGACAAATCAGAGACATGCACAGTGTACAGTAGTGTTTCTCCTTCCCTCGGGCTGTGCCAGCACATTGGCATGAATGCAACACACATTTCATGTTAAAGGCTGTGAACATGGCTTGCATACCTTTGTGTGCAACTTGGCCAGTTGCTTCTCATCCAGATTGGTCTGTTTGTAAACCCTGGTTTTATACCGGAACTAAAACCGGAGACAGAAAAAAGAGAAGGGAAACAAGGAGTTAATCTCAGCACAGAGGGCCTTTGTCCTCAATTCTCTCAGCTTTTGGCCTAGATCCACAAAATGGGGCCTGCAGATTGTAGAGACAAGCTTTATCTGGCTTGCGACACAAGTTTTCTACTCTGCTCCACAAAAGGCAAGACATGTGAAAGAAGTTTAAAAATGGTTCAGAGCCTCCACTGAGTATGATGTAGCATGAAAAGAAAGTGACTGTACAGGCCGATAAGAGATTAACTGGTGTGGAATTTAAGAGATCAGGAAAACAACATAGTTCAGTGCTACTCCTCTAAGAAGTGTGTTTGAAATTCCATTGATAAAATGTGGATTTATATATCCTTATTTAAACAGCTCAATGGACAGTTGCAGTGGTTATATTCCAATATGTGATAATGAAATATTTCTGGATCTGAGCAGGAAATCCTGGACGCACAATGTGAGGCTACTAGCTTAGAACGCTCCTCTGTCAAAGAGAATCTTGTGCTAAAAGTAGACTGTCGCTCCTATTCTGGAAATCAGCAGCTGGTTGCAGACATCATTGAGGCTTATACATCAGTTAGTTATAAATAGTAAAACATTTGTTCAACATCCTCACAGATTGGTAAGTAGATATAAGGGCAAATGTTTTTCCTGACAGCTTCTCGACATACCGTGGATTTATTTCATGCTTCTTTCTGAGACACATCAGAGTCTGTCTTTGCTGTACAAAAAAATAACAGTGACATCTTGAGGACACACTGGCACACAGGCTACCTCACATTGTGCATAGTATTTCAAAAGTATTTTGTTGCTTGTGTCAATAGAAGACTGGAGCAGTACCTCTAAATATGGTACTCCTTTTTCAAAGGACTGTGGGTATTCTCTGAGCAGCCTCTCCTCCTCCAAGAACTTGGCATCATGGCCGTCTGTGGCAGGTTGGAACAGACCATAGTTCAGGACATCACGCAGAGATTCGGTCAGGGAGCACAGCACCTGTTGTTTGGCCTTCCACACTGTGGCATCTGGGTTAAAGCGCAAGCATTTCTGCAGGATACACAAAGGTAAATGAGGCTTTCTGCTTAACTGGGAAGTTTCAAATGTGAAGGAAGAAAAAAAAAAACATGAATTAATAAATATCTTAACATGTGGCGTCCTTTAAAAACTGTTGTGGTTTCCAGAAGATTAAAAAACAAACCGACTACATACAGTAAGCGATGGTTACGAAGTATGAAATACAAAAGGCAACAAATGTGGTGTCATAGATTATCATGTCATAAATTTTTAGTTATTCTACACAAAGAAGCAACACAAAGAAGTATGATCGGTAATATTCTGTGGGACCATCAGTGCTTTGAAATGAACTAATGCAAAGATGACAGAATTTTGGGTGTTATGAGCTTGTGCAGAAGATGGAAACAAGAGAAGGTAACAAACCAGTGAGCAGTAGATCAGTGGATTCCAACCGTTTTGTTTCGGTATCCCAAATGAAACGGGGAGTTACAGAGTGATTTATTTTCCTTCTGAACTTAATCATCTTAACCTATAACTTATCTAAATGTCACTGAGTCCTTCAGTTTTCAAAAGTAGATAATTTACCCAAGCTCTTCATTTTCTTCACCACAGATAATCATTTTCACATCCGGTTTCATTGATTTTTGCTATCAGTTGTTTGAAATCAAACGTACATGTTTGGCTTATGAATACAAGTTATCCCCACATGTTTCAGATATGTGAAACGTGGTAGCAAATGGGATTTTCTTTATGGTTTCAATAAAAATAACAGGGTCCAAATAAGCTTGAAGTCCAATAAACTCTGTAGACCTCTGCTATAAAATTGTGGTGCTGCACTGATCAAGTAAACGGTAAATGGACTGTACTTATATAGTGCTTTAGTAATCCAGTTGTCCACTCAAAGCGCTTACTCATACAGAACGTCTACAGAGTGCTTTTTTCCTCCATCAAACACTTTGACAGGCTAATGGACGCATCGGTAGGCAACGTGGGGTTCAGTGTCTTCTCTGACGACACTTCAACATGTCGTCCTTGGAAGTCAAACCACCGACCTTCTGATTAGCAGACGGCTGTTTCCCCTGAGCTACAGCCACTCAAACAAGGGGAGAGGTCGTGAAACAAGTGGCCTCAATAGTAGGATAATGGAAGAAGTCTGGAACCACCAGTGGTCTCTCAAAGAGGAGCAGATGGTTACTGCATGCACTGCATGTTATTTGCATTGCTCCACCGGGTACCTCTGTATCTGGGTCCCTCTATTCCAAACAGACAAAAAGTCAAAGTTTGTAACTGCATGAACTGAGTGAGTCAAATATATAGTACATGTGTCAGGATCAACCTTTGAAAAAGGTCAGATCAGACTTATTAGACAAAGAAGGGGGAAAAGAATGTTGTTTTGAGGTGTGCTATCCACAAAGTAAACACAGATGCATGGACAGCTTCTGACCCAAACAGTAGTATGTATCAAAGGAATATGATCAGTTTCCGTATGTGGACGCAGCTACCTTGGATTTGTCTTAAACGGTTGCCTGTCCAGCCTAAGTCAATAACTGTGCAAGCAGATCCCTGATCTCAACAGTGCGATGTTAGCAGGCCGTTATGGTAACAAAAACTGGACTGAAGTCACGCTTCACTCTTCGGCAGACTTTATTTAGACTCAATTATCTGTTGACACTTACCATCAGTACAGTGAAACCTGATGTTGGCCATGAGCTGAATCTCAGCAGCATGGACAGGAAGTCTGGTCAAAGTGGAGGGAAAAATCGGTACAGATAAATCCTGCTGCAGCAGAGACCTGAGACCAGGGTGACGGCTCATCTTTTAGCCCAAAATGACAAAGCAAAGAGTTAAGAACACACAGTCGTGTTCAGGTCATGTGTCAGACTGAGCTCGAGCACTTAAATCCTGCAGGACATTTGTAGAGAGGCCAGAAGATGGCAGTACATGCTGCATTCTTTCCATCAAACTTGATTAAGATTAGCATGGAATTGAACTTTTAAAGAAAATGTTGCATTTTTAAAGATGCTTCTGAAAGTATTGAGTCAAGATTTCGGTTTTGGCATAGGAACAAATGGAATTGTCTTTTAAAATTTATATTTTCACTTTATAATTGTTATAATTATAATTCTTATAATTGATGGAAAAGTTTTATTGTACTAGATAACGGTTCAGAATTACACAACTGTAACAAGTTCAAAAAATGTATATATATGAAAATGTGTCTTAGGATGACATTGGGAAAGTCCTGACCTCAAGCTTGGATTCACTCTGCTAAAGGCTGTTGCTCCCTTGAACCGGAGGGGGGAGACAACACCAGAGTAAAGTGGATGATTCCTGGGGGCCTTGGTCAGCAGAAAGGATGTGGACGTCAGTTTTGTGCAGCTTTCAGAGTTTCCAGTCGGGTCGGTCATGAATGGCCAAAATGTATAACGGCTTAGAGGCTCAGTCAGCAAAGTGGAGCATAACTCAGTACACAGATGGCTGACAGACGTTTTTTGGCAGTGCTCAACTCCAATCCATCTCTTCCTCTCTTTCCCTATTTCACTCTACTTGCCCAGAGTGTATTTGGGATGCTTTCTGACCTTGAGGCAGCAGCAGGATGACTGGCCCATGCAGAGTACAGCCAGCTGCAGGGATCACTGCCTCCGACTGCATTACTGCATGGGCTCTCATCTCTTGCCAACAGTCCTTTCTCACACATCATTCATTCTTTGTCCCTCATCTTAATCTCTTTACACACACACATGCACGCTCACTGACACACATTTACGTGTGTGCTGCATAGAAAGACATCTGCACAGAGGTTCTGTGCAGGGGAGTCACATTACATTTTCTCCATCTATTTTATTCAGAGACTCCGTCTGCGCACAGCCAACACGGTCACCATGGCAACCGGTTCATTAGTGGTGCAAGCTGCTTGTTGCCATAGAGACATCCCTGTGTTCCCTTGGAGATGGGGTATTGGGAGGGTGTGCATCTGTGTTCCACCGCGCGTTTATGTGTGTGTGCGTTACAGTAGCGTGTCGAAATAGAGCTGAGTAAATGGGAGGGCAATCTTTGAGATTTTGAGCACTGGAGAGCACAAGAGGATAAAGAGGTGGGCCTGTTTGTATTAGATTAGGATTCCCACAAACATATACACAAACACAGAGGCACACACAAGCTACATACTGCACTTACTGTACCATCAAAGGAATCAAGCAAACTCTCTGAAAATGAATCAGTGCCTCAGTGTCGTGCAGATAAATATTCCCACACTCAACCATTACAATATTGTATCAGAGTGTGGGAAAAAAAGTATTGATTCTGCCTTTGGTGTTAAATGTTTTGGAGTCTTGGGGATTTTACTGAGGTAGCAGTTATCTATCTGTTTAAGTCCAGGAAAATCACTGTTCTGCCAGCCTCTAACTTGCCAGACAGTTAGGACTCATCCCACTTTCAACATCGACATTCATCATCAAGCCTTCGAAATGAAGCTTGATTCTGTGAATGGAACATTTCTGATTTTGCTTCTCCTCACACAGACACTTTTGGAGTGTTAGTGAGAACATAGACAGCCTTGCAGCATCGTCCCTTGATCAGATCGTAGCAGTTGAGCGTTTGGAGCACCCTCTAGTGGGTATAGATTTGTGTGTGCACATTATTTATGTACAAGTACAATACTGTCCCTCCACTCATGTGAGAGCCAAAGCAGAGTTATGTCATGACTGTCATTTGTCGTTCTGGGTGCGCGCCACATGTATTACAGCTTTAAGTGCCAGCAGCTTTGAAGAGAGCATCACTGTCAGTGTACTCCATAGGTACATAAATATTAGCTAAAGCTTTTCAGAAGCAGAATGGTGCAGTAAAGCACCCTTTGGGTGTATTACAAACTACCTTATCATACTGTTAATGTTAAAGCATTGATGCACATCCAACACATTTAAACTGGACACTAAGTTTTGGCAAAATCAAACATTTCAAAAGGAAATGGTTTATTCTTTAGCAGAAAGTCCAATACTATCCTCGTAAATATGTAAGTGGAAAGCTTAGGTAAACAAATGCACGTCTTGATTCAGGCTGAGGTAAATCAGAGCTTCTTACTGAGAATGAACAGTTTGGTTTCTGACTGTTGGAACTTCTTTTTACTTCATATCTCTGTTGGATGTGGCTTCTCCATCTGACCATCAGTAATAGAAAATGAGATCAAACTGCAATCTGCGCTCTTCATTTCATCTTTGTCCCGATGAGATGTTTGCTGTGACTTTTATGTAATTCTGTTTGTTCCAGCTGGCCTGTTTAACGTTCTCAAGGGTTTATTCAGATGACAGAAATAGAAAGTAAAGCAAAACATAACTGAAATATCTCAAAACCTGATCATAACAGATTGTATTAGAGCATATAAATGCACTCAAGATCACATATTTTACATACCGTCACTTTCATATGACTTTCATTTTGACATCAAAATGTTAATACAACATCAAGCCCTTCTTTTTCCCTTTTGGTTTTATCATTTCTCAGAGGAAAATTTCTGTCTTGCCTCCTAAAGCTGTGATCACACTTTCCCACTCACATACACCCACTCATTCTGTCCATGCTGCTCTTTATCTTCCCATGCCTATCTCTGTCTTATTCTCCATCCTTCTTCCCTCTCCCTCCATCTTTCTGGAACAGCTCTGTCACTTATCTATGCAGAAATAAGAGTCTTTCCTCTCTCTGTCTCTAGCTCTCGCTATCTCAGCCCCTCTGGCCTTTTTCTGCAGGCCAAGTGCAGGGGGACTAGAAGCCTTTAATGAGATCTATGGGGAAATGAACTCCCACCAAACACACACACTCACACACATATTGCCATTTAACTTCATTCTTCTCCCTGGATCTCTTTCGATCTTATACTCATTTAAGCACTCACGCCAGCCCCTTTTCTCTCTAGTTCAGATGAAAAGTGAACACATTTCTTTCAAGCATTCCTGTCATCTCCTCTCTGTCCTGTCCTCTCCCTCCAATGTCTCCATTAGCTTACCCTCATTCTCACATGCTGTGCTCCTTCCTGCCCTCCTCCATACTCTCTTCTTTATTATCTCAGTCCCACTGCTGACCTATGGGACTCTTTCTTTTGTTAATTTACTACCTCTGCATTGCTTTAGCAAGGCCTGGTAAACTCTGTGTGTGTCCGGCAGTTCAAGTTGTTGGCAAATCTTACTGAGTAGCATTTCAAGTGAGTTTTTCTTTGTGTATATTTCACTTTTGAAATGTTTGTGAGGCTAAATCCTGCCTGAGGGTTACTGTTTGCAAGAATTCAGCTCAAGTCAAACAACAGAGAAAAACCCATTTTGTTTCATGCTGTTTAAAGCACTCGGCAGACATGTGCCAATTTCGCAACATGTGTATGAGTTTTACAAGTTAATAAACCTGCAACGAATATTGCCTTGACCTCCAGCTGTGAGGGAATCATATCAACAACTTGTGACACAGAGATAGGACTGTCGCTGTGCACAGAAGTGAGTTAATGGATCATTACTTTTTACATCTACAGACAGTTGCAGAGGAGGGATTACTGCTCGTATCAAGATCCACAAACTCAGCTAAGAGGGCTTGCACTTGTTATTGTTATCTGCCATAGATTCATTTCAAGAGAGGTGGTCTGCCTCTCTGCATCTGGTTTTGTAGTGGCAGTAAATGAGTCTTTGGGTGGTGCACAGACTTCAGATCTTATTTGGCTGGTCCAGTTAAGGTGTGGATTTAAGGTATGCCCGGTGAGGCCTGCATGAGGGTTTACCATTTCTCTCACTATGATATAAACTATGCTTTGGCAACCTCAATGAAAACAATATCATATCTGCAAGTTTTTGTCTGCAGGTCAAATATTTGCATTTAAAGATCCCATGAAATCAGCCTTCATTTTCAGTTGTTTTTATATTATATGACTTATAATATGTTCCATTTTGCCCAGCAATGGGCATAAAAAGTCTTTGTGTAGGTACACGTAGCAGTATGTTAGAGCTTATGATATTCTGGGAAATTTTAGAATATTGATGATTCGTCCTCCACTTGCAGGCATAAAAATGAATAAAGAATCTATTGAATTTTACATTTCTGCAGGGCTAATGGGAAATGGTGGCCAGTGCCTGTTGGCAAAAAGAGGATGTTTCATGATAGGCAGCTATATAAGATACTCCCCAAAAATTAAATAATAATAACCCGATCTTACTTGGCACTCTGAGGGTTGGATGGTTAGATATATATTTTTGATATGCCAGAGGGTCCTTGACCCTTATATACAGTATAAAATGACTGTCACAGTGCAAAATAATGTCTTTCATAACAATCACACCTGCCTGTCTTTTTCCAAAATGAGATGTCAGATAGATGATCCAGCTGGATCCCTCCTTCACCCACAGCAGCTAGGGTTTCATCTACATGTAGCAATGCATCAAATTCCCTCTTGACAAATACAGTAGACTAATAGATCTTCCACTCTCTCTGTCAGCACGAATGCACCAGCAATGCAATCTTTATTGGCAGTGAGCTTAGAGAGGTCTCCCCAGGTGGTTTGAGCAGTTTTATTTGCCAAGTTTTAAAGCAGTAAAGGTAAAGTGGTGGAGCTGGTCATATTCAAACATTTTTTTATCTGAGCACATTGTGGAAGTACTGGGAGTACAGATTATTTTAATGTGTCATACAGTACCCTGCTATCTATTCAAAACTGTTGGTAAAAACAGAAATGCATGCTCACTTTGATGCTGAGGCTAAAAGAGAAAACCAAGCTTGGAATCTTTGAAACATCAGCTGCCAGCATCTGTGTTTGCTATTAGTGCTCTGTAGATGCATGACACTGAAGCTTCCTGGAGATCATCTCGGTCACAGTTTCAGGAATTCTATCCCCCAAATTCAGGGTCGAAATGATATTTCTTCTGTCTGAAGCTTAAATGCAGGTTGACGTGCGCTAACCACACTGGGATGTTCACATAAATTGCCGTATCAGAGTCAATTTGCATAGATCCATCAGTAATCAAAATGCATGAAATGCATCATTTCTGAAATTATGTTGGTAAATTTCTGACATGTAGGTATATTTAAGACAAAATTAATAGAATAGTTGCTAGTTTGTTTATTTATGAACAGACAGCCTCTGAATTTCTGCATTTTCATGCGCTGTGTCATTCCACATTCTCTTCCCCCAATTCATAACATCTGCATTTGTGCACAACAGTCAATCCCTTATCTCATTACAACACAATTAAACAGCAATTAGAATTTATTGAGGGTGAATTAGCTGACATGTAGAACAGACCGAACACACTGGGAGTATGAAGGCATATCATCAAACCCTACAGAGAGAAACAGGGAAAGGAGGAAAATAACAGAAAGTAAGGGCTGAACCAGGGCTTCATACTGATATTACAGACTGAAGGCAAAATGAGAAAAATGGCATGAAAAGGTTGAGCCAAGTCAGGATGAGAGCAAAAGCCAGATAAAGAGTAAATGGCTGGGTTATAACTGCCATGATCTTAGGGAGTAAGAGGGTATGCAGAGTCAGTACAGCTTGACAGAAAGTCTATAAAGCCACAGTTTAGCTTGTTCATTTGTTTATGTCAGTCTGAGTGCATCAGTTCATCGGCAAAAATGTAAATTTAAGAAACTAGACCATCAAAACCGTGGACAGTTAGATGAAAACAGTATTTAATGTCATTATCACTGAAGACTTGCGTTTGAAGACACCATTGGGTTTTTTATGCCTGGTTATATCTTAAAATGAGTGGGGCAAGCTTGAAAAACTATGTATATAACTGGCAGACGTCCCGGGCCTCAAACAGAAATCATAACTTAAAACAAAACTCTAGCATTGTTACACCACCAGACCTTTTCAATTGTGTGAGATACAACCACCTGCACTAGTGTAGATTATTAAGACTGAGAATACCAGGAAAGAGTAAGACACGAAAGAAAAGTGATAAATCAGCACAAGAAATCCTAATGAGCAAAATATTACAAATCTATAAAATGAAGTCCCAAAACTGCTCAACTCGTGTTGTTATTTTGAATCTGAATACATTTCTTCAGATAGAGAAACATTGGGAATCCCTCTCCTCAAGTGTAAACTCATCCCTGCTTAACCATGCATTATTTTGCGTGGACAGACTTTGAAGGTTTTCGGTTAGCTTCAGCATCTGCTGCCTGTGCTTTAGTCCAGAAGTCTGTACTTATTCAGCAGATGTGCATTATTCTTGTGTACTTTTTGCAGAAATGTGTGTGTGCCAAAAACATTTTATAACCGAGGTGGTTGGGCTTTTCAGTCTGCTGCTCCTTCAACATTTGCTGATTGAATGTTGATAACTAAATCAATCTGGAAACAATGGTACGAATATTAGATGTAGTTACTTTATAGGGTGATAAATAATCATAAATTGACAATAAAGTTTCACAGCGATAAAGATAGAGCTTGATTCTGCACATGATCCATCAAATATTATCACTATTTTAGAGACCATCTTCACAAAGCATGTTTTAACTTTACAGACAAACAAACGAATAAACAAAAAAAACTAAAACGTGCCAAATAAATCAATTACTGTGGGAACAAATCGTATCATGGACATTCAGTGAAGCACATGGGCTTGAAATGATATTTGTTTCAGTCAAACACAGTCCCAGAAATGAATGAATAAATAAACAAAATACCCTGAATTAAACGATTTCTACACCTTCTGGGGTCCAAAACTGTTGCATGCCAATGCCTGGCTTTACTAACTGTAACATGCCTCTGTTTGCATTGCCCAAAACCTTCACAAAAGGATTATATGACAACTACAACATGCTCAAAATAGCTTATAGGGAGGTGGGAGAGGGGAGTAGGGTAGCGTTACATTATGGGCTGTTGCACCGCTGAACAAATCGCAGCCCCATCTGACTCAGAAATGTCCCTTTCAACAGTCAGCTGCGGTTGGTTGGGCTCTGGCAGATAAACTCCATGTGTGGGGTTTTTCATTAATAAATAAATAAACAGTGTAAGACATGAAACACATGGAATGGCTTAAATATCCGCAAACATGCAATTATGGGTTGGCATTACATCATGTGAATACTGGCATATACAAAACAACAGACAATGTGAAACATTTTCATTTCAATATTTCTGCGCCTTTACTGGAAGACAACGTGGACAAATGTGCCCATCGCGTATTTTCTCCTGACATTGGCCTGTTCTGTCTGTGCCCCCTCCTTGGCTAAAAGCATCCCTAAGTGTGTTTGACAGACTAATGCTGCACCGAATGTCTAAGAAGTCACACAATGACTTTCTTGACAGATCTTGAGAACAGCATTTTTGAGTGGACACAAATTGCTGATTTGAAATATACATAAAATACCACAACAAAATCCTTTTGAAGTGTCAAATTTCTTTCTCTGCTTCACTTTGTCAATTTGAACAACTCATAGTTCTACCTGCCTCTAAACTGTACCTTCCATCTTCTTTAATCTTCTTCTGTCTTTGTCTGCTTCCATCTAGGCAAGGCCATTTTATTTGTAGAGCACAATTCGTACACAAGGCAATTCAAAGTGCTTTTGATCTAACTTTATCTCCCTCTTCTTTATACTTTCATTTACTTTTTCTCCACCCTTTTTCAGTCTTTTTCACCTCTAATCTACCTCTATCTAACTCTGCGTCTGTTTGTATGAGACGGTTAAGCTCATTCCTGACCTCAGGCATGCGTGAGCGTTCTCCTCCTAAGCACTCCCATCGTTTTATGATTAAACTTTGATGCCGAATTGTTAGAATAGAGATTGGTAAATTATTCATGGTTGTATTTAAAAACACTGAATCAAGCACACTCACACACTGCTTGAAAAACACCCATGCACGGATCAATAATAAATCATACAGCAGCAAGAGGGAGGAAGAAGTGTTGAGTGAGGCATTTATAGTGCGCTCAGGTGGTAAATATGAAATAAATACATTTACACAGGCAGTCACAAATATGTTCGTTCTCATCACAGACACATAAAACACTTAGGTGTGTAAAAAGAAAAAGGACAGACCACTAATGTGTGGGGAACATGGCCTTCTGCTTGTCAAACACAAATATGGTCTGTCTCAACTTTTATCTAGTGATGAGCACGACTCTCTTCTCTTTCTCCACTTTTTTGCGAGCTTTTCTTTGTACCGGCAGCACATCATAACATTCTTAAATGCATCCTCCATCCCTTGCATTATTCTCTGCTCTTCATAACCTAATTATTAGTACAATAATGTTTATGACCAAGATTGATGGTAAAATATAACTTCTCAGAGAGACACGAGAGGTAAAAAAAAGAAGTAAAACGCCCGGGTGTCTGGCTGTGATGATTGCCTAATCTTTGCATGTTATTAAAGTGTAGGAGATGGATGTGTTTTACATGCAGGCAGCTGCATCTCTGACTCACGAAGCCCATTTAGACCCACTTTTGATGGAGGCTTTGTGCTGCCATGATGTGAGACCACATCTGGGAAAGTGAGTGATTGCAGATAGGTCAATCATGATTCTGGACGACCCTCTAAAACCCAGTCTCACAGAAAAGGACTTTTCACTACTTGCTTTATTGCACCATATAAAAGCTCTTTGGAAACATCATCCAAGTGGCTGTGCTTCTCTTTCCATCACCCTCCTCTCCTCGCTTCATCTTCCCTCTCTCTGACTCTCTCTGAGCCCTTTACCGCTCAGAGTGTCTTTAGAATCTAATTCTTCTCATCTGGATGGCTCTTGTATGCATTTTTGTTCTGCCTCTCACACTTCATCCCTCTTCCGCTTTGAAGTTAGGTCACCTTGAAAGTCTTTCTCTCAGACATGGAACTTTGCTGACAAGTATATGTGCTTTCCTTTGTTTTCTACTGCTGATGCAGTGAGAGAATGATACAATCAATCCTCTGAAACGTGTAGTGTTTCTACTGCACTGCACTGCACTTTACAATCTTAACTGGCCACATTTATGGTCATACACATAGGGATGATGACGAGAAGAATTAGTCTCATGACAAAGGCAGCATGGCTCACCACTAATCTTACACCACTTAGTAAAGTCTCAGGAACCATCCCATATAGAGTCAGTTCGGAGGCATAAATGTTGGACAGAAAACCAGAGGAAATCCTCTTTTCTTTTGAAGGTGGGTTGATGGCCACATATAAACCTTTCCTAAACTTCTTCTGGGACTTTCAGTTGCAAAACAGAAAGTTCATCCACCCACTTTATCTATTTTCTGTCTCCATTATTCGGGGGGCCCTGAGCTCTAAACGTGGAGAGTATTAGCTCTTTGATCAAGCAAGTGAATTGTGAAAAGGATTGTTTGCAAGTGTTTTCTGAGCTTTAGGGCTGGCATCAAAATGCTTCTTTCTTTCAAATCCCTCACCTTTAGAAACCAAACGATGTCTGTTTGCAGAGCTCACTTTAAGACAATCTTGATAATGTCTGGGTTACTTGGATGTGCTGGTGGTTGTAAAAACAAATGAGAAACAAGTAGGGTGGGATTGAGGCCCATCTTTTCTTAAGTCGAGACACTACAGGTGAATAGGGTAATATTTTAAAACAATAGATATCACCATGAAACGTCCTCAGTTGATTACTTATGCAAGTATGAAAAAAAATGTATTACAAGTTTTAGAAATTTGTATGGTTAATCATGCAAATTAGGCATTATCTCATTAAATATGCGCAAATTTGCATACATTTCCGGAAGATAGATCTGAACATATGACAAAGCCAGGTGCAAAATTCTTTTTTCATTTTGTTTACACACAAAATGAAAAGAAAATTACAGAGGGATTTCAGGATATCTGCTTTCATTTCCTAGGAAATCAAAATATACTGTACATAGCCTAAAAAACATTAATTTTTGCCATGTTTTTTATTATATTGTCACATAAATGAGGCCAGGAATGATTTATCAACAAATCCCTCAGTAAATATCTTCAGAATACTGCTAAGTGTATAACTGGAAAGTTTGGTGCTAGTAGGTGCTCCATAGGCTGAGATATTGATACTGGAAAAATACAAAAAACAGATTTTGAGAAAACGGCATTTAAAGATTTAAAGAGGGGGGGCGAAACGCACTGCCGCGAGTCAATAAAATGTGATGAAATAAACATTTTAATTTATGTTTTCTACGTTTTCTTTATGGCAGGTTGAAAGAACACATATTGAAGGAGTTGATTGGCCCAAAATCTAAAAATTGACCCCTGCATGAAAAATCACTGTTTTTGCCTGCCGTGTCTCGCCTTAACATGTCAGTGACTTTCTGAGGGTGTGAGTGATGACTACACTGACCGTTTGCTTTATGTCTGGGATGCCGATGCGGAACACCATCATGGCGATGTGGGTGTCTTCAGATGAGTTAGCACTGCGCTCCTTCAGCCTCCTCTGCTGCTGTTGCTGTATCTGATTGGCCGGTTGTTGGTGAGTCGGTCCAGGGTTGGACGAATAGGGATTTGAGGCATGACCAGGGTTCCCATGCCGAATATTTCGGTCCCCAGTGGGTCGTCCAGCCATTCTACCAGACTGCCTGTGTCCTTCACCCCTACCCATCCGAGATAAGCCTCCTCGCCTGACATCTTCTACCATCTCCTCTTCATCTTCCTCCTCCCCCTCCAGCTCACCGTTCTCCTCCTCCTCCCTGCCTTCATCGCGTTCATCATCTTCCATTTCTTCTTCCTCTTCTTCTTCTTCCTCTTCCTCGTCTTCTGCCCCAGGATAGAGATGTCTATTATTTCCCAGCATCCTTTGTTGCTCCTCGTCGCTGGACAGGGGGCTAAATGGCATCGTCATTGCGACAGAGAAGACGGTACCACTGGCAATGCCATCATTCCCAGAGAGACACTGCATGTGAAAAGAAGGAGACATAATTTAAAGATAAGAAAAAAATCTTTTAAGTTTAATTTCTTTAGCCGTTTCCAGGTGCCTGTACAAAACAGTTCTTATAAACTCTGGTCTCTGTGGGAACAGACTTTCACACTTTTAGATATGCAGTACTTATGACATGTAATTCACAATTCATGTGTACGTGAACCCACTTGTGCTGCTCATTTTTACCTTCCAGACTCTTACCAGATATGCAGAAGTATTTCCTGTGCTGGAGATCTGAACCTGAGACTGGCTTTTCATACATCTAAACCTAAAAGAATCTGCCTGTCTGTGTGACATCCGAGTAGGAATCAGAGAAGTGGTACTTAACAGACGACACTGACAATATCACTTTAGATACTGCTCTACTGCTCAGAGTGATAAGATAAGATAATCCTTTATGATAGATGACAGCATAATTTAGGTTGTACTTACACGATAACACAGAAAATAAAACCCTGAGAGAGAACATATTTCTCAGTTGTTGCAAAAT
This sequence comes from Odontesthes bonariensis, assembly GCF_027942865.1. NCBI lineage: Eukaryota > Metazoa > Chordata > Actinopteri > Atheriniformes > Atherinopsidae > Odontesthes > Odontesthes bonariensis. The sequence goes on along the minus strand of NC_134526.1, from coordinate 8,321,500 downwards.
GAACCAGACAGTTGATACTGATCGGCTTGTGACTATAGAAGGAAGATCTAAGATACCGAAACATAATGAAGACAACTGTTATCTCCGATTTGTGCAACCATCATGACAAAGAAACATCAAAACACGTTTGACATGGATTTGATTTAGAAAATACTTTTTTTCTATTTTTGGCATATTTTAAGTTCTTCTTGTTGTATCTCCTTCTAAAGAAAGCTCTTAAAACCTGAAATTCAGCTTGTATCTTTGAATAATTTAAATACAACAGACATTTATATGTATTGAATGCTTCATTTAGAATTAAATTAATTAAGATGAATGTTGTGAAAATATATTTACACTTCCATACAAATGTAATAATTCATTGAGTTGAGATGAGATACAAGTCTAACATCATACAAAGTAAATTTTAAGTTAATCTTACTCCACAAAGCAGACAATTTTCCTATGCATGTGTGCGGTACAGATACTAACAGCACTTCATTTAAAAACTGTACACTCTTGCTCTTGCTATCATCACTAATGGAGCCAAGAAGCCACTTCAGAACACCACTGACTAAGATTGCAGATCTGTCCCTGAGGGCCTTTGCTTGGCTCTGTGTGCTGTTTCGGGATTTTCTGCGCCACTACTTTCTGGACAGCTTTGCACAGAACCAAACAGCTGAATAACAGCAAGAGGGAGGACACCCCAATGGACCAAGGAGGACTGATCAATCGGCAGTAAGGGATGGCAAAATGATCAGCAGAACAACCAAGAAACACTCATTTAATCAAATTACACACATTTATTCAAGTAGCTGCACTTACAAATTCAGATTTTGCAGGCAGATGTGAGAATGTCTCTCACCATTGATCTGGAAACTAAGCAAGTACAAAACTGGTATTGTAAATTATGGTTTCTCATCTGAAATGAATTCATCTGGAGAAAAATCAAGTGCGGAGTAATGAGGAGGCTTTAAATTATAAATGGACTTCTGTTGTGTATGTGTGAGTCATGAGGCAACTGAGAGACACGAGGGGAAACACAGCCATGCTGTGATGAAAAAACGTGTTAGACATGTAATGTCAAGGCGTTCCTCATGGGAGTCCGAGTTCAAAACAGCAGCTGTCCAGCTTAACAAGAAACCGAGTGGAAGCATCAAATATGGGGTGGCACAAAGAAAATGAGAAGGAAGAAAGAATGACATTGCCATGCATATCAAAAGATACTCATATTAAGATGTTTACACTGGTATCAAGTCTCGCAATTTCATCCTTGGTGAAAGAAAAGCATGACTGTAATGTAAGCTGCTCCAAGAATTTTCTGAAGTCAGGTATCATTTATTTGATGCCAGTGGATAAATATCTACCTTGATCTGTGCTATTTGGAGGCAACACTTGGAATGACTGAAACTGCTTTGACGAAAGCTGCTGCAGTATTTCAGCTGATTTGATCAACAAAAAAAAAGATAAACAGTTTGTTAGCTTGATGTATTTCTGTCAGTACAGTATATTTACTTTATCCCAGTCTTCTCTTTCTTTTTATGCCTCCTCACACGTGAAACACTCAGTGCAGAGCTGACTGTAATGCACACAGGCACCTGTGAAAACAGTTCTGGCAGCAACTTTTGAAATCATATTAGCGACCAAACTTCTGTTGACAGTTCTGATGAAAGATAGAGATTGCAGACAAATGTGCAGCAAACCATAAAGCAAGATCCAGATTGAATCACCTACCTGTGCAAAGTATCATCAGTTTAGTTAAAACCATATATATATGTCTTATCTTATGGATCCAATCACATGTAAAATCATTGAATCTATAGTACTTGAGAAAATAACTATAAGAGTAAGATGATCAAGTATAAAGATTAGCACTTAAAACTCGAGCAAGCCTCAGCAGAGGTTTCTGTTTTTGTGTATTTTTGGATAAGCAAGGCACAGTAATTATATACCTCTGCCAAGGCAAGTGTGGAAGTATGCAAATCTAATCATCTGAAATAGCAACACTTGATTAACTGTAAACATCATTGAGTATCAACTTTGCTCTGGTTATAAAGCTAGAGTGGCTATATCATTTTTTTTTATTATTCTTAGGAAAGGTTAAAACGCCTGCTTTCAATGTTGATTATAATTAATGAGGCCTCTCGTACCAAGCTGTGCCTAAGGACCACCACAGGAATGAAAGAAAGGCAATGAAATCAAAGCAAACCTGAGAGACTAAATGGAAAGAGAAAGTAGGAGGAGAGATAAGAGGAGAGGAGAATGCAGCTGGAAACCAAAACATTTGAGGTTTGGAATGAATGAAAGAGACAAGAACAGACGGAGAAAGAAGGAGAGGGAGAGAGCAGCGAGGTTTCTGCAGAATAGCCAGACATTTTACCAACAGAGAAATATACCTACAGAAGATGATAAATGAAAGTGAACAATCCATATTTTGTGTTGGGGAATCAGAGATGAGGGAGGCTAGAGAGGGACGTTATGAGAGACAGAGAGTAAGCAGTAAAAAGAAAAAAAGAAAATAAGACCTGATCTCCATTTTTTGTCCTATCACTAAGCAACACTCCTTCGTTTTGTAGGTATCGGGTGGTGGTTCTTTTCTTTTGGGCATTAAGAGTCAGTGGTGATAGTCTAATGTCCCCCAAAAGCCCCAGTTGAAGACTAACTGACCACCATTCCTTGATTGCATGAGAAATGGGGCAACTTATCCTTGCAAAACGGAGGAGTCGTGCAAGGGCAGGAATTAGGATTAGGTTTAAGAGTGTGTGACCATGCAGGCAAATTGCAATAATTAGTAAACCCACCCAAAATGTGCACAACAAGCACACTAATTATGCATGTACAAGAGGAAAACTGCATTCCCCATTGTTGGCACTGTGCTCAGTATTAGGCAGACAGCACAAATTGAAAATAAATTTGTTTTACTGATATTACATCTCAAATTAAATATTTGGACAAATTAAACTCATTTCAATTTTAGTACTAAAACTATAATAGTGCCTCTTGAAGAACTTGTGAATTTAATTTTTCGATTTACAGGGAAATCGTTTCAGACATTATTTTCAATTATTGATGCTGGCACTTGAAAAAAGGAAAGGGGAATTATAAAAGTCAGTAATAATTCATCAGAGAGCCATTACTGTCTGCGCAACTTCATGCAGACCTTGGAAAAAGTCAGAGGATCACAAAAGTAATCTCTGAGTAATCTTTTAGCATTGCTAAAAATCTGGGGGGCCTAATTGAGGGTACGCAGGGCACATTGCAGAGTACAAAAAAGACACCTCAAATAGATGACATACATTAAATGAAGAAGACTAAAGTGGGAGAAAAGAAGTGAAGGTTACAAAATAACTGCTGCGATGCTGTATTAGAACAGAAGAACACTGAAGGAGAAAAGCAGAATGCGAAAACAGAAGTGAGAATTTGCAGGGCTGGATGGTTTCAGGCAGAGAGCATGAGGGTGGAGCTGAGTCATGAAACCTCTGCCAAAAATGATTGGATTAAATCTGCCAAGAGTATGAGTCAATACTGACATCCACTGCTTTATATCAGGCCTTTTTACCTCATTTTCCTGCCAGATAATCGATAGGAGTTCCCCCTTTGTGGAACTGCGTTATGTCAGAAAAGGTTTTTTAACAGTATTACGTAGACTAAACCAATGCTAAAGGGCTCCAAAAAGCAATAACACAAAGACCTTAAAGCAGAGAGCCTTTACTGTAGGTTTTCACAGCCTCATACCTTGAAGACGATGTGTAAAATTCCTCCAAACCACACAGTGATCATCAACACTCTGAAATAATACTCTGAATGTGAATGGCGTGACCGAAATATTCGTCACGCATGCTTCACTATTTATCCATATTTTCATAGAAGATATTAGAGTGCTCCCAAGGGATGGAGCAGAGAAAATGAAAGTGAGGCTAAAAGACTAAAACTAAACTTTTGAGTGAATCACTTATTGTCAATTAAGCTGGAACAGGTCAGAAGGATGGGAAATTATGAGAGAGAAAGTGATAATCAGGTCCCGAGAGAAAAGTCATGACTCACACATAAAAGACCTACATAATGAATGTTCTGCTCGTGAGACACTATGTGTGTCTATCTGAGTGATGATGAAGAGGGCGATGAACCGATTAGGTATTACCTAATGCCAACAAGTGATAACAATCTCCTCATCTTCATATCAGGCTGTAAGAATCTTTCCCTCTTCTTACTCTCCTTGGAGAGCTGTTTCAGTTTCAGGACAGATCATTAACCCTTTCAGTCAACTTAACAACTTAAAACTGCATTAACCCTGCTGACCCTCACCTCATTGAACAATCAGAGAGGTTAGCTTCACACGTGAACTAAGAGCACTGTGTGGTTCGGCTTCAGTGAAATTAAAGGTGGTGCACAAAGGAATACATGATGCTTTTTACACACAACACCAAAGGCAAGTTCATATTGTCACAACTCAATGTGAGATGAGTTTAGCAACTCATTTTATGGAGCTAGTTTTCCCTCCGTCTACTTTATCTGCTCAAGTGAGATGCTATAATGCTTTAAAACAGGGACAGAGCCTTGATTAATTCAGCTGTAAATTATGCTGAAATACTGTAATTAATGTGTCATTTTCAGGGCAGCATATTTAGCATGCTATATATTTAAAGAAAAATCTTGCATTTCAGAAACTAGACTGTCATTATTCACCTTTTTGCAGAGACAGCTTTGAAGATTAGTAAGGCTTTCATGTCATAAAAAGTTAGAGCAGCATTTTCTCACCTGGAAAAAAGAGAAACAAACTCTCTTTGACAACTGCTGATTGATTTTAGTGAAGCGGCAACGTGTAGTCAAAGAGACCAACCTTCACATGAAAAGAAGCTAATGCACATGGCCTTCAGCCTGAAAAAAAAACTAAACTTCAGCCCAAAATACCTCTTTTCTTTGTTCCTGTTTATCAATCCAGTGAGAAAATCCCAACTTTTAACATAAAGACACTTGTTCACAATACCTTTATTGTTAATTTTATCATTTAAAGTTCTATGTTAGACCAGAAATAATGTAGCCTCAAGTTCTCAGGTGGCACATGTTTCTGGTTATATGGTGGAGGAGATTCATTCCACAACTTTCAATAAGATCATTAATAAAATCCCTACTTCTTATGAAGCTTTATGCACTGAGCTCCACACACTTGTTTTTATGGCCGTTTATAATCGTCAATAAAGCACGATAAAGGAGATACTGCGTCTGTTATTACTATTATTAGCTATGTATTATTAGCTACGTAATGAGGTAGAGCCAGTATATTGAAAGGTAAATGCTGTCTGACAAAGAATTATAGACAACGGTATTTATATTTGAAATTGGAAGCATATCTAAATACTTTTTAAGAGCTGTATACTTGTAATCATTTCAGTTACGTATGCTAGTAACCTTGATTTATAGAGCGGAATTAATGAAACCCAGAAAGGATTTCTAGATCAGGTCTGATTGAGGGGCTGCACAGTGTGTGGTGGCCTCTCGCAGCGAGAGGGTTCCAGGTTCAACTCCCGGCTGGGGTCTCTAAATTGTCCCTAGGAGTGAGTGTGAGCGTGTGTGGTTGCTTGTCTCATTTGTCTCTGTGTGGCCCTGTGATGGACTGGCGACCTGTCCAGGGTGTACCCCGCCTCCCGCCCAATGACCGCTGGGATAGGCTCCATTAGTTAAACTGTTTCAATTCCTTTAATGTACTTAAAGAGTGCAGCCAGAGACTATGTGCTGTAAGAAAGATTAAAGTATCATACTGAAACCCTGTATTGGCAGATAATCAACCATAAATGACTCGGATCGGTATCTGTAACAAAAAGTCTTGATTGGGACAAGTACTCTGTGTTCCATTGTCTGTGCACTAGAAAAATAAAAAGCCTGGCTAAACCTGCAATCCACTTGGCAGAACATCTAAAATTCAGAAGCTAACATACTGTACATCCCTTTTATATCTATCCAAACAAATGAAGCATAAAAACAAAAAGTTGTGGGGTTTGCTGGCAGCTGTGTGACAGACTACTTGTGAGCATTTTCTGCTTGGGCCCAGATTTACTATGGCTTTGCAGGTGAAACATACCTTGTTTTGGCATGAAAAAATACTATAATTTTTTCTTAAAGAGCACCTAAAGCTCTAGGCATAGCATTTTTTGTGCCTGCACTTTTTGCATATGTATTTGCTTTTATCCCTTTCAGAGTGCAAATTTCGGAGAGGAGAGCGTGAATCAGGCAGACTGATCTGAAAGGCCTCTGGCTACACAATTCCCTTATAATTGCACCATCATTAAACACAAAAAATAAATGAGTATTGATTAAATTCTGAGCTACAATGGATGGAGAGAAGAAAGATACTTTGGATTCATTTACACCTTATTTGGAATGCCAAAAGAAGGCGTTATCAAAACACTCTGATTACCAAAGCACATTAATCTGCAGTGACCGCAGACAGTCTACAATTTCCTGAAATATTGAGCTGAAAGAAAATCATGCAACACGTGCTGCCCCAAAACTTTTTGTGTTTTGCTTTACTTATGTTTGTTTGTTTTCTTCCGTTTGAGGCACCATAACTTATCTTGGATGTCAGTGTCCAACTTTTCACCTGCACTGTCCCCGAGTGGAGAGAAATACAATCATATCAAACATTGAGGATGCAGAGGTACATCCATTTTCTGGAATAATACCTGTTTACAGATAACCCAGGGATGAACTGTCGGCTGCAGTGACAGCAGGCAGTTAGTTGAGTCCAAGCGGCTTTCCTTATCATTGTTTTTTGGCTACATGTTGGCTCTAATGACTTTTCCACAATTGTGTTTGCTTCCCAATCAAAATACTTTTTAATATGAGGAAAAGTGAGCATCTTAAAGTATTTCAAGTGAACCTGTAATCACGTCCATGCTCATTATGGACTGTGTTGCGGATACAAGCTGCACCCGTGTCATTGGTAAATTACAGGCTCCTGATTATCAACAGGTTTGCTTCTTTAGGGCTTAATTTGGTCATTGTTGAAATGCGCTGATTGTGCTTGTGGTTGCAGCTGAGTGCACAGTTGGAATCTCCTTTGCAAAAGTAGAAATTCCCATCAGCACTGTTTACAATTTGCAAACCCCACACTCATTTGCCTGTTTTATTAAATCTGACTCTTTGCAACTAGTCATCACCATGATAAGCAAACTATAACATTATTAATGAGCTTTAGAGGCTCTGGTAGGCAGACTTTAGCTTTTTGCCCTTTTTCCTGCTATGCTAAATTAGCTAGCTTCTGGCAGTAGCTCCATGTTTACTGTAAAGCCATGAGAGCAGGATCAATTCTCTAATCCAACTCTTGGCAAGAAACTGAATAAGCTTATCTCCTAAAATGTCATACTATTACTCTAAATGCAGTTGTTTAATTCTAAAATGTGCTCAGATCAATAAGTGCTGAACAGAAGTGTGTTGAGTAGACATACCTCACCTTAACATGCAAGTGAGTTTATGGACATTAAGGAATAGAAAATGTGCTTTTTCTGCTGGCCGTGTTTTCAGTGTAAGCCCCCATTTTTGACATCTTTCATTTTCATCTGTTGGCAGTGTCACTTTCAACAGTGTTTGCCATTGTCTCATATCATATTCAGTATGTTCAAACTGTCAGTCTTGTTTTTATGATGTACTGATTCATAGCTGTGTTGTGCTTGCAGTAAGAAATCTAATTACAGCTTTTTTTACATTGTATATTATGGAACATCGTTTTTGTCCGTTTGCATTTGCTCTTTAGGCTGCTTGATAAACTTGAAAAATGTGGTTCATAAGTGGTTAAATGGAAGATCTTCACTATCAGCAACATATTTATAAAATTAGGAGAAAAACCCTTAAATTTCATGACACCAAAATGTTTAGATCATGCTGGGCTGGAAATCTCTCATGTTGACATCTTGTCATTCATGTCTGAACCCTCTGTGAGAATCATGGGAGAAGAAAACTAGGAAGCAAGGGCACATTAGCGGGATTCTGTTGCAATCAGTATAACTTTCATTCCAGTCAAATGAAACAGGTGGCTGGCAGCTCTGGTAGTAACACACTTGTCAAAGATGAAAGTACTCAAATATCTGTGGATGGTGAACAAGTGTGATGAGCCAGATGTCTTTAAAAGACCAGGTGGAAGTGGCATGTTTAGTAGATCTATGTTTTGGCAAAAGAAAAATGGATTTTAGCTCTGTTTGCCGGCATACAATTACCAGGTGTAAATGTAATCCATGCTAATCCTGCCTCGATCATGCACAATCATTCACTTACCCTGCGCTTAAAATTTACATGGATTGATGAGAATGAAAAATTTGGGTTATGAGGCAGCATTTACTTTTCTGCTTGGGAGGTTTTTGTGCGCCAGAAGTGAGAGGTAACTTTGCTGACATCTTGCCAGAGTCTTGACCTGGTTCCGCTAAGCTTCAATCAGTCTACAGTCTGTGTGATGCCATCAAAAGACTGATATCCCACCAGCACAGAGACATTCAATCTTCCTCCCCCCTGTCTTTTTATCCCTCCCAAACACACGTATCTTCATATGCTCTGTCTCTCACTTCCTCTCTGTCTCTCTGGTTCACCCTCTCTTTTATGTAGGACATAGTGTGTATATAGATAGATATTTTCAGTGTCTCGGTCCCCAGGAAATTTCACTGGGAAACTTCCAAAGAACAGATCGCCCCACTTTCCTGCCACTAAACTGGAACGGCCAATTTTCCTCCCTCCTTGTTTGACATCTACACACAAAATGGACACAAATTGTCTGTGCAGCCTTTTCGGTTATTCATGTGAAATAAGGACTCAGAGTCACACTCACTACAGCAAGCTCTCGGGATGCTGCGAATACACATGAAGAACAGCAAATGTGTATGAACTTTGACCTTCTGGTCAACTGCCCCCATATGTTTTAATGCTCATCACATAAAGCACCTATCTTAACTGTGAGGACCCAAACGGAACCTGAATGAAAGAGAGTGAGGCTTCACATGTTCTGGTATAACCCTCCCTGGTGCTTTTAATCTAGAATAAGTGCAGCTGGAGGAACCTGGTTTGAGTTTTAAAGGAAAGGGGGGCAAAACAACAGCATCACCAGTACTGTCATTATGAAGAATTTACAGAAAATAGGTTCAGGACACCTCTGAAAGAACACAGGTTGGTGCCCCAGAATCTCCCTTCTGTGCTTAATATACTCACCGATCCCATTATAATCTACAGCCCCAACAGACTCAGCAGAGGCTCTGTGCATTACAGTTGTTAGAGTAAAAATGTTGCCATTTTACATTTATGGAAACCATGAGAACTTATAATCCCAACATTCCTCAGCATGTGTGCTGGCAACGTGCACGACATTGAGCATTATCGACCTGCAGAAAAGCCTTTTAGAGGTTGTTGTGAGATAAGTTTCTAGACTTTTGGCATCTAAACTTGGGTTCAACAATACATAAAAGATTAGCAAAGCCACTGGGACATCTCCTGCGAGTGTACAATGCATCATCTTAAGTTTTAATATTTTAGAGGGGAGTTATCAAGAAGTCTATCCATCATACAGATGTCATGTAGGGACCTAAGTCATGTTTTGTCTTATACTCTGAGAATATTTATTTCTGGGGGGCTGTGGCTCAGGCAAAGTGCTCGTTCTCTAATCAATTCCCAACCCCTCAAGATCTATGAGACTGACTCACTTTTGGAGACATCTTGGTTAGGCATATGAACCTAAGTGACTTCTTTTTGCTAAACTACTCTGCCAGAGTTAGGGAACAATCGTGGTTTGGTGTAAAATCCAGCCTTTCACACTGTGTGAAAAGGGATAACAAGCTCTTTTGGCTCAGTTTAGATTATCTGTGTCCATGTTTCTTTAGATGTAGAATGACAGTATTTTACTGGAGAGACTGGGCTGCAGAGGCCATATATGTTTAAAGTGGTACTTTGAGCTAAATACCTTGATAATAACATGGTGGAAAACAGATGTTTTTCATGCTCACCTTCATAGCCTCCCAAGCTGATATGTAGCCTTCTAATTTTCCCGAAACAACAGAATTCACTGACTAACTGGGAAACTTCATCAAATATACACCTTCGGTACAAGAGAAAATGGGAGAAGAACCATTAAAGTCCTTGTATTTATTCATTTGACATCAGAAAAAATGCCTCTCTCTAATGACTCTAGACAGTAATCTATTTGTCCTACTGGACTGGTGTGGGACCTACTAACAGATCAAAATCACAATCCCAAGAGCAACGCTGCTATGACCTGTCACTGGGAATCCTGTTTTCACATCCTGTATCCTGAAACTATAGTTTCATCAGCTCATCATGTAACATCAACTAAAGCCAAGACACTTCAGAGGACAGTAGCTACAGAGGACAATAGCCAAGACACCACAGAGGACAGTAGCCAAGACACCACAGATGACAGTAGCCAAGACACCACAGAGGACAGTAGCCAAGACACTTCAGAGGACAGTAGCCAAGACACTTCAGAGGACAGTAGCCAAGACACTTCAGAGGACAGTAGCCAAGACACTTCAGATGACAGTAGCCAAGACACTTCAGAGGACAGTAACCAAGACACTTCAGAGGACAGTAGCCAAGACACTTCAGAGGACAGCAGCCAAGACACTACAGAGGACAGTAGCCATGACACTACAGAGGACAGTAGCCCAGACACCACAGAGGACAGTAGCCAAGACTCTACATAGGACAGTAGCTACAGAGGACAGAAGCCAAGACACTTCAGATGACAGTAGCCAAGACTCTACAGAGGACAGTAGCCCAGACACTACAGAGGACAGTAGCCAAGACACTTCAGAGGACAGCAGCCAAGACACTACAGAGGACAGTAGCCAAGACTCTACACAGGACAGTAGCCAAGACACTACACAGGACAGTAGCCCAGACACTTCAGATGACAGTAGTCCAGACACTACAGAGGACAGTAGCTACAGAGGACAGTAGCCAAGACACTTCAGATGACAGTAGCCCAGACACTACAGAGGACAGTAGCTACAGAGGACAGAAGCCAAGACACTTCAGATGACAGTAGCCAAGACTCTACAGAGGACAGTAGCCCAGACACTACAGAGGACAGTAGCCAAGACACTTCAGAGGACAGTAGCCCAGACACTACAGAGGACAGTAGCCAAGACACTTCAGAGGACAGCAGCCAAGACACTACACAGGACAGTAGCCCAGACACTACAGAGGACAGTAGCTACAGAGGACAGAAGCCAAGACACTTCAGATGACAGTAGCCAAGACTCTACAGAGGACAGTAGCCCAGACACTACAGAGGACAGCAGCCAAGACACTACAGAGGACAGCAGCCAAGACACTACAGAGGACAGTAGCCAAGACACTACAGAGGACAGTAGCCCAGACACTACAGAGGACAGCAGCCAAGACACTACAGAGGACAGTGGCCCAGACACTACAGAGGACAGCAGCCAAGACACTACAGAGGACAGTAGCTACAGAGGACAGAAGCCAAGACACTTCAGATGACAGTAGCCAAGACTCTACAGAGGACAGTAGCCCAGACACTACAGAGGACAGCAGCCAAGACACTTCAGAGGACAGTAGCCAAGACACTTCAGAGGACAGCAGCCAAGACACTACAGAGGACAGTAGCCATGACACCACAGAGGACAGTAAACAAGACACCACAGAGGACAGTAGCCAAGACACTTCAGAGGACAGTAGCCAAGACTCTACAGAGGACAGTAGCCCAGACACTACAGAGGACAGTAGCCAAGACTCTACAGAGGACAGTAGCCAAGACACCACAGAGGACAGTAGCCAAGACTCTACAGAGGACAGTAGCCAAGACACTTCAGATGACAGTAGCCCAGACACTACAGAGGACAGTAGCTACAGAGGACAGAAGCCAAGACACTTCAGATGACAGTAGCCAAGACTCTACAGAGGACAGTAGCCCAGACACTACAGAGGACAGCAGCCAAGACACTACAGAGGACAGTAGCCAAGACACTTCAGAGGACAGCAGCCAAGACACCACAGAGGACAGTAGCCAAGACACTTCAGATGACAGTAGCCAAGACACTTCAGAAGACAGTAGCCAAGACACTTCAGAGGACAGCAGCCAAGACACTACAGAGGACAGTAGCCAAGACACTTCAGAGGACAGCAGCCAAGACACCACAGAGGACAGTAGCCAAGACACTTCAGAGGACAGCAGCCAAGACACCACAGAGGACAGTAGCCAAGACACTTCAGATGACAGTAGCCAAGACATCACAGAGGACAGTAGCCAAGACACTTCAGAAGACAGTAGCCAAGACACTTCAGAGGACAGCAGCCAAGACACTACAGAGGACAGTAGCCAAGACACTTCAGAGGACAGTAGCCAAGACATCACAGATGACAGTAGCCAAGACACTTCAGAAGACAGTAGCCAAGACACTTCAGAGGACAGCAGCCAAGACACTACAGAGGACAGTAGCCAAGACACTTCAGAGGACAGCAGCCAAGACACCACAGAGGACAGTAGCCAAGACACTTCAGAGGACAGCAGCCAAGACACCACAGAGGACAGTAGCCAAGACACTTCAGATGACAGTAGCCAAGACATCACAGAGGACAGTAGCCCAGACACTACAGAGGACAGCAGCCAAGACACTACAGTGGACAGTAGCCAAGACACTTCAGAGGACAGCAGCCAAGACACCACAGAGGACAGTAGCCAAGACACTTCAGATGACAGTAGCCAAGACATCACAGATGACAGTAGCCAAGACACTACAGAGGACAGTAGCCAAGACACTTCAGAGGACAGTAGTCAAGACACTTCAGAGGACAGTAGCCAAGACACTTCAGAGGACAGTAGCCAAGACACTTCAGAGGACAGTAGCCAAGACACTTCAGAGGACAGTAGCCAAGACACCACGGAGGACAGTAGCCAAGACACTTCAGATGACAGTAGCCAAGACACTTCAGAGGACAGTAGCCAAGACACTTCAGATGACAGTAGCCAAGACACTTTAGAGGACAGTAGCCAAGACACTTCAGATGACAGTAGCCAAGACACTTTAGAGGACAGTAGCCAAGACACTTCAGATGACAGTAGCCAAGACACTTCAGAGGACAGTAGCCAAGACACTTCATGTTAAAAAGAAATGAAAAATAAAAATAAAATTAAACTTTCAATGCAATAGAAACCTCTCTTTTTCTACATCAAAAGAAATTATTGCAGTACAGGAATAAAAATGTCAGGGAAAAGCAATAAGATAACCCCCTGAGGGCCTCTCGTATAGACTGCAGTCGTTTATAGTGAAGATATGAATGAGTGTGTGAAATTACAAAAAGACACAAGAAAGAAATTAACATACAAGTACCTCCATACATCTGTACCTCCCACAACTAAATCTAGTCTTTCAAAACTGTGACTTTTAAGATATTGTACAGTTTTTTAGATTAGCAACAAGCAAGGAAAGCCAAATCAGAGGTAAAAATTGTCGCAGTAGTTTATAACGACAGATGTCTTGTCTGAGGTTCAGCTGGTAGTCCCCTTGTGTAGACCCAGATGGTGAACTGTGGCATTGATCTGTTTGAAGATATTTCAACGACATTGCTGTTGTCTGATGAGCTACATGCTTCCCAATTTGTCTTCCTATTGATCACACTGATGTTGGGTTGTTTACTTGTCAAATCTTGACAGCTTATGAAGGTCAGACTCAAAGCTGCTCCCACTCTGGCTGCAGTTCTTTACCAGTGATATTATAACAAACTGCCTCGTGTTTAGTTTATTTCTATCATTAAGAGCTATCCCTAATCTTGGCTTTCACTGATAACCAGATATGATTCTGTTTAGTCTAAATAAGTTCAAATGTGGCACATTTCCTCCCCTTACCAGACTAACCAAGCTTTACATACTAAAAGTTGGGCTTCAGTTCTCTGTTTATGAAACAAAAAAAGTCCTAAAGTAGAGAAAAGGGAAAGTCCAAGGTCACATCTTGTCATGTTTTGTTTGTTCACACTTCAAAATCACATAACAGAAGCACAACAATAAGACTGTTGGTGTTATTGCTGTCTAAAGGACTTATTCTTTATAAAAACAGTAGATTTTTTGTTTGTTTGTTTTTTCGGACCAGCTTATTATTTCAGGTCTACTTAATAAAAAAAACGCTTTGTGTAAACACAAAGAGTATTCGTGTATATATAGGAATAAGGCCACAGTGTTTGTTAAAGCTTCTCTCAACAGAGGAGACGAGGAAAGTCAATCAGCTGGGGAGCCAGAGAGCTGAGATCACATTCAAATAGCCTGCTAATTAATTAGGTTTATTCATCATCGCCACTAAATCTCTGTGGGACTGCACAGAATCTCTTCTTGTGTTCTGCTAACAGCAATGTATGCCACCTATTTCAGAGAGCTGAGTAATATCGTAAATCACACAGACTCATCTCTGTTGTCTGGCGGAGGAGCTGAAGTGGTTGCTCCGCACTGAGCGGTAGGACCCACTTGCTGCTATTGAGAGTCTCTCTGAAGGCCAAGTTGGGGCTAATACTTGGCAGCACTGGGAAGATCATGAATAAATAAACCACAATGGGAGTAGCTGTAGGGGAGGAGACTGTCTGAACATATGACAAGCTGTAAAATATTAAAGATGGATGCTGCTCCACTGCTGCAGGCGCCAAATAAGAGGCTGACCATGTGCCTACCTCCAGGTCTCCACTTTCTGTTTTTTACAGGCCAAACTGAAAAAAAGAGATAGTAAAAAAATGACCCATCCAACTTCACATCTCTGTCAAATATACAACAGCCTGCTGGATTTCTGCTCTGCTTTTATTCTCAGAGCGGCTACCTTTGAAGCCTCGTCAGAATTTGCCAACTTCAGCAAAGTCAACGCAGGGATGGAGGTTTTGTTCTGACCCACTGGGAGTTGACCAAAGCTGGGGTTGTGATGAGCTTGCAGCGCTGAAAGAAATCTTCAAGGCAGGTTTTATAAAGTGAGTGCAATTCAACACCGTCTACCCGGAGACAGGACAGGAATGAGTCATACCCTCTCATACACACTCAAAATGAGACTGAACAAGCAAGAGGCCAAAAGTCTGACAGACCTGTCGCGGTTTGAATAAGTCCTGTCTGACCAGGTGAATGGAGCATTTTGCTCCCTGCGGTCCAGCAATACCTGAATCAGCACTTCCTCCACGGGGGGTCTGTGGTTTCACGTTTCAAGGCTTTTGAATGGAAAATCTATCTGCTTACAGGGTGAATCCTGCGTGGGAATATTACCTACATTACCTGCTTGTTGAGGTACAGGATTCCTCCATACAACTAAAGTAATGCCAGTAAAGTTGCATTATATCAACCTCAAATGCGCATTTTAGCCTTTATTAAAACAGCATTGATTCAATGATCACATGTTAGGGCAGATGTTTTCTGGAAATAACTGCATTTCTTTGCTTTTCTATGAAAAAAAAAGTCTGTTTTGTCGTCTATCAATACAACCATCTCATAACTAATCATGCTATTTGGTAACATGTCAGTGACATCACTGGCTGTGAAAAGAGCAGCTTATTAAGAGGTCTTTCAGAAAAAAAGATGGAATGTTCAACGCTCTGTCAAAGACTCTATGGTACTCATTTAGCATTTTAAGAACAATGTTTTTCATTTTTTCATCATCTATGGTGCATAATGTATTTAAAGTTAAGTCCAAAGAAATCTCTGTACACAAGGAACAAGATTGGATTCATCCCATCCATTTTCTATTCCTTTCTAGGATTGCGACAGCTGTTTTTCAGGGCAGGTTACACCTTGGAAAGGTGGTCAGACCATCACAGAGGAACAAGGTTCAAAATAAACATTGAAAGTTTCTGAGCTTCAGGCCCCCAGGCAGCAGAGGATTTAAAACACCCATTATTCTGTTTTGGAAATCAATGCATGGGCTCAGAAGCACTTAGAATTCATCACTGCACCTATAAATGCTAGTTAAAACTTTATGAAACTAAAGAATTACATCTATATAAGCAAGATCCAAACCCAGAGTTGCCTTCTCTGGGCCTGAGCTCATTTACGATAGAATGAGGCATAGAAGACCATTTCCCTGGAGTCAAAATTTTTAACTTCTTTTGGAAATAATAGATGTTGCCTCTTTCAGGCTCAAGAGGAGAGGTATAGAGGCATAAATTTAACAGTACAAGGGAATTACATCACTATTTTTGTGCATTAGCATCCACATACCATTATAGATGTTGGCATTGGTAACAAGCACATCTGTGACTCTACCATCAGTGCTTATTAACGAGCAACATATGTTGCCATTAAGATATCTTTTTTTTTAGATCATGCCAAACTGTATTCTTCATGAATTCCTATAGTACCGCTCGGTTTTAAAGGGTCTGGGTGCTAAACTGGGCTGCCCTCATGACCTGTCACCAACTGAAAAAAACACTTAGATATTTATGAAACAGAAATGATGTCAAAGGAGGCACGGACACTTTGAAAAGTTACTGTCTCGAACGGTAATGGAAAAGCATCACACTTCCCACACTAAAACAACTGGTTGTCCTCCACACTTTGCATGTAACTTTGTTCCTGTCCCAGCATTTCTGGGAAATATTTCCAATATCAAATTCAAAATTTGCACCCACAGATACATTTATTCAATAAAATGTTAACATAAACCAACAAGTTTTCCACATGCAAATCAAGTGAAAAGTTGTTATTTTCTCTTAAAGGGTGCAAAGTGGAGAAATCAGACTGCGAGTTCTCTGCATACAGATGTCTGTTTCAAAGCAAGGTTTCATTCTTTATGTTTCTACTGCAACAAACTTCGTCTCATTTTCCACTTTTTTGAGGAGCATTTCAAACAACAGATGTTGAATAAAACCAGTTTTCTTTGTGAAAAAAACAGCTTTTAGGGATGTTTTTATTCTCATCCAACAATATCTTTATTAGATTAAGGATTTTACAGATTTAGTCATAGAATAGTGTTTGAAATTTGCTCCTATGTGTCAAATCCATGGGGTTTTTGCCATGTTTGTCCTTGTTTAGTTTTTAGTTTTTATGATGTTTTAGTTCTTTCTCATGCCTTAGTTTTCTAGTCCAGTCCAGTATTTAGTTTTGCCATGTTTTCCCCCATAGTTTCTGTTGCTCTGCCATCACCTTCATTCACACCACCTGTGTTTTTCCCCTCACTCACCTATCACTCAGTCAGTATTTAGTTTACAGGTTTCCCCATTCACTTGGTCAGATCCTTACACCCTTCATCACTGTCACAGTAAGTTAAGCCAAGCCAAGCATGTCATGTAATGTCAAGTCTTTTGTTTTTTTCACAGTCTAGTTTTGGTATCCAGCTCAGCCGCACTTTGTGTTAACCTTGTTTTTTAAAAATAAATCAGTTTGCTTTTTTGAAGTCCGCATCCGTGTCCTTTTCACGCCTCGCACCCACCAACCCTGACACTATCAACTGTAAAGAAAAACTGCATCACTAACGATAATAATACAATATGGTGCTAATTATAATCATCCATCCATTTTCTATACCCACTGAATCCATTGGTCGGGTCGCAGGAGCCTATTCCAGCGGTCATCGGGCGAGAGGTGGGGAACACCCTGGACAGGCTGCCAGTCCATCACAGAGACAAACAACCACACACATGCTCACTCCTAGGGACAATTTTAGAGACACCAACTAATCTAACATGCATGTTTTTGGACAGTGGGAGGAAACTGGAGTACCTGGAGAGAACCCACACATACACAGGGAGAACATGCAAACTCCACACAGAAAGGCCCCAGCTGGGAGTTGAACCTGGAACTTTCTTGCTGTGAGGCGACGGTGCTAACCACCACACCACCGTGCAGCCCTAATTATCATCATAATTTAGCAAATCATAGCTCTCTGTTTTTACTTTACAAACCTCAGAAACACAGAGGAAGAACACTGTCACGTGTCTGTAATGTGGGCCAATCAATATGACATCACATCAAACAACTCCTATAGGCTTTATCTCCTTTGCTCCTGTCCCGGTGTGGGTGCTATTCCCCTCTGCTCTGTAAGCTCAGCACTGCCTACAACCAGGCAGCTCAGGCTGTCTAATGTCCAAGCCAGCCAGCAGAATGTACTGTATCTCATGTATCATCTCCCATTCATGCTGCCACAGCTCAACCTCCACTGTTGCTATAAATACTCCCAGCTGTGTTTCCATTATTAATGCAGTAAGACGCACAATTCTTCCCTGGCCCAAAACATCACCAATTCCTCATCTCTCATGAACTTTAAAACACCCACCGATGCCTACTGCTGGAGCAAACTGATACACATGTAGATAAGGATAAGGAGCGTGCGCACACACCAACACACACTTCTGTCCATGATGAGTTCACTGGCGCTGGAGGAGGCAAGTAAAAAAAGATAGTCCAAAAACCAAAAATACCACACTGCTTCTTGATAACATGAACAGTTACACTTTGAAAAAGATTTGAACACAATCAGGAAAAAGAGGGCCGGAACAAAGGAGGGAATTGAATAAGACTCCATTGTTTCATGCAGAGAAGCAGAAACAAACTAAGATACAACACAGTTGTTTAAAGAGGTTGCAGGAAGACAGGGAGGAAATAACTACCCTTTTTTCTGATGTCAAAGCTAATCATTGCATCGGAAAATGAGGAGTTAAAAGCCAGAAAACACGCACAGCTTCTTCAGTTACAGCCGTCTCCACAACAGGGTCACACTGTGACAGCAAGGTGACACAAGGTGATGCAGCTCCACATCCTTAAATCACAAGACACACTTCTGACACCATGTGAAGTTTGCACAAAGTGCCTCGTCACACACAGCAACAACATCAGCAGCCTTACAAAGGTCTTGGCCTGAGCTGAAAAGAAGCTGACATTAAATCCAGCATCTGGAAGTACTGATTGAAACATCATGGAATAAAAACTAAATCTTATTATTCAACTGATGATATAAAGTGACAAGTAAACAAGATGAACATCTAATCAATTTTGCTTTGACCTCTACGACAGGCATAATGTCTACACAATTGATTGGTTAAATCAAATAAGCCTCTCACTGATAAAAGAACACGAGACACCAGCTGCATTTATGCTTTGAACGATCCACAACATCCTTGTTTTGCACCGAAGGCCTTTTGGAATGAATGGTTTTAAAACATGGATGTTTTAACTCATTTTAAGATAAATAAATCATCCCAAATTTTTTTTTTTTCCCAGGAGATTTTGTATTAACCACAACATTTGTGTAACCGTAGCACAAATGTAAGAGGCACTTTGGAATTAATGTCAGCGCGACAAATTAACTTTTTCAGGGTCACTTGTTTTCACTTTCTAGACTGTTAAATTGAAAAGTAAAGATCCAAGACCGTTGCACTGAAAATAAATTGTTGGGTCCATTCATTTACTGTATTGTCGATGTAGTTGGCAATCACTCAAAGGCTATACAGAAGAGTGCTTTCAAGTTCCAAGCTCGTCTTTCCCACAGGACCCTAATGCAGCATTAGATCCTATTACGATGCTTATGCTGCTGGCTTCAGTTGGTGCTCAAATGCACAAACACACACACACAAATTACACCCCACCCGACCCTCTGATCATCATCCTGGGTCGGCACTGTTCCACTGCTGCCATGCATCTGCTGCTGCTAAAAATAGAAACCCCACTTTGATGATGCAGTGGTGACTGTTGGGAGATATTAAATGCTTCTCTGTATACCTCTCGATGGCACAATTAGTCTTAATAAACTGAGAAGGAATTCATAACAGAGAGTCTGACCAAAGTCTTCCACCCTCCAACTCTCCACCAGCCTCCCCTCTAATTACCAGCAATGGAGTTTGTGCAATGGGACAGAGGGGATTTGTTTGTGAAAAGACAAAGTAGAAATAAGAAAGAGAGAAAAAGCTAGTATTGTATAAGGGAGAGGGTGTGTACATTACCTGAAAAAACAGAAAACACACCAATCAGCCTTTCGATTTTGTCCAGTATCAAATCAAATGTTTATTTGTGAAGATACAAAAGTACAAAGGGACATGCAGATTCAATTTAGCATCGTTATTGGTAGCCTGTTAGCATGAAGATGTTTAACTCAAAGAACCACTGGGCAGCTACATAACACAGCTTCAGATTTATACTTTTTAGATTTCCACCTGCAGATACATACCCACATCAGTCAGCAACAACTCCAATCCTGTGGTGCCAAACGCTCAGCTCTATATCGACAAGTGTCTAATGACAGAACTCCTAAATATACCAAGTGTCCTTTTCTGCTAAATCAGACAGATAGTGAATTAAAACACCCAAGCAAAGGCTGGCTTTTACATTTCTGCCTATTTGATGCAACACTAATGCAGCACAACAAAGCTATACTCAATTAGAAACGCCTTTTTCCAAGGACCTCCAGATTGAAAAGGATTGCTAAAAATCCATATATCATATATATCCCAAAGGAGACATAAAAAAAGATATCTGAAATTAAAAGATAACCAGAAAAACATCCAAACCAGCAAGTGTGTAAAGGGAAAGGAACAAAGTTGTTTGCAAAGGGCTGCAAAGACACATAAATTGTGACATTAATGGGTGGAATAACTGAATTTAGGCCATAAAATTTGCAGAAGGAAATGTAAAACAATCAAAATGAGACAATAATTGACCAAACTAGGGCATAAAACAAACCATGAAGAGATGCAAAGTGACTACAAAGTTGTCCAAAAGAGGTATGAGACACATAAAACAAGCATGGAGGGTTGCAAAATAACCATTTACAGTAGTGATATAAAATTATGCAAAACGCCCATAAGATACCAATGCAACAGCCACAGATGACAATTGAATAGTTTATGGATGTTTTTGTGTCTCTTTCAGTCTGGGCCTCTATGTCACCTCTACGTACTAAGCCAGTAATAACCCATAATATTGCTGTGTCAATTGTAAAAGCTTTATGCTTTTATATAGATGGTATTCACACCTGATGAGTGATTTTCTACTTGTCTAACACGAAGCATTTCATCAAAAATTCTGAGGATACCCTTACTTCTGACCATCGCCTCTCTTCACATCAAAGTGGAGGTGTTTCATGACCGACAAGCTTCAATTTCTGCATCATGCCAGGTGGACAAAAACGTGCTGGAAGTAATGATAGCACCAATGTCTCCCGAACACCCTGGCAGCCGATTAACACAGGTTAGAACCATCACCCTGATACGATTAAAAGCTCACAGGCAGTGAAATTATTAATACAGACTGAAACAGAGTAAGTCACTGGAAGAAAGGTGGATAGAGGTAAATGGCAGAGGGAGAGAAATAAGAAGGGAGAGGACATGGCTGAAGTGGGACAAAACGCAGGGGAGACCTGTCTGTCCCAGATCAGCCATTTACCGCCGGCAAGAGATGGAGAAGGAAGGAGTGAGAAATAAAAAGAAGAGAGAAAGGAGTAAGAGAGTAAA
This sequence comes from Odontesthes bonariensis, assembly GCF_027942865.1. Lineage (NCBI taxonomy): Eukaryota > Metazoa > Chordata > Actinopteri > Atheriniformes > Atherinopsidae > Odontesthes > Odontesthes bonariensis. The sequence continues at coordinate 8,300,107 of NC_134526.1, read as the reverse complement.
CGAGGTGGCTAAATCTGGAAATATGAACTACATCTTCCCCTGAGCAATGCAGCAAATAATGAAAAAAAGGTTGAGCTCCCCTCTTATGCATTTGAGCAAATAAACCAAGCGAGAAAGTTTTAGAGAAATAAGTCAATGTAAAAAGGAGCTCTACAAAAATGAATCAGAGGGATAATCAGTCCAAAGGGCATTGCAATTAGCCCCTTTCTGTCCTTCTAACACTGCTGTGGAAGAGGATTCTGAATAAACATGACATGAAATAATCAAATTAATCAAGATTCAAAGCTTGTTCTTCTCCGTGAGTCAGGTAAGCTCTGCCCCAGTGTACTGATAAAGCTGAGTTGAGTTGAATTTGTGTTGAGGTCCCCTGATCCCCAAAGTGGGATCTGCACGGGTGGAAATGTCAACAATGTGCTCTGTAAACACAGTGGAACTAAACGGTGCCGTTCCGTAAGTCTTTCTCTAAACAAGGTGGAATTATTGGCACTTCATTGCCATCATCAGCTCCATGTTAATTCAACTTGACGTGCAGCAATTCATGGCTGATTGCTGGACCTCGACTCTCTTTGTGCCAAACAATGTCTGAAGCAAAAACGACATGACAGTGCGCTCATCAGCACTTAGCTGTGGCTGCATTGGTGAGTGAACTACATCAGCTCGATTTTCAAAGTAACTGAGTTTCCAAGGAGTGAAGCTAAGGGCTGAACTGGACTAAACAAACTTACACTATGGAGACATTACAAGAAAGCTCATGGAACCGAGGCTAACCCAGACACGACGTTATGACTTCCACTCTCCATATAAAGACACGTCAGCCGTAAATCTGCCTTAGAAATTGTGAATCTGTCAGTTGAATTTGACACTGATTGCTTTAATCTAACACGTCCAATATCATACGTTTGGAAGATAAAGAGTTGCGACTTAGCATGACTAAGTGTGTAACGACAGCCTGACATCACAGAGTACCTGAGTGCCTCTGTTTAAGAACTCCTCGATCACCTCTGCACGCTGACTACAGCACTTCACTTTTACATCAAAACCACCAGCAATGAACTGATGGGGGTTCAAAGTTTCCGTACAAACTGAGCTCAGTGTTGGCTCTTAATTGATGAGCTGCTTCCCCATCATTACTCCCTTGTCCCCAAGGCAACACATCAGATACAGCGGGTAAGTGAAATATGCAAGTGTTGGTTACTATGACTGTGTGTGGGTAATGTCCCTGCTCATTGTCCTGAGAAAACAAAAACTGAACTCACGGTTACGTATCACGCTTTGAACGCCTCCGAGTTTTTCACAGTTTAAACTTCTGCAACATTATGCAGAAATCCACCTTGCTGCCCTGTACAACACTTTATAATACAGAAGCAGCTTGTGTGTAATTACATGTACCCAGTAAAGTGACCCGCTGTCGCCTTTATGTGGGGGGCTGTGTTCAGCAAAGACAAAGGCATCTATAGATAGACTCAACAGAGGCAGAGATAATGACAGAAGAAGTGCAAAGACATGTTCCCTACAGGAAGGGTGACCCTTTTCTTGTAGAAGAAGCCACTCAAGTAAGAGGACAACAGTTTGAACATCCATCATACTCAATGCATACCAAAACACCTACTATTTCTGCTTTGGATTTTTAATGCTAACGTGCATCTCAGTACATGTTCATTCATGCATACCCTGCCTTTACACACTACGCTCAATACGTGAGGGGAGCCAAAGTGGGATTATCTGGGTTATTTCATGCAGTGGTTAGCCTTTTAATGTGAACACTGAGCAGTGAGCTGCTCTGTGCACCAGATCATCAGCAATTCTTGACTGGCATGCAACTGCATGTGGGTGGGATCATCAGTTTAACACAGGGATGAATAAGGAGCAGACAAGAAACATATCTCCCACATCTACCTACTTGTGTTCATAACTGCTGTCATCAATATTTCCTTGTTTCCTTTTTTTTTCTTATGTTTTAACAAATCTGCGTCCCTTTACCACTGTTTAATTAAACCACTTTTTCTTTTGTGCCTTCTTCTTCCAAAGCTTGGAGAGATCCTTCATAGGCTTGAATGAAGGAGTAATTCACAGCCAAATATTGCTCAATTTCCCACCATTATGTCTGTGCCTCTCAGATCCTCACAAGGCTGTTAGGCTCATTTCATCTTTTCAGTATTTATGCAGCTGCTGCATTTTCATTTAAAGCTGGGATTTTTTTAATGCAATGACATCCATGTGACAGAGGAATTAATGTTTGACATCAATGCAGTAAACTTGAACATGCAAAGCCTCCTCCCACCTCCTGCTGCACACACATATACCCCCAACTGACTCCACCACTATCCCTCAACAAACATAAAATCACACTCTCTGCAGCTTTGCCCTGCACCTTCCTCCGTTTCCATGCATGTCAGGAAAGAAAAAAGAAAAAAAGACAGAAAACATTCTTACTGTCTTCTACAATCCCTGAAGAAATACAGAAATCCCTCCACTGGAAAAAGGGGACAGAAGTAGAAAAGAGAGGAGGGGGAGCCCAGCGGTTGTCAGTTGCAGAGGAATAAGGAGTGAGTAGGGACGAGCTGGAAGATGTAATGGAAAGGGGAAAAAAAGAAAAGACAATCACAGCAGCAACAGTGAAGACCCTCCTCCTTCACAACGGCTGCCACCACAAGAAATTACAAGGTGTCCGGCGTGCCACTCTATGCTGAGGGATGGAGCATTATCCTCGACTCCCAGACTGTCCTCCAACAGCAGTAGCTCTGTAGTAACACTTCTATCTCTTCGGTCCGGCAATCTCCCCATCCTTCGCTCGATGTCCTCCCCTCCTCCCTCCCTCCCTCCCTTCAGCTTGTTCAGAGTGCCCCCCTCTCTCTCCTTGTACTGGTTGGTTGGTTCTCTTTCTCACCCTCCTCCCTCACCTCTCCGTCTTCCTCTATCTCTCCCTCCTCTATCATTACCCAGATACAGGGCATACCCCTCCTTCCTTCTATCTGTCTAACCCTCTCTCCTCCTCTCCCTATGTCTTTGATGTTTTGGAGTTCGACTCTTAGCTGTGAAAAGAATCAGTTTTTTTTTTTTTGTCTTCTCACAGAGCTGAAAGCACCACAGAAACACAGAGGAATCCACCCAATGGTGCAGGGATACACACACCAAACAATCACCCAGACATACATATAAGATAACTAAGTAGTCACCGTGCGATATCAACGGCAAACCAAATTAATCAATTCGAGAAAGAATTCTTGTGTTTCAAAGATTTCTTCTACAATCCAAACAATTCAATCTAAATCCAGTGCAATCTGCAGCAGTAAGGACAACATGCATGTGTTCTAACACCCACAGAAATATGAATAAGGAATGAAAGCGATATGTAGAAGTGGATGAGGGGAGCCACTGCTGCAATGCTTATTTTCACAGGATGAAGGGGAGGACTGTGGGTGGAGGAGGAGCTTTCTACAAGCTGAATTGAATAGCAAGTAGAAATCAACTCCATTATACCAATCAGCAGTGAGTGAAGCATGTCAAACTCACTTTGATGAGCTAACAGCCCTTTAATAGTTTGGAGCTGGGGTGGGTGGGGGGATACAGTGGTTGTATACATAAGTGTACAGTAACAGTGATTGACAGATGTGATAAATTTGATAAACAGATGTTCTCCAGCAGTCAGGTCTCCTGAAGTCTGCAGCTCAATACACTTTTCTATCGTCATGGTTCTTCCAATGAGAGCCCATGATCAGCCCTCACCCCCAGAGGATCTTGCCTTCTTTACTGTGTATCCTGGATTGTTCGGCAGCTTATTTCTGATGTGCATTTCATTCTCACTAAATATTCTCCAGTCCTTTTAAATCCTGCAGGTCATCCTTGAAATGAGATACGACTTAACCTAACCTTTCCTTTTCCTCCCTTATTAAGAAACTTGGGAGTTTCTGGCTTATTAGTTTCTAGTTAAATCCCATATTATGGTGTTTTATCCTTCCATATTTTTCTGACAAGGGGAAACTTGAAAGCTGCGCAACTTTTTAACACATTCAGCTGATTTAACAGTCTGCTGCCTTATTCCTAACTGAATATGGAACACAAGTACAGCATACAAATGAGCATTGCATGCTGAAAAGAGTGAAGCCAACGCCATTGCATCATATCTCAGGCATGTTGAGGAAAACTGTGCTTATGCTCATAGATATACATTTCTTCAAAGTGAAATGAATAACATTAGCATTATATCTATGCACAGTGGGTGCTGTCCACCTCGTCACTTATGCAAAAGTAACTTAAATTAGAACTAGTGCACCCTCTGATCTGCTTTCCTTGTGCACTGAATCGGAAGCCTGCACTGCTCCTATGACTGATTGTGTCTGTATGTGTCAAAGTGTGCATTTAACACACTTCATCAAGCTCAAGCTGGACCGACATTAATTGGCTGAGAATAGGGAAAGCACTTGCAGTAAGCTAAAAAAAATTGCTGTACTTCATCAAAACGCCACAAGCAGGACTGTGGCTCGGACAAGCAGACAGCAGAGTTGCCTTAATAGCAGGGAGTCAGACTTAATAAAGAAAGATAGCCATAATAATGATAAGAGCAATATCCCATCCTGTGTAGCTGACGTTTTTATTCAGTCCCCTCTGTCAGACACACGGGGTTTTGTTGCTGTCATAATTTACACTAATGTACTGACACTTCAGCCAGTAGCCAGTGATTTGAAGCCTGTGCCACCTGTCACCTGGGAAATAATGTGAAATGTTAGAACACCTCTGGAAAGCTCGCTTTTCTCAGCATAAGCTGCTTCTGAGGGTTAGAAACCATTTGTGTTTCTATGTGCTGCTACCCCACTATGGATGATGATTGTGCCTCCAGTATGCTACACTCATAGAAAATCCTTCATCAACTTAACACAGTCAGCCATTTTGCAAGGCTACAGCTGCTTGGCAGGGCTCATATCCCACAACAGATTATAATCCCCAGACGTCTGAACAGAGGGAACATGGTGTCACGTGTCTGCATATGCACTGCGGCTGTGATGTACACAAGAGCGAGATGAGAGGCAATAAAGAAAGAAAAAAACCTTTTCGGGGTTAAAATGGTTGGGAAGTAATTGTGGCACAGTAAGAAATTCTGTTGCATTTCCTCTTAAAATAAGAAACAAAAGCAATAAATTACATTTGAATGAACAGTTGACCAGTTATGACTGACTTTACAGTTCTTTTTTTACAACATTAAAGAGGAAGAAAATGCTGTTTTTACTGCAGATTTCACATAATTTACATGTTAAAGATTATTCCATAAATAACGATACAAAGCTGTGTCTGACGGTTCATTTCCCCTGAAATATTATACGGTGGTTTCCTTTAACAAGTCCAAAAAGCTCTCATTTACCCACAAACTAAAGGGCAAGTACTGTATATTCAGTAGTGTTTATTTTCTCCTTGTACACACAGATGCATCAACATTAATCGTCAAATAATGTTACGCATAATGTCAGGCAAAAGACATTTTACCACGGAACCACCACCTTTTTTTTCAGTTTTTGCTGCTAACACTTTTGTGCTGGGTTTTTAATAGAGGAGCTATATTTGAGATGAATCATTTTTACTCTCTTAACAATCTGTCATTGTGTTTTGATCATTTGCCGCAGCCAAACTGGAGACACAGTTGAACAAATGGGTGTGCATATTTATGCAAAATCCCCCCGTGCACTCTGTGGTGACAAGTGGGAAACCGTTTTAAAATTAATATTTGTCATCACTTCTTTCTTCCCCAACAATTAAACTGTGCAATCTCCAAAACCCCCCATTCCGTCACTACTGTACCGGTTAATCTCCGTCTCTTTCCGTCCTCATTGGGAAAAATATGTTATACTTGGCAACAGAAATAGCTGCTTGGCTGGTAGTGAGAGCTCGAAAGAAAAGCAGAAGTGGGTCATATGCTGTAAGAGAGGAGAGGATTGAAGAGAAGAATGCTGGTTGTAAGATGAAAGAACAGGTGGAGAGAAAAGAGACTGAGCACTAAACCGGGGGGATGAACACATGCCCCGAGGTTTGAAATCAGCCAAATGAATACTTTACAGCATGAGGAGAACAAATACATGAACAAAGCAGAAAAAGAGACCGTACATATGAGACAACAATTTTCTTTGCACACGCTTGTGATTTAGGGATTATAACATCTTCTTCTGGCTGCTGTGGTGAGCGCCATCTAACATCTTAACAGTTCAGCTTCACGTCTACTTGACATTAATGAGAGTTGTCAGATATTTTACAGTATCACATGTCATAGTGTAGAACTGGCCTCAGGTTAAAGTCCCGGTTCTACTGTACCAAAAATATATCTAAAGTACTAATAGCAACGGCCCATTTCTGGAACACTTGATATAATTGGACCAAAACTAAATTTATATGGGTATTTCAGTGTTTAGACATCGCTTAAATGCTGCAGCTGGTGAGGTGGGTGAATGTTGGTGAATACTTGACTGATATTACAGTGCGATTCAGTATTTGACTGTGATACTAATGTGAATCTGCAAATTCAGTAATAAGTGGAAGAAAGTCTACAGTTTTTGCCTGTGATTTGTGACAAATGGATTTTCCGTTATGTTAGAGAAACCAACACCAAGCTTACGTGCACGAGCACATGAAAGAACTCTTTATTTCTTTGCCACAGCTTCTTGATCAGAAATCGCTTTCATAGCTGCTTCGTTTCAAACTCAAGATGTTGTCGTGTTGCAGCTTTGTAAATTACTGGATAAAACTAGCTGTTGTGGAATAATATCACATTGTAAAGCGTGTGACTGATAATTAGCAGTTTAAATACGAAGGAAATTAACTGACTGAAGATAATGGGGCCCCAAACTAAATTTAAAAAAAAAAAAGTATGAACAATTAAAAATTTGGTGGCAATTTGCACTCAAGTACTTCAAGAAAATAGGCAGAGACAAAATTACAAAAAAAGAATTGTGTCTTTAATGATATAAGCTACATTTGTACATTTCTACAGCAGATTTCCAGTAAGACTAACAGCCAATTAGAAAAAAGCAAGCTTCATCTGCAACAGTCAAAAAACTGGATAAGATGTCAAAGACTTTGAAATTAAATACTCAATGTAAATATTTTATCTTGTCCCATTAAATAATAATTAAAAAAAAAAAATCTAATAGTTTGAACAATCAATGTGAAATATAAATTACATCAAAGCACCTTTTCAAGAGTGAGGATATTAAAATAAATAATTGGCCTTTCCATAACAAGACAGTACATCTTCGTGGTAGTAATGTAAGGCTGTGCAGTATCACCGAACACTCCCGCCTCACGATGTCGGATGGGTTCAACAAACAGTACATCATGAAAAGAGCGGAATGCTCTCGTGACCTCCACAATCAACAGCAAATAACTCTGGTTACAATATAAAACACTTGCAAATGTGTAGCTCCATCAGCAACAACAACAACAAAAAAAAAAAAGAAACCTTTAACTACTGCAGACAATGCACAATGTATCCTTCTGTAATTTCCTTGGGAAAAAAATGAGTGAATGAGAACCGAGTTAACATGTGAGAAGATTGTCACATTGCGGATGCAACAAGGTAATATTGAACATTTTCTCTTCTCAGTCTGGCAGCTGAGAGACGTTGCAATACAAAGATCTCTTGATGTAGAATCCCTCAATTCATGAAGCACAACTGGCCTGAAAAAACATATATTGCCATTTCTCTCACCTACTGGTCCACTTAGGTGCTCCAAGAGCGCAGCTGTGGAAACGTGTTTGTCTAGTTAAAATGTACTAGAATATATAGTTTCAGGTCGAGAAGTCATTTAACTGTTCATGCACAAGCCTTTCATTTACGCGTCGATGAGTAATGGAAAAGCAACTGTCAAGTGAGCGGGTGTGACAACGCGCCATATTCTGATCCCCCAAGACGTGCCCGTGGAACGCATGCACACAGACAAAAGTGAAAAAAGAGCTTACTGTGAGTATAAAAAAAATGAGGGTAGACATTGTTTTAAACAGGAGCTTCAAAAAGTCACAAGAATATCAAAGACCGAGGCACAAAGCTGCCTTTTCAAACCCCACCAAAACAAGTACCAACAAAACAATGAGGGTGGCTTCTGTCTCTACTACCATACATGGTATAGAAAAATTCATACATCTATGTTACAGTACAGTAAGAGGGATTCTATGTTTGCAGACTAGGTTTTAAACTTCCCGTCACAAATATATTTAATGCTTTGTGTTCTGAATGCATCTGAAATTTGGTATTCTAAGCAAATTGTCGCAGATTTCATTTTTAGTAAGACAGTAATTAAAACACTGAAAAAAGCCTGCTCTACATAAAACCCTGTACAAGTTATTTGTACATCAACGTTTCATCAAAATAATGTTTAAAAAATTTAACTCACTGGGCTTTATTGACTAGTAGACTATGACCTGCAATCGTTTACAAAAAACTTTTTTTTGTAGCAGATACCGGATAATCACCACTGAACACAAACATCAGATCGAGTGACTTCTGCTCATACAAATCAATCCGAGTACTGAAGATCCAAGTCGACCGTACCGTCCGTCACCACTAACCTCACTCTCTTGGGTTTTGTGGCACCCATGGAGTGGGACGAAACTGGTCCGTAGTGGGATGTGCCCTGATGTTCCCCAGGCTGGCACTGTTGCTGCATGTCCTTCCTGCAGTGTTCGTCCTGACCTCTGAGCCCTGAAAATCCGCCCAAAGAAGCTGGGTTAGACAGTTGTGGTCCACAGGGCTCAAGGACCAGCCTTCCTTGAGTACCTGATGGTTCCATCAGGCAGTGGTAAGTGTAGTTTGCTGAGCCAAATCCTGAGTAACCTTCAGCGCCATCCCTGAGACCGAGAGTCAACGAATGGTCTCCACTGAAGTTCAGCACGTAGGGTGGACCTTGGTAGCCGTAAGGGAAAGAAGCCGAGGAGGTGGAGGACTGACTCTTGTTTGCTGGTGCTGTGGTACCTGGAGGTGTGCTGTGGGCCACTTGGGGGCTGCTGTGCTGAGACATTGGCGAAAGGGAGGAGCCAAAGCTGAAATCAAAAGGATCTTGTTGAGTGTAACACGGTTGGTGTTTTTCAGAAGCCGACAAAGGGGGTTTATCCAGTTTCATACTCTTATCTTGGGGTGATGAATAACCCTCCGGCCCTTTGCTGGGGAAAAAGAAGGGTCTTGGCAATGCAGAAAAGTTTTTGTACGCCATGGTGGTTTCAGCACTGTCTTGCTTATCAGACGACATCTTGTTTTTACTGAAAGATTGTGAAATGGCAGGATTAGGTTTGTTAAAATGAACGTTGGGCCTGATGGGATTGTTGGAGGAACCGAAGTGACCGACATCCTTTCCAAACCCATGAACAGAAATGTTGCTTTTGTCATGGTTGTCTGGATTAACAACAAATTTCTGAGTCTGTTGAGTCCTGTCAATACAACCGGACTTTGCACCGAATGTCCTGGACGTGACTGTTGGGCTGCCAGCAGCCATGGTGTCTTTACAAGGTGCACTATACAAGTTCTGACTCTGGTTTCCACCCTGAAACTTGAGAACCCTGTGAATAACCGTAGAGGGTTTCTCTTGAAAGTTGAATGCACTGTCTGGAGGATTGGGATTTTTCGCTGTAAAGAGCTGAGGAGAGAGGAATCTGTTCGACATTTGTGACGAGACTCCTCTAACCACGTTTGGCTGACTACTTGAAAACGACTGCGATTTACTTGGAATGGTCATGCGATGAAAGGGACCCTGGGTTTTGAGGTTAGCTTGGGTTTTTGACTGACTGGTGGTAGGCTTCATGTTGATGAAAGGTTGGGCTTGAGTAACAGGATTTTGGGAAGTAACAGAGGATGATGTTGCACCAAACAATCGAGGCTTGGTGGCAGACAAAGACTGAGATCTCAAGTCTTCTTTGGACAGCCTTGTTCCTAGATTTCTGCTTGCAATTCGATCCTTAGCCATCAAGTCGGAGTTTCCCACAGCCAGACATCCAAAACCGGGGTTGGGTGGGTTTCTGTCTTTTGGGGCATCCTTTGTTTCGCACTCCAGAGGAACAGAGTCACTTTTGGAAGAAATTAGGCCTGGGAAAAACTGCAGGTCCTCACTAGTGAAGTTGTTTCCTGGACTCGGAGGGCCAAGGTATGGTGTTTCGGTGGTCCAGGTATCAGATGGGCTGTGAGAGAGGGGGCTGCTGAAGGGGTCAGTGGGCGGATCCAAGGAACACAGATCGGATGGGGAAGATGGGAGTATGTTCTGTGGCTGATAATACCCCTCAAAGTTTAGACACTGGAAGTCCAGAATATCATCGCAGCAGTTTGTGAAGTTGGGCTCACCAGAAAGCATGTTATCTGCAGTTGTGAATGGAGGCGACTGAGATGGGGGCTGGATGACAGAATTAGCAGCACTGGAACAGGCTGCGGGCTTTTCCAATGTCTGAGATGAACACAAGCCCTCGGAGAGCCTCGAGAGACTGTTATCAATTTGTTGAAGTGTGTGACTAAGGCATGTGGTGGGTGTTTCCACAGGCCCACACTTGCGCGTTCTGTCCATTTTATGCCTCTGTTTCCTTCCTCCACCGGTCATCTCTAACCTTTCTGGGATTCTATCTGCAGCGGACGATATAACTTCAGCTTTATTATCGTTAAGAGGCGAAGACAGCGACAGTGGTGACAGAGACAACGAAAATGGCGGAGGCTCTTGCTTAAGAGGGGCCGAGTTGTTGTTCAGCCTCTGAGAGGATGAGCACTCTTTGAATGTGCTAAAATCGTTACATTCCTTCTTTTGTTTCCCTAAAACAGGACCCTTCATCTCTCTCTTAATATTGGGCTCTATTTTCAGTTCAGGCTGGAGGAGCTGCTCTTTGCTGTCCACCTCCCAGATATCCTCTGCCTTCCTCCGCAGCTTTATCACTGGTAATGGATGACCGTTTAAATCCAACTCTGGCTCCACTTTTTGTTGTGATCCACTTTCAAACAAGCAGCAGTTATTCAGAAAATGATCTTCAGTTTTTGTTTCCTGCCCTACAGCTGATAATTTCTCACTGGCACCATTTTGACTCTCTATTTTTTCTGTGAGTTGTTGGACTCCAAGCAGAAGCTGCCTGTCAACTTTCTCTTTAATTTCTGCTTTTCCACTAATGGACTCGCTTGGTCCGCATACACTTTCAGCATTTTCAGGGGATTTGTCGGATTTTATAACAGCAGTGGAAAGGACGGTTTGCTTTTCATTCAATCTTTCCCCTCGTCGCTTCAGACGATGCAATCTGCTCCTCGACTTCTTACTCGCATGAACATGGGCCTGAGCTGCCTCCATCTCCATGTTTAAAATGGATACAGAATCCATGATGGCTTTAAAAGGATCGCACGCCACCAAATCATCGCCCTTTTCTGTTTTTAATGCCAAACTTTCATTTTGCATTTCCCATACTTTCCCTCTTCTCCTCTTGAGACGGATCTTAAAATCAAGGCCTGACTTGGTCTCCTCTGAACCACTCTGTTCGGAAGTCAGAGCATCCACCTCGTCTTTCATCAGAGATTCATTTGGACGCGGGCTTTCAGCACTTTGCTGTTCGACACTATCCGGATCTTCGACTTGTTTGACCTCCACAGGTTCCTCGCTGTGTAGCGTCTGGAACTTGTTTTCCTCTTCATCTTGTCTCTCTATTTTACATTTCCTAGCTTTCCTCGATAGATGGCCTCGCTGAGCCTCATTAACTCTGGAGCGAAGCACTCTGCTCGAAAAGGTTTGTTTTGCCATCCTTTTGGGAGTCACCTTCTGGACTTCTGTTTTCACTCTGACTCTACTATCTCTCTTCATTTTGCCATTCTCCCCTGAACATGGGGTCAGGTCTTGCCTCGCTGCTGGGGTTGTATTAGACTCCGGAGCTTTTTTGGAAACCTGATCTGAAAAAGGGTTCTGACTTTGTTCAGAGTCCATTTCCACAGAACTGCGAAATGTACGTTTCTTCAGAGGTATGTTGGACTGCGTGTGCGCTTGAGGATTAGTGTCTGGGTGCAGATTAGCTGTAGTTTTTGCAGAGATCAGTGACTTATGAGGTAGTGGGTTGAGGCAGGTGGCAGGTGGGTCATTGTGCTTCTGTGAAGACTGAAGCTGCGAACTTTTCTCACTCATTTCTGGCTTAGGTAAAGCAGGAACGTCTTTGCTCAAGTGTCCCTTGGTGCTTTGCTTATTGTCGGCGTTTGTTGAATTCTTCCTCTCGCGTACTCTCAAAATCCTCCTCTGCACTGAAGGATGGCACCTGCCTCCATTTATTTCAGTCTCCTCCACTGCCCCCTCAGCACTCTGCATTTCTTTAGAGACTGCCGTACAAAACTCTCTGCCTACTAGATCTCCCTGCAATCTCTTATCTATCACAGATTTATCCTTTTTTAAAATATCAGACAGCAGAACTTTTGCCTGTTTTATAACGACATCTTCTTCCAGTCTACTTACTGGCTGTTTCCTCGAATCTCTTTTCATGTTTCCTGCCACTTTAGCAACTCCTTCGTGCGGACATGAATCTTTGACTGCGTTTTCAACACACTTGATGTTATTTGGTCCACTATTCTCGTCAATGGAAACCACTTTACAGTCAGACCCTTTCACGTCCGCAGTTCTATTACTTTTACATTCTACAGCGGTCGAAGCAGAATTTCTTTTCTCTTTCTGTCCTTGACTTTTGTCTTTTACGACATCCTGCTGCTCATTCTGCATGCAACGTTCCTCCTCTTCTGACAAACTTTGTATTTCAATAACCTTGTCGGCCCTCTTTTTCTCACAGTGGGACAAATCCCCCAGAATCTCAGTTGCAGGCTCCGTCCTTACATTTACTTTGTCTTTGGCCTTGAAAAACATTTCCCTAACTCCTCTGTTTCCTTCAGCTGTGATGGAGTCTGACCTGGACACTCGCTTTTCTGTCAGATTTGCTGGTTTAGGACAGGGTTTCGCCTTTCCTTTGACCACAACCTGCCCTTTCGAGTCTTCACAGAGCTTTCTGGCCTCTGAACTCTGTGCCACTGATAACCTCGTTAGACTAACTGTGATGTATTGCTTCAGGGATATTATTGGATTGTCCGCAGCCTTCTTCGATCCATCTGTGACTCTCTTACAAACCTCAACTGGGGTGGAAGCTCCAATAGTCTTGCACTCTCGGTGCTCTGCAGCTGGACTTTGAGCCGAGGCGGTTGTGCAGGATTCGACACTGCCACACTTGTTGCTTTGACTTGCTGTGATTGCTTGGTCTGTCTTCTCCTTTGTTATTGCACTGCAGATTGTGTCAACCTGAACAGGACGTCGAGCTGTTGTAGTGTTTGCTGATTCGGTTTTACCGGACTCCGTCTCTTTCTGTTGTGCGATGCTCTTTGTTCTTGAAGAGGTTCTGATGTGAACTCTTTCTACCACTTTGACAGGCTTTCCATCAGGACCTGCAGCTTTGCTTTTCTGATTAACTGACGTGGAGGAATTTAGTGTAAAAGGCTTCAAATTTACCGCACTGCCGTCATTTTCATCCGTCGACTCGACTTGCCCGAGTCTGCTGTGTTTTGGCTTCACCTCCTCCATCTGAAGCAGCAAGGCCCTCTCTTTGCTTTTGGGATTCTTACAGTTAAGTAAAAAGTCCACAGAGTGGCGCCGCAGGGTGATTCTCAGGTCCTTCAGACCAGCCAGGGACAAAAGTGGAAATGTTCTTTGCTGTTGGACTGTGGGGGAATTCAGCTGGTGCTTTCCGGATCGCCTTTGCTTCTGTCGTCTCCAGTTTTTTGTTTGACTCAATTTTCTGTTCTTCAAGGCATTTCTCCTCATCTGCTGGGTAAAGGAGTTCCTTGAGGGGATGGCTGTGAATGAAAGACAACAAACAAGCACTTCAAATTAATCTTTTCCACACAAAAGTATCTATTTCTGCTGATATGTTCAAGAAAGGGCCAAACATTTTTTTAAAAAAGCATCAAGTCTTTAACAGTAAGTAACTACGCACATCTACTGTGGAGAATACATACAGAAAATATTAAAAATGGTGAGACTCTTACATATCCATTTATCATTTGAGTCAGAGTGAAACATGAATTGTCAAACTTTGAATAATAGTCGGAGAAAAAAAAAAAGAGACAAACTCATTTAAAAATAGCCTTAAACTCTTTACAGAAGCTCATCAAACTGCTACACGTATGTGCAAATATACCGTCGCCATCCACTGGAATATATCAAAGTCTCCCTCCTGCACATTATCACACCTTTAGGTTAGCTCATGCAAAGCAGATGCAGCATCACATACAACCTGATCAAAACTGTGATTCTACGGTAATCATCTACATGCATTAATCGATCATTTTTAAAGGTATTACGATATTCTTATGAAGAGTTTTGACCCGTTTGTGAGCGGTCTAACATAATATTTCTGAAGATCCCTTTCCGTCCACAATCTAAAATCCCAACCAGTGATTTTTATGTTGCTGTGACGAGAAGATAAACATTTATTCCACTTTAAACCAAACTAATTAAAAACCAAAGAAGCTACAAGTGTTTCAGTGTTATTCACAAATAAGACACATAAATGGAGTTCAACTCCAACAGTATGTGCAGTAATCTTTTCACGAGGAAAAGACACATACTCTGGTTTTAGCACAGAAGTGCCAGCATTAGTTCATACTTTTTCTGCTCCATCATAGCACAAAAATGGTGTTCTGAACTTGAATTATTACTCTTTACCAAGAAATCCAAGTTTTAGGCCTCCTTAATTATTTCCAACTTATTTTTGATTGATTCTTTATGGGCATGAATGAACAGGTTTAGCTTTCAGCTAAATTACATCAAGCATTTAATGTCCACTGAACACTGTTAAACCTTCTCTATTACAACTTGCTGAATAACTGCACCAATTGTTATTCCTGGAAATGTTGTGCTGGCAGGGATTTTACAAAGCAAGCAAAGCGCATCCTGTGTTTGAATTTGGTGAAAGTCTAAATTCATTTTGACAATATTTGGCATTTAAATCAAAGCTTTTTAGTAGCTACTTTTTGAAGGACATCATTTTTGAACTGGTTACCTTGAAAGAGACCAGAGTGTATTCCTGGAGTTATTGGCCTCGCAGCAAAGTGACCTTTCTCTCTGTGATGACGAAGGTATCGCTCTCTCAGGCGATACTTTTGGCCCACAGAGTCCTTTGTCTCCTCACATTCAGGCTGTTTCCCTCTGTGTTTGAAGTGACCCTCTCCATTCCTGAAGAACAGTGAAAAGAACTGAATGAACTGCTGAAAATTGAAAAATGTTGGCAGGAAGATTTTTTTTCCAATATTTTAGCAACAAAACTGAATCTGCAATCAAGACAATGCCTGATGAAATGATGGACACACCTCTCACAGGTGCAGCATTCGCACATTTCATTGCCTTCCCCAAAAAAGCTGGCACCATAGTAACATGTGATCTCCTCCCCAGGTGATATGGGTCGAATCACCTCAACACAAGCAATGTTTTTCTCACCAGGGACAAACTGGGCAGGTGCAAAAGGTAAAAAAAAAAAAACAGCATTAGACAAAGGTTAGTTGACCCCTTGGGATGCAACAACAAAGCAGCTGGGAAACAGAAGAAGAGCGCAATTCTGCATAGAAACACAACTTTCAAGGTACATAATGTCACTAAATAATGTTAACAACGGGTATGCATTTACCAGAGAAACTCATTTTAATTTGGAAAATCTTTTTTTTAAGTGCACATTGCAGATTACCTTGCAGTTTGGCTTGCAGTCTTCAATCCAGAAAGGCAAGAAAAAGAAACAGAAACAAAAGATTTTAAAGTACTTAATTCAATCACAGCAACATACAATGGACTCATTTTTTTTGATTCGCTGTTTATAAATTTTTGCAAAAGCTCAGAGATTAAGCTGATTAACTCTAAGTAAAAAAAAAAAAAACTGGGTTTCTAATCAGTCTTTTGGAAAATCTGCAGCTCAGTTCAAACAGAACGGACCGGCAGACGTTCCCTGAACAACAATCGACGAGTTCTTCACTTTGGGCCGGTGTTGTGTTTATGACTGATAGAAAAATGGCTGAATTTGACTGACATTAAGAAGCAGTTTTAGGTACAACACACATTCACCTCTGCTTGAGTAGCTGCGTGTATTTTCACTGAGGTGAAAACAATGTATGTGTGCTTTCTGTGCACTTTTAACATTGAGCTCGTTCATTAGTCAAACTGACTAATGAACTCAACTTCATAGCCGAGTTCATCTGTCGATCGAATCTCTGACTGTAACACATGCTACACAGTAATGAAGGGGTGGCTATCTATGCATCTTTGAAAGGTCAAAGAAATGATCCTCCACTGGGGCAAAACACTTCTTGCATTCAAAATACATTACGGTACAGTAAAGTACCGCATTTGCACAGCATTAACCGTCAATAAGAGATGGACAGATTAGACAGAATTGTGCATTCCAGGTTTATCTGGACACAATGTGCCTATTATGTACAAAATGTTTCAACAAAGCTCATCTACAACTCCACAAAGTACACGGTGAGAACAGCAAGAAGCAGCTCCTGCCAGGCAAGCTTCCATTTACATGTGCACGGACAACAAATTCATTTCTCCTAAAGCTCCTCCATATTTGTTGACCCTGAAAACTAAAAACAGAGCATTAGTTTTTTTTTTTTCTGTATATTTTCTCTCACTCAATTTAAAACTGCCGGCAACCTAAAGTGTTCTGCTCATGAAACTCAACAACAAGCCACTCCAACTCGCCGTGGAAACTTTGCACTGGTGAATGCTTTTGTATGCTCTGAGAAAAACATTAATCATAAACGCAAACAAACTCACCGTGGTTGATGAAAGCTGCCGGCCCGAGCCAGAGCTGAGCGCAGCGCTTGCGTGTAGAATACATCACACTAAAGTCATTGACCCCTGCCCTGAGCACAGCACTGTCAGCTGGGCTCAGCTCTGCTATGCAGCCCAGCAAGACCTCCACTCGCTCTGCTACAAACCTGCAGAGCACCAATTCAAGCGTCACAGACACACAGTTTTAAACCAGTGGTGGAACAGCAACAGTTACTGTTAGTCCTGCCCAAATAATTCAAAGTAACAAGTGTGAGTGATTACCAGTGCCGCGTCGATGTTATCTTTGCTCCATTTGTCTCTGAGGAGTATCTGTCACAGGATTCTATCTTGATACCACTATCAAGCAGGAAGGCACTGAGGTAGCGATTAACCTGCATCCACATCATACAGCAAATAGGTTAGACTCTAGTGACAAATTAAAGAATCGTTGAATTCCTATTCTTAATAGTTTCCGGCCTACATGTTGTCTCAGCAGCTCCTGCCGATGGCTTCCCAGAGCATTGAAGTAGTCACCAGCTAGCTCTCCCACCGTCAGTGCCTCAAACGTAGCGTTGAAGTCGTGCGTACGTTGAAATCTTAACAAAGTCTCCTTGAGGTTGCCCCAACGCCGAACCTCTGGTGGGGGACTAAAACAGAGATAATGACACGTAAGCCATTGAGAAACAATGAACTAAAGTGTAAACACTGCCTGATAGGCTATTCTTTTTAAATTTATACATTTTAGATACAAAATCCTAGCCTGGCGACGCCATCCTACGTACTTCCGCCCAAAGATTTTGGCTCCGCACAAATCCCCCTACCTCGGTTCGCTCAGTGTTTTGCCAATCAGCAAACAGTTGCGAGTGGTGACGCAGAACTCACGCGCGGAGTCCATTGTAGTCCATATAATTGTAGTTCAACCGCAGCGGAAATAAACATGGCGACGGAAGAACGCTAGAAGCTATCCATGAAGTTGTCTCAACTCTGGAGAGCATTACACAATTAAAACGAGAGCAAGAGGAGAATGCCTCGTCAATTTTGTTAGTGGCAAGGATGTCGTAGCTCTCCTTCCAACTGGCTTTGGGAAAAGTTTGATTTATCAAATGGTACTGGTATAATGAAAGCGGATGTGGGAAGCGTGATTCGCGAGCTAGAGCCTCGCGAGAGTAAGCATGAACCTCGGCGCATAACCAACGTCATTTCTAAACATTATGATTGGTTAAGGGAACTCCGTTACTCCAATGAATTTAAGTTGCTGGGTAAGGTCCCGCCCTCCATGGAAACGGATTCCTCTTGGGTTTTCCCAGACTGTTTGACAGAGTCAACAGTCGGCTTTCGCCCAGGCTAACAAAATCCAACAGTGTTCTTTCGTGACCAAGAGAAGATTTTATAAATAAAGCACTCGCATTTTTCTCTATATTGCTTATCTGGCATGTAAAACCAGTGATTAGTTACACAAACAACCGACTACAGCTAAATTAGAACCACTAATGATGTTCCACATTTAGATCATGATAATTACTGCATCTTTACCGGAAAGACACTTATCCGAACCACTTTCTAATCTGAAAGATCAGCTGCACCAACCTCAGCATTTAATGTTACAAAACAGGGAATAAAACTATGATTATCATCACTTAAAAATGATCAAATGCTAAAAAAAATGAAATAAAAAAGAAATCTTTTTTTTTTTTTTTACATCAGTTCAAGTTGGTGAACAATAACAATGCAATGGAGTTACATGATTATAAGCACACTGAGCTGGTTTCTATAAAGAGAAGTTTGCATAAGCACTGGGGTCACTTTCCTTTAAGTTAAGTTGTTGACCTTGGCAATATTTTCCTTTACATCAAATAAAGTGTTCATCAGCTGAGCAGATTCAATAGATTCACGTGATTTGATTCAAAATGCTCAAATATTTTAAACAATCCAACATCTAGCTCGAGCTTCTGTGTGCAGCACGCTTTTCAGGGAGGCTTGGGTGTCGCGGCATGTGTACACATGTCCTCATAAGTATGCAACCAGCAGAAATTACAACAATAACATTGTCTGACTGTGAAAGCCAAACAGAAATTACTCACATCATTGGAATGTAATTGCGCTCGTCGATCGTGACATTATTTGACTGAGCTTTGCATGCACGAGTAACAGCTTACCTAATGTTCATTTTGTGGGTGCTGAAACCCAAAAGAGGGTCCAGCACCAAACTGGTGGCCAGGTCATCGGTCTCACACAGCTCCTTCACACTCATTCTAGTGCACCCGTCCATTGCCTCCCACCATCAGCATGCTGCAATCACACGGATCAAAGTAACGCTATTGACAGCAACAACAACAACAACAACAGTGAAGAGTTTTGGCATTTCTGCGCATCCAGCCTGCAACATGGCATCATATTTGTGTTACATTAGTTATTAGCTAACGCGCCAAAGTTAGCGCGCGCACTCACCTTGTGTTCATTTTTTTTTTTTTTAATCTACGTCTCACAATAACCAGACAATGATAACCTTATGTGAATGTGACTGGGTTCCAATTTGTTTCAATAGCACATTAGCTTAGCATTTCAGCTTGCTGGGGAAATATGTTGTTATCAGCTGAGGAGGGAGGAGGCTAAAACATCAATGTAGCAACAACGGCCTGCAGCTAGCGCAAAATACCTGCATCAAATCATTCATGGAAACTAGTATCTGAGGACATATCGGTGGAGCAGTGTGGTATCACAGTGATGCAAACTAACATACCTACCTGGGAGTCTTTTGTAGTCAACAAAAGTATCGTCAGGCAGACAATTTTACCGCAAGCTCCTTGCTTGCTTTGGCTCCGTAGCCTGGAAGGGAAAGTTAGCCTAGCAACGCAACCAGCTAGCTTTGCGCCGTCTTGGTGGCTAGCCCGATCAGCTGCATACGAAAATGGAGTCCCCCCGTCACTTCAGGTATTCGTCGATTTCCTGACAATTTTAAATCCCAGTCTGAATTCCGAAAGGTAGTAATACACCAAGCTGGATTGCAAATCAACAAAAAAAAAATTAAACGTTTCGTAGCTGCTAAGTAGCTTTGCAAAGATCCTCTAGTAGCAAAAGTTGATGAGCGACGTCCGGCTCAACCAAACTATTCTTGGCCACGCCCACACACTGCGCTATTCGCTGAGGTCAAGGGCAATTCCAGAAATTGAACCCAGTGCAGTGATTTGAGATCGTTGGTTGGTCAGATTTCTGATGGGTGGAGCCATCAATGCCGTTACGTTTACTATGCTGAGCAGAGGTGAGTATTTAATCTGGGATAGTGGCCGCTATTTAGCTGCTGGAGTGCATTTCACAGAATCACTCACACGAACAGCTAACCAAAACACGGCGAGGCAGCAATCATCAGGAGCAATACTGTAACCTGCTGGCTGGCATGGCATGAAAAGGCTCAATCTGATAGTTGTGTTGTGTAATTCAGAAGCCTGAGGCGGATTTTGCTATTTGCAGTTACTTGGTTAAAATTGTAATTAGTGAGTAACTCACTCCGTTTGATCAGTTTTATAAAGAGTTTAATTTCGGTAAGACAACTTGTTACAGTTTGCAGCCTGTAATTACAGAGCTTTTTTCTTTCTTTATTTTTTTTGTAATTAGGAATTCATGATGAATTTCTTTAATTGCAATGTTGTTCAAATTGAAGGACCAAGACGCAGTTAGTAAAAGCTTTACACAGTGTTGCAAAAAACTATGGTTTACAAACCTTTGCAGCATTAAAATGTGTCAAACTGGTTTAGTTACTATTATTAGGGTAGTGCTACTTGGAGAGTAAAACGAAATGCTTGTATTTCAAAATAGACCAATCTTGTTTTATTGAAGAACAGTTATGTATCTTTTTTAATATGGTGTTACATATAGAGCCTGCCAACCATTTCAGCTCATTTCCCTGAAATGTAATGTTTGAAAAATATTTTAAAAACTCTTTCAAGACATATTACAGCTTGCTCTGTTCTGGATTTTTGCCAAAGATCCATCTTGAGGGCTGAAATGCGCACCCTCCACCAATTATTCTGCCCCTCTGTGGACAGGTTTCAACTGGAAAACAATCAAAAGTAGTGCCACTGCATATTTTAAAGCACATCAAGCATTCAAGCTTCCACAGACGGCAAACTCCGAGGTCTTTGTCGTAGTAAACACACAAGTTAGTCTATCATCACATTGGCCAAGCTGAGGTATTTTATGTGGCTAAATTAATTCATTTGGTATGTAAGATTATGTAAAGTGTTCCTTCTAGCTTAGACTCAGCTTTTTATTTTTAGTTAGCTTTCAAAATACTGCATGCACAGCAGTTATTTATCCTTACTGATTATCGAGTCTGATTCATAAATCAGCAGGAGATTTGATGAGTTGACTGGCGTTGGCCTTTGTTGAACTCCAGTTGTTTTGGCTTATTGCTAATAAACCTTCATCAAAGCTGTTGTGGAATGGGTCACATTTGTATGTCAGCAAGTAAAGGAAAATAATCTTTAAAAGATAAGGAAAAGATAAAACACTGCAGCTGTAGTTTTTAAGATGGACATTAACCTCGGTTTTAAAACAGCGGAGGAGGAAAGCAGCGTGGACAGGGGAAAATAGCCAGTTCTGAGAACAGTACATGCTCAGTGGATAGAGCTTTTTTATGTAAAGTGTCGCATTTTTCTGTCTCAACCACGAAGCATCAAATAGATAAATAGGTAAATGCACACAGAGGTAACACCACCCATGCCAATGACTCATTTCAAATGTTCGACAGACAATACAGGCAGTCTGCACAGAATGAGAGAAAAAAGCAGACCCGAGGCAGGAGAAACGTGTTGAAATTACACGGCCAATCCCCTTATACAGATCTTTTCTAACATTTTTATGCTACTTTCTCTTTTCATGACAAAGTGATGTTAAAGATAAAAGGAAAACCAGACACAAATGTAAAAATTCTGTATTTTATTTCTACTTTGGAACAGAGACCATCTGATTGACTTGAAAACAAATGAAGTACAAATAAAAATACCATCGATTCCTGTTTATTTAATCGTAACAATCTTATGATTATCATGTCATATTTACCCAGCAACAGTGCATGGTGCAAAACATCCCTGGTTAAAGAAAATCCTACACTTATAAGCTTGCAGTTTCTAAGCTTAAATGTCAGTGAAAACAATGTGAAAACAAGTGATGAGCGAGCAGACGTGAAGAGGTGACATCCATAACTGGAGAAGCAGTCTGAGGAAAAGATCTACGCCGTCTACGTTTGTATAGCTCTGAAAATGAGTGAAAGCAGCTTTTATAGAACCATTTATTTAGGACACAGCAGATCTGCAAGTTTCATGAATGATCTGCAGGTTTCATACTTTTCTTTTTTTTTGCATTGTTGAAAATAATGTCTCAACATCGTTGATAGTCTTCACAACATAACTAGCTCAAGCTTTGTGTGACCTTTCCTTATTACCCATTAAACTTAAACGTTTCAGCACATTTTCTGTGAAAATCACCCACGTTTTATCCACAAAAAGGGGTCATTAACCAATCTAAATTAAATACCTACTAAACAACAGATCAGTTTGAACATTGGGCGCAACATTTTAAAGGTTAAGCTTTTATTCTAAAACATGAACACAAAATTCAAGTAGCCTGACTTGTTCTGCAGTAACGTTATTTAAACATTTATTTTCCTACGCATACGGATTATTACATTGCACTTAATTTGAATGTGTAAATTTAACTTCCTGAGTTTATCTTACTGGATGTGAATTGAACACGAGCACACAATGAAGTTTAATGATCCTCTTTTCTTTTTGTTGCACCAGTCCTCCGTCAATACGCCGCAACATTGTTGTATCAATATTGTTTAGAAAACCACACAAAATACCGAACAGCCTCAAACAAGAACGATTTGAAAAGAAGATTTATCTTGTGAAGTACTTTGTTAACAACCTCTGGCTGAGAAAATGGAAGGAGGAAAGCAGGGGGAGGATCATGGCTGAATTCCAGCTTTTCCACCCACTGCTGAAGTATGTGTTTACGCACTGCTCGCAAATGACCAGCACACAGTGGCTTTACAATCTAGAGAGCTGCATGTTTTTTTTACATTTAAACAGAGGCTTTGAGAATGAGGACACACAGTAGACAGCTAGAAATCGAGTTTTGTAACAGGAAAAAAAAATGTGTATTTAGGTTATAAGACGTGGGCAGTGACATACCCTGAAACATGGCAGAGAGAAGTATTATTCACCGGTTGCAACAGCCTGAACTGTAGCCTGCTTTCACCCTGTGTGCCTGCCACACATAATGCACAGTGGTACAAATGCAAAGTGGATCATTTGGGATGTTAAAAAGACTGTTTCCATTTGAAAAAAAAGGATAGAAATACCCAACATCATTTGGAGTACAGTTTCAGCCGCAGCCACTGTGTTTGTGGGGGGGGGTCACAGTTTTTTCACTTGAGTAATCGTATTGTATTAATTTAATTCAGTTTATGGCTCTTTCTCCCACAGCGAGCAGCTGAAAGAAAATCTGAACACTTAAAGTGATACTCCGGAGTAGATTCAACCTGGGGTCATTTGAACCGTGACATCCAGCCAAGTAGCCCACCCGAAGTTTTTTCGATATTGGCTGAACATCAGCTGAGTTACTGAGTTATCCCGAATAGCTTCGTACAAGAGTTAATGGATCCTGGCAGTATCTCCAAAATTACTACACTAAAATCACATGCCATGACACCAAACTTCTACAGTAGTACAAATATGGTCTGTACTCACAAAGCGATGCATTTGGAAGTTTGAAAATAGTCCAGGAGTTTATTATTATCAACACAAGCCTGATGGCTTCTCTGCAGCTAAAGCTGCGTCGACGTCACTTCAGGGAGCTGGGAGCTTCAAAGTAAGATGAGGGTTGATCTACTACTGTAGACAACAAAGTATATGCTATATTCTACATGTTTTTTTAATGAATTTTTTATGTTGTAGAGTTGTGAAATTATTTGATCAATGGAGAAATTGAGCAGCCTTGCTTTGTTGTCTACAGTAGTAGATCAACCCTCATCTTACTTTGAAGCTCCCAGCTCCCAGAAGTGACGTCGACGCAGCTTTAGCTGCAGAGAAGCTATCAGGCTTGTGTTGATAATAATAAACTCCTGGACTATTTTCAAACTTCCAAATGCATCGTTTGGTGAGTACAGACCATATTTGTACTACTGTAGAAGTTTGGTGTCATGGCATGTGATTTTAGTGTGGTAATTTTGGAGATACGGACCAGGATCCATTAACTCTTGTACGAAGCCATTCGGGATAACTCAGTAACTCAGCTGATGTTCAACCAATATCGAAAAAACTGCGGGTGGGCTACTTGGCTGGATGTCACGGTTCAAATGACCCCAGGTTGCATCTACTCTGGAGTATCACTTTGAAGCAGTTGAGAACGATCGCAGTTCCGTATATCTGCATAAATGCCAACATGTTTTACATAGCTTTGGAAATTATGCAGCAACCTAGACTTGAAGCTTGTTTCGATGGGAATATGCTGTACATGATTATCGTTTGTATTTTAATCAATCACGGAACAGTGATTTACCCATACACATACTTAAAGGTTTAAAAGCCAAATCTAATAAAAGAAAAAAATGTGATTCTACATCACTTCCACATGAACCCCTCACCTCATGCTAGCAGTTTAGATTAAATGAAGCCCATTTCACATGAGCTTTATGTTCAAATCAACCATCTTTTTAACCAGAAACAAATCATCTTAAAGCACTTCAAACTGAGAGTTAAAGCAGTGATTCACCATCTCATTTCCCTGATAGTTCTTACATTTGATCACAGCTGAATATTGTTCTCTCCCTTCACAGCGATCAATACAGATTCTGTATCAGAAAACTGTCTGGGCAGCATGAGGTGACGTTGGATTGCACAGAATATATCTGCCAAACAATTGTGAGGCGAGTGGGAGCCACCATCCTGACAGTGTTCAAGCTAAACTTCCATTAACTGCCGATGCCAACAATTAGAAAATATAAACATTTAGGGCCACTCCTTAGAAAAGCTGAGAACATTGGGTTCTGAACCCAGCACTGTGAGTCCTAAATTTCCTCTTGGCATTGTCTACATCCTACTGAAGCTCGAAATGACCGAGTTTTTAAAATTGATAAGAAATCTGAACCATCAGTTCAAAGAACAACGCTCACATACAACAAAGGAAGCCGCCGGGCGGTGGGTCACAGAAAAGCATGACAAACAGCAAACACAAAATAATGATGGCATACTCCAAATAAATGGTTACTTTTATTCATCTGTGAGTGAACTAAAAACAAAAGCAAGAGAAAAATTAAAAACAAAAATAAGACCATGACTGTTTTATGTATCTACAAAGAAAAGAAAAAAAAAAAAAAGAAAAAAAGAGCAGACTATATCACATCCATGAACGTGATCTCAGATCATTGGTTTTCAAGATGGAGACAATCAAGTCATTTAATCCAGAATCCATCTAATTAAAACGATTCACCTGCACACGTATCGTCCTGTGCACCCAGTGTGTGGTATGTGCCGTTACCGCTCGACTGTGCAACTTGATCCCAAAACCCCCCTCTACCCCCTCCCGACCCATCACAGACATACATGGACCTCTGAAACGCAATGTACAAAAGCTTGTGTTTAGCATTAAACAGTGCCTGGCCTTAACATAAACAGACATGGCTCCCCTCTTCCCTCCCCCCTTCTCCCTCCTCCCCTGCAGCCAGGCCTGAATTTACATGATGAATGGGCAGAACCCACTTCTATAAAATGACAGGAAAAAAATAAAATAGTAGGAAAAAGTACATACATACAGAATACAGCAAGTCCCTCTGTCTCATTCTCACTTTTGAGTAGATACTCAGACACAAAAAATACACTCAAATATCCAAACAAACAGTTAAAAGTAATTTCAAAGAGAAAAAGCATGACTGAACCCTGGACACTTGTTTACTTTGTTGCCGTTTTGTGACGAGGGAGAAACAAGTTGGGAGGTAGAGGAAAAAAAAAAAAGAAAAAGAAAGACTGTTGGGCCAACACAGGGTGGAAATTCATAGAAAGGGGACTCAGTGGGTGTTATTTCTTAGCCTTAGCAGCCTTGGCTGAATTTCTTGGAGGGGTGACCGGTCTTCCTGATCCCATTCCTCCCCCTCCACCATAAGGATACAATTTCTTATCTGCTGGCTTAAGAATCTGAAAGAAGGACACCAAAGTTCTCCATTAGACTCAAAGACATACATACTGGACTCTTCTAGTCGAAAGTAGCGATTAAAATACAACTTAATGTTCAATTTGTTCAGCTACAGTCGTGTGAAAAGGCAGTGCACCTTTCAATTTGAACGTTTTTATAAATCAAACGTACCTGATGAATTAAAGATTCACCCTTTCGTTTCACTGCTCAATTAAAGTTCTCCTAATACGCACCCGTCACATATTCAGGTGTGCAGAGCTTTTTATATTAATATATGAAGCATGACAAATCATCATCTGATCTTCAACAGGTCTTAAAATTAGATCAACAACAACACATGACTGATCACACCGTGCAATTACTCATTTGACAAAAAGAAAGCCAAATAAAGTGTGAAATATGTATTTTAAGGACAAGATGATTTCTCTGTGTGTAAAACCCCAGAACTGAGAGATGGTGCACTTCCTTTTTCACACAACTGTTTATTACTCAGCTTGAACAGAAGTGGTAAAAACATGTACACTAAATGTCATCACTACCAACCAGATTAATGAAGAAAAAGGTTGCGTTTTACACACCTGGAAGGAGCACATGAGTGTCTCATCCACACTCATCATGGCACCAGCATTGTCAAACTCTCCACAGTAGTTGGGAGCTGAGAACAGAGTGACGAGTTGCCTCTTTGCGAAAAACTCATAACCATCTTCAACCACCTGAGGACAGAAATGACAATGTCAAGGCAACAGAACACGAGTAAATGATGCATCAATTTCATCCAGATGGTTGTGAAAAGCACTGCAGAGGTTACTTTGACATACCATCGACTTCTATAAATACCAACTTCCCTTCTCTGTGGCTTTACCTGCCATTATTAAATGCAGCACTTAAAGGGATATGCCACCCCCAGGCCAAATTAAGTGTATCCCCGCATTCCCGAGACATAAATAAGTGTGTGGGAGCGTTTTCCTGGCGACCCAGGCATTGTCCGAATCTCACAGCACTGACCACTGCTTAGTTGGGCGTAATACCTCCATGCTAGCGTCGCCACTCGAAATATTTTGTCCAACGTGAATTAATTTACTTGATTTACCTTCTAATTACTGTGTGAGTGGTGTACTTTCACATCGAGTGCAAATGACTGTAAATCTACACAGAAGGCTTGGTTTGCTCATGTAGTTTTGGGAACTAGTTTCCAGTGCGGAAAACACAGCCGAAGCACACTCGCCGCTACGTCTTTGGGAATCCCCACCCCTGCTTTCTTCAAACAAACCAGCGTGAAGCAGCCGGGGGGGGATTCCCAATGACGTAGCGGCGAGTGTGCTTCGGCTGTGTTTTCCGCACTGGAAACTAGTTCCCAAAACGACATGAGCAAAACAAGCCTTCTGTGTAGATTTACACAGTCATTTGCACTCGATGTGAAAGTACACCACTCACACAGTAATTAGAAGGTAAATCAAGTAAATTAATTCACGTTGGGCAAAATATTTCGAGTGGCGACGCTGGCGACGCTAGCATTTATGTATTACGCGCAACCAAGCAGTGGTCAGTGCTGTGAGATTCAGACAATGCCTGGGTCGCCAGGAAAACACTCCCACACACTTATTTATGTATCGGGAATGCGGGGATACACTTAATTTGGCCTGGGGGGTGGCATATCCCTTTAAGGAAAGGCTAAGACTTTGCTGCCTCTCCTGCTTAGAAAACACAGCCAACCAAAGAGGCAGCTGGAGCCACAGTGAACCAGAGTTCAGTGACATATGAGGCTTTAGTTGACGACTACTTATCAGTAAAAGCTTTGCAGGAGCGGAAGCCAATAACAGCCACCTGTACAACAAGCTCGTATCACGGGGCCCAAGCAGAACTCTAAATGTCTTCCATCTACATCCTGCATCCTATTTTATTGAGTGTACTGCCAAAATAAGCAGGAACAGCAAATACTGCACATGCACTGTGGCTGTGTGTCACTGTGGTGGGTACAATCAACCAGTAAAGATGTGAGAAACTATGTAAAAGTGAGCCAGGTTTGAATGAATGAATGTAAACAGACTGATAAAACCGCTAATGTTATGTATCCTTTGTCTGAAAAGCTCTTTAGTGATCATAGATGGTGCACAGAATTCTAGAGCAGGATGAACTAAAGTATATTACAGTTGTAAAATCCTAGACATGAATTTTGTCCTTTAAAAAACAAAATAATAATAATTAGTTTAACTGAGGGTAAATATAGAGGAGGGGAAGGCCTTTAGGCTTTTGCTACATGCACAATAACCAGGGAACGTTACCTGATGTGCCCTGCATATTAGGTCCATGTCATGTTTGTGCAAAAATTTGGCCACCACATCTGCCCCAAATGTGAAGGAGACACCACGGTCATTTTCACCCCAGCCCAGCACGTCTTTGTCTGGATCAGCCCACAGCAAGTCACACAACAAACCCTGGTCAGGCACGTCTGTGGGTCGCATTACTCTGCGGATCTGCTCCATCGACTGAAGATCTGGTGAGAGGCCTGCAGCAAGGACATGTAGAGAAAACGCATCCAGTCTGGTTCTCAACATCAGACTTTATAAAAATCACATCTGGTCCACGCCTACCTCCATGACAGCAGAAGATTTTCTCATCTACAATGGCAGCCACAGGTAAACAATTGAAGCAGTCAGTGAAGGTTTTCCACAGCTTAATGTTATACCGTCGCTTACCTACACAACAAAAGGAAAAATAACAATTTAATGAAGGAATACAATTATTTTTCACTGTTTACACGTGTTTTTTTTGTACTTACACTCATCGTAAAAGCCGTAGATTCGATTAATAGAGGCGCACTCGTGGTTTCCACGCAGCAGGAAAAAGTTCTCTGGGTATTTGATCTTGTAGGCTAGAAGCAGGCAGATAGTCTCCAGTGACTGCTTTCCTCTGTCTACATAGTCACCCAGGAACAGGTAGTTGCTTTCTGGGGGGAAGCCTCCGTATTCAAAGAGTCGGAGAAGATCATAGTACTGACCATGGACATCACCTGTAGGGGGCAGCAGAGATGTACAATTTGAACACTTCGATTGCTTTATGCAGTTGCTTTTGTTGCAACATTTACTACCATCAGCTGAATAAACCCGAAAATTACAGATAAGCAAACTGTCCAGTACATCATATAAGATGCAAGTCTCGTTTACCAGAATCTGCCAAAGATTCAGCCTCTTGGGACTTATTTTTATATTATCTTGATGCTGTTGACTGTATTCAGTGAAACTCACTGACCCCCGAGTTCATTAAAACTCACCACAGATTTTTAAAGGAGCCTCGAGTTCAAGCAGGATTGGCTGGCTCAGGAAGATTTCACGGGACTTGAGGCAAAGGCCACGGATCTCATTCTCAGTTAGTTGAACATTCTTCCCTGGGCGAGACCCCTTGACTGGAAAAAAAAAACGAGATGGGACACATTTTATATGAGATGCCAAACCATAAAGAGAAACCTACACTCAGAGCAAGATTCAGAGAACGATTGACATAAAGGAATGAAATGATGTTTGAATTTTGAACCAGACCACCAGACGAGGCAGTTAACACCTCCCACCAGCCAAATGCTGTCAAAGTCTGTTAGCAGTTCAATCTAACAGCCAATTCAGCAGGTACTTCCATCATTTAGAGGTGATATTGTGCTTTACATGGTGGAAATCACAAGCAACATTTTAGAAAACCTAATCAGTGGAAACTAGCTTCAGGATGTCTGCCTGAAAAGTAGGTCTCTCTGTTATGATGGAAACTCAAACTGAGACTAAAAAGAAAGATAAAAAAAAAACCACTTCCCCTTTCAGTCACTGTTGCTGCAACCCGAATACGGCAAACATACCAGTAAGACTCTCTTAGCGTGCACGGTTAACAGACAACCAGCTATGACAGCACTTCCACAAATCAACAGAGGGAAGAAAACCTTATAAATCATATAAACTGCATTCACTGTGCAATCATGATTGCTCACATACTGTTTCAGATGCTTCACTTGTGCCATCTCAAGAATTCAGCAGGTTTGTCAAGTGTCTGCCCAAGTTATGCTTTCTCACTTTCCACTCACACTTTATGGAGTGGAAAAAGTATGACTTGAACACAGACCAATTTATCTTCCTGCCAAATAACTTCTCTTCGTAGCACATCATACCAAATGTATGCTGCCGTGGCTTTAATGAAAAAAAGAGTAGACTATCTCAGAGAACGAGTGTGCCCTTATGCAAGACTACTCCTGATGCAGTTTGGAACCAGGTTTGTTTGTATCACTGACAGAATCAATCACGCCTCCACTTGTACATGTGCTGCTTGAAGCCAAAGCAGATCCCAACAGAAACTGTCCAAGCCTACAGATGAGAAAGCCTCATTCCTAAAAATTCAACTCAGGCTACTGTACAATTCCTACACTCTGTACGCTACGGCTTCAACAAAACTGCCCCCCAGGCCATCCGACTGTGATCAACTTACACGATTTACTGAATCATAGAAAACTATCTACTTCTCACACAAACAAAACAATTGTATCCGATGGCTGCTTAGCCGATCGAAAGGTTACGATTAACGATACAATAAACAAGATGTTCCTGTTTAGAAACAGAAACCAAACACCATTTTCACAACTATGATACAAGTAACTCAAACTTTGTTGAAATATTTTAGAAATGTATCAGCAGCAAGCAGAAAACAAAAAAAAAAAGCAAGCCAACAAATGTTTAAATAGAATAATAAATAGCCATATTAATGACACTAGTTAAACACAGTTTTGTTGCACTTAAAAATAGTCTTGTGTGGCTTGAACAATTCCCCTTGAAATTAAAAAAAAAAAAAAAAAAAAAAAAAAAGGGATCTATCCATCAAACTAAACAGCATATCTCTGATTATATGGGCGACTTCCATCTATAACAACATTTTCTAATGAAATGTTGTTATCATTCCTCTTTTACAGCATACTGGGTGAAGCAGTTGACTTGACGTTGTGGAAGAGGTGTTTAAACACGGTGAGCACAGCCATCTCAGACATTTGCAGGATTATTCACTTAAATGCAAACCAGTTCACATTCAAGATATTGATAACTAGATCACAGATGATAGATCAGGTAAATTACTGCTGGAATATATAAGGAGACAGAAGTAAACATCCCACACACAAAGAAGAAACTGACACTTCAGTACGGTGAATTAAGCTTGTAAGGATGAAAGTAGGAATCACCAAAAGGTTGCAGAATAATGGCACTATTGTGAAGGGACGACAAAAGGCAGTGAAAAGTAGATGGAAATACTGCAGTGCTGCTTGTTGCTTTAAACCTGGATTACAGACAGTTAAGCCCTGACAGAGCTTACTCCAAAGTTAGCCTCATAGCCAGTGGGCAACAGCGAGCATGTCATGAGAGCTACAGACAAAAGGCTTCCCGTTACCCTGACCAGGAGGCCAAAAACAAAGAGCTGGACTGGCACAACACAAAAGCTGCCAGGGTGTCAGGAGCGCTGGAATCAACAGTAGATGTGGTTCAGCACTCCTGGCTCAAAGCTAGGTGTTCTGGTTGGGCTTAGGTGAGGTCACGTTCTCCAGACAGGCTATTAGCAACATGCTCGTTGAGTTCTCTTAGCTATTGATCTACGTAAGTAATCCAATTGAAACTGCTCATTATCCAAACACATTTAATTGGTTTGGTCTCAAAACACAGCCAGCAAGCGGGGCAGCTACCCTCCTGTTCACACAGGAGATTGAGATGGCATCGGTTCATTTTGCAAGCTTTTAACACAGTACCTGCACCAGCACATTTTATTTAAACACCTTTTCTTCTTTTGTCCTGAGCAGAGAAGAAGAATACTACAGTAAAAATATAAAAACTGATTAGTGACCACACCAAGCAATAAAACCAAAAAAAAAAAAAAAAAAAGTCAAGTAAGTTACATAACAGGATATAAATACTGCCACTATCAGGCTTGTTTGTCTTCTCCTGTGTTTGGCAGACAACCTTATCACAGCCCATATACAACAATCCAAAACACTACAGCATGTTCCACAGTCAAAGTCAAACTCCCTGGAGGGAAACTGACTGCACGTGCATATTCATGTATAATCCCAATCACCTCCACCAGCTCAGCTAAGGCTAATCATGCATAAGACGGTAAACAAACTGAAGGTTCGGGTTAAATCAACATTGGTTTTGGGGAAATTCTCTACATCAAACATCTATTTTACTGTTCAAAAAATAAAAACAGAAACTTTGAGCTTGTAGTTGCTCTCACTCACAATTTATATTAATTCACTGCTATAATCACGCATCCACATATTACAACCATTGTTTCAGTAATCTTATTTTGTAATTACATCATACTTCTATGCTTTTAATTGAAGTCGATTTGATTGTCTTAGTTTTAAAGTAGTTTTCACAGGAAATGCAAGAGGCCTGTCAGAGCCTACATGCATTTGCTGTTGAGCTGGAACAGATTTGACTTGTTCTGGTTCATTTTACGGTGTTTACGGCTGTCTTTTGGTTTAAGTCGTGGTGTTGTTTTTGGACTCTTAACCACATAAAATTTTACTTGACTTGGACAAACAGCTTTAAAAAGTCATTGGGGAGGAAAATTATTTAAAAGGTTTTTTTTTATTTCCTTTTTAAAATTCAAATTGGGACTAAAATTTAATTTTTCTAGATGCTACATCATAACAGGGATTTGTATAACCAACATACTTAATGTTGCTCCTGTGAAACACAAAGCTATTTTTAAACCAACACATCCACAGGGGAAACCGAGTACATGTGAACCAGACATTATTTTTCATGCTCCGGGCAATACTGACATTAAAACTTTAGTTCTAATGCTTATTAGATTAACTGTACAGTTGGGTCTGAGGAGATTTGTGAGTGTTTGTTGTCCTCAAGGCTCTCACAATACAATCGCAACATCAAGATTTTAAGACCTACTTATGCTCATACATTTCCAACCATTACAAATCCATCTTTATAATCTTTTCCTTTGGAATATGGTGGACGATACACATTTAAGGCCAATTAAGATGCAATTATACCACATCTGACAAAATAATGTCTTTAGCTTCTTGCAGTGACTTTATTTATAACATGACAAATTAATGCACAATCCATCTTACAGTCAAGACAAAGATCGGTTTTATAATTACTCCAATTCATGCATCTAAGAACATGTTTTTTCTTTTATACAAAAGCACATGACCATGCTTAGCAGTAAAAGTTTGTATTTGCTTCAAAAGCAGAAGTGGAGAGGCTCAACCAGTTCATCATAGTCATGCAAACATTTGCCAATAAAAGCATCTTTGTAAGCACACCTCATTAAGAAGTGACTAACCACCCAATTGTGCCAGGAGTTTAAGATTGAAAGGGGTGAACAAACCTGTTCTTAATATACACCGTTTGTTCACCCCTTTCAATCTTAAACTCAAACCCAACTTGCTCAAAGTTGAAAAGAAACAATCCAAACCCATACAGGTATGCATTAGAAGGCGTGATTTGCCAACGCAAGTGTGTAATCTTCCCGTTTGCTTTACTCAATCGATGTGTAACGTCACGTTTCATAACTTAATCTGTGGACAACACAACGATCTCCAATGCCAACAGATACAGAAAACTGACTATAACATAAAACACATGATTCCGATTGCCAAAGGACAAGTGTAAAAAAATCTTCAAAGAGCAGAGTTGATTTGGTAATAAGCTTCGATCCAAAAGAATTACGAACAAATTCAACAACTGAGCCTGCAAGCCGTGCAATCTTGAGTAGGCTACCATATCACACCGCAACCGCCTTTAACTTCAGCTGACCTACCTACCTGGCATATTGTAGACACATTTCACAAACATCTAGTATTTCATCAAGAAACTAAGCTGCTTTGGTGAACAGTGCATTTGGTTCTCCTTACCTTCCAAGAGACGTTGAATTATAGAGTCGATGTTTAATTTGTCCGGCTCCGCCATTTTCTTTATTTTCTGACGTTATCGGGAAGTAAAGACCTTGGTATTTCGTGTTGCACCTTGGAATTAAAGAACAGACAGAACAAAATAAGATACCAACTGTTACTAATAAAATACGTTATCAATTACACTGTTTAGCAAACGAATGTCTCGCACTGGTAAATCGGAACAATATGAACAATCAATGAGCTTATCCGAGCTTGAGCTAACGAAGCTAGCTGGGTTGCTAGTAGCCAAGTAGCATACGCTAAACTACACATACACATCAAACTAGCAGCGGCACAACTGGACCGCGGCTGGTTAGCTACTAAAAAACGATTTAGCGAATAAAATATGTCCAAACCTTGTCGTCGGGTTGTTAACTATATTCCTGATGTATAGAATATGAAAATATTTATTCGCTGAGTTTTATCTTGGCCCCTTTACCCCTGGACTGTCCAGGTCGCTCGCCTCTTCCCCCAGGAACTTTAAAATAGGGCCATTTCGTCGAAGTGTCTACGGTAACCCAGGAGGCTGAATCAAACCGAGTTTTCACGCGATTCTCAAGCGATGATTGGCCCGTTGTAAAATTCATCAGCCCAAACGTTGGTATCTGATTGGATTAAGGCGAAGTCTGTCTTCCAATCAAACCCCACCTACGGAAATTTATAACGGCTTCAATGAGAACTGAATAGAGTTCAAATCGCGCCACCCAGTATTTATATTTGGAACTGTACTTTAAAACCTTAAAAACATCCTTTCCAGTTTAATCTTACCTACGCATAGTAGGAGGACACAGGCTATCTTTTCAAGCTATTTGTATATATGTTTATGCACATATTTGAAATATACTACATGTAAATTAAAGTTGTGAAATTGTAAACCTTTTTTGGTGTTTGTGTACTTTTATTAAGTTCACCCCGGTGAAAAATAAATGTATACAGAATTTTAGCATGCTTAAGTGTACTTGCAGTCAGGCTCATCCTCAGTAAATGTAAAATGTAATAATGATTTTTTTAACTTGAAGTTTTCTATTTTCGGGGCAACTCTTTTTGTGCAAAGAATATTTCAGTTGTGGTTAAATCGCAGAGAAGCCAAATTTAAAGAGAAGCCAAAATTTTTTTTCTATGTACATTAATGTGCCAAAGTGGAACAACCTAAAGTATACTTAGTACATGGCTGTGTATGTTCTAATTTATATGCTTGATTAATAACAGTTTACGTACTTGATGTAAGAAGTATACAGAATATTTGTAGCAAAATTGCCACTAATATGAAGCCAGTATGCTCTTGATATGATCTTATTTTCTTAATCGTAAACTCAGTCATGTTAGTCACAGAAAAAAAACAGATTTAAGATATACTAAAGCTTCAGGGTATAAAAATGTGTATCAAAAAGTGTGGTTTCAGTGCTCAGTTGCATAATAATTCTGAGAAAACAATTTTAAACTGAACAAAAATACGTTGAACAAAAATTTGAAATAGCTACACTTCAGTAATTGCCAAAAATTTAACTTAACTTAAAAACTCATTTTCTTTTGATTTTTTCTAATAAAGTGTACTATAACACAAAAAGTTTTAACGTGCGTAAAAAGTGTTGTGAAAATAGTTCAAAGTGTGACA
The DNA here is from genome assembly GCF_027942865.1 of Odontesthes bonariensis. NCBI lineage: Eukaryota > Metazoa > Chordata > Actinopteri > Atheriniformes > Atherinopsidae > Odontesthes > Odontesthes bonariensis. The sequence continues at coordinate 8,264,592 of NC_134526.1, read as the reverse complement.
TTAGCAAACATTTGATATTTTTAGACGGTACACTTTTTGTTTGGATTGGTAATGTACTGTTGAAAATGTGAGTGGATACTTTTAAATACAATTAAGTACACACACACAAGCACACACACATACATCTATATATACATGTACACAAATAAGGGAGCAGATGACACTAACCAACAAACATTTGCTCTACACAGCTGCAACTCTGACACGGCTTATCTAATTGCTTTGTTTCTCTACGTGAAGGCCACATTCCTTTTCATTTCCTCATTTTCTTTCCCGTGATCCACGAAACCCAGATTATGGTCTTGCGCAAAAAACCCACTCTATTTCATCCTGCAGAATTGGTCTCTTTGGATTCGTCACCATAGTTTCGACAAAGTCAGGCGGGAATTGGATGTGTGGGAGTTGAGTTTGGATGTGTAGTTTTGGAGTCATGAGTAATATTTGTTTGTACTAGGTGCACAGGTGGAAAAAAAGAGTCTCCAGATGACTCAGTCATGAATAAAATCTATCTTAAGACACACCTGTTGTTGTGTTCAATTATTTTTATAAGTCTGAGTACAAAATAAATTAATAGATAACTTGATTTTCGGATCTCGCTTCACATCAGACCAAAATATTTGAAATTTCATGAGATTGTGGTTGTCTTACAAACAAGGATGAGCGATGAAGAGTGAAATAGACGATAAGACAGATAAGATCTGGACACGGGGAATAGAGGAGACTATCAGATAAGTAGACTGATAAGTAGTTTCTTACCTATCAAAAACAGCTCTTGTCACACAGAACAGGACACATGTACCTGAGACCTGAGCTGATAAAATGTTTTAGTGTCAGAAACATACAATCGTATATGACTGTTAAGGTCAAGGCTTTCATTTCTTCTTTGTGTCTTGATCACGCTGCTGACAGTTAAACAGCGACCTAAGTTTGATGAGACTTCAGACTGTTGTGGTTTTCTTCAGTCTGATTTCATGCCTGAAAAACACTGGTGCAGCACATCTTAAACTCATTCTCCTCTTAAATAACTTGAAATGATCCAAAGATTTCTGGGCAAGGCAAAACCCTGAATGTTTCAAGATCCAGGATATAAACAATTAATTCAGTATAATCACTTTTATAACAGAAATCAGTTGCCGGGTTGTGCATAGTTATGATGAGAAATCACAATTTTATTTCCCAGAAACTGTTTTTTTTTCCCCTGAGACAAATCAACTTAGAGCATCTCAGCTCAGTAAGTTCAGATGTTAAAAGAGAGAGAAACACGCTTATAGACATGTTCATACTGGTTTTGAGGTCCTTACCTCCCCCTATATTACTCAGTTTAAGCCGCAGCTCCACCTACATCTTACATTCCTATACAAATACCCCATCCTATCACATAGTGTCTTCACAATATTTGTACATCAGAAAACCATCTCGAACGACACTCAGGCCGGAAAAAAGGAAGAACCTCAACAGTTATCTTTATTCATCAATTTGAAAAATAGAAGGTAAGCAACAATTCTTTTTAAATCTGTTTTTCTAACATGTTCAACCTGAACAGGATTTCAAAAATGTTTGATTGGACAAAGGATAAAAGGACTTGTTCAGTGCATTAAAACAGTTGTCACAACAACAACAAAAAGGCTCTATATTCTTTTTGTCTTTGTTTACTATTTTGTAAGGTTCTCATAATCCTTAACATATACCAACTCATTTAAATAATGTTTTTTTCTAAGTATAATAAAACAGAAAAAATAGTAACTTTGAGGACAAAATGAACTTTCAGGCACAGGAATAATTGAATGTAATGTCAAATCCACTGACTCACATCGGATTAGTTTGCAGGGTGAAATCGGACCTAAACATTTCTGTCTGCTGTGGGTCATGTTTGCTTTACACAGGATGTCATCTTCCTGGTCAGAATCCAGAAAAAGTTACACTGGTGTTCCAACCTTTACTGGATTGCCGCTCTGCTTTGTTATTTGATTTGAGACGTGAAGGCAGGGTTTAATGATTATCAACACAGACTGTCCAACTTAACGCATGTATACTTATACTGCATTTATCTAAATTAGAATTGTATGATTTGAAAGTCTCTCACTTGTGAGCAAAATTTAGTGAACCACTTTTTTTTCCTTTCCTTCCTCTGTTAACCACACATCCTGGTGTGTTTTATTTTTAGCATTACTTACTGTAACTTTAATTTACTTTTCTGAATAAATATGAATAATAAAGTCCTCGAAAATCAACGAGTAGAGCAAATATTTTGAAGTTAGAGAGCCTAAGGGAGTGGTTCAGTCAGTCTTGGGTGGAGATCCTGGAGGCCTGGGCCTGTCTGGACATGAGTTATAAAACAAGATGTGGCCCCAAGCTACAGTTCCTGTGAAGACCTGTATGTAGGAACCTGTGTTTGTATCTGTGTGTGTTCACCTTTGTGATTACCAAAGAAAGAAAAAGGGAGGGAAAAGCTCATAGATTAAGAGTAACACAAAAGTTAAAAAACATCAACAACTTTTCAATCCTGGATCAGAGGAAGAGCTTCAACAACTTTTCCTCATCATGTTACCCAACAATCATTTATGTAGAAACATCTAAATCATAATTCCAAGACACTAAAACAAACTTTTCCTCACCTGAGTTGAAAGATGGAGGAAATCTTCGGAAGGAAGAAGAACCGAAACTGAAAATTTCTGAAAAACAAAGTGTGAATATGACATCACCAAAGCCAGCAACAAAACGGAGCATAAAGTAGCAACAACTGCTTCAATCATCTCCTTCATGCTTTTGTCCCGTTTTCTTCCAACTTGTTTTTTCCAGAATGGGAAATTCTGCAGTTCAGATTGGATGTGTGTTCCTCGGAGTCCTTGGACTGATCGGTGTCATTGTGTGCTGCGCTGTTCCTCAATGGAAGGTGTCATCCTTCACAGGGTCCAACATTGTGACTGCACAGGTAATGAAAAAATCCATTCAGGAATCTACACATTTGAGTCAAATGATCCCAAAAGAATAACTTCTCTGGATTTAATACCATGAAAAAAACACAAATGATCAACAAAATGTACACTAATGCTATTGTACACTATTGTTTAGGATACTATTGGGTAGATTGTGTTAATATTTTTACAAAAGTTTATTACATGGACTTTTTTGTGATTTAAGTCTTGTAAAGTAACTAAAACTGTCAGAAAAAGCTGTACGATGTACTTGTCCTGATGTATTGTGGAGTATAGGAAGCATTATATAGAAGTGCTTTAGTATACGTATTATAAGTAGGAGCGTAAGATCCTCCACCAGACATGAATTATATATGAAACTACCCACACTGTTATTTTTCATGTGTAGAGCAATCAAGAGGGCCTGTGGACGGAGTGCGTGGTGCAGAGCACCGGGCAGCAACAGTGCAAGAACTACGACTCCCTGCTGGTGTTGCCCGCTTACCTGCAGGCTTCCCGAGCATTGACCATCATCAGCTGCATGCTCAGCAGCCTCAGCCTCCTCATCCTGTTCTGCGGTGCCAACTTCACCAACTGTGTGGAGAATGAAGACGTCAAGCCCAAGATCTGCCTGGTGGCTGGGGTGGGCCTGTTACTGGCCGGCCTCCTGGCAATCATCCCTGTCAGCTGGACTGCACATAATGTTGTGAGCGATTTCAACAATCCCTTAATTGCTCCTTCCATGAGAAGGGAGCTGGGAGCATGCATCTATATAGGCTGGGCAGCCGGTGTTCTGATGCTTTTGGGTGGAGGTCTGCTCTGCTGCTTCAGCAGGCCTAAATCAGGCAGTTCAGGAGGAACCGCCAAGTATCACAGTAACAGCGCTTCGGCCCCAAGCAAAAATTATGTGTAGTGGCTTTCTGAAAGGGCAGGGACAGGGGTTTGTTTGGTGAAAGACTGGGAAGCAATAAAGTGGATGACAACCGGTATTGATTTGAAAATAACATAATTGTGTAAATATTTAATGCTAATGATAACAGACTTCTAATTTCTTTGTCTTTCTATATTCTCAGCTAAGCTGGTGTTATTTTAAATTTGGTTTCTGGGTGGTATGATTTGAAAATAAAGGCTGTAAATTATAGTACTTTGTAATTGGGTTACTTCTTTGAGAGCAACAGCGAACAATTCTAGCTAGAAAAAAGTCTTCATAAGCAGAAAACTTACCAGCCATAGTAACCTCGAAACTCAGCGTTTAGAGATGAAAAATGGCTAAATGGCATTTAGCATGATTGATCTCTTATTTGTTTCATCTTTGACTTGTGGGCAGGAAAAGCTAAAAAATCATCTCAAACCAAATGCACCTCAATAGGCCTCAGGGAGTATTTGTGTGCAAATGTTTTTTCAGATGATACATTCTCAAGCATTTAAACTGTATTTCACATAAATGTATAAAACATTTGGTGTTACACATTTTGTATCATTAAAAATGAAATTATTCAAATTTGAAAATGTGTATTTCATGTGTTTTGTAAAAAAAAAAGAAAGTCAGAAAAGTACTTGGAAAATACAGAAGACTTTATTTCAAACAAAAAGCATATATTAAAACAAGTGAATTTTTTTAATTGGTCAGACAGACCAAATACACAAATTCAAGCTTCAAGCTAGAAAAAAAGTTTCATAACATCTGCTGTCTTAATTTCTCCCTTTTTCTAACTACAGCCAAAGTTAACAGCAGTTTTTGTCCATCGACCTCTGCTCTTAGTCTATTTTCTTCTTTCCGACAAACTTTTATCTTTTAATGCTTGCTCTCCAGCTCACTCACACGCTTGGTCAGCTCTTCAATTGTTGCTTTGAGGTCCTTCACCTCCTTCTTCAGGGACTGAACCTCCTGAGAGAAAGAGAGTCAAGATGTGATGGGGTGTTATTAGGTACTGCAGCACCAGTTTTCATAAGTTTATTGTCTCGATGCGGCTATAACACAAATTTTCAAGCCCATAATTTGATTGCTTGTGTCGGCGAGTATTTCCCTGAGCAAAAGCATCAAATTAAAGTAAAGTATGAATAAATAACAGCCTAAACATTTACAGCAGAAAAAGCAAAAGCAAAGAACAAATTAAAACTGTTAATCAGCATCAATGTCAACTTTCATGTACTTTTCTACCTTTATAGCAGCTCTTTGTTCCATTAAATGAACCATATTAAAGTCTTACTTTAAGTTGACCTTTGCTTGCAAAACATTATTAAGAAAATTAAAGCTGTGGAGTTAAAAGTTTAATATTTCTATTTGAAATGTCGAAAAAATTAAGCAGCTTTAAATGAAAATGGTCAAATAAAGTTGTTGATGATCAAATGTCAAACAGTAGTTTTATTTCTGAAATCCTCACCCCGCTGTCCTGTTGAGTGCCGCCAGAAGCAGATGTAGTCTTCAGGAGACTCTTGTGAACTTTGAACTCCTTGGCTTTGGTGGTTGCTGTGAACCCATCCTTTAGGGATATCATGTTTGGTGGAGCCTCTTTTCCTTCAAACCACTCATCAGCCTCAGCCGAGGGCTCAGGACCGACGGTGTCCGGGTACAGATCCTCCTGGAACAGATCCGACTGCACAGGCAGAGTTAGAAAGAGTCAATTCAAGAAATCATAGACAACCTACTCACAGAGATGCATTTTACAATCTTACCTTGCGTGGCACTGTCATGACTATAGGTTCACATTTTCTCTCATGTAGTTTGTAGAACCTGAAGGAAGAAATATTGGGTTTTATTTTGTGTTGTTTTGTTGGCATAGATCGAAGGGATAGATTTGGGCCTTGATATATCAAACATTTTTAACATAAACAGTATACAGCTGGGCTGGCAGTTCTAATGGCACAACAGTGCTTTAGGGAAAATGCTTCATGCTAACATGCCAGCAGTTAGTAATACAGAGACATAGAATAGAATAGAATAGAATAGAATAGAATAGAATAGAATAGAATAGAATAGAAAAATACTTTATTCATCCCCCAATGGGGGAAATTCAAATTAGTTAAGTAGCTCAAAAAATTATTAATATTTACAATGATTGTATATTAACAACAACAATAATAATATCAATTCTAATAAAAATACTACTACTAACTAATAATAATAATAAATGAATAAATAAATAATTTAAATATTAAATAAATAAATAAACAAAAATAAAACAGTCTCCACCTTTGCATGAAAATTTGCTTATCTTACTAAAAATCTTACTAAACACAGTACAACTTAGGCTAATGGGAGCGATAGGTGAAAAAAATGACTAAATCCATTGTGAGTGAGGCATTAATGTGTGACATATTTCACCTAATACTACCAATGCAAGGATTACTACAAACAGATGGGTGCATCATGCAGAAAATATGTGAAAACTTTCGTGGGGAATGCAGTTTCTGTCGGGCCAAAGCAATCACCTGACCCACAGACACATCTGGGTCAGCTTGGATGGCTAAAAATACTTTGCTCCTTTTGGTGTCAAGAATATGCACATGTTGCTACCTGGCAATTTCACATTTGTTGACCTCCAGGCCCCTCTTGGGCATGTATCCCATCCCCTTCTGGCTCTCCTTGCTGCTGTACATGGACAAGTAGTGAACATATGGAGCTTCATCAGTCACTTCAAAGTAACGGATACTGCTGTCTCCCTGTGACGAGCACATGATAAACAATGAGCCGCTTGTGTCTGTGTGGGCGAGAATGATACCTTATTTCAACATCTTAATCAAACCTTGCCACAGAGGTAGACGACGCCAGTGTCTGGGTCAAAAAACGGCAGGAGGACCCCGCTGCTGGTGTCGAGCTCCTGCAGGGTCAGCGGCTCTGCAAAGTTTTTCTGTTAAGAGAATAATGCACAAAAAGCCACACACATTTACTTACACTCAAAGGGATGTTGGTGTAAAACAACAAGGCCTGCCGCACCAGACTGTATGTAAGCCATGGATTTATTAACTCCAGACTGGTGTGTGTGTGTGGCAGAGCATCCACCCTCGGAGCTATAATCTGTCTGTTGTGAAACAGCGATGTTGTAAATATATGAAGTTACTCCCAAGTTACAAATAGTCCAACCATCAGGATTTCTAGGAAATATCTAATTTCAAAGTCTCCTGAACTCTAAATATTTTTTGTACACTGTATATTTGACATACAGTATGTTCAAAGTGTGTTTCCCTTTAAAGGACACATATGCCATTTTTTCACAAGCTGACACAATTTCCCGTGGTCTTGATGAAATGTGGCATGCTCTGATCAGAATAACACACAGAGACAGAGCAGAAGCTCTGTTTTCTTCGACTCATTTACACCTTCTTTGCAGCAGATCATTTTAGGATGTGGAGTGACCCACTTCGCTCCTTTCTTCCTCACGGTCTGCCTGTTTTGAGATCTGTAGTACCTCATAAGCCTTGGAGCACATTATTATGGTAGGAAAGAGCATGCAGTAAATAGCCTGATAGCTCAGACCACACACCAAACAAAATACTTGACAGGCAATTCAGTTCTCAAATACTTGGATTTTCCTAGCCTGCAGTTTCACCATGAACAGCTGGTAGGCTATAGATCCCTCTTTCTGACACAATGTCATCGCGAGTCACGTGTTGAACCGGCCTCAAGTTGTTAAAACAGACACCTGAGAACCTTATAGGCTATGGCTAGTTATTAATACTATTTAGAACTTGCATCATAATTCCTCTGTCACATATTGGCTCCATAAACTCTGTTCTTCACCGATGCTCCATTTCTGTGTTTTGTTGAAGTTTTTTGCTGCTATCATAAAGAACTGTCGCTTATTAGGCCAATATTTCATCTGTCTGTTTTTGTGTTGGAGGTTTGGGATGGTGCATTTAATGACAAATGGGAAGTTGGAATTTTAAGCTTCTAGTGGGTAAAAAAGTAAAGAGCACCAATTAGAAATCAGATTTTCTTTTCAGGATATAAAGCATTAAAAAAAAAGAACTGGTAGAGTACTATTAACTCACATATTTATAATGTTAAGTGAATTGTATAACTGACGGTGAGATCTGATTTTAATAGCAAAGCAGAAAGCAAGAGCAAAAGATTTTCAACTTCCCACTTCCGAGAGAGAAAAATAACACTGGTTTGAGTGGAGTGGCCTTAAGCTGAGATTATACTTCCCACACTGATCGAAATATGACATCAAGAGAACGCCATAACCATTTATAGCGGCGCTTCAGGTGCGCTGGACTCACTGCAGTTGTGTTCTCAAACAGTAGGCATCACTACTGAGAAAATGGCACCTCGACACCACAGGTGTAGCTTCAGAAAAAGTTGTACAGGAAGTACAACATGCGTACACTAACATACTGAAACAGTTCAAACTTAACTGTTTCACTTTTAGGTCAGTTTTGATGGCACCAGGTAACAAAAACTGAGAGATGAAGGTTACTACTTTTACATGGAAAGAAATGTCTAATAAACATTTCAGGGGGGTTTCAGATCAGTATCAGGGTCATAAATCTTGGTAACGTTGTGTTGAATACAGTTTTTAGTTTGAGACAACACAAACTGAGAGCTGCAAGCACTCACCGGATCCCACAGCGCCACCTGCCTCTCACTCATGCGACTGAAGCCAGTACTCAGGATCTTCCCGTTGGACACGAACACGGCCCTGACAGGCCTGGAGCCCTCATGAGACTTCTCCCTCTCCTGTTGGTGTGTTTGGAGGAGAAGAAGACAGAAGAAAGCTTTGGTTTAAATGTTTTGACAACCATCACTGTCAGTGTGGATGTAAAATACATTATGTAAGACAAGATTTTGCATATCTATAATACAAATAAAACGATTTTTATCTCATTCCTATCATTATGTGCAAGAGATGAAAATAAAAAATGAGAAGAAATTATACATTTCTGTGATATTGTTAGTTTAATGCTCAATAAATTTCTTAAGTAATTTTTTATGCATTAGTCTTAATGGCCAGACAAAACCACAGAATTTGCAGATGTGACATTGGGGATGTGATCATCATTGTTTTCTGATCAAATTGCACAAATGATTGATTGACCTGTGTGTGAAATATCACTCCAGAAGTTTAGGGAAAACTAAAATCTGATATCCAGCATTCAGTAAATAAAAAGTAGCAGTGGTGATGATTACTGGGAAGTTTGGTCAGACGAGGAAACGTACAATGAGGACGGTGCCCTTGCGTGGGTCCAGCACCCGCATGGTCTTGTCTTTGCAAGAGGTAAGAATCTGGGAGCCGTCCCTGTTCCAGCAGGCGCTGTAGATGAGGTCAGGATGTATGCTGTCCATCCTCACCACTGCTTCGCCCCGGGCCACGTTCCACAAGATCACAACATTATCGCAGCCTGCACGTCAGAAACAGGGAACACGCTCTGATTCAGGTCTTCTCACATCTTTATGTCTTTGCAGAGCTACAGTGTAATTTATTGGGAAGCTGCAAGGTTTACATTTCAACTGTCTTTGTTATAAACACAACAGAAAAGATAGTTGCTGTGGCAACAGGGAAAAAGGAACAAAGCACCATGTGCAGAGAGCAGAACTTCAAAAAAAAGATCAAGAGGAAAAGTCTTGAACACTTTGCTTGATGGACGAGTTAGTTCTGCATTGCAAAAATAACTGCTAAGTGGAAGCACTGAAAGATGAAACTAACATGATGTGTTACTGAGAGCATTTATCTGTGGTTTCAACGTAAGATTCAAAGATTAATTTGCTCTTAAATATAAGCTCAGATGTTTTTCTGTCAGTATGGATAACTTCAACATGTTCTTGACGACTTAAAATATACTGCCACGAAAAAACTTTAGGCCCAAGCGTCATTTTACTTCATATGAGGTGTCAGAGTGATGATGGTGGGCGGAGGCTGTGAGAACTTCCTGTTTAACAGAGGTGTGCCACATTTCGACAGAACACGTGTGAAATGAATTACATTCACCATAGTCTGGTACCGGAATACACATGAGGAATGTCTTTACATTTAAACTCAGGGACGTTAGAAGTCAACACTGTTGAGGGTTAAAGAAAAGTTTTACCTGCACTCATCAGCACATTATGGGCAGTGGGGTGCCAGCTAAGAATGCCAACACGTTTAGAGTGGCCCTCCAGCTTCACAACAGGCTCTGTGAGCGATGTGGTTAGCCCGCCCTCCGGGATCTCCCAAATCTATTTAGCAGACATTACATTTAATCTACACATGATATGTCATGTTATATTTACACACTTGTATTTTATTGTCTTACCATGACACTGCAGTCCTCAGAGCCACTAGCTATGATGTTGTCGTTGTGAGGACAGAACTCAATGTCCAGGACCGGACCCGTGTGGCCACACACAGTGGGGTAGGACATGTCAATACGCCCGGTCTGCAGAGAGAAACATTAACAAGGATGTAGGTGTCTACTCTATAAAAAAACAAGTCTTTTCATTCCATTTAGTATTGAGGTAGCCCCAAAAAGGTAGATATAAAGTGCAATACAACAAACATAACTTAGGAAGCGGGAGAAATTTAGTGCCAGCTGACACAAATTCCACAGCTTTCCCTTCAGTTACACCTAACGCCTGGTAACTGAGTTAGAGAGGAGATCAGGGCCACAAGGACAAAACCCCACTTGTTTTTCAGTCTCTCTGTCTGGGCAAACAACACATATGGGCGACAAAGCAAGTACATTTAAGACCAAATTTGCTAAAGTAACATTTGTCTACCATAATATATCAATAACATATGGCTCCAGTTTGGTAATGAATGTCTTTAAAGCAGGATGAGTCGAGCAGAGCTGCAATGAATGTATCTCGAAAAAGTTTCCCTCATTTTTCGACAGCACATTTCTCTGCAATTTTATGCCTACTGGTCCATTCACTTATTTTTGTCTTTTGTAAGTCCATAAATAGTGCTGTTTCTGGCTGTTAACCGCACATAGTATGACAGTATTATGGAAAATTAGTAGGTAAACTCTATCTCAAAATTATTACGCTTTCATAAAGACAGCAGGGAGTTCTCATAATATATTCAATTACATTAATAATTCAGATAAGTAGTAGAGTACGAATGATGAACTAACCAAAAAAGGGGATTGAAGTTAACTATAATTCTATTTTGCATATTATTAGACATTGGGTTTTTATACAACTTCCTGGAGCATAGTCTCAGTCTCAAATATGTTCCATCTGACGTTAAAATTTACAGCAGCAAGGTGAAAATACCAAGACTTTTCAATATATGCACAGGCCAGTAGACCAGAGAGACACCACTCTAAGTACACAGACTTTGACAAATTCTGATGATCCCCTATAAAACCACAAGGTTTGCAATTTTCTACTTTTTCAGAGATAAAGAAATGTAATAAATGAGTTGCAATGCACCAAACACACTCCATAAGTGACTGAGTAGAGGCCACATCCTGTCCTTCTGCACTGAGCTGGCAACAAACTCCTAATATGGTGAAAACTCAATAGCAGAGCAAGTGACGTGTGAATAGATTCAAAGACGGCAACAAACTTCCTTATTCACTTGAAAGTGTGAAGGTTACTGCTGTAGTCAAATTCTAAGGTTTAAGGGTGGTGTGAAAAAAAAAAAAACACTTGCATCCGACGTGGTCGGCACATTAAAAACTTAAGACCCAAGAAGCAGTCAATATAGCAGTTAATTATAAGCAGAGTTTCCTCTGGGACCCACCTTGCTCAAGGGCAGCACCATGAAGGCTCCTCCACCACTGGCATCCACAATCATGGCCACAAATTTAGGATTAACAGTGCAGAAGTTGCTGTCCCAGGTCATCTGGGAGATTCGAATGTCATCGTAGCATTGATCAGCCTTCAAACCCTGGCCAAAGACATGACGGAACTTACTGGTCCTCACAACCTTCCTGGACATGGTGAACTGAGAAAAAGCAAAGACCGGTTACAATGAAGGAAAGACAAGAATATATATTTATGTGTGCAACAAGTCTAAGGTCTGAAACACAGATCTTTTTCAAATATCATCTGTGGAATGCATGCAGCTGTGTAGTTTTGTGTCTTTATGGCTGGAAATAAAGAAAAAAACTGAAGCACACACAGCTGACGACACCATAGAAAGGAGACAGGAAAGCTAGAAAAAGGGGAAGCAAAAGCTTTCACAACTGCTTCCTCTCATCTGTCTGTGACTGATGCCTCTTCTTTCTAATTTGTCTCACAGAAATAATTGTGTGTAGAACAGACAAACATAGAAGACGACAGTTTAAAGATTAAACAAAAAACATGCTTTTACAATTAGTTTGAGCTCAATATGCAAGTAAGCAGAAAATGGTAAAGAAGGAGCCAAAGTGGCAGTTACACCGCATCCTTCAGCATGAGTAACAAAAACCACAAACCTCTCTCTCTTTCTCTAATTTGTCACAGACTCCTGCTTTCATTGATTTTTCTACAGGTATACTTACATCAAAATATCTTAAAATTAAGCTGAAATGTAGTGTTTAGTGAATGCATTTTTCAACAAAGCAAGAGTCAGTCTTACTGCCTTTTTACATTTGTACCAAACTGAAGATAATTCCGACTTTCAACCAGAATCAACTGAAAAATGAAAAACTCTTGCGTCATCATGCAATAGTTCAGCGAATAAAAACACTTAATACGTTTTGTTTTACCTCCATTTGTAGATTTTACTTCCTGAAATCTGCAGCCGCGCCTTAGCCCAGACACAGAATCCTACAACAGCTTTGCTGCATGTGCATCACAAGATCTCTGAGGCTGCCCTACACCTAATTTAATAACCCTTTGTAGAGTGAGCTGTAATTTTATCAGGAGCCTAAATGCATGTCAAAAATCTGCTTCTACCACTAGGCTGTGATGGAAAACAATGCAAAGTTCAAACTAGGTAACAATTCATTCCTGTGAAACAAAATAAACTACAACCATGTGGACTATCAGGAAGAAAGATTTCTGATTTAATATCAATTACATTCTCATGTTAACCTGCTATTGATCAATTTAGAGATGTTTGATAGGTGTACATACATGTGCGGAATGATAGCTGCCGCAGGCTTACCTGGGAGTCGTGTGGGGGCGATTGAGTTGAAGAAGTTTCAGCAGTGCACCAAACACCCTGCCACCAGAGTGAGGACTTAGAGGAGACAGTAGGTTAAAGTACATCACAAAATAACATAAAGGAAGTGAGAATTTCAAATGAAGGTGGAAGTGGGAGGTGTCTTGTTGCATTTTTGGGCTGACAAACTGTGAGGGCAACACAAAGAGAAAAACTGTGCAAGCTCGATGAGATCTTTCGTAAGATTATGACAATACTACCTTTCATTGTGTGGACTCAAGACTACATTTAAGTGACAAATTGCTGCAGATTTAAACCCTTATTTAGAATCCTCCTCATCACTGATATGTATGGTGACTAAAGAAATGGTTTGAAATAGCATTACCTGGTCACAAAAACACATAATCACTGTGATATATTGATTCAAATGTACGGCAAGGAGCAGAGGAGCAGTGTGCTATGAAACCTTTAGATCATAAATAGTTTAGATTTTACTGATTATTATTGCTTATTTATGCAGTAACTAATTACACGTAGGAGGTTTTACGTGAGAAAATTAAAATGCCTTCAGGAGTCGTCTTAACCTCTTTGATTTTACTGAACTTTGTCAAACTAAGCCGAATAAGCTGGTGACTCCACTGTTCATAATATGCAGCAGCATGTACTGTTTTCAGCTTGAATCTATCTTTGTGTGTATTGTCACACTGTATCAAAATGCATGACACCAACTGCAGCAGGGACAATCTCAAATGTGGTTTTGAGTACTCTGATAGACGCCTACAGATTTGTCTCTCTGAGGATAGGATTTGTCAACTTAATGTTGTAACTATGCAAGATACAGTCACAAAACTATAGGGATAAAGAAAAAAGTTGAGCATGAAAATATGTTTGGTCCAACCCAAAGGGCAGTACATTAAGAAGACATTTAGGCTATTGTCTCATCTTATTTTTAATTTCTTATTCATTTGTAACCACATATATTACATATCTGTGTCTGGTGCATCAATGTAAAGATATAATCAAAATCACCTGGTCCTCAATCAGTCTTATAATGAGGTAAATACAACCTCAGATGAGCAACAATGCGTGACATATTAAACTTGTCCCTATTTGAATAACAAAAACTAAGTCAAAATCCAGAAGCAGGACCTCACATTACACAATAACTTTTAGTAATGGTTTTCTGAACGACGTTATCAGTCTAAGGAAGATGGTTGCGGTAGACGTTTCCAATGTTGCTTCAGCTCATTGAGGTTTGCAGCATTGGTTTATGCACTGCTCTCTTAAGGTCCCAACACAGCATTTCAGTCAGGTTGAGGTCTGGACTTTGCCTGGACCATTGCAACAACTTGATTCTTTCCTTTTTCAGACATTCTGTTGTAGATCTGCTGCTGTGTTTGGGATCATTGTCCTGTTGATGTGCCAGTTTCAGCCAAGCTTTAGCATCGGATAGATGGCCTCACATCTGACTCTAGAATACTTTGGTTCATAGTGGACTCAAAGACTTGTAAGGTAGGCATCGAGGTCCTGTGGGTGCAAAATAAAGCCAGATCATCAGCCCTCCACCACCGTGCTTGACAGTTGGTATGAGGTGTTTGTGCTGATATGCTGTGTTTGTCACAGGGTCCAGGGTAAGTGGTTTAGAGAAGCCAAATGTGGAAGACAACAGTCCAGAGGCAATGTATGAAAACGGGTTCATTGAGAAACAAACTAAAAGTAAGCAAGAACTAAAACAAGAACTAAGCAACTGCGTAGGGAGTATAAGGAGTCCAGCTGATAACAGTATGGCGAGGTGTGGAGATGGAGCTGTGAACCAAAGGCTGGAAACTCAAAGAACGAGAAAAACAGAACACAAGAAAAACACAGATCATCACAGTGTTTGGTTTCCCTAAACGTGCTGCTGTGCATTATAACTAAACTGTCCAGGAAGGTAGAAATCTAAGGGTCCTGCCATCAACACAATCCATAACAGAATGAACTGGCTGAAAGGTTAAAATGGACCCTTCAAAGTTCAAGTCAGAAAAACCTCCACAGACCCAACAAGCTCTTTTCACTCAAGGACGCTTACTAGGACGCATGAATAAGTAGGACGTTCTCTGGTGGACACAAATCAATCTTTGTCTCAGTCAGTGTCACACCTAACCACTCGGGTCACTAATCTAACCAGTGAAATTAACTTCAGCTTCTTTGTCTTCCACAGCAACTTCTGATGAATCTTCCTGTCCATACACTTCGACCTTTTCTTAGAGACTTGGACAAATGCTGAGGCTTTCTGTTCCAGTGCACAATGGTCTTTCAGCAGAGACCCATAACAACCGTGCACAACCGGGGCAACACGTTTCCAAACGCTTACTTCACCCAAAAGATCTGGATCATCAGTAAATGATCCAGATCGAGGTGTCGACGAGCACGAAAATTCAGAACTCTGACTCCTGACTGCATTTGTTATCATCTGCTACTCTGTGTCATCAGCAAAACTTTCTCTTCCGGCGCTCATGGATTCCGGTACTGAAACCAACTTTGTTGAAAAAACCGTATCAAGTGTGATCTTCCTATTGAGTCTCTTGATAACCCCAGATAGTTAAAGCTTTAGATGGTCAGACCATGACTGAAGTTACTCATTTCACTGCCACTTTGTCTCTACTCCTTTCAGGTAATCATCTAGAGAGTATTAAGTTGTTCCTTTCGCCTAGTTCATCTCTGGTCTAGGGTTTTTCTTGGCTTAGTATACATTAATATTGAATGGCAGGCAGGCAGAGTGTTAGCCTGGAGTCAGTTTTGTTATTAATCCGGTCTGCGCTCAGCTTGTCCGACTTGTGTCACTCCTGCTTCAGTCACTTCTAGTCTCCTCACTTCCAGACATTTATTATGACCTAGGCGTAGTACTCAGTAAAGAGAAACCATTGTCTCTTCCTCTCCATCGGCCTTATGACTGTGCTATTGATTTGTCATCTGGTGCGTCTTTTCCCTCCAGGAGACTCTATAACTTCATCCATCCCGAGCAGGCTGCCATGGAAAAATCCAAGGCAGCAGACATAATTTGTCTGTCGTCTTCTCCTCTGGGGGCTGGCTTTTTTTGTAGATAAAAAGGATGGCATATACTACCAGGGTTTAATGACAAAACAGTAAAGAACAAGTACCCAATTGCCATGCTCAATCTGCCTCTGAGATTTTGGATGATGCCCAGATCTTTACAAAATTAGACCTCAGGTAAATTAATAAGTTAACCTCCACCAATGTCACTTTCTCTTGGACCGAAGAATCCGGTAAAGCTTTTCTCAAGCTCAAACGCGTTGGTCCTTATCCCTTGGCCGATTTGACTTTACCATTACTTACCATCCTGGGTCACGCAACATCAAACCAGATGTCTTGTCCCGTCTCTTTTGCTTGCTCTGGACCTGACACTATTCTTATTACCTACCTATCGAGTTTGTGGCCATGCTAACTTGTGAGATTGAAGATAAAATACGATTCGGGTGATGGTCCTCCCAACGAGTTATTTGTTCCCACATCCATGTGATCCCAGGTTCTTCAATGGAGTCCTTCTTCCTGCCTTACCTGTTAACCTGGTATCAAGCACACATTAGCTTTTCTTCAGATGTTTTTCTGGTGGCCCACCGTGGCAGCTGATGCCCAAGCTTCTGCAGTGTCATGTGCCAGTTATAACCGCTTTAAAGCATCCCATCAACATCTTGCCAGATGCCTTATGCCCCTTCCTGTTCCCAGCCGTCCTTGGTCTCCAATCGCCTGAGATTTTGTCACTGGTCTCACAACTGTCCGTCACAAGCTCCCCAGAACCATGAGGATTCATCCCACATCTCTCAGGTTAAACCTGTTCTTCTTCTGATCCAACCCTACACAGATCAATGTTTTCTCTAAGATCATTGCTGATGTCTTTCCTCCTTGGCATTCCGTTAACACACATCTGAATGCTCCAGACCGGCAAACTGACAACACTTCTGCTTTTATAGAGAAAGTCGAACATGATGATGATAAATTAAGCGAATTTGATCAGCAGTACCTGGCTTCTGTTGTGTTTACACTTTTAATTCCTCTGTAAGCAGAAAAGTGTACATCATTTTTCACACACTGCTTCTGTATTTTGTTAAATAATAACACGGTGTAACGTTTCATGTCCTGTTATTTATCTGAGGTTGTATTTATCTACTTTATCATGCCCTGATATGTAAAACCTTAAAACTGAAGGAAGGTTATTTTCTTAACTTGCCTGGACCACCAAGCCTGTGGACACAGCCATCTCTGAATGATAAGAAATGTAGGATCAGTAGGGATTTAATGTTCAGTACATCTTAATCTCTACTGCAGTACATTAAGTGCAATACCTAAACAGTGGAAGGCACTTTAGAGCACTTAATGATTAAGCAATTAACTCCAGCTTTACGGTGCTGATAACAGATTCTAAATCAGTCCTGGAAAAGCTAAGGCACAGCAATGTTACTGCGTTCTTGTTTTTCTTTTCACTGTGTAAAGACATGAAAACTCACATATTTCTGAACCTAACCCTTATATTACCTAACCCTTTGATTATTGTAGTTTTTATGAGAACTTTGTTTGTTCCGTAACACCTAATTTTGACAATGCCACTGAAAAATACTCAAATCTGAGGTTTCATCTGTCATTTTCTATTATATTAACAACCTCAAACCGAGTGTCCTTATTTTACAGGGTTTAATATCATCCAGGCAATATGCATTCCTAATTATACATGTGTAATTACACCTATGCTTGTGAGTAATAGCAAAATGCAGTCTCTTGCTCAGTTTTAAGCAAAGCAGCCCATTTAGACTCAAATCCACAACCATGATCACATTTCATAGTTGTGGGGTGGCTCTTTGTTCCTTGCTGGCACTTTTTCATATCTGATATGATGCGTAACCATGTATGTGGGAGCAGTCGATTGAGCTTTTCAAAGTCAAATTAATGCCTGGAATAAGATCAGATGAGTGAAATAAACTGAATTGAACATTTATACATCAAACCTTTTAAAGTGAAATGCAGTTAAATTATTAGAACTATGGTAACAGTTTTTACAACGTTTTTAATCAGTGAGCAAATATTAACGTGATAAGAAAAAAAACAAGGCTTGGCCCAGTTGTATTAAATGTAAATGACATATGGATATTACTTAAGTCTGTGCACATTGAGCCTGTGGTGGGTGTGCTTGTATGAAAGAGGAGGTCTGTGATTTGTAAAAGAGCAACTTTTTATGAGGGAAAACATGCCCAAATTATCACATGACGCTGAGAACATTCTCTGCTTGTGCAGCTAAATGTAAAACTGGGATGAAAACTTTGGAACAACTGACTGTGGCAGACTGTAAAGGGAAAGAATCATCAACCTATATGACCGTTTCAGTCGGTTGTTTAAAGATGACTTTACCCAAAACCTACTCCTAACTTTAACTCTTACACCACCCAGCGGAAGCTGCACCAGTCAGTCGCACTGGCCGTCAGTCTTAAAACTTCCTCAGACAGTCAGGCGCATACGTGAAAGTAAAATGACATCACCGACAGGATGAAAGACATGGCCTGTAGACAGGTTTAAAAATATAGATTTCAGTTTATTGCACAATCGTTGCTGGAGACTGAGGAGTGTGAGAGCCTGTCTGTTACACAGGGCGCTAATGTTAGACAGACACGTGGATAACAGCTCAGGAACAAACTGGGCGTCTGTGTTCGTGCCTATTAACTTTGCAAGCACACAGACTGGTAAATGAGGCACCGTGGGGATGCGAGCAGCATCCCATCAGTGCCTATCAGGAGAAATAAACTGGACAACAAACAGATTTCATGCTTGCATGGGTTCTGTGGAAGAGCTCGTTCACACTTATGTACATACATAGTATGGAAATGAAAATACACAACCCTGGAGGATAACTGCAGACCAGCCCTGACAGTACGACACATGTCAAGTTTCGTTGGGCAGCAGTCATGCCTGTGACAGTGGACATGAATTCCCACTAGATGGAGCCACACTCACTCTTTTGAAGACCAAGAAAATGCCGTGACACTGCAGATATGAAGAGACAATAACAGACAGACCCTCCAGAAAGCTCCTTTCATCTTAAAGGAAAGGGCTTGTCTCATTACCTGTACACGTAGACCAGTGTCATTATTAGAATCCACAGAATTACAGTAGTCATAATAATCAGTTTGTAACAATACAGATAATTCATTATAAACATGTTGTCAACAGGCTATCCGGCACCTGTGTTATTCAAAATAAAAAACAGACTTTTGTTTTGTTAGTGATGTTATCACACATCTTTTTTTTTCCCATTCAGCAAACAGACAAAAGGACAAACACCAATTTTCTGACCAGGTTCCACTCCTGCAACATGGTTTTCAGAGACATTTCCCTTTCCACCTTCCTTCTCCCTTGTGCACAGTCTGTCGAAAGTTTTAAAGAGTGAACAGACTGAACTACAGCTGGCAAGTGAAGGTAGACAGATATCTCACAGCCATGTTTCAGACAGCAGAAGTCAGGCCTCAGATGTTACAGCTACTGTTATGGCACCCTGAGAAGCGGGAGACCCAGGATGTTGAAGTGAGCCCTCCGTAACAGCGGATCAGAGAGCTGTTCGACAAACATAAATTGACTTCACTGTTGCGTATCCTTCGGCTGATAATGCATAGATTGACCAGTGGTAGTCACGAGGTATTCACATGCCCGCCCACGTTCCCCACTGTGGTCACAAATGTCTTTCTCACGTGTCTGAAAAAGCAGTTACATTTATATGATCAAGAGCATTCTTAGTAAGGGCCACAAAAGGTGAAACAACTCTACACGAGCACTGAAACAAATGTCAGTATTTTTTTGTTGTTCACATATTTATATATACATATATATGTATATATATATATATATATATATATATATATATATGGACGTAGCCAAGCAAAAACTCCACTGATATTGAAGTCTGAAGCACAGCAGTGAGCCGTGTCTGCTTCCCTCTCTCATGTTTCACTTTGGCTGTGAAAGAGAGCAGCAGCTTACATGTGGCAAAACATTAATCTCATCCCTTCTTATTTTCCTTTCTTAATTAATTGTAGGTTGAAGAAAAAAAAAATGAATCAGGGTATATTTCCGCACTGTATGTATATATAATCTACAAACATTTATTTACATTATCTCTATGAGCTTTGAATATGTTTCTGATGTTTATTTCACTCTAGTCCAAAGCCCTTTGGAGAACAATGAACAGTGCAGTTCATTTGATAGTGATGTTTGCCTCTGTTCTTAAATTCCTGTGGTGGCGACTCCACTCTCCAAACTCAAACCCCCCCCAAATGTCCATATCTAGAAGTGAGCGAATGACTCGTTGCTGGCTACATTGGACTTTAAACGATTAACTAACACTATGAGACGTCAGTTTCTGTTTCACAGCTACTTTCATGCAATTTTTTTCAGTCTCATTCAATGGCCCAAAAATACATTAGTTTTCTGCTTTTACATTGTACACTTTAGTTACAGCAGGTAATAATCACTCTCAGAGAGAGGACAGCAGACAAACAATATCAGACTCTCTATCGGGGAAGGGGGGTGGGTGTTGAAGTCTGAGGTTCGTGTGTGTTAATAAGATTGTGGGAGATCTTTCTTCCTCTATGAGTCAGTGTCAACACACAAAGCAGACGATGTGCAACACCTCACAAGTTGCTAATTTGGCAACACGAAAAGGGGCTGACAGGATTGGCAACTACTCAGTGGGAAAACTGAGACTGTTGGCATGGGAAATAAGTGCAAATGTCATCAATATGTCTGCAACTGGAGAGATTAAGAAGTTTCCAGACACTCGCCTTGAGCATGACAGAGCAGCACGACAACCTGTTTTACCGTAGAGGAGCGACCGAAATTGCAAAGCAGAAAACAGAGCAAATAACAACGATGAACAAACACACAGGGCTGCTGTACCTTTTACATGCTGTGAGGGTGTAGGGGTTCATTCCTGCTGACGGCACTCAGGCCGGCTTAATGTACAAACTGAATGCTATTCAAGTAAGAAGAAACAAAAAGTGCAAGTTGTGTTCTGTCACGGAACACAAACACAGCAGTAGTGCATTCAAATGATAAGAATTGACATGGCAACGATGCCCTCATTTAGTGCCAATGACAGACCATAAACATTTAAGGTCAATGTAAAAGTAAACACCAGGATACAGTAAAAACATATTCAAGGAAAACTGGCAAATACATTTAGAAGGCTGCATGACTCAACAGCCAGATTGCATGTCAGTCACTGGAAATGTTACATCAGCTGCAATGCATAGAGACAAATCTTCTAATGTCACCGTGTGAATGAAAAGTCACATATTTGTGTTGGGAGAAAATGTGGAATTAATCCTCAATAAACAGATTTCCTTTGACCTCTAATTCGATCGCTCACAGTGTTCCTGCAACCGTTTAAGCATTTACCTGCAAATAAATACAACTCATCTAAAAGAATAATAAATAGAATCGCTTTTGTTAAATACACAGCTCGGTGCATAATGCATCCATAGCACACCACAAGCTTTAAGCCAAAATAAGTTTAAAACGTAACAAATATTTTAGTGATTGTTGGCAATCATTGAGTGGCAACGTCTTACATTTCGGTGCATCCTGCTGCCGCGTCCACATATAAGTACAATGTGCAAATGGAGGCATTTCAGCGCTGAAAACTGAAAATATCATCTGAAGTTTCGTCATTTTACACTGCACATTAACGGCCCTTTATACCCAACATGTTCAACAACCTATCAATAGACTAAAGACTAAAGAGTGCAAAGAAACTTACTCAAAAAAAAACTTGAGAAAGGAAAACAGTGCTTACACTCTCCCTAAAAATGAAAGGTGATCATAAATATAAGAAGCTAAAATAAATAAACTTTGCCTGCGTGAGGATGCTATTCAGCAAGCGGTAACAATACAGTTTGTAAACGTGCGCGGTTTCTTTTCTCATTAACAATGACTGAATTTCGTTGGCACAGAGTTGTGGTGCAAATAAAGCTGATAACACTGCTCTGTGGCCCAGGCGACCTAAAGGGAGTAAACTGACCGCTAACATGCTGCTACACTCAGGAATGAACCCCTCACCCGCATTCGTCTCCTTCTGGTGACGGCGAGGACAACTCAGCGCAGCACGCGCATGTAGAGGCAGTGGCAGAAAACGAGGAATAAACAGTCCAGTAAAAAGTGAGTAATTCAGTGGACAAAGTGAAAACTATACTCTGCTTTGCACAGCACTTACAGTATGTACATGTTGTATAAAAATAGAGGTGTGAGGGAGTCTGAGTGTGTGCTGTGGATGTGATGTGGATGAGTCAAGATATGGATGTGCTGCATAGGTAGCAACAATGACATCTGAGAGTATGTGATATCATTTAGACAATCATTACCAACTACAACGACTAATGCTCAAGTTAACCTTCTAGTATTAAGTAAAGGCTTTAAACTCAGTAGTTGCCTTTTTTTAGAACTTTGAGCTCAAAATGTTTCGTGTATAATAAGCAGATAATAATTAGTTTGTTGTTTAAATATTTCCACTTTACTGAGTGTGTATGAGAGTGTGGTTTTGTATACACTGAGTATGTTGAACGTCGGGGAGGAATTGTGCCAGTTACTTCACATACTTTTACCTGCATCTGCACAAATTACCAGGATGGGCCAAGATATGAACATTCGGAATTTGGACATATGCGCTGCATCAGTTCCCCCTGATCTCCCCCCGTACCCTCTTCAGACACCCCAGCCCCCCAAAGGTTCTTCAACCTTATGTCCCAGTGCTTCTTTTCAGGGGGGGGGCCGTGGTGGGGGTCAGTCGGAGGGACAGTTGTAGCTGTTGATCCACAGCAGGTCGTCCAGGACGCCCCAGTGCAGATAAAGGATGGAGCCCACCACCAGTACATGCATGATCTGGTGGCTGTTGCACCAATAGTCAAAAAGTCCCGGCCGAAAGCGCTCCGGGATGCGTGTGATGTTGATGACCCCGCCCAGCACAGCCAACGCGTCCATCATGAGAAAGTGGCGGAGCGAGGTGGGACTGCCGCCGCCCACGCCCACCCAGCGCAGCAGGAAGAAGGAGAAGCGGAACACCGCCTGCCAGGCGAAGGAGCGCAACCGGCGCACGCTGCTCCGAGCCGTGACTGCGCAGTAGATGGCGTGGCTGGACAGCAGGATGTAGACCAGCAGGGCCACGGTGCGGATGAAGGGGTAGCACAACAGCGTGCTGTATACGATGGGCAGCGCTCCTGAGACAGGAAGACAAACAGAGGGGAGTCAGGACAGAGGCGAGGCTGTGCCACCCTGCTCAGCAGATATGCCTCACCTGTGCCTCACCTGCTGCGAGGTACAGCTGAGGCAGAGCTGTCTGAACCGGGTCTGATTGGGCTTTTTCAAAAGTGGGCTGGCTGGTGGTTAACTTAAATCTTCTGGCTCGTCATTGCCTGAGAGCTCAGCGAAGCTTTCCAGATGTCAATACAACAGTGGATTCTTAGAAAACTAGTGAAATCTAAAAAACAACTCAGTAGGGAGAGCGGCATGTTTGACTGAAGAGGATCATCATTAAAATGAAGCTTTCTTTCACTTCTGAAAATAAGTGTCGGTTTTAACCAGCCAGAAAGTCTGTCATGTTTTGCAGTTCTTTGCTCTTGTCACATCATCAGGAACAGATATTCTTCTCTGTTTAATCTAGATTTGTTTTCAGTTGGGTTGTTCTTTCAGAAAATACTTTTTGAGCAAAAATCCCTGAATGAGTCAAAATTTTGACTTTCAGTTTGACACCTCTGCGCTTGTGTTTGGACCGTACCATTTGTGCCCGATCAGGGGGAGGCGTTATTTTTTTACAGTCCAAATCTGTAAACCCCATAATCAAGTAAGCAGATAAATGTCAGCAGGTAATAAGCACCCAATAATATTTCCTTCTGAAATACTGTAGAGCTGAAGAGGAAGTGTAAAATCATTATATTCAAAAGAAGCACTTGTGCTCAAGAACAGGACTTTGGAGCCACTTTAACAAATGTGATTAGTTTCTTTATACAACTGCTAAATCATTTTATTTATCATTAATATATAGCTGAACAAGTTCCGGCTCCATGCTTCATGACTGTCCAAATCAGTGCACAAAACAGAAAAATAGATGGTCAAAATAATTCATTTTTTAAAATGTTGCTCAAAATCTCTCCTTTTGTAGCGACAAAACAAAAAAATAGGGAGGCTTTAAAGTTACGCCAAGACATTTTGACCATTTTCTTTCGCTCTGTGGCTCCCCCTAGAGTTGCAGGGATGTAACACCACTCTCATAAAAACAAATCCCAGCGTGAGCCCTGCACACGTCCAGCCGTACACATGAATTTGTTCTCATTTCCAAAACGGAAAACAGTGTGGCGCGGGGCTGGAAACCGAAGGTGCGAACTGTGGTATTTCAATTAGGCAGTTTCGGTACCAAAAGTCAGTGCGCCGTAAAAGGAGTCACAAACAAGGACTCAAGGTTCACAAACTTCTCTGGTGTTGCTTCAACGTTTTCAACTCTTTCAAATCAACAAATAGTTCAAACACAGTCCACAGACCTTTATTCTTTATGCTCACTGATCCTGAACAATAAAGTCGATCGATAAGTTGTGCCACCTCATCAAAATATTAATTATGACCGTTTTACTACTGGTCTATGCAAAAAAAGTTCAATTTATGCAGCTTGTTCGAAGCACACAGTACATAAAGTACATTTAAAACAATGCACGTCATGTTTTATTATGATAAGGTAATACAGACTAGTCATATCAGACCTTGGATGATTGCATCTATTGGCCCATTGCATAGTACCCTGTAGTGTAATGTGTTCTGACAAATCAATGCTGGTTCACCCTTGCACAGTAAGTCATTGGCAATCAATAATGAAAAACTAAACCTTCAAAGCAGACAGAGCAGCAATAAAAGAACGGCAGCTGACAATGAATCCAAACTGAGCAACTGATAATCGTCCTGCCGAGCTTCCCCGAGAGCTTACCCAGCGTGTTGATCATGCAGATTCCACACACGTCGAGCTTGAGGAGGGTGTGGTAGACCGGCTCTCCTCCCTCGTGGTTCATGAAGAGGTGGTAGAGCACAGAGCCCAGCTGGGGCGACAGGCAGGCCAGGAAGTGCACCACGCCCAGCCAGGTGACGCTGATCTGCGACCAGGGGATGTTGAGCGGCAGCAGCACCAGGAAGCAAACCAAGGGGATGCCTGGGAGACAGGCAGGCAGAGAAATAGAGAAAGCACTGGTTATCAAAGGAGGCTCTACCTTCACTTGGCTCACAGTTCAGCTCACCCCAAGCAAACTTCACACATCACAAGAAGTACAAACTTGAAAAGCGTGTTTTTTCCTCACATACATAACATACCTGGAAAAATTAAGTTCAAATCTGCAAGACAATTATTTCTCCACGAAAACAATCCGTTCCACGACTCTGAAGTAACACAGCGACCCAAAAAGATGGATAATCTGGCTCAAGTTGCATTTGAAACTGTACAAGAATGAGTAGCTGCGAGGGGCTTCCAACTGAGCTGAGTGTGTGAGCAGAGCAGAGACCCTCAGGACTGCCACAAACACATCAGTGTTCCTTATTTCCACTCAGCCCAGGGCCATACTGCTGAATGCATAGGATCTCTACTTGGCAAGGAGGTGATCACTGCGAC
Source organism: Odontesthes bonariensis (assembly GCF_027942865.1). Lineage (NCBI taxonomy): Eukaryota > Metazoa > Chordata > Actinopteri > Atheriniformes > Atherinopsidae > Odontesthes > Odontesthes bonariensis. Next base: position 8,238,988 of record NC_134526.1, on the reverse strand, counting down.
AAGGGCAAACTCCAGACCTTGAAATTGAATCCACGGACAGTTGGTGTGATCATTTATAACTCTACAGCACCCATGCAGTATCGCACTTCCCCTCCTTTATATTTGTTCATGTTCCATTCCTAAAGTCAGGGCGTTTGTGTCTCAAACAGGTGATACAGTGAATGCCATCTACTGTAGCACGTCTATTTTAGGTGCGTTATCTGCGCTCCTCCCCCCCACTCGCCCGGAGCCAACCAGCTAACCCAGCAGCGCAGAGGACCTCCTCTGAAAGGGCTGAAGCATGAAAGTAAGTGCCTGAGACCTGAGCTGCCGGCAGGATGTCTAGAGTTCACATGCAAAAGCAGCCGGCTCAGGAAAGTTAGCTTCAATGTTACACAGTGAAAATGCTCCACCTGCACAGCTCTGCGTCGCTTCCTCACAAACATGGAAAACTAGACAAGAGCTCAAGGGATTAAACATCAAGCCTCATATGCACGTTGATGTTAAAGGGTGCAGCTGAGGTCAGCTGACGTAACTGAAGTGTAATAAAAGACTTCCAGTGCCAAATGCCTTGTGATCACCGCTGCGTTTTAAACTGGCTGCCGAAGCACCTTGGGTTGATGACCTTTAAAATGAGGAAGCTCTGAGATTCTAAGCCAGCGAGCAGTAATAAACGGTCCAGTGTCAGTTCTGATGGGGAAGAAAAAGAGGACAAAATAAACAACTGTTGCTAAAAAGACCCATGCGATTGGTGAACTCATCAAATGAGAAACAAAATGAGGCATCGGGTCTCATTTCTGGCCGCAGAGATTAACACATTACTGAAATTAATTTGGAGCTGCAACACATTAAAAAAAAAAGAATAGCATATTGTGTAACCGTGGCATTTAGGGCCTCATGAAGAGGCCACGCCAACACATTTCCAGCATTTGTGGTTCAGTTGAATGAACCTTTGTTCAACTTCTTGTAAAAAAAAGAAAATAATAACGTTAAAAAGTCCCCATGGAAGGTCTTCTACCATTACCTGGCCCATATATGACATAAAAAAAAGACATTTTAAAAGGTATTCTTGATGGTTTATGAAGTTTATTATTTCCTGGAAAATTATTACATAAAATACCTTTACATGCACTGCGATGGACTGGCCACCTGTCCAGGATTCAAATTAATTTATTGGATTAAACGGGTATAGAAAATGGATTGATGGAACTTTACACACAATAAAATCATTCATCAAATATATCCAGTTCAGCAGGGCAGATGATTGGTGGACACTGCCCGATCAGGCCACCGGAACTGACCAATGGGGTGCTCCCTCCAGCTATTGTTTCATGTAAATAGAGGATGCACATAGCACTGAACACTGTTTCAGAGATTTGTTACAGCTTTAAATGCCTTTGTACAGAAGCGGCACAGAAAGCTGCGGCAGCTTTAAAAACCCACCTCAGCCGTAACAGAAATGAACTAAAACCCATACATTAAAAACAGGTTTAAGCAGTATGTGAGCTCCTCTGAGTGTTACACTCTTATAATGCATTAATAATGGAAATGTATTATTAATGCATCCATGAGCGAGAAGCATTTAAAAAAGAACTTCGCCACATTTTCTGGTCAAACTGAAAGGGTTAATTAAATATAAAGGTTGATCAAAAATGAAAAATGTCTGAGAAATGAATCATTTTCATTTATGGGTTGATAGCTGAATGAAAGAGGACATTCACTAAACAAGAAAACTGATCAGTTGATAATCGTTAGTTGAAACTAATATAATTTCATCCCTGTGAGTTACAGTGCAGACACAACGATGGATCACTTTTTAAAGTGAAAGCTCAAAGTTGCTCTTATGTAAAACACTTGAAAAATAGTAATTAGCAAGGTTCACCCTTTAATGATGTGCTGAAATGTAAAACTTGTAACTACCGCTGCAGGATTAACTGACAGGAAGGATAAAACATAAAAAATTTAAACAGATATTAGTGTTTTTTATGCTTTTTGAACACTCCATAAATCAAAACAGGGCCTGTATAGTAGATGTTTTATACTGCTGGTCATACATAAAGAGCTTAAGTCATGTGTGCCTTTATTGAAGAGCCCACGGCTGTGTGGTGCTGGCTGTGGCTTGGCATCCTTCTGCAGGTTCAGTGTCTGACCTGATGAGGGTTAATGCTCAAAGTCACATCCAAAAGAAATCTCAGCTGCTGACTAAGCAGATCACTTTAATTTGATTTGATTTGATCTTTTTTCCAACTCACCGTGAGTGTATATGTTCCCAAGTTCATTGTGCAGGTAGAACAGGCTTCTGATGCAGTCCTGCACAGAGGAGATTGGCCGGTATCCTGTCAGGACGTATTTATTAAACTGAAGATGTGGAGGGGAACTCGCCCAGTCCAGCAGCCTGGGTCCATTTAAAAATGCCATAGCAAACAAGATCGTTAAAAGGACCCCGCCGAATAAGTAAAAAACAGACTGCACACCTATGTACACGTTAAGTAAGATTATTGCGGCTAAAACCTTATGGGATATCATTGGTGTTGGTGGTTATTGATATTCTTTATGCCGTGCCGTTAGCCGTCTAGCTCGGCGCTAGCCTCTCAGCGCTCCCCGGCAACGGTGCGTCCGCGCCGCCGCTCTTCGTTCTGAACCGCCGGTACCTGCGCGACCGTCATCCCCAAAGATGGAGACAGACACGGCCAGCCAACTGCATGCTGCGAGTTTGGGACGGTCATTACATTTGGCATCTATGAAATGTTTGTGCAGCACCTTCGGGCCCGAGGGACGAGACGTTTCTCGTCATGTTAAAGCCACTTTGTTCGCCAGTTAGCAGCGGAACGGACCGCGTCCCAGACTGTGATGCTGCGGCTGCCGCGCGTCCATCCGACTCCAGATGATGCTAGCTTGATCCCAGCGGTCAGATTTGGAATAGAGCACTGAAAGGTTAGACCGTTGCTTGCATGACAACCAACCGGAGACGCATACTGAGCTCAATCCGTCCGATGCTTTCTGGCTTTTCGTGAGCTTATTAAAAGCAGAGGAGATCCGTGATTTTGGAGCGGAGATTTTGAAGGACTACGGACTAGCAAACCGGGCAAGTCGGCTACCGACGTCCGGTGACTGAGGATGAGGAAGCTGATATTTGAGCCGGCTTACTCCAAACACACAACCTTTGTCCCGTTAAGCAAATATTAATCTTCTTCATCATTAGTTTGATCCGATTGCCGTGCAATATTATTTCCCTCTGGAGGTATTCCTTGAATAGCGGAGTCCTTTCTGGCGGCCTCGACTCCCCTTCATCGCCTCTATTGTCAAGTTACCTAACTAATAGCGACGACACTTCCGGTTTGGTTTTTAAAAATAAAACTCACACTGTGGAACATGCCAGATGGTTCAAATCTCTCAAACAGAGTAGATTTGCTTCATCTAATATTTTTCACGGCACCACTGTCATCTGCGGTGGAGGTTTAGCTCTTCATGAGGATTAAATATATGTAAGCAAGGGTCTTGCACGGGACTATTATTTAACTGTTTACGAGATGAGCGCCTCTGTTTGAAAAGACTGCTCATGTGTCTTGGTACAAAAAGAGTATCAAACAACCATAAAGAGACAGCATGCAAAATGACAGCAGACACAAAGAGATGCACAATAAAACTTCTTGTGATTTTATGTAGCTGTAAAGCACTTTGAATTTCCTTGTGTACGAATTGTGCTCTATAAATAAAATTGCCTTGCCTTGCCACAATATACCCACCAAGACATGCAAAGTGACAAAGACAACATTCAAACTGATCACAAAGAGACAAACCAGTGGCGCTGTGCAGGGTGTACTCAGGCATATGGAGTATACCCGCTTATTTTTCAATCATAATGGAGTCACTTCTAAATCTCCTCTTATCATGTTCATGTGCTGGCAAAGGCATGTCCTGCGTGTCTCTGCCTGTCACTGGATAATACTTGTTGTTTCCATTTCAGGAGTTTGCCAGGTTCAGATATGAGAATTTGGGTTCTCATGTGTTATTGCTGCTTGCTCCTTGGTGTCTAACTCTAAATAGCCTTTGGCAAAGTATATTAAATAAGCAAGCAAGTGAGTAGAAGCGATAGATGATGTTGGTGCATGGTTAATGTTAACTTAGCTGCTGACACACTTTCCCGCAAAGCTGACTAAAGCATGTTGTTGTTTCAATAAAAGTTGTAATGGTTACTTTTCCTAGAATTTAGATTTATTAGTATACGAAATAGACAGTGAGTTAAAGTATCAGATCAAACCCTTTGTCTGTGGAAACGTCCACCTTTCCAATCGATGGACATACTTTTTTTAAGTAAACCATGAGGTTCAGTTGAGAGAGTACACTCAAAGTAATTCTACCACACTGGTAATTACAATAAACTAAGAATTCAATTAGAATATTTTGTTGTCATGGAAATCAAACCCCAATCCCAGAGAAGACAACGAAACAGAGCAGGAAATCCAACATGTTTTCTGCGTTATTTGAGCATCTATCTCATCTGGAGTGTTTTTACACTATCAAGGCATGACGGTGATAAGAGCTGAAGAAGAAATAAAGAAGCAGTTGTCCATGCTGCCTGCGTACAGCTTGCTACGTACTTCAGTTTGGTGCCAAAAACAAGATAAAGTAAGGAACCAAGAACATTACCAACTGTTAGAACAAAGCAACACAGCAAAGTAACACAGAACATTTTGCTTTCATTTTTTTTGCAAACTTTTGTGCCTCTGTTCTTTTAAGTGTTCAAAATGTTTATGTTTATGCATTTAGCAGACGCTTTGATCCAAAGCGATTACTGCATGTTAAAATATTGTTTTCATAAAGATCTCTGGCCTACATTTTTACCTCTACCAGAGGTTACATTTTGAGCAGCAGCAACATAAATGGAGGGATTAGTCTCTTTTCCGAGTCACATGTTTGACTACAGTCCAAAAATAATAGTCCTATAATCTTTCCCTTGAATTTCAAACAACCACAAACAGTGTCATCAACGGGTTAATTTAGCTGCTATTACTCAAAAATAATGCACTCGAAGTTACAAGTTGCAGAGGAGCATTGGCAGGCAGCAGGTGATGACTTGTAATCCTCTTATAATGAGCCACAGGGCACATCTGGAGGATCTGTGAACATCTGTCTCTCTCATTTTTCCAATGTGCAAAGCACTGTTAGCATCGTCAGACTCTGTCAATGTTATTTTTTGGCCAATTTAACATGCCCAATCGGTGTCAGGTCTGTCAGTGAGAGAGATCAATCTCATCTTAAGAGGGGAGAGGGCAGCAACAGAAAGCTAGCGGATCATTTAACACGTCACACAGGCTCTTCAGATGACTCAAGAGAGACCTGCTCTGTGCTAAATAGCAGTGCTCATCTCAGTTTGTTTGGCAAACAGGGATGTCAAGGCAGTTAACTCCACATGTGTTGAGGGTCTCTCCTTCAGTCATGAGTGAGGGTTAACTCACCAGTTAAGTCACTTTTTCAGCTCTGAATGTCTTTTTTAGCCCTCTTGCTTGTGTTGTGAGCACATGCAGTCTGTTCAGCCCCAGTTAGTTTCAGGCTAACTGCGCTTACAGAACATGCTTACATGGCTCGCTGGCTTTCCCTGCCTGCAGCTGACATGGGCCGCAGCTTTAAGCTATATGGCAAAACATGCAGATGAACGGCAAGAATGAATCTGTGGAGTGAATGAAGTGGTGAAGAGTGTGGAGTTCCTTTGAGTTTAGTTTGCTTCACACAACATGTTTTCAGATGGAACAGTGGTATGTAGAACAGTGAGGGTTTTACATTTAAAGTTTCGCCTTACCTTGCAAATCAGTATGCAGATGTATGAAAAATAAAGAGTGAGGTCTCTGCTTAATGTGGCCATAAGGCACATCAACAGAAAGCAATGAGGCCACAGTGGAAAGAGTTAAGCGATCTACAAATCTTTTGTTTCAGGACTGGTTGCTGTGGTTATTTATCTACCAATCTCAACCTGCTCTTTGTTTCCTTTGATAGATGTTACAGATAGCTGTGTGAATATTCATAAAAGCAACCACCAGATTTAATGTTGCTTCACTTGTTTTTATTAAACAGATTGTACTGCATTGAGTTTTAAAGCCATTTCATTTTCATATGTTTTAAAAAAAAAAATCATACAAACATGAAACAAGGAGTCCTTTTCAGCTCCAGTTGGCTGATCTACACACTGTTCTCATTTTCAGTCTAACTACTCTCCACTACTGGGAATGGCTGTTTGTAGACTAATTCCAAGAGTCTGTATGATGTGAAAATATTTAAAATGTTTGAATTATAGATTAGGTTGGGACCTAAGACCCCTCTTCAAGTTTGTAACTTGGTTGTATTCTTGCCTCCTCATCTTGAAATAACCAGAGTCCTTTGGAGTGGTTATTTTCTTTGGTGTCTGAACACAGAAACATAATGCTTAAAGATGCCAGTCAATCGTTAATCTATTCATTAATTCAGCAGTTAACCGTTTTATCCCTTTCAGATAAAAAACAATGAACATTACGCTCTCTCTCGGTTATGATAAAGTTCTTGACCTTGTTAACAAGTTCATGTTGTGTTTTTTATACACCAGAAGATATCATCAGCAAAACAAGATCAAATTAAGCCAATTTTCACCATGAAACTTTTGTGTACCATAACAGTCTTAAAATAAAAACGTGATTCAAACGGGCAGGACTTCATATGCAGCTAAACTAAGTGAATTTAATTGATATGGATATTAATTTGATGCAGTGTTAATGAGAAATCTGTCCTAAACCCCTCTCTTAGTACAGAGGGTAAGTGTAAAAAGTTCTTGCAGTTGACAGTAATGACTCTAACGGTCTTTGTTGCAGCAGAGGAGAAGAAACTTCGGTCTAAACACGCTGTGTTGTGTAGAGGATGTGTAGGACTGTAAATAAATAACGGAAATAGCTTTTGGTTAATGCATACTTAATCTAAAATACACAATCAGCTGTTTTGTCTTATTCACATTAAAGACAATGGGATTTTTTTTTTCTCGGACACAACTTCCTGTCTATCAACGACTCTCACTGCAACAGCAGAGTCATCTGAATATTTCTGTTGGTGACAGGACCACAAGTTTTTACAGGAAGTCGGTATGTATCACGTAAAGAAAAAAAGCACCCTGCAGTGCTCGTATGCCCCTAAATATTCTCTTAGATACCATGTCACGAACTGGTGTGTTTGTCAGGCATTCAGTAATCAAGGGGGATTCAATTCAATTCAATTCAGTTTTATTAATATAAAACAAATTACAACGAATGTCATCTCAAAGCACTTAAATTATCCAATTGGAGTTCAGTTCATTGTAATCATAATCCAATCGAATCCAATGTGTTAAGAGGCATGTTAGAGGCATTGACTAGATTTTTCAGAAGCAGCTTCATTGTGGTGTTTTCAATTCCAACACCAGCGCCACAAGCAATATGCAGTAAATCCTGCAGGTGCTTATTTGGCTGAGCACGCTGCCACAGAATCCTGACATCGTCTCATATTCGTTAGACTCTCTGCATGAATTATTTCCTAAAAACACAAGCGAGAACCTGCGCTCAGACATCAGTCATTACATCTTGGAGAAAGGTCTGTGGAAGTTGTGCAGGGAAAGTTATTGGGCAGGCATCAAAGGATCACTGCATCTGCCAGCAGCACAATGACTAATTTTCCTCTTTAAAAAATAACACAAAGAACTTGTGAGAGAAGTGATTCACAGATGAAGAGATCAGTTCTGGCTCTCTAGACACGGGTTCCCCGTCAAAGATCCTCGTTCTCCTTTTTAACGCTGAGACAGCAATAACCGGGAAAAAACAAAAAAAAACTAAAACTGTTAATGATGACATACGTACTGCAATCAATTTAGCTTCACTCTGTTCCTGTTGATGCACTGGTGTTAAAGTGTGAAAATAATCAAATCAAATCATCAAAATCAAATCAAATTTATTTATATAGCACATTTCATGTACAAACAATTCAAAGTGCTTTACATAAAATAAAAGCATTGCAGCAGGGAGTGTAAGAAGCATTAAAAATACATAAAAGAATATAAAGAGAAACAAATAAAATCATTTAAATGAATTTAAAAACAAGCAACAGTCTAGATAAGTTAAAAGATATTTCATGCATAGACACATGAGAACAGAAATGTTTTTAACCTGGATTTAAAAATGTCTACATTTGGTGAAAGTTTAATCTCCACTGGCAGTTTGTTCCACTTGTTAGCAGCATAACAGCTAAATGCTGCTTCTCCATGTTTAGTCTGGACTCTGGACTGGACCAGCTGACCTGAGTCCTTGGATCTAAGAGCTCTGCTGGGTTTATATTCTCTGAACAGATCACAGATTGTAAACCATCAGCAGGCTTTTAAAATCTATTCTGTGACTGACTGGAAGCCAGTGTAAAGATTTCAAAACTGGTGTGATGTGTTCAGATCTCTTAGTCCGGGTTAAAACTCGAGCAGCAGCGTTCTGGATGAGCTGCAGATGTTTAATGCTCTTTTTGGGAAGTCCAGTTAAAAGAGCGTTACAGTAATCGAGTCTACTGGAGATGAATGCATGGATGAGTTTCTCCTGGTCTTTTTGGGAGAGGAAAACTTTAATTCTGTTGATGTTTCTGAGGTGGTAAAAAGCTGCCTTGGTGACAGCTTTGATGTGGCTGCTGAAAGTCAGATCTGAGTCTATCAACACTCCGAGGTTACCAACTTGCTCAGTGATTGTAAGGTCCCGAGTCTCAATATATTTACCAACGCTGACCCTCTTCTCTTTGCTACCAAACAGAATGATCTCAGTTTGGTCTTCATTTAATCGTAGACAATTCTCTCTCATCCAGGTGTTTATTTCCTCCAGACACTGACACAGTACGTCTGCTGGGCTGCAGTCGTCCGGTGACAGAGACACATAAAGTTGTGTATTGTCTGCATAACTGTGATAATTGATGTTAAAATTCTGCAATATCTGACCCAAAGGGAGCATATACAAGTTAAACAGAAGAGGTCCAAGAATTGACCCCTGGGGGACTCCACAAGTCATGGCCACTCGCTCAGATTCATAGCTGCCAATTGTAACAAAATAACTCCGGCCTTCTAAGTAGGACCTGAACCAGTTAAGGACCGCTCCAGAAAGTCCAACCCAGTTTTCCAGCCTGTGCAATAATCACATTACCTTTATTACTTTTTAGCTAGCAAGCTGAAGAGCATTACCTCAAAGTTCTTACCTAGCCTTGAAGTTTATAGACGTACCATGTAAAAACAAAGTATTTAAAAAAACATTACTACTGTTCTCTAGGTACAACAGGTATGCTTCAACCTGGAACTATCGCGAAAGTCGATGTAATGTAATGTTGTACGCACAGGGCGTGAGTCCCAATTGATGCCAGTGTATAAAAAGGAATGACATTTTCACAGTAGAGAGCAAATTGTGGCCCAGCTATACGATTAGTTTTCAAACGTTGTTCCATCTAACTCAGGGGCACTTTACACGGAAACGAAAATGGGTTTAAAACGCAAAACCTTTTTGCGGATGCACTATATAGTTTAGATGGTAACGGCGTTTTGGGGGCATGAAAACGCAAAAAAGTGAAACCGCCCTCCAGAGTGGAATTTTTGAAAACGCTCCACTGTCGCGCCACCGTGTAAAGGATGAAAAACGCAAAACTGCATTTCTCGTCACATAAAACTGACGTGACAAGCATAATAAAGCGCCAGAAAACCGTGGGAAACACATCAGTAGGCTATCAACATGTCCGTCCCTGCGGACTTTCAACTCGCCTTAGGCGCGGTAATTGACGTTCAAGAGTCATTTCATCAGATAACAGCAATGATGTGCGAGAGTAGTAAAGGACAGACCAAAAATATGAACTACGTTCTCGAAATTCTTGAAGTTCATAGCAGGGGACCTAGCCATCTGGCGTGTTTACTGCATCGATAAATATGAAACGTCACACACTTTTGCGTTTTGGTTTCAGATCGTTTCCATGTAAAGTTAGCCTCAAGTAAAGAAATACACGTCGCAGATGTGGTTTCACACTTAGGGTGATAGACTGAACCCACGTGTGATCAAAAACAGGTTGATTTCCCATCAATCAACCAATGAAAAAGGAGTTTCAACTTTACCGCTGTGACCTTCCCCACACCCTGTCCTTGAACTTGTGCTTAAAACATAAACGAGCGCTACTTGTGCACGCAGTCTGATTAATGCATGCATCAGGCACACATCAAGCAAGGTGAGTCCAATTTTGCTAATTTTCAAATATTCTCGTCTAACTAACAATGCTACTTACAATTATCTTTTCATATAACACTCCAGCTACGGTGCGCTTTACAGGGAATTTAATAATTAAAAGCAAATGAGATAAAGAATAATATTCACAGTTTTAAAAAAAAACATAAGCTATATAACTGTGTTTACAAACAGAATTATAAAAAAGCTAATTTGTTAACATCCAAATCAGGATCCACCTTAGTGACCTGGTCCGATTTTAGAACAGAATTAGAGGTAGCTGCTCAAAATTGTAAATACAAGAGGCCTCGGGACAGACCCCTGGGGCTCTCTGAAAGGAACATGGGCTGTCTACAGGGTCTCAGCTGTTTTTCTGAGTTGCCCGTCTGTTTCACACTGATTTTAAATGTATCCATATGTTTTAAAGACTGATATAAGAGTAAATACAAAGTACAACTGTCCATTGCCAGGAGAAAACTCTGATCCCAACCTCATTCCAAGTGTATCAGATGCGACTGTAAAAACCAGCGCTGCATCAAAGCAACACAGATGAAAACTCTGTTTAATCTAATCATCACATTAGATCGGGTTGCCCCATATTGTTAAATTTTAACAATAGGATTTCATGATATTTATCTGGCAAGTCAGAGACGTTTAAAACAACTTGGTTTAGCTGAGGTAAAACATCAGGTCTTATATGGATTCTTGTCCCAAATTACCAGGTGACAACTGCCGCTCCTATGCTTCCCCAGTTCATGACTTTGAAAGTGTTTGATAGCAGGAAAAAATAGTGAATTTCTGACCGTGTGTGTAACATTTTGTTTCTATGACAGTTTTATATTTGGCTGTGGAGCTAAAAGAAATGATCATTATCAAACATGAATACGTGGTTTGTAGACACTGCTTCGAAAGCGGTCGTTCATCTCAGATTACTCAGAGCCGATGGGATCAGTGAGTGAAGTTTAAAACTGGAGAAAGAGAACATCTGTAAAAAGCGAGCGGTTGATAACGACTAAAATATCAGAGACAACTCCTCCAACCATACTTAAAATCCTAGTACAATTGCATGTCAGGTGGACAGTTTCAAAAGTGCAACAGCGTTGTTAAGTGCCAAAAAACAACCTCAAGTGGGGTGAATATTTGGAAAAATATATATACATTGGAAACTGAAATATTTTTGTCCTGTATTAAGTCATGTCCAACCAGCAAAGGCATCTCTTGCTCAACTAAGAATGTTTCTTTCGATCGTCTCTTTTGACAGGAGCATGATCCTTTTGAAAGTGTGCATCTACGCTGGCCTTCTGCTCTATTTCCTCCCGTGTACATGTCAGTCATGTACAGAGGGAACAGCCAAACAGTGCCAAGATGCACAATTTGCTCCAGGTTCCAATTTGGCTGGGGAGGGCTTTGACATAACCAAAATGGAACGTAAAGGGGCTTTTGTGCTCAACATGGACGAGTGGAAACGCAAAGATAGAAAATGCACGCTGTGCAGCAACCCATATCTGGAGAACACACAACAGAAGTTACCCCTTTCTGTGGTGGACTGGAGGGCCAAACAGTCCTGCAGCGCCAAAGTGTCCTCTAAACTTCACAAGTCCAGTGAGTCTCTGGTCACTTCCAGCTCCTCTTCTGTTGAAAACAACTGGAAGGCAGGTTTAGATTTTAGTGTAGCAAAACTAGGTGCCTCACTGATGCTGGCTGGAACCAATTCTAAGCTGGCTGATTACTGCATGGAGAAAACAAAGAACGACAAATTCAGCTTCACAAGCCTCAGCATGTCCTGTGAGTACTACAGGTAAGAACATAAGGACCTGGATGAAATCTTTTTCCACACACTTGAATGTTTAGAGAAAAAAGCTCTACTGTTAAACTCTCTTTGCTGTCTCCACGAAAACAGCTACAGAGTTTCCAACACTCCCAAGTTGCACAACGAATTCAAAAAAGCGGTGAAACAGCTTCCTAAAGTCTACAGCCCAGAATCCAAGCAACGCTTTTACAAACTCATTGACAACTTCGGCACCCATTACATCACCAAGGTAAAGGAAATAAATGACATGCTTGGATTTAACCACTTAAACTTTGCAACTGATGGAAAAATGTGTTTGTATTTATCATTCCAGGTGAAATTGGGAGGAAGTGTTCAATCTGTCACCAGCGTCCGTCAGTGTCAGGCCAGTCTGCAGGGGCTCAGTGCGGAAGAGGTGCAGACGTGCCTCAAAGTTGAGGCATCTGCTACCATCAAAGTAACAGTATCAACTGAGACTAATCACTGCAAGAAGGACATAGAGAAGTCTGATAGTAAGTCAGCGTTCTCCAGCCTCTTCAGCGACAGGTACGCAACATTTTTCTCACAGTCTTTGTCATGTTTTCAAATCATTTGTACCTCTAACAAATGAAAATACATCATACTACAAAATGGCAAAATCCTTCATTTTCAGTCTCTGTGCATATCAGTTCAGAAAGATTAAGTTATTGCATCTACTCCCCTGCATCAGACGATTTCAAAGTTAGACCCCTGAAAGACACTGGCCTGTCTGCTCTTGTATGAATTATTTCTGGCTCAGTTGCTGAAACAACTCTTTCTTCAAAAGATTCACAGAAATAAAGGGGGGCCACACCACAGAGCCAGACCTCCTCTTCTCTGCTAACAAAAACCCATCAGCCTACAAGGAATGGCTGCGCTCCCTGCCGCGGAATCCTGACATAGTTTCATATTCCTTAGACTCTCTGCATGAATTATTTCCTAAAAACACATCAGAGAGCGAGAACCTGCGCTCGGCCATCACTCATTACATCTTGGAGAAAGGTCTGTGGAAGAATTGCAGTGAAAGTTGTCGGGCAGGCATTAAGAGCGACTCAAAGGATCACTGCGTCTGCCAGTGCCACAATGACCCCGCTGTTAACCTTGATTGCTGCCCAAAGCAAAAGGGGATGGCACGGATCATTATAACAGTACAGCGGGCCTCTGGTCTGTGGGGAGACCGCACCACGGCTACAGATGGTTATGTGAAGGTGTTTTTCGACAAAAAAGTTCATCGTTCTCCGGTCATTAAAAACAACAATAACCCTCAATGGGCTTTTGTTGTTGACCTGGGCTCCCAGGTTCTGTCTCCAGAAAACAAATTGAAATTTGAGGTTTGGGATCAGGATAATAACTGGGATGACGACCTGTTGGGAAGATGTGAGCAAGTTTTGACTGCAGGAAACCAGACAGATTTCTGTAATCTAAATCATGGCCAGCTGTTCTTCAAATGGGAAGTGACTTGTGCTCCAAGTCTGAGCGGCAGTTCATGCATGCAATACAAACCATCTCCTATGAATCAGAGCCTGAAGAAGTTTTACGTCTCCCGTCATGCCCATCCTATTCCAAAGGCCATCCTGCAGGAAATGGGTGTGTTATTTTGAGTAAAAGCCATAATCCATGATGCCTATCAGCATTAAAATTGCAAAAGGCTACAACTTGATATCAGAAAACATCTATCACAGCTTTTAAGTTGACTTAATATGTAAGTTTTACCTTATTTGATTGCAAGAAAAATATAAACGGTTTTCAATATAAGTTAGATTGATTTTTATTAAGAGTTTATCTGATTCAATAGGTTCTGTGGGTCAGAGCAACTTTTACTTTCTAATTGATTTCTGCATTATGATCAAATGCTATTGCTTGCCTTTTTTAAGCTTTTAGTCTTGTGTTTTCATATTGTTGCCTTCTGGTTTAAATGATATGTGATTCTCAAGAGAGACGCCAAATCGAATAATGTGGTTTTATGCCCTTGCATTTGGGTTAGGGTTATTACTGTCAGTATTACTGCTGTATATTTCCCCTTAATGCTGATGCACATGCTTAAATGTATGTTAAGCTTTCATTTATTACTCCTCTTACTTTGTAAGATTCATGCTTCGTTCACTGTCAATTTTCACAAGTTAACAAAAAATAAAATGTGTTTAGCATCTTAAGATGTTCTGGTACTCATGAATGTTGTTCTTTTTTCTGAATGTGTCTCACTTTAGACCTCTCACTGTCAGTATTTAAAGCTAAAATGGCCTCGACCTTTGCCTCCAAAAAGGCTAACTTAAGTTTTAAGTGTCCAGCTACTTTGGATTGGGAGATTTTATTTGATATTTTATTAAACCTTGATCTAACCTGGAGATAAAGTTAACAAACTGACTATTAGAGTGTGACAGTTTCTTATCTTCACTCAGTATGGTTCAAGCCCACCGCCACTTCAGAGAAATAAGAGGTTTGTGGTCTCCGTTTCGTTCCTGACTGGAAAGCCGGCCTTCACTTCATATTTTACTTTGAGTTTGTCTGTGTAGGAAGGATGTCAAGGCAGTTAACTCTACCAGTCACCAAAAGAGCTGGATGAAAATTGTTAAATACTCCAATGGGATCACATCCCTTTGCTGAATGCAGATTTAAAACTGTGGATCCAGACTAGAAAAGAGGACACAAAGTATCCAAGGATACATATAAATGCAGATTTTTCATTGCAGGATAACTGGTCGTCTCAGTTACTCCCTTTTGTTGTCAGGAGATCTGTTTTAGACTAAGCTAGCTGTCACTAAAGTCTCATGATGGCTGGTTGTATATTCTGTGTTAATATTCACCGGACCGGCGTTACCATTTCCTTTTGTTTGATTCCTTTCACTTCAAATATTTGTTGAGATTAATTCACCCACTTGTTCATTTCTCATTCCCATGAATAATGATAATCAGTATTCCTCACATGTGTTGAGGGTCTCTCCTTCAGTCATGAGTGAGGGTTAACTCACCAGTTAAGTCACTCTTTCAGCTCTGAATGTCTTTTTTAGCCCTCTTGCTTGTGTTGTGAGCACATGCAGTCTGTTCAGCCCCAGTTAGTTTCAGGCTAACTGCGCTTACAGAACATGCTTACATGGCTCGCTGGCTTTCCCTGCCTGCAGCTGACATGGGCCGCAGCTTTAAGCTATATGGCAAAACATGCAGATGAACGGCAAGAATGAATCTGTGGAGTGAATGAAGTGGTGAAGAGTGTGGAGTTCCTGTGAGTTTAGTTTGCTTCACACAACATGTTTTAAGATGGAACAGTGGTATGTAGACCAGTGAGGGTTTTACATTTAAAGTTTCGCCTTACCTTGCAAATCAGTATGCAGATGTATGAAAAATAAAGAGTGAGGTCTCTGCTTAATGTGGCCATAAGGCACATCAACAGAAAGCAATGAGGCCACAGTGGAAAGAGTTAAGCGACTTTTCAGAAGTATTCACACAAGATCTGCAGTGAGGCAACTTTCTGGATGATTATGTAGATTGTTGCACCCCCTGTATCCAAACACCTGGTTGCTTTATTTACAGCCTCTCTTTCTTTTATTGGTAGCCCATTGATCAAAGCTGCCAATTCTGAGACTTTCCTCCAGCCGACAGTTTGGTGACATGAAATGCAGATTTTTATATGTATTGAGCAACCAGCTCATGAACTGATAATTAAAAAAAACATGACTGTACACAGACAGACATCATGTGGAAAACAAGTAACAAGTTATCTACAAATCTTTTGTTTCAGGACTGGTTGCTGTGGTTATTTATCTACCAATCTCAACCTGCTCTTTGTTTCCTTTGATAGATGTTACAGATAGCTGTGTGAATATTCATAAAAGCAACCACCAGATTTAACCTGTTTTGATTATTACAGATTGTGCTGCATTGAGTTTTAAAGCCATTTTATTTTCATATGTTTAAAAAAAAATGTCATACAAACATGAAACAGGGAGTCATTTTCAGCTCCAGTTGGCTGATCTACACACTGTTCTCATTTTCAGTCTAACTACTCTCCATACTGGGAATGGCTGTTTGTAGACTAATTCCAAGAGTCTGTATGATGTGAAAATATTTAAAATGTTTGAATTATAGATTAGGTTGGGACCTAAGACCCCTCTTCAAGTTTGTAACTTGGTTGTATTCTTGCCTCCTCATCTTGAAATAACCAGAGTCCTTTGGAGTGGTTATTTTCTTTGGTGTCTGAACACAGAAACATAATGCTTAAAGATGCCAGTCAATCGTTAATCTGGGTTATTTGAGAGTCAGTCCAAAGTAAAAATGTTGGCTGAAACATATCTTTAAAGGCCAACATTCAATGATATCCTGTTCAGCAGTTAACCGTTTTATCCCTTTCAGATAAAAAACAATGAACATTACGCTCTCTCTCGGTTATGATAAAGTTCTTGACCTTGTTAACAAGTTCACGTTGTGTTTTTTATACACCAGAAGATATCATCAGCAAAACAAGATAAAATTAAGCCAATTTTCACCATGAAACTTTTGTGTACCATAACAGTCTTAAAATAAAAACGTGATTCAAACGGGCAGGACTTCATATGCAGCTAAACTAAGTGAATTTAATTGATATGGATATTAATTTGATGCAGTGTTAATGAGAAATCTGTCCTAAACCCCTCTCTTAGTACAGAGGGTAAGTGTAAAAAGTTCTTGCAGTTGACAGTAATGACTCTAACGGTCTTTGTTGCAGCAGAGGAGAAGAAACTTCGGTCTAAACACGCTGTGTTGTGTAGAGGATGTGTAGGACTGTAAATAAATAACGGAAATAGCTTTTGGTTAATGCATACTTAATCTAAAATACACAATCAGCTGTTTTGTCTTATTCACATTAAAGACAATGGGATTTTTTTTTTCTCGGACACAACTTCCTGTCTATCAACGACTCTCACTGCAACAGCAGAGTCATCTGAATATTTCTGTTGGTGACAGGACCACAAGTTTTTACAGGAAGTCGGTATGTATCACGTAAAGAAAAAAAGCACCCTGCAGTGCTCGTATGCCCCTAAATATTCTCTTAGATACCATGTCACGAACTGGTGTGTTTGTCAGGCATTCAGTAATCAAGGAGATTCAATTCAGTTTTATTAATATAAAACAAATTACAACAAATGTCATCTCAAGGCACTTAAATTGTCCAATTGGAGTTCAATTCATTGTAATCATAATCCAATCGAATCCAATGTGTTAAGAGGCATGTTAGAGGCATTGACTGGATTTTTCTTTTCTGACATAACTGTAGGATGAACATCAGAACACATTGCTGGCTGCTTTGTCCAAATAACAGAGGGTTCACAGAAGCAGCTTCATTGTGGTGTTTTCAATTCCAACACCAGCGCCACAAGCAATATGCAGTAAATCCTGCAGGTGCTTATTTGGCTGAGCACGCTGCCACAGAATCCTGACATCGTCTCATATTCGTTAGACTCTGCATGAATTATTTCCTAAAATCACATCAACAAGCGAGAACCAGCGCTCAGACATCAGTCATTACATCTTGGAGAAAGGTCTGTGGAAGCAGAGGCGCACCTTGTCAACAGGCAAGGCAGGCAACTGCTTGGAGCCCCGAGCCACTAGGGGGCCCCCGAGAGCTGAGGTGCATTCAATCAAAGATTGCCTAGTTACTTTATAAACTGTCTCAAACAGTGGCGAACGTTCGTGGTGAACATGTTTTCTTTGAACAGTTAAATTTAAATTATTTAGTCAAAGATTGTCTAGTTAACATGCCATTCTATAATTCCAGAATTGCATTGTTGACTTCGTCAAACTCGCGTCAAGTTCCACTGCAGGCTATGTTCGCGGAGAACTAGCCCCTCAGAGTGTTTGCCAGAAATTCAAGGCTAGTGGAAAATAAAAACCATACTTATGAAATCGATATCATGAACAGCTTTACTTGTCACAAAGAATCTTTAAATGAACACAATTATGATTGGATGGCCAGCTACACCCGGTAGATAAAAAGCAACAGGCGAATATCAAGTGCCAACGTAGACAACATAGTCTTTTTTAGTTATTTATTTATTCTTTACATGTATATTGTAAAAAATAACAATAAAATGAGGTTTTATTTCATATATTTTTCGTTGGTGTCAGATGTTTTGGTGACGAACACTGGTCGGTAGGGCCCCCTAGGATTTTTTTGCTTGGGGCCCCCACAGACTCTAGAATCGCCCCTGTGTGGAAGTTGTGCAGGGAAAGTTATTGGGCAGGCATCAAAGGATCACTGCATCTGCCAGCGCCACAATGACTCATTTTCCTCTTTAAAAAATAACACAAAGAACTTGTGAGAGAAGTGATTCACAGATGGAGAGATCAGTTCTGGCTCTCTAAACACGGGTTCCCCGTCAAAGATCCTCGTTCTCCTTTCTAACGCTGAGACAGCAATAACCGGAAAAAATAAATAAAAATAAAACTGTTAATGATGACTTACGTACTGCAATCAATTTAGCTTCACTCTGTTCCTGTTGATGCACTGGTGTTAAAGTGTGAAAATAATCACATACCTTTATTACTTTTTAGCTAGCAAGCTGAAGAGCATTACCTCAAAGTTCTTACCTAGCCTTGAAGTTTACAGACGTACCATGTAAAAACAAAGTATTTAAAAAAAACATTACTACTGTTCTCTAGGTACAACATTTATGCTTCAACCTGGAACTATCGTGAAAGTCGATGTAATGTAATGTTGTACGCACAGGGCGTGAGTCCCAATTGATGCCAGTGTATAAAAAGGAAATTACATTTTCACAGTAGAGAGCAAATTGTCTGTCCTGGGACAAAGTGACCACATGTGGCCCAGCTATATTTAGTTTTCAAACGTTGTTCCATCTAACTCGAGTAAAGAAATAGGTGTTGCAGTTGTGTTTTCACACTTAGGGTGATAGACCGAACCCACGTGTGATCAAAAACAGGTTGATTTCCATCAATCAACCAATGAAAAAAGAGTTTCGCCTTTACTGCTGTGACCTTCCCCACACCCTGTCCTTGAACTTGTGCTTAAAACATAAACGAGCGCTACTTGTGCACGCAGTCTGATTAATGCATGCATCAGGCACACATCAAGCAAGGTGAGTTCAATTTAGCTCACTTTCAAATATTCTCATGTCTAACTAACAATGCTACTTACAATTTTCTTTTTATATAACACTCCAGCTACGGTGCGCTTTACAGGGAATTTAATAATTAAAAGCAAATAAGATAAAGAATAATATTCACAGTTTAAAAAAAAAAAAAAGCTATATAGCTGTGTTTACAAACAGAATTATAAAAAAAGTTAATTTGTTAAAGGAGAACTGCGATATTTTCAACATTAAGCCTCTTTTATGAGTCGTCTGCAATGTTTTAGAACCTCCCTCACCGCTTTTTTGATGTTTACTGCTGTCTCCGGTATTTGCCTAATTTTGATTCTTCTCAACCTGCTTCAGAATGGCAATTATGGTGCATGTCCTAAAAGGTCCGAAAAGTTGCTTCTGTCGTGTTTTATTTGACATTTTGTACTGGATGTTCGTTGATATTACTCCGCCACCGCTAAGAAAATAGTGCGAGCATGAACGAGCTGCCAAATAAAACACGACAGAAGCAACTTTTCGCAACGAAATTTGATATGGATTACCAGTGCACACCAGTAACCACTCCGGTGAGTTGATGATTTTGAAAACTGACGTTTATGGTGCTTTTACGGTACTTTTAGGACATGCACCATGATTGCCATTCTGAAGCAGGTTGAGAAGAATCAAAATTAGGCAAATACCGGAGACAGCAGTAAACATCAAAAAAGCGGTGAGGGGGGTTCTAAAACATTGCAGACGACTCAGAAAAGAGGCTTAATGTTGAAAATACCGCAGTTCTCCTTTAACATCCAAATCAGGATCCACCTTAGTGACCTGGTCCGATTTTAGAACAGAATTAGAGGTAGCTGCTCAAAATTGTAAATACAAGAGGCCTCGGGA